>NC_135880.1:39098347-39832984 GCF_964194155.1 Cetorhinus maximus | reverse complement strand
TGCTGATAGTGGCGTAACGGTAAGAAAGCAGAATGTGTTAATAGCATTGAAAGAAGAACATGGAACAAGAAACAGATGGCCCTTTTGGGGGTGGGGTGGGGGGAGGGTAGTGGTTAGAGATAGAAAAAGGGATAAAAGGAGGATAAAAAAGGGGATAAAACAATGAATAAGTGAATGGAAATTAGTAAAAAAAATAAATTTAAAAGGGATTTAAAAAGGAGTGAAGATAGAGGAGAGTGTTAATGGTCTGAAGTTCTTGAACTCAGTGTTAAGTCTGGTAGGTGGTAAATTGCCTAATCAGAAGATAAGGTGCTGTTCCTCCAGTTTGCGTTGGGCTTCACTGGAACATTGCAGTAGGCCAAGGGCGGACATGTGGGCATGAGAGCAGGATGGAGTGTTGAAATGGCAGCTAACATGAAGGTCTGGGTCATGCTTGAGGATGGACCGAAGGTGTTTCCCAAAGCGGTCACCAAGTCTGCGTTTGGTCTCCCTTAATATAGAGGAGACCACATTGGGAGCAGCGAATGCAGTAGACCAAATTGAAGGAGGTGCAAGTGAAGCGCTCCTTCACCTGAAAGGAGTGTTTGGGCCCTTGGACGGTGAGTAGGTAAAGGGGCAGGTGTTGCACTTTCTACGAATGTATGGGAAGGTGCCGTGGGAAGGGGATGAGGAGCTCGAGCGGAGGATGGAGTCACTGTGGCACATCTGCGAGGCTGAGAGCTGTGTAGATTGCATGTTCAGAGAGGTGGTCACACGGCAGTTTAGAAGGCTGGAGGCAGAAAGGGAGTGGGTGACTGCCAGGCAGTCCAAGAGAACTAGGCAGGTAGTAGTGCATGAGTCTCCTGGGGTCCTGCTCACAAATCAGTTTTCCATTTTGGAAGCTGGTGAGGGTGCTGGTTCCTCAGAGGAGTGCAGTCAGAGCCACGTTTGTGACACCACGAGTAGCTTGGCTGTACAGGAGAGGAGGAAGAAGAAAGGAAGAACAATAGTGATAGGGGATTCATTAGTTCGGGTTAGGGGAACAGACGAGTGTTTGCGCGGCCAAAGATGTGACTCCAGCATGGTATGTTGCCTCCCTGGTGCCAGGGTCAAGGATGTCACAGAGCAGCTGCAGGACATTCTTCTGGGGGAGGGCGCTCAGCCAGAGGTTGTGGTCCACGTTGGTACCAATGACGTGGTAGGAAGGGGGATGTGGCTCTGCAACCATAATTTAGGGAGCTAGATTGAAATTAGCAAGCAGGACCTCAAATATAGCAAGTGTGTACAGAGAATAGGAGGATAAGGCAGATGAATGCGTGGCTGGTAAGATGGTGCAGGAAGGAGGCTTTCAGATTGCTGGGACACTGGGACTGGCTCTGGGGGAGATGGCATCTGTAGAAGCCGGACGGGTTGCACCTCAACAGAGCCAGGACTGAGTTCCTTGCGGAGCATTTTGCTAGTGCTGTTGGGAGGGCTTTAAACTAACTTGGCAGAGGTGTGGGAACCAGGAGAGAATGTTAGAGAGGAATGCCAAGGTGCACAAAATACTCGGAGAGACAGGCAGCACTCATATAGAGAATTGTTAGTCAATAGGTGGAGTCAAAGTAAGGGAGAAAGCCATGAAGCTTAAATCAGAGTTACTGTGCATGTATGTGAATGCATGGAGTTTAGTAAATAAGATTGGGAAGTTACAAACGCAGATTGCCATGTGGAAGTATGATGTGGTGGTGATAACAGAGACCTGGCTCATGGACGGGCAGGACTGGGTGTTAAATATTCCTGGTACAAGGTGTTCAGAAAAGATAAGAAAGGAAGAAAAATAAGAAAAGGAGGAGGGCTGGTGGTATTGGTTAAGGAGAGCATTGCAGTGTTAGAGAAAGGATTTTTAAAAATTCATTTATGGGACGTGGGCTTCGCTGGCTCGGCCAGCATTTATTGCCCATCCCTAATTGCCCTTGAGGTGGTGGCGAGCTGCCTTCTTAAATCATTGCAGCCCCTGTGGTATATGTATGCCCACAGAGTTGTTGGAGTGAGATTCAGGATTTTGACTCCGTGATAGTGAAGGAACAGCGATATATTTCAAAGTCAGGAGGTGAGTGGCTTGGAGGGGAACTTTCAGGTGCTGGTGTTCCCATGTATCTGCTGCCCTTGACCTCCTAGATGGTAGTGGTCGTAGGTTTGGAATGTGTTGCCGAAGGAGCCTTGGTGAGTTTCTGCAGTGCATCTTGTAGATGGTACACACTGCTGCCACTGTATATCGGTGATGGAGGGAGTAAATGTTTGTGGAAGGGGTGCCAATTAAACGGGTGCTTTGGCCTGGATGGTGATGAGCTTCTTGAGTGTCGTTGGAGCTGCACTTATCCATGCAAGTGGGGAGTATTCCATCACTCCTGACTTGTGCCTTATGGATGGTGGACACACTTTGATGTGAGTTACTCATTGCAGGATTCCTAGCCTCTGACCTGCTCTTGTAGCCACAGTATTTCTATGGCTAATCCAGTTCAGTTTTTGGTCAATGGTAACCCCCAGGATGTTGATGGTGGGAGATTTTGTGATGGTAATGCCTTTGAATGTCAAGGGGCAATGGTTAGATTCTCTCTTGTTGGAGATGGTCAATGCCTGGCACTTGTATGGCATAAATGTTACTTGCCACTTGTCAGCCCAAGCCTGGATATTGTCCAGGTCTTTCTGCATTTGGACATGGACTGCTTCAGTATCTGAGGAATCACAAATGGTTCTGAACACTGTGCAATCATCAGCGAACATCCCCACTTCTGACCTTATTAATTGATAAAGCAGCCGAAGATGAGTTGGGCCTAGGACACTACCTTGAGGAACTCCTGCAGTGATGTACTGGAATTGAGATGATTGACCTCAAATAGCCTTAATCATCTTCCTTTGTGCTCGGTCTGACTCCAACCAGTGGAGAGTTTTCCCTCTGATTCCCATTGACTCCATTTTTCTAGTGCTGGTCAAATGCTGCCTCGATGTCAAGGGCAGTCACTCTAGCCTCACCTCTGGAGATCAGTTCTTTTGTCCATGTTTGAACCAAGGCTGTAATGAGGTCAGGAGCTGAATGACCTTGCTGGAACTCAAACTAAGCAGTGAGCAGGTTATTGCGAAGCAAGTGCCACTTGATAGCACTGTTAATGACCCCTTCCATCACTTTACTGATGATGGAGAGTAGACTGATGGGACAGTGATTGGCTGGGTTGGATTTGTCCTGAGGGCATACCTGAGCAATTTTCCACATAGCCGGGCAGGTGCCAGTGTTGTAGCTGAACTGGAACAGTTCTGGGGTGCAGCAAGTTCTGGAGCACAAGTCTTCAGTACTATTACTGGAATATTTTCAGGGCCCATAGCCTTTGCAGTATCCAATGCCCCCAGCTGTTTCTTGATATCACATGGAATGAACCGAATTGGCTGAAGACTGGCATCTGTGATGCTGCGGACCTCCGGAGGAGGCCCAGATGGATCATCCACTCGGCACTTCTGACTGAAGATTGTTACGAATGCTTCAGCCTTATCTTTTGCACTGCTGTGATGGGCTCCTCCGCTGTTGAGGGTGGGTGGTTTAATTGTCCACCACCATTCGCGACTGAATGTGGCAGGCCTGCAGAGCTTAGATCTGTTGATTGTGGAATCGCTTAGCCCTGTCTATCGCTTGCTGCTTATGCTGTTTGGCATGCAAGTAGTCCTGAATTGTAGCTTCCCCTGGTTGACACCTCATTTTTAGGTATGCCTGGTGCTGCTCCTGGCATGCCCTCCTGCACTCTTCATTGAACAAGGGTTGATCCCCTGGCTTAGTGGTAATGGTAGAGTGGGGGTTATGCCAGGCCCTGAGGTTACAGATTGTGGTTGAGTACAATTCTGCTGCTGCAGATGGCCAACAGCGCCTCATGGTTGACCAGTCTTGAGCTGCTAGATCTATCTATCCTATTTAGCAAGGTGGTAGTGTCGCACAACACAATGGAGGGTCTTCTCAATGTGAAGATGGCACTTCGTCTCCACGAGGACTGTGCAGTGGTCATTCCTACCAATACTGTCATAAACAGATGTGTCTTCAGCAGGTAGGTTGGAGAGGATGGAGTCGAGTGTGGGTCGATTGGGTTTGCCGTCATCGTTTCCACTGTCTAGGTTGATGCCGGGTGGTCTGCCCTGTTTCATTCATTTTTACTTAATTGACTTTTTAACCATTTGGCACAACTGAGTGGCTTGCTAGGCCATTTTAGAAGGCATTAAGAGTCAACCACACTGTTACAGGCCTGTGTTCCAGACCAGGTGAGGATGGCAGATTTCCTTCCCCTAAAGGACATTAGTGAATCAGATGGGTTTTTAACGACAATCGACAATGGTTTCATGGCCGTCATAAGACTTTTAATTCCAGATTTTTATTGAATTCAAGCTCCACCATCTGCCGTGGTGGGATTCAAACCCAGGCCCACAGATTACCAGTCCGGTGACAACACCAAGCCACTGCCTCTCTGAGGGTTCAAGGTCAATGGATTTGGCTAGATCTAAGGAACAAAAATGATGCAATTACATTGCTCGGTGTAGTCTACAGATCGCCAACTAGTGGGAAGGGCGTAGAAGAACAAATCTGCAAGGAAATTGCAGAGAGATGCAGACATTATAGAGTAGTTATAATGGGGGACTTGAATTACCAGATTGTAGACTGGGAGAGTGGTAGTGTAAAAGGTGATAAAAATTAAGATCGAGAAGAAAAAGTGTGTTTATCAGAGGTGTCATGTAGAAAATACAATTGAGAACCTAGTGTAATAGAGAAGGTTCAGGGGGAGGTGGAAAAACAAATAAGAGAAACAAAGAAGGGTTATGAGAAAAGACTGGCAGCCAACGTAAAGGGGAATCCCAAAGTCTTCTATCGGCACATAAACAGTAGGAGGGTGGTAAAAGGAGGAGTAGGGCTGATTCAGAACCAAAAAGGGGATTTACATATGGAGGCAGGGGGCATGGCTGAAGTGTTGAATGAATACCTTGCATCTGTTTTTACCAGGGAAGCAGATGCTACTGAGGCCACGGTGATAGAGGAGGAAACTGTCACTGGAAAAGTTTAAAATTGATAAGGAGGAAGTGCTGGATAAACTGTTGGTACTTCAAGTTGACAAGGCACTGGGACTGGATGAGAAGTGTCCAACTATATTGAAGGAAGTGAGAGAGGCAATTGCAGGGGTACTGGCCATAATCTTTCAATCTTCCCCAGACTCCAGGGAGGTGCTAGAGGGCTGGAGAATTCCAGACATTACGCCCTAGTTCAAAAAAAGTTGTAAGGATAAGCCCAGCAATTACAGACCAGTCAGTTTCATATCAGTGGTGAGGAAGCTTCTTGAAACAATTATTCAGGATAGACTTAATAGTCACATGGAAAAATGTGGGTCGATTAGGAAGAGCCAGCATGGATTTATAAAGGGAAAATCGTGTTTAACTAACTTGCTGGAGTTTTTGAAGAGGTAAGAGAGAGGGTTGATGAGAATAATGCTGTTGATGTGGTGTATAAGAACATTCAAAAGGCATTTGATACAGTGCCACACAACAGACTTGTGAGAAAAGTTATAGCTTATGAAGTAAAAGGGACAGTATCAATGTGGATACAAAATTGGCTGAGTAATAGGAAACAGTGAGTAATGGTCAATGGATATTTTTCAGGCTGGAGGAAGGTTTGTAGTTGAGTTCCCCAGGGGGGTCAGCATTTGGGCCCTTGCTTTTCCTGATGTATATTAATGATCGAGATCTTGGTGTACAGGGGACAATTTCAAAGTTTGCAGATGATACAAAACTTGGAAGCATTGTAACCTGTGAGGAGGACAATATAGAACTTCAAAAGGACATAGACAAGTTGGTGGAGTGGGCAGATAGTTGGCAGATGAAGTTCAATGGGGAGAAGTGTGAGGTGATGCATTTTTGTAGGAAGAACTTGGAGAGACAATATAAAATAAAGGGCACAATTCTTAAGGGTGTGCAGGAGCAGAGGGATCTGGGTGCATATGTGCATAGATTGTTGGAGGTGGCAGGACAGGTGGAGAGAGCAGTTAATAAAGCATACGATATCCTGGGCTTTGTTAATAGGGGCATAGAGTACAAGAGCAGGTAGATTGTGTTGAGCTTATATAAAACACTAGTTAGATCTCAGCTGGAATATTGTGTACAGCTCTGTGCGCCACACTGTAGGAAGGATGTGAACGCATTGAGAGAGTGCAGATGAGGTTTACAAGAATGGTTCCAGGGATGAGAAACTTCAGTTATGAAGATAAATTGGAGAGGTTTGGACTGTTCTCCTTGGCAAGGAGACAGCTTAGAGATTTGATAGAGGTGCTCAAAATCATGAGGGGCTGGATAGGGTAGGTAGAGAGAAACTCACAAAAGGATCGAGAATGAGAAGGCACAGACTTAGTGATTTGCAAAAGAAGCATTGTGATGTAAGAAAAAACTTTTTCACACAGCAAGTGGTTTGAGTCTGGAATGCACTGCCTGGAAGTTTGGTGGTGGCAGGTTCAATCGAGGCACTAAAGAGAGCATTGGATGATTATTTGAATAGAAACAATATGCAAGGGTACGGGGAAAAGGCAGGAAAATGGCACTAAGTCACAGTGCTCACTTGGAGAGCTGGTGCAGATATGATGGGCTTGAAGGAGATAGAATCATCGATCATTAAGGAGGTTAGAGCAACTTAAATTATTTGGGAAGAGTCAGCATGTTTTTGTGAAAGGGAAATCATGTTTAACCAATTTATTGGAGTGCTTTGAAGGAGTTACATGCATCGTGGATAAAGGGGAGCCTGTAGATGTGCTGTACTTGGATTTCCAGAAGGCGTTTGATAAAGTGCCACATCAAAGGTTATTGCAGAAAATAAAAGCTCATGTTGTAGTGGGGGTAACATAATAGATTGGATAGAAGATTGGCTGGCTGGCAGAAAACAGAGCATGCGCAAATGGGCGTTTCCTGATTGACAGGTTGTGATATGTGGAGTCCCAGGAGTCTGTGCTGGGGCCTCAACTTTTTACAACTTATATCAATGACTTAGATGAGAGGAGTGAAGGCATGGTAGCTAAATTTGCAGATGACACAAAAATAGGTAGGAAAATATGTTGTGAAGAGGACATAAGGAGGTTTCAGATGGTTTAGGAAAAGTTGAGTGAGTGAGCAAAAATCTGGCAGATGGAGTATAATGTAGGAAAATTTGAAGTTGTTCACTTTGGCAAGAAGAATGAAAAAGCAGAGTATTACTTAAATGGAGAACAGCTGCAGAATTCCAAGCTGCAGAGGGATCTCGGTGTTCTAGTGCATGGGTCACAAGAAGTTAGTATGCAGACACAGCAAGTAATTAAGAAGGCTAATGGAATGCTATCCTTTATTACGAGAGGAATTGAATATAACTGAAGCACAACATCCTTACTTGTATGCAGGACATTGGTGGGACCACATCGCAAATATTTTGTGCAGTTTTGGTCTCCTTATTTAAGGAAAGATGTAAATGCATTGGAGGCGGTTCGAGGAGGTTTACCAGATTGATACCTGGAATAAGCGGGTTGTCTTATGAGGAAGGGTTAGACAGACTGGAGTTTAGAAGCGAGGGGTGACATTAATGAAGTATGTAGGGTCCTGAAGGGTATTGACAACGTGGATATGCAAATAATGTTTCCTCTGTGGGTGAGTCCAGAACTAGGGGGCACTGTTTTAGAATTATGGGTTACCCTTTTCGGACAGAGATGAGGAGAAATTTTTTTCTGAGTGTTGTGTGACTTTGGAACTCTTAGCTTCCGAAGGCGGCGGAGGAGGGGTTCATTGAATATTTTTGAGGCAGAGTTAGATAGATTGTTGTTAGGAAAGGGAATCAAAGGTTATCAGGGGTAGATGGGAATTCAAATCATAAACGGATCAGCCATGATCTTATTGAATGGTAGAGCAGGCTCGAGGGGCCTAATGGCCAACTTCTCCTATTTTGTATGTCCGTATGTAATGAAAGGCAGGTACATTTAATTGATCATTAGGAACACTTAATTGATCATAACACCAAATACAAATACTCTTTAAGAAGACTTCATTAAATTGCACCAGCTGTTAGTTTGAGTTCTACAATTTTTTTTCAGCACACCTAATGGAGGACACCTAGTTATGTCTTAACGGGACTTAAATTTTAAGATGATAATCCCACAAATTTTTTTCAGTTTAGTATTTATTTTTGGTCATCAAATGGTATGTGGTCTTGACACAAATTCGGTTATAAGGATGAAACAACTGCACTTTACAGAAAAACTGCTTAAGTACAAAAGGAGCCTGAAATAACTGGCAAACATGTATGGCATGACACTGGAGGCGTTAGAGAATTAAGCCACTTTTCTTCAGCAGTGTTGTTTGACAGCCAGATTACAGAGGGCTTTTTATGTTTGTGCATGTGTTGCAAATCAAATTACTATTTGTGATTCATTTTTGCTTTTAGTACAATTGTATTAGATGTACCATGAAAATTACCATGGACTTGGCTTCTGGCATTTCTTGATGTATAGGTTGTATTGTTTCTTCAGCCTGCTATTGCTATTTTTGGAAAATTTCACATTCTTTAAATAATTCCTGCTACTATAAATGCTTACTCAGACCTTGACCTAAATTGCTTCCAATAGCACATTGGGCAGACTGTACTGCAGTAAATACGGGTTAGTACTTTGAGCCCTGGTTACTCTCCCATTCTGTGGTAGACTGTGGTTCCACAGACAGTGAGGTTGTCTGGTACCTCATACAAGTGACCTGTTTATGCATGAGCTTGTATTGACAGGCTATTCAGCCACAGGGAGGAATGTTGCAACCATGCTGAAACCTGTCCTTGCCCAAGAACCACGTGTCCACTTCCAGCAGGAGTCATTAGATAATGATCTGCAGCAGGAGACCTTGGCTGATTTTTAATAAACTCCATGACGCAATTTTCTTTTGGGGAGTTCAGTATACTACAGCTGGAGTTGCACTATTAATCTGTTAGGGAAAGAGGAGTATTGGAATTCATGTGAAATAGACTATACTTTTAAACGAGTTTGCCATCAGGATGTTGCACTGATGATGCACTAGAGTATCTCCTAATGTAGTAAATGAGGATGTACCTGGAGAGAGCAAACGGAAGAAAAAAAATTGGCAACCTGTGAGAAATTAAGCAAAATAAGTAAATCAAGGAAGAAATGGGACTAATGCCACTCATTCTGGATATAATCCCTCTTAATTAACGATGTTTTTGTATATCAAAAAAATTGCACAGCAGGACCTGAATTGGTTTTTTCCTGTGAATGATTAAAATATATAAGTGTGGTGCGCTTTTATTTAACTGTAGATATATCAGCTGCATGAAACTAATGCAGTAATTTTTAAAAAATGTTTTCCTACATTCATGCTTCTTCTATGGCTTTTGTTGAAACTATCCAACTGCGCAGTTGCCATTAATCATGCCTGGTGTTGTTTTTCTTAAAGTATCAACAGATTTGCAAATTTAATTATCATTCCGCTCCTCCGCAATAAAAATCTACTCTCTGCAGCTGTTTACAGCTGGCTTAATGAGTCTAGCACGTCAGTGACAAGTATGATGGTGCGAACAAGCTGTGTAAAATTAGTTTTTCCTTCCTGTGGGTTTTTAAAATTTGTTCTTGGGACGTGGGAGACACTGGAAAGGTTGCATTTATTGCCCATCCAAGTAATTTTGAGAAGCTTTCTGCTTGAACTGCTGTAGTGTTTCTGCTGGTGTTGGATCGAGAACTCCAGAATTGTGATCCAATGATAATGAAGGAAGATATTGTCTGGCTTAGAAGGAGTGGGACACTATGTGAAGCAAGTCACCTACCTCCCAGTCGTCTTGTTAATTTGCATTATTTTTATGGTGCATTTGCATTTTAAGTCACTTTCTGAGGGATTCTGCAATGTCAGATGTAGTGATAGCTCCTGGTACAATCGAAAGCAGCTAGTTATTGATTATCAAAACAACGTGTTTGTGTGTGTGATACGTTTTCACATATTTTTGGAATCGCTTTGTCTTTTTTCCAGAGTTTTACCTGTCAGGGGTGCTGCCTTTCCCAATGGCTTGGAAATGTATTGAACAGACCAGTGGGAGTTAAACTAACTTTGGCTGTACAGTGTCGGTGTGAATGATTCAGCATCTGATCCCATTGGCCAGTCTTTGTTACCCTGAGATATGGTAGTAGTAAAAAGTATGGACTGTCCCCATCTGCTTGGATGCAGACTACTGTCTGCAAAGCGTCATCTAGTTGTGTTCAGTTTAGTGTTAGTGATGTGTAACGGGTAGATTCAAGTGACAGTCCAGGGATTTTCAACTGTGGCATTCCAGGTTGGAAAGTACAAATGGAGGGAAAGAAATGTGCAAGTGCTGGAAATGTGAAATAAAAATGGAAAATAATGGGGCAGGTTTGTTGGTGTCTCTACAGATTAAAAAAGCAGATTGACCATTTTTGATCAGCTGCATAGTGCTAATGGAAGTACTATTCTTCTGAATAAATTTGCACTTATCTTAAAAAAAAAATAAGATTGGGTTTCCCTGGAGAACAAATCTGTTTTTTCTCCTTTTAGTAGACTCAATGTACATGAGGTATGCAATCCCAAAGGAATCACTTGCTCAGTCTGTTGAACACTTTGAAGTGCTCCATTCTACTTATTCTACTGGGATATAGCACATTTTGAGCATGTGCTATTTTGTGTGCAATATAGGTGAAGTGCTTCTTTTTAACATCAATAAAATGAAAAATTCATTTAGTGTTGCCACTTTGGGGGAAAAAGGCAAGCCCATCCCTGCTGAAGGTTGAACTGGCTGCTTGGCACCACAACAATTACGCAGAATTAGATGTTTTGGAGCATCCAAATGTTTTCCTTTCATTCACAGCCTGAAAGAATATTTAGTGTTAGTTCAATTTAATGATGCTTTTTGTTGCATGTGTGGTGCCATTATGCAGAGCAATTTATTTGCTAAAGTAGCTTTTTCCAGAAATATTGCAAAATCTTCATAACTCCTGTGTGCATTAAAGTAAATCTGTATTTGAACTGTATGGGCTGCCTCTTGAACTGTAAAACTAGCTCTGTTTTTGATTTTGCTGAATATTTGGATATTTGCCTTCAGTGGGTTTCATAGAAAATAGCTGAAGCCAGGCCAAATGCAATTTTATTTCATTTTGGGACTAAAATTTGAAATGATATCAAATTATGCACTTTTGAATCTACACCCTGAACTGTACCACCATTAACTGGTGTTAAATGATTCATGGTGCCCATGAGTCAGCACTCTTATGCATTGAAATACATACTAAATACCGTATTCTCTGTAAGTGTTCTGTTTGACCGTTTCTCAATGCACCTATCCCATTAAGCTATGTAAAGTGCCTAGAGGAGAATGTCATCAAAAACCCAGATGGCGCATTGAGATCTGTCACTTTGCTAATGTTGTAATATTTTTCTTTTTCAAAAGCATTATGCAAATATATTATGCAAATATAAGCTTAAAGACTTTCAACCTGCTACTGCTCTGCATCTGCTGTATTTTCTCTTCACACTTTACTCTGCACCTTAACATTCCTGCATCCCTTTGAATCTTTGCATTTTTAATCCTTTCTTACAGATACCCAAGGCTTATTTATCCTATTCACCTCCCCTTTAAAGATTTTTGACTGCATATCCTCTTCACATGCTTCTCTTCTTCCTTAAGTCCAATCTTCTACACCCTTGATCTCTCCCCACTTACTTTATGATGATTAAACTTCCCCTCCTGTGCCCCTGTTACTTGATAATTAGTTTGACCTTCTGAATCTATGTTTCCCGCCACTGTTTCACTTCACCATTAGTGGTAAAGCCTTTGGCTGTCTCGACCTCACTCTCAATTGCTCTCTCTAACTCTGTTTCTAAAGCCCTCTGCCTTGCCATTTCTTTCTCCAGTTTTGTCTTCAAGAAGGTAATTCTTGAAATCCATCTTTTCACTTGGCATCTCTTCATTGATTTTATACTTCTCTTCCCCCATCATGTAAAGCACCTTGGAGCACATGCAGCCTTGTTTACTCTATGTTTCCTTGAATATTGTACTCTGTTGCTTCCGCTGCCACTTTTGGAGAAAACTATGCTTTAGATATTCTGAGCATCACTACAACTTTCGTCCCAGCATCCTAGTTCTAATGCTTGCAACATTAACTTATAAATCGTGAATGAAAAATATTTTCAAGGTATGTTTTCAATTTGTCTCTTGCTCTCTTCTGTCCCTGTGATGTGACTGCTGAATATCTCACTTTACTGTGTTCAGGTATGTTCGATCTTATTATTGTTAACAGCCTATTGAAATGGACTATTAAAGCGCATTGGTCTGAGCTAATTTATATAACTAGATTAAACAAATTGTCTTGAGAAATCTTCATTGCAATAATTTAAAGCTCATGAAGAGGGACTTTTTATTTTTGTCTTACCTGTAAATATTTCAAGTATAGCTTCATATTTTGGGTGTTATAAAGCCTTTAGATTAGAAACTGAACAGTAATTTGACAGTGGCCAATGTCAGACTGGCAGTGATTTCATATTTTGCCATTTATACAGGAACTATTATTGTCCCATTGTAGACTTAAAGATTTAAATTGTTCCTGATAGCTGAATAGATAAATGCATCCCTATATAAACCATTGATATAAACCATTTCCTTCAGGACAGGAGAAAAAGAAATACTGATGTTGATCCTGATACTGATCATACCACTTGGTTGCAACACCACTGTAGTTCCAATCATGTGATTCAATTGAGGAAGCCTGCCAACATTTTTCTGTCAACAAAGTGCCTGTGGCAATTTGACTTTTTTTTTAAGTGCTGGCCAAAAACAAAATAAATCTGTTTTTTCTCTCAATATTTTGAGATCTTTACCAATTCTATTTTTTTTTTGAGCTGGGCAAGCATGCTGTTGAGGTCATGGGGAATAAGAAGAAACATATATATGCCCAGCAACATTCCTGCAGTTATTTTAAATGCAAGTAAAGTTTTCTGATATTCAACTAAGTTGATAGTGGGTGGTAGAATTAAGACTCCCTGTGCTCTTGGCGGCTGTTTCGAGTTCAAAGACAGCAGTGCTTTCTCAGTGAGAGGTTTTATTGAACTCAAATGAAAAGGCAGCCTACAGGGAGTTCCTGCATGGCTGTGGTCACATGACTACAGCAAGCCAGATAGGACATGTAGTACTGTTGCATTTCAAAACCTAAACATCCCCCTTTTCATAATGAACAAAAGACACAAACATCCCCTTTTTCCTAATGAACAAAAGACAAATTGCACGCACGATGATGGGTAATACTCAGTTACACAAGTTACCCACTATACACCCACTGTTCGCATGCAATAACAACTGTTTGTTCTACTAGTCAATCTCTGCCCCTGCATTGCCTACATAGTCTTTAAATTGCGCAGGTCTCTTAATGGTATTTGTGCGTATTGTCATTGGCTGTATGGGTGCTGTACCGTGTCCGGAGAATGTCGTTCCTGTGGCACCCCTTGCCATGGTAACTGTTGTTCCATTGCTGTTGTTGGGGACCTGTGGACCTTTGGGATTGATGGTAGCTCTGTACTCTGTACAGCTGGTGAGATCCCTTCTTCCCGACTGGCCGACTGCAGTGGCGGAACAGCTTCGCTTTATGCCTGCGGTTGCGCCAGTATATTTAGTTGTTCACTTACACCATGTACAATCGAGGTGATAAGTTCTCAAGAATGCCCCAAGTTACCATGTGGGCTCACTCCTGTTGAGAGCGTTGAAGGTTTGCACCCAGACTGGTTCTCCAATGTTCAGATCTGGCAATTTTTCGGCAGTCTTGTCAAAATGAAATTTGGCTTTCTGCCATTTCACCTTGAGTTTTTCACTTGCCTGGTACTACTTCTGGTTTGAGTAGCGTTTTTTGCTATTGGAAAAATAGTTTGTGTGTGGTGTGACATTAGCCTTTGGACTGGACTACTTTCCATGCCTTCAGTTGGTGTATTTCTCCACTTGAGGATTGCCTTATATACATCTGTACTAGATTTGCTTGGTTTCTTGATGGTTCTTTTAGTGATTTCACTGCTGCCTCAGCCTTTCCATTTGACTGGGTATAATGCGGAGATGATGTATAGTGTTGAATTTCCCAATCCGTTATGAAAAGGCTGAATTCTTCACTCATGAATTGAGGGTCATTGTCACTCATCACGATGCCTGGAATGTCGTAACAACTGAAGTGTGCTTTCAGGCGTTCTCCTATTTCTCCTGTCATCATTGAAGTCAGCTCATCTAACTCCCAGTAGTCAGAATAGTAGTCTGCAGTGACAAGATAATCAGTTCCTGATATAGTAAGGAGGTCTACTCCCAGCTTCATCTATGGTGCCTGGGATGCCATGCATCATCAACAGCTCTCTAGCTTGTTTAACTTGGTACTCGTCACAAGCACTGCACTGGCCTATGTGGTGTTTAATTTCATTGCTCATGTTTGGCCAGTAGAGCACTTCCCTTGCCTTTCTCAGACTGTCTTCAATTCCTTGATGGCTCGCATGGATGTGCTTCAGCATCTCTCCTCACATCTCCTTAGGAATGATGACTCTATTTCCTTTGTACAAGATGCCATTTGGGCTGTCAATTCATCTGTATGCACAATATGCTCTTCTGACCACGGGTGTGTCTGTCAGATTCAATGTCTCTGCTGGGTTGATGACTTCCAAATCACATCGAGCTGCTGCTTCACGTTGAATCTCTGTCGGCATGTTTAGGGTAACCGGATAACCAGTCCAAGCTTTAGACTTGCTCCAGCTGATACGAGTGGCTGTTGCGTACCATCTACGATCTGGAACTCCAGATCTTCATCCTTGCCATTGCATTGGGCTCTCAGACTAATTTGCCGTCTCGGTATGAGTATCATAGCCTCAACCTTACTTTTGAGGGCTTAATTTTTGGATCGCTAAGCTGAGCTATTTCACACAGGTCTGTGAAGGTCACGATGCTGCATGGTCATCATTGTAACAGTCACAAACCTTTTCTCACCAAAAGACTTGACAGAACCAACCTGTTGTATTGTGTATAGTTCTTATCAGACTCTTCTGATATCTCTCCAGTGCCCATCTGTGTATGCTTGTTTTGCTTTTTTCTCCCCAAGCACTTGTATGTGAAATGATTTTGCTTCTTGCACTTAAAACAGATTTCCCCATGCTGGGCAATCCTTCTTTTCCTTTGTACAGTGTCCCTGCATATTTACATCCTGCCCTTTGTCTGCGATTGCCGTGCTCTTTCAGCTTGGAATGTCCTGGTCTGCCCTGCCATACATGTGTTCTAATTGACATTTTACAAGCTGCGCATTTCTACACATGTCTACCACTTTCCAGAGCCTAAATTTCTCCTCTTTCAGTAGACTTTCTCTCACCGACTGGTCTTGTATACCTAAGAGTACCCTATCTTTGATCAGATCACCTCTTAGCTGTCTGAATTCATGTGATTCTGCAAGCTGTGTTACTGCAGTCACATAATGATCTATGGGCTTTGTTTCACCTTGCGCTCTTGTGTTGGAAACATAGCACTCATAAATTATGTTCACTTGGGGTTCAAGGCTTTCAAAATCTCAGCTGTCTGCTTTCTTTGCTCGTCAGTTAAATTTTTAAGGTGGTATACAATTTGTAGCTGTCCCTCCCCAGCAGTGATAGAAGTGTGGTTACTCTTATTGGTTCTGGCCTGTTAATTAAATCTGTTACAAGCTCATAGTTTTGCCATTGCAAGTGGAAACATTGCTAGTTCTGCCACATATCGCCTTTCATTTCTACTGGAACTGGCAATGGAAAGTTTAATGCCATTCTAACTCACTCAGTATTTTACTTGCAGACTTCAGTATGCGTTTGCCTATCCTTGCCCTTTTTACACAGCTTTTTCCAGCTTTGAACATATCTGTGTACCTTTCTAAGCTGTCTTCTCTAAAACATTTCCAGGATTTCAAAACTCTATCCCACTTTTGACACATATTTCAAGTTCAAAGATAGCAATGCTTTCTCCCTGAGACACACTATTGAACTGATGTAGAATGGCAGTCTACAGAGAGCTCCCTCAAGGCAGAAGCCACATAACCACAGCAAGCCAGATAGGACATCTGGTACTGTTGTATTTCAAAACCGAAACAGCTGTTCGCATGGATACTCCCTGTCTTGAACCAATTGTTGACATGGTTATTTTCTATGTCCAAGAACAGCTGATCAAAGTTTCCCTTGCAGTACTGCATTTTATCCTGGCAAATAATTAGAGGCCCAGAAGTCGTCTCTCTCTCCCCTCCCCTTCAAAGCCTGTTTTCAGGGAGAAAGTTCCTATGAGTGAGGGAGAGAACGAACAGGGTACTTATACCAAAAGCTACAAATGACTTCCATCTCCATAAGTGGGGCACTTCAGATATCCACAAATGCACCACTCTTTGGCTAACTGTAGTCTGAAACAAATTGTTC
Source organism: Cetorhinus maximus (assembly GCF_964194155.1). NCBI lineage: Eukaryota > Metazoa > Chordata > Chondrichthyes > Lamniformes > Cetorhinidae > Cetorhinus > Cetorhinus maximus. The sequence goes on along the minus strand of NC_135880.1, from coordinate 39,816,550 downwards.
TGCTGCCCTTGGCGTCTAATAGCTTCTTGTCCTTTGGCATGAGCCGATACAAAATAGAGTCCACAGTATTTTCTTGAACCTCAACATGAGCTGTCACCTGCAGGAGGTAGCTGGCAGATGAAGGAAGGGGTAGGAATGTAGCAGGAAGGATAGTTGTCACAGTTATTTCTACAGACATCATAAATTTATCTGCACATGGTTTCCGTGTTGTACAAGTCAAATGCATTTCTTTGTAAAGCTCTGCCCATGCTGAATATTGGAAAAACAAACTATTGGGGAAAGCTTTCCCAAATCCCACTTGTAAATATACAGGATATATTAGAATAAAGTACATTGTGTTTCAGTGACAATGTAAATACTGTTGTGTTGACTCTGATTAACAACTTGACATTGGTTCTCCAGTTTGTCATTACACTTTTGTCTTGCTGCCCTGCAGCAAACTCTAGCCTGTGTTAAACAAAAACAGAAATACCTGGAAAAACTCAGCAGGTCTGGCAACATCGGCGGAGAAGAACAAAGTTGACGTTTCGAGTCCTCATTACCCTTCAACAGAACTAAGTAAAAATAGGAGAGGGGTGAAATATAAGCTGGTTTAAGGTGGGGGGTGGGGGGGGGAGGTGGAGAAGTTGGGGGGGTGTTGGTGATGGTTGTAGGGATAAGCAAGCAGTGATAGGAGCAGATAACCAAAAGATGTCACAGACAAAGGAACAAAGAGGTGTTGAAGGTGGTAATATTATCTAAAAGAATGTGCAAATTAAGAATGGATAGCAGGACACACAAGGTACAGATAGCTCTAGTGGGGGTGGGGTGAAATAAGACTAAAAGGGCATAAAAGGTATAGATTTAAAAATAATGGAAATAGGTGGGAAAAGGAAAATCTATATAAATTATTGGAAAAAAACAAAAGGGAGGGGGAAGAAATGGAAAGGGGGTGGAGATGGAGGAGGGAGTTCAAGATCTAAAGTTGTTGAACTCAATATGCAGTCCGGAAGGCTGTAAAGTGCCTAGTCGGAAGATGAGGTGCTATTCCTCCAGTTTGCGTTGAGCTTCACTGGAATAATGCAGCAAGCCAAGGACAGACATGTGGGTAAGAGAGCAGGGTGGAGTGTTAAAATGGCAAGCGACAGGGAGGTCTGGGTCATTCTTGCAGACAGACCGAAGGTGTTCTGCAAAGCGGTCGCCCAGTCTGCGTTTGGTCTCTCCAATGTAGAGGAAACCACATTGGGAGCAACGAATGCAGTAGCCTAAGTTGGGGGAATGCAAGTGAAATGCTGCTTCACTTGAAAGGAGTATTTGGGCCCTTGGACGTTGAGGAGAGAGGAAGTGAAGGGGCAGGTGTTGCATATTTTGCATATGCATGGGGAGGTGCCGTAGGTGGGGGTTGAGGAGTAGGGGGTGATGGAGGAGTGGACCAGGGTGTCACGGAGGGAATGATCCCTACGAAATGCCGCCAGGGGTGGTGAAGGGAAGATGTGTTTGGTGGTGGCATCATGCTGGAGTTGGCGGAAATGGCGGAGGATGATACTTTGAATGCAGAGGCTGGTGGGGTGATAAGTGAGGACAAGGGAGACCCTATCATGTTTCTGGGAGGGAGGAGAAGGCGTGAGGGCGGTTGCGCGGGAGATGGGCCGGACACGGTTGAGGGCCCTGTCAATGGCCGTGGGTGGAAAACCTCGGTTAAGGAAGAAGGAGGACATGTCAGAGGAACTGTTTTTGAAGGTAGCATCATCAGAACAGATGCGACGGAGGTGAAGGAACTGAGAGAATGGGATGGAGTCCTTACAGGAAGCGGGGTGTGAGGAGCTGTAGTCGAGGTAGCTGTGGGAGTCGGTAGGCTTGTAATGGATATTGGTGGATAGTCTCACTATCACCAGAAATTGATACAGAGAGGTCAAGGAAGGGAAGGAAAGTGTCAGAGATGGACCATGTGAAAATGATGGCGGGGTGGACCCTGCTCTCTTGCCCACATGTCTGTCCGTGGCTTGCTGCATTGTTCCAGGGAAGCTCAACGCAAACCGGAGGAACAGCACCTCATCTTCCGACTAGGCACTTTACAGCCTTCCGGACTGAATATTGAGTTCAACAACTTTAGATCTTGAACTCCCTACAACTACCCCTCCCCCCACCTTAAACCAGCTTATATTTCACCCCTTTCCTATTTTTACTTAGTTCTGTTGAAGGGTCATGAGGACTCGAAACGTCAACTTTGTTCTTCTCCGCTGATGCTGCCAGACCTGCTGTGTTTTTCCAGGTATTTCTGTTTGTGTTTTGGATTTCCAGCATCCGCAGTTTTTTGTTTTTATCTAGCCTGTGTTATCTTGCATATCCTTTGAGTTTATTTCAAAGGATTACAGTTGGTGGACATAATGGGCTTTGCAAATCAAGCCTGCTAACTGTACCAAAGAGTTTTCTGTTGTATCTCCCAAGCTCTCTTTTCTGATATGAGGCAAATGTAATGAATTGCACAAGCTGCATTATTTAAACCTTCCAAGAATCTATGTGAAATTACTTGTTATAGGCTGTGCTGAATATCAAAGTGATCACTTGTGTGTGTAAAGCTGCTATATTCTCCTTGTTTGGACTTCCTTCATTCAAATATACATGCTTTCTACTCTTAATTTGGTTAAAGCCGGTTTTAATTATTTGATTCCATTTTATTTAGCTTGAAATTGCAACTCGATTTATTTATGTTACTTAATTCAAGTTATTGGATCATTCAGATTTTTAGTGCAAATAAGATTTAAAATGGACACGGCAACAATTAGCAAAAGTGAATTATACTGTAATTTGCATGTCTTGCACTGAAGTAACCAATTTTATTTGCTTGGCAATTCTTGTGAAATGCAAGCATGGAGAATGTTTTAATAGCTCAGACGGTACCTGCACCACCTGGTATAGTATTGTAACATGCAAACAGAGTCCAGGTCTGCGCCATGTTTGGTGAACTTGACTTACAATTGGAGAGGGGGTATAATAATTATCTTCAGTGTTCCTGGGTGAAGGAGGGAAAACATCAACAGATGGTCCTACTGTGGAGCATTATTTGAGAATTCCTTTCCTGGAGGAAGCTTCACTTTTGGGGACATGACTAGTTGAATTGTGTAGAACTAGTCTCTTGGGTCATTGACTGATCGCAAACCGTCCACTCTTGAGCTGGAGGAGAGTGTGCATACTTGAATGGGTTGAACTAAATTATTCACAAAAAACACAGAACAATGAAAATAAATGTTGTAAGGTTTACTTTTTAAATGTTTTTCTGTATTCTCTACTACACAATGAAGTTGGAAATATGAAAAGGACGGGTTTTTGTTGCATTAAAATGTTCAACTTTCAACTAGTGGTGAAATGGATTCTCTCCAAACTATTCCATTGGTTTTCCAGTTGATTTTAAAATGTGCGAACTACTTTTGTCAGATAAATATGTGAGACCTGTGTTTCGAGGGCTAGTTTAAGAGTTCAAATTGAACAGAGACACTTGAAACATTTTCCTTTGTGCACATTCATGCTGCAGAATTCTACCTGATTTACTTCTTGTTGTGCCCCACTCTGAACTCGTTCACAAAAATAAATAGCTGTTTAGTACAGAACTTGAGTATTGCTGAAAAAAAGATTTTTTTGTAAAAGCTTTTCATCTTGCACTCAGGACAATTTGCAAGAACACCAAATGTAAAGGGAACAACAATTTAGACTGTATGAGAAGAGAGTGTTAATTGGTTGGCAAGTGGACTCTGGTAGAGGCGTTGCCATGGAGAATGTACCAGTTGATGGTGACAGTTAACAGCCAAGCATTGTTTGAAATTTAACCCAGGCAACTTTACTCTGGTTAAGGCATTTCCCTGAGGAATGAACCAGCGAATAGCTGTCACTTATTTTTTTTAGCTCAGACAGGCGCAATTGTGTGCACATGTTCTTTCTGTCTGCAAAGAACAGGGCCCGGTGTATTAATATATGTAGCTTCCAATACACACAAATGCACCATACTGTGAGCCCGACTGACAACCTTAAATTGATTGTCAGCATAATTCTTAGAACACAGGATTGTTTAGCAAACGTTGTCCAATTATGGAATCACATCTAATGTTAGGCACTGTGATTTGAGTTTTGCAAGCATGCGCTAGTTGGTACAACCTGTACCTTGCCTGTTCTGAACAGAGGAAGGGATATGCAGTTTGATACGATCAGCCAGTCTTTGGGACGTATGGCCTACATACTTGGCATCACACTGGCACTGAAATTCACACACCACATTACTTATTTGTGTGATAAACAGAATGTCTTTTTGGCTTGATGGCAGCATCCAGTTAGTGGTGAAAGCCACTCGTGCATAGCAGTGTGAAACAGCTAGCTTCACTTGTTGCCCAAAGTTTTGAGATAGCTTGCCCTTCCAGGGTAATCTGAGGTAGCTCCCACTTTCCCCAGTCCTTCATGAACCAAAACCCATTTCTCCCACACCAATCTTTGAGTCACGCACTTAACTCTCTAATCTGATTTACCGTATGCCAATTTGCTTGTGGCTTAGAGTTAATCCAGAGAGTATTACCTTTGAGGTTCTGCTTTTGAATTTAGCCCCATGCTGCTCATACACCCTGAGCAGAGCCTCTTTCTTAGTTCTGCCTATGTCATTAGTATCTACGTGGACCATGACCACTGGATCTTCCCCCTCTCAGTGCAAGTTCCTCTCCAGCCCAGAGCAGATGTCCCGAACCCTGGCACCGGGCAGGCAACACAGCTGCCTGTACTCTTGCTCTTGGCTGCAGAGAACTGTGTCTATTCCCCTGACTATACTGTCCCCTACTACCACTACATTTCAATTTACTCCCTCTGCTTGAATGACTTCCTGTACAGTGGTACCATGTTCAGTTAGCTCATCCACTTTGCAGCCACCGCTTTCATCCACACAGGTTGCAAGAACCTCAAACCTGTTGGACAGTTGCAAAGGCTGAGGCTTCTCCGCTTCCACCTTCTGGGTCCCCATATCTGCCTCTCTCTCCACCCTGTCCCTGACCACTGATTAAGTCAGAAGACCCTATCCTAAGGCATGTGACCACCTTGAATAAAGCGACCAGGTAACTCACCCCTTCGCTGATGCATCACAGTGTCTGCAGCTCGGCATCCAGCTTAATGACTCTAAACCGAAGTTCCTCTGAATGCAGACACTTAATTGCAGATTTATTTGCCCTGGATCGCAGTGGAGTCTGGGAGCTCCCACATTTTTCAGTTGCAACACACCACCTGCCCTGCCATTGTTGTTATGTGTTAGTTAATTTATTTTTCTTAATTCATGATTAATAAACCCTGCTACCACTAAGAAGCTTTACTACTATTAGGAAACCTTACCACAAATAATGAAACCTTACAATTACTAATGCATTACCTGAGTTTTGAAAGATAAATGAGTAAAATAGCCCCAACCAATCAATTTCCTGTTTTGCTGTGAGGTCACACTTTGATTTTCCTGTACTCAGCCAGTCCGTTCTGGAGCCAGAGACTGCCCCCCACCCACACCACTCCCCCACCTCCTTGGCCCTGGCGTTGTCCGCTCCATTCCCCTCAGCTTGCCCTCCCTTCAAACCCCACCTCAGCCCTTGGGCTGTCCTCTCCGTGCCCCCCACCTCGCCCCTGACCTCTCCACCCTACCTTGGCCCTAGCACTGTCCCCTCTCTCCTACTTAATCTGACTCCCGGTTACTCTTTTGTTAAGGCAACAGTAAGACACACAGATTTTAAAAGACCCAGGCAAAGTGAGACACAATACCCTGAACCAGTCAAATTAAAACTGAGTTTTCTTAACTTCAGCTCTTTGAAGACAGAAGTTGAGGCATAGATGCTGACGGCTTTTCACACTTGTTAGATCGTAAAAATGGCTACCCTTACATACAGCCTTGGCTCCTTAATACATATTTTCCCCTTTGAATGCAAATTCCCATTGTTTCACTATATCTTTGGACTTTACCTTTCTGAATATAAAAATATCTCATAGCACTAAGTGTTACCAGTAATCTTTGGGAAAAATAAGCACACTGTTTCTCAACTTCACCTGGCTATCTCCTATACTTATCTATATACTTACACTATTACATTACTAGATGCATGCATTAACATAACAATGTATATACAAATCGTTCGTATCAACAGAAATCATTTCAGCTCAGTGTCCAGGTTTTAAATGTCCAATTTTCCCTCTAAGCTTCAAACTCTTGATAATGCATCTGCAATCAGATTTTCTCGTTCTGCTATATGTATAATCTGTAGATTAAATGGCTGCAGTAATAAACTCCATCTGAATAACGTTGTACTTCTGTCTCAAAATTTGTCCAGAAACTTCAAAGGATTGTGGTCGGTACAAACAATTTCTGACGAATTGTTGGCAACATAAATCTCAAAATGCTGCAATGCTAACACCAAATCCAAAGTCTCTTTTTCGACCATTGAATATCTTCTCTGTTGTACATTCAATTTCGTGTAAAATACCCTATTAGTCTTTCAATTCCATTTTCTTTATCTTGTAACAGTACGCCCCCAATCAATGACCAACTTAAATTGCTTGGCATAATTGGGTGCTGCCAAAGACACACACACACAGATACCACTATTTTACAATAAATTCCAATAATAATATTATGCCTTCCTGACAATCCCTTTTGAATGGGGAGACCCATGGCTTTAAATGTTAAAAACTGTCCCCTGTCCAATGAGCAAGACTCTTAGTGTCAGCAATGGCTCAGTTGGTAGCACTCTCGCCTCTGAATCACAAGCTTCCAGGTTCAAGTCTCACTCCAGGACTTGAGCACAAAAATCGCGGCTAACACTCCAGTGCATTACTGAGGGATGTTGCACTGTTGAAGGTTATGGCTTGCTAAACCTCATCAGCACTCTGAAGTGGATATGGAAGATCCTAAGGCACTATTTTGAAGAAGAGCAGGGGAGTTACCCCCAGTGTGTCCTGGCCAATATTTATCCCTCAATCCATATCTCAAAAACAGATTATCTGGTCATTATCACATTGCTGTTTGTGGGAGTTTGCTGTGCGCAAATCGACTGCCATGTTTCCTATATTATTATAGTGACTACTAGATGGCTGCAAAGTGCTTTGAGATGCGCAGTGGTCATGAAAAGCACTACATAAATGCCTTTCCTTCTTCAAATATGACACCGCCCCACAAATTTGGCACACACATTTCCCCACGTTAAAGAATTGCTCAAGTCCACTCCAGAAGCTTGAGCACATAATCTGGGCCACACTGCAGTGCACTATTGAGGGAGTATTGTCTGTTAGTGCCAATTTTGGATAAAACCTTACGCTAGATCCCATCTGCTCTGTCAAGTGGACGTAAAATATCCAATGACATGGGAAAGGCACAGGGAAGCTTCCCTGGTGTCATGGTCAACATTGATATCTCAATCAAAGTAAACTATCTGGTCCCTTATTTCATGGCTGTTTATTGGGCCTTGCTGCAAGCAAATCTACCTAATCGTAATTTCACTTCAAAAATACTGCATTGGCTGTGAACCATATTGGGACATCCTGAAAAGTGCTTAAATAATGCAAGTTTTTTCCTTATTTCCAAAGCTGATGCATTGTTTATAGGGTGTTAACTGAGAAGACAGTAGCACTGATGTTGACATCAACCCAGGCTATTCTGCCTTCACAGCAAGAACACAAGGACAGGCATGGGACAGCAGCAGAGATTTAGTTAGTTCTAAATATGCTTAATTCAGTGTGAATATGCAAGCAGAAGAAATAGTCAAGAACTCGGGTCTAACCTATGGCTTTACCATTTTATTATTTGTTGCAAGAACTCTGTACTGCATGATTCCACCACATCAATGTGCATTTTCTGCGATATGGCAGTAGGCACCTTTTATTAAGCTGCTTCAATTTAACCTAAATGAAGACTGGATAGGGAAATGCTTGAAGTGAATGAATATACATCAGTATAAGTAGGATTGAATACAAAAATTTAGTCAGGCGTATTGAAATTGTTTTTATATCTGGTCATTATAATGCAAATAGCGTAATACTAAAGATGCAGGCCTGTGATAATTTCTGGATTAGATATGTTTTAAAATGCTGATACAGTGTAACTTCACTGAGAAGTGAATAGAACCTCCAGGCGATCGGTGTCAATGGCCATTCATGCTGTTACTCAAGGGGTTCCACCAATTGATCACCCACCAAAGTTACACCAGGAGGTCAGGATAAAGACAGTGCAAACTAAGAGCCAGCACATCTGAGGATTAGTTATATGATTAATCTTGGGTGAATATTGGATGTTGGACAAAACTTTCATGTGCAAATGAGTGAGGGGGAGACAGGGCATTGTGGTAATGTCACTGGACGAAAGTTATTCTCAGTAATGTAACTACCACCAATTGTCATAAAAACCCATCTAGTAAGGGGGGGGGGGAAATCTGCCAACCTACCTGATCTAGCTTTACATATCACTCTTAACGGCCCTCTGAAATGACCTAACAAGCCACTCCGTTGTAGCAAGCCACAACAGGAAAGTCAAAAAGGAATAAAAACTGACGGATCAGGCATCAACTTTGCACCAGAAACCTCAGTGGCACACCCCAGCAGACAGGACAGACCCAGCAGTGGCGACAGCACAGTGGTATACAGTCGGGAGGCAGTTGCCCTGTGAGTCCTCAACATTGACTCCAGACTCCATGAAGTCTTATGGCATTTGGTAAAGCATGGGCAATGAAACTTCCTGCTAAATACTACCCACTGTACCCCCTCCACTGATGAAGCAGTACTCCTCTATGTTGAACACCACTTGGAATTACTGAGGGTGGCAAGGGCACATAATGTACTCTGGTTGGGTGGATTCAATGTCCATCACCAAGAGTGGCTCAGTAACACTATTTCTGACCAAGCCACTAAGTCTCGAAGGTCATATCTGCCAGATTGGGCCTGTGTCAGGTGTTGAGGAACCAACAAGATGGAAAAACCTACCAGACCTCACCAATCTATCTGTCACAGATGAACCTGTTCAGGTTTAGGTATAGGAGTGACCACTGCACAATCCTTGTGAAGCCCAAGCCCTGCCTTCACTCTGAGAATCTCTCCATCATGTTGTGTGGCACTAGCACTGTGCTAATGGGATATTTCAGCACAGGTCTAGCAACTCAAAACTGGGCATCCATGAGGTTCTGTGGGCCATCAACAGCAGCAGAATTGTACTCAACCACAAACTGTAACCTCAAGGCCTGGCATATCCCTCACTCTACCATTACCACCAAGCCAGGGGATCAACCCTGGTTGAATCAAGACTGCAAGAGGGCGTGCCAGAAGCAGCAACAGGCATTCCTAAAATAAGGGGTCAACTTGGTGAAGCTATAACATAGGACTACTTGCATGCCAAAGAGTGAAAGCAGCATGCGATAGAACCAATTGATCCCACAACCAATGGATCAGACCAAAGCTCTGCAGTCCAGCCTCAAGCAGTCATTAATGATAGTGGACAATTAAACAACTAACAGGAGGAGGAGACCTCACAAATATCCCCATCCCCAATGATGGGGGAGCCCAGCACATCAGTGCAAAGGACAAGGTTGAAGCATTTGCAATCATCTTCAGCTAGAAGTGCGGATTGGATGATCCATCTTTGCCTCCTCCTGAGGTCCCCAGCATCACAGATTGACTTCAGCTGATTCAATTCACTCCGCATGATAGCAAGAAATGGCTAAAGGCACTGGATGATGCAAAGGCTGTGGGCCCTGACAACATTCCGGCAATAGTGTTGAAGACTTGTGCCTCATAACTTGCTGTGCCCCTAGTGATGCTGAATCAGCACAGCAACAACATTGCACTTAGTTGACAATGTGGAAAATTGCCTAACCATCTCCTATTCACAAAAAGCAGGACAAATTCAAACTGGCCAATTACTGCCCCTTCAGTCTACTCTCGATCATTAGCAGAGTAACGGAAGGTGTCATCAACAGTGCTATCAAGTGGCATTGACACATCAATAATCTGCTCACTCATGCTCAGTTTGGGTTCCACCAGGACCACTCAACTCCTGATCTCTTTAGAACCTTGGTCCAAACATGGACAAAAGAGCTGAATTCCAGAGGCGAAGTGAAAGGTACTGCTCTTGACATCAAGGCAGCATTTGACCAAGCGTGGCATCAAGGAGCCCTAGCAAAACTGAAGTCAATGGGAATCGAGGGGAAAGCTCTCTACTGTTGGAGTCTTGCCAAGCACAAAGGGAGATAGTTGTAGCTGTTGTAAGCCAATCATCTCTGTCCCAAGACATCACTGCAGGAGTTTTTGAGGGCACTGTCCTTGGCCCACCAGCTTCATCAATGACCTTCCCTCCATTGTAAAGTCAGAAGTGGGGATGTTCACTGATGACATTGCACAATGTTCACCATTCTCGCCGACTTAGATACTGAAGCAGTCAGTGTCCATATGCAGCAATAACTGGACTACTTTAGCTGGTAAGTGGCAAGTAGCATTCATGCCATGCAAGTGCTAGGTAATGACCATCTCCATTGAGAGAAAACCTAACCATCTCCCCTCGGCATTCAATGGCATTGCCAATATTAAATCCCCTACTATCAACATCCTGGGGGTTACCATTGATCAGAAGCTGAACTGGACCAGCCATTTAATTACTCTGGCTACAAGAGCAGGTCAGAGACTGGGAATTCAGCAGACAGGGACTCATCTCCTGATTTTTCCAAAGTTTGTCCACCATCCCCAAGGCACAGGTCAGGAGCCTGATCGAATACTCTCCACTTGCCTGGATGAGTGCAGCTCCAACAACACTCGCGAAGCTCAACACCATCCAGGACAAAACAGTCTGCTTGATCAGCACCCCATCCACCAATTTAAACATTCACTCCCTCTACCGCTGATGCACAGCAGCAGCTGATTGTACTACAGAAAGATGCACTGCAGCAACTCACCAAGGCTCCTTCAACAACACCTTCTAAACTCTCAACCTCTAGCATCTAAAATGACAAGGGCAGCAATACATGGGAACAGCACCACCTGGAAGTTCACCTTCAAGCCACCCGCCATCCTGACTTGGAAATATATCGCCGTTCCTTCAATGTCATTGATCGAAATTATGGAACTCCCTTCCTAACAGCAATCTAGCTATACCGCATGGAGTGCAGTGGTTCACAAAGGCGGCTCATTACCACCTTATCAAGGGCAATTAGGGATTTTTTTTTCTTTATTCATTCATGGGATGTGGGCTTCGCTGGCTGGGCTAGCACTTATTGCCCATTCCTAGTTGCCCTTGAGAAGGTGGTGGTGAGCTGCCTTGAATTGCTGCAGTCCATTTGTTGTAGGTACATCCACAGTGCTGTTAAGAAGGGAGTTCCAGGATTTTGACCCAGCAACAGTGAAGGAATGGCGATATATTTCCAAGTCAGGATGGTGAGTGACTTGGAGGGGAACTTCCAGGTGGTGGTGTTCCCATCTATCTGCTGCCCTTGTCCTTTTAGGTGGTAATGGTCGTGGGTATGGAAGGTGCTGTCTAAATAGCCTCGGTGAATTCCTGCAGTGCATCTTGTAGATGGTGTACACTGCTGCTACCATGCGTCGGTGTTGGAGGGAGTGAATGTTTGTGGATGTGGTGCCAATCAAGTGGACTGCTTTGTCCTGGATGGTGTTGAGCCTCTTCAATGTTGTAGGAGCTGCACTCATCCAGGCAAGTGGGGAGTATTCCATCACACTCCTGCCTTGTACCTTGTAGATGGTGGGCAGGCTTTGTGGAGTCAGGAGGCAAGTTACTCGTTGCACAATTCCTAGCCTCTGACCTGCTCTTGTAGCTACAGTATTTCTATGGCTAGTCCAGTTCAGTTTCTGGTCAATGGCAACCCCGAGGATGTTGATAGTGGGGGATTCGATGATGGTAATGCCATTGAACATCAAGGGGCGATGGTTGGATTCTCTCTTGTTGGAGATGGTCATTGTCTGACACTTGTGTGGTGTAAATGTTACTTGCCAGTTGTCAGCCCAAGCCTGGATATTGTCAAGGTCTTGCTGCATTTGGACATGGACTGCTTCAGTGTCTGAGGAGTCACGAATGGTGCTGAAGATTGTGCAATCATCAGCGGACATCCCCACTTCTGACCTTATGATGGAAGGAAGGTCATTGATGAAGCAGCTGAAGGTGGTTGGGCCTAGGACACTATCCGGAGGAACTCCTGCAGTGATGTCTTGGAGCTGAGATCACTGACCTCCAACAACCACAGCCATTTTCCTTTGTGCTAGGTATGACTCCAACCAGCGGAGAGTTTTCCCCCTGATTCCCATTGACTCCAGTTTTGCTAGGGCTCATTGATATCACACTCGGTCAATTGCTGCCTTGATGTCAAGGGCAGTCACTCTCACCTCACCTCGGGATTTCAGCTCTTTTGTCCATGTTTGAACCAAGGCTGTAACGAGGTCAGGAGGTTAGTGGCCCTGGCAGAACCCAAATTGGGCATCAGTGATCAGGTTATTGCTAAGCAAGTGCTGCTTGTCAGAATTGATGATGAGCCCTTCCATTACTTTACCAATGATGGAGAGTAGACTGATGGGGCGGTAATTGGCTGGGTTGGATTTGTCCTGCTTTTTGTCTACAGGACATATCTGGGCAATTTTCCACATAGCTGGGTAGATGCCAGTGTTGTAGCGATACTGGAACAGTTTAGCTAGGGGCGCGGCAAGTTCTGGAGCACAAGTCTTCAGTACGATTGCTGGAATGTTGTCAGGGCCCATAGCCTTGCAGCATCCAGTGCCTTCAGCCATTTCTTGACATCATGTGGAGTGAATCGAATTGACTGAAGACTGGAATCTGTGATGCTGGGGTCTTCCGGAGGAGGCAGAGATGGATCACCCACTCTGCACTTCTGGCTGAAGATTGTTGTGAATGCTTCAGCCTCATCTTTTGCAATGCTGTACTGGGCTCCTCCATCATTGAGGATGGGGATATTTGTGGAGCCACCTCCTCCAGTGAGTTGTTTAATTGTCCACCACCATTCATGACTGAATATGGCAGGACTGGAGAGCTTGGATCTGATCTGTTGGTTGTGGGATCGCTTAGCTCTGTCTATCACTTGCTGCTTATGCTGTTTGGCATGCAAGTAGTTCTGTGTTATAGCTTCACCAGGTTGACACCTCATTTTTAGGTATGCCTGGTGCTGCTCCTGGCATGACCTCCTGCACTCTTCATTGAGCCAGGGTTGATTCCCTGGCTTGATGGTAATGGTAGAGTGGGGGATATGCTGGGCCATGAGGTTACAGATTGTGTTCGAGTACAATTCTGCTGCTGCTGATGGCCCATAGCGCCTCATGGATGCCCAGTCTTGAGTTGCTAAATCAGTTCGAAATTTATCCCATTTAGCACGGTGGTAGTGCCACAAAACACAATGGAGGGTATCCTCAATGTGAAGCCAGGAGTTCGTCTCCACAATGACTGTGCGGTGGCCACTCCTACCAAAACTGTTACAGACGGTTGCATCTGCGGCGAGGATGAGGTCAAGTATGTTTTTCCCTTTTGTTGGTTCCCTCACCACTGGCCGCAGACCCAGTCTAGAAGCTATGTCATTTAAGACTCTGCCAGCTTGGTCAGTAGTTGTGCTACCAAGCCACTTTTGGTGATGGACGTTGAAGTCCCCACCCAGAGAACATTCTGCACCCTTACCGCCCTCAGTGCATCCTCCAACTTATGTTCAACATGGAGGAGCACTGATACATCAGCTGAGGGAGGGTGGTACATGGTAATCAGCAGGAGGTTTCCCTGCCCATGTTTGACCTGATGCCATGAGACTTCATGGGGTCCACAGCTGATGTTGAGGACTCCCAGGGCAACTCCCTCCCGAATGTATACCACCGTGCCACCACCTTTGCTGGGTCTGTCCTGCCGGTGGGACAGGATGTACCCAGGGATGGTGGTGTCTGGGACATTATCTGTAGGCTATGACTCTGTAAGAATGACTATGTCAGGCTGTTGCTTGACTAGTCTGTGAGACAGCTCTCCCAATTTTGGCATTAGCCCCCAAATGTCAGTGAGGAGGACTTTGCAGGGTCGACAGGGCTGCAATGCCAGGTTGTCTGTCTGGTTTCATGTGTCTTTGTTACGACTGAGTGCTTATGAGGGCATTTAAGAGTCAACCACATGGGTCTGGAGTCACATGTAGGCCAGACCAATTAAGGACGACAGACTTCCTTCCCTAAAGGGCATTAGTGAACCAGAAGGGTTTTTACAACAATCGACAATGGTTTCATGGACTTTTAATTCCAGATTTTTATTGAATTCAAATTCCACCATCTGCCGTAGTGGGATTCGAACCCCAGCCTCCAGAGGGGTCTCTGGATTACTAGTCCAGCGACAATACCACTACGTCATCACCTCCCCCAACAACACCTGTATCCCAGGAAAGATTATTGAAAAATTGAGATTAAGCTAAAATGCTGTAAATAGCAAATGCCAAAAATTCTCAGTAAGGGTAAAGTGCCATGTTGTTGTACAGCTAATACTGCACCACAAGCACAGCACTTGCCTTGACTACTTAATTTCCGAATTCTGCTAAAGATGTTATTCATTTTACTGTTTCATTTCTGTTCCAAGTGAACTAATTGTTTGTACCATGGATGATTGTTAAGATGAGTGCACATATCCTGCTAGTGATTAGGATCTACATATCATCTTAGAGTCTGACTGTTGTTATCAATAAACCTTTAAATGGTCACATTCAAGGTTATTCCAGTCTGAAAGGGATCAAAGTCCTGTAAAAATTCCAAAATGCAACTTTATCTGTGCTCTGTTCAATATAGTTCTGTTAACTGTCAGCCATTTTGCACATTAAATCACAGAACAAGCCATTCACTCTTTTTCTGGCAGCAACAGTATGTAATGTGTGCAGCGCACAGAAGGACTAAAGTCATAACTTTTTTGGTTATTTAAAGTGACAATAATAAAGTATGTTTTGGAGGATAATAGCCAGTAAACGCTGCTTGAGGAGCTTCATAAGGTCAGCTGATGTTCTACGGCTTCCAAACTCCTTAAACATTTGCCTTGATTCTTCATCTCACTAGCAAAACCAAAAAAATGAGAAACTTTTAGCTTAAATTGAACTTAATGGAATTGAAGGCAAATTATTAACCTGGTTGGGAAATTGGCTGAGCATTAGGAGATGGAGAGCAGGCATAATGGACAGGTACTCTAATTGATAGGATGCACCTAGTGGTGTTCCGTAAAGATCCATGTTGGGACCTCAAATATTTTTCATTGTATCCAAGTTTGCCAAAAACACAAAGATAGGTGGTATCATAAGTTGCAAATGAGAAGGAATAATTACAAAGAGATATTGATAGATGGAGAATCATTAAATTGTTACAGCACCAGTGAAGACCATTCAACGTTCGCGTTCATGTCAGGCCTCTGGTAGTCCCGCTCCCCAGCCCTTGCCCCAAAGCCCACAAGATTGGTTTTTCATGATGCTTATCCAATTCCCTTTTGAAGGTCAGTATGGAACCTGTCTCCACCAGCTCTCAGGCAGTGCATTCCAAATCTTTACTACTAGCTAAGTAAAGCTTTCCTCATACCAGTATTGGTTCTTTTGCCAATCACTGCAAATGGGTGTCCTCTAGTTCTTGACCTTCCTATCTAGAACCCACATAACTTTGAACATCTCAACCAAATTTCCTGTCATCCTTCACTTCTCCAAGGAGAGTAACCCCACCTTCTCCAATCTATCCCTGTATGTGAAGTCCCTCATCCATGCAACCATTCTTGTGAATTATTCATTCATGGGATGAATGTGTCACTGGCTAGGTCAGCATTTGTTTCAGAGAGCATTTGAGAGTGCTGTGGGCCTGAGTAAGGACAGCAATCAATAGTTTTGTGATTAACTTTCAATTCCAAATTACACTAGCTGCCATGGTGGGATTTGAATCCATGCCCCCAGAGCATTAGCCTGGGCCTCTGGATTACTAGTAGAGTGATATTACCACTACACCACCATCTCTCCCTCCCTGCACCTTCTCTGAAGCCTTCACATCCTTCCTAAAATGTAGTACCTAGAATTGGACACAATACAAGCATCTTATACAGGTTTGGCATCACTTCTGTCAATTGTTATTTTTAAAACAAAAGTTAATAGATTGTTTGGCCAAAAGTATTAAAAGATATGGAGTTGGATCGCATGTACCAGCTATGATTTCATTGAATAGTGGAACAGGCTAAAAGGGCTAAATGTTCCTGTGTACCTATAAACAAAAATAGCAGTGGATGGATTATGTATTAAGCCAGGGGAAAAAGCAAATCTTTTCCATGTGTATTGGAAAGTATTGATTCAGATCTGTGTAACTGAACCCAAAGTAAGATTCAGTAAAGTTAGATTCAAGATTATTCAACAATAAGTATAAAAAAGGAAAATTTCCCCCAGAACCCCAAAGTGGTATTGAAATGCAGTGCATTTTTTTTTGTAAACTCCATTCCCCAAACTAGAATAGTGAGCTGAACTTCTTTGAAAAAAAAAAGTCACTCGGCTCTCCAGTCCTGCTGGGTTCAGGACAACCGGGGCAAATTTGAAATTAGCCATGGTTCCCGTTTGTGATCGCACTCCATGAGTCTTGTAAGGTAGTACGTAGGGTGAGGGCAGAATTAAACTGCATTTCATTCAATAGCCTGTAAAGACACCTAATAGCCTCACATGGGCTACTTGGGCAAAGAGGTACTTGGAGTTAGAAATTCACCTCTGTAGCATTCTTCCCTCACGCTGCTACCATTATTCCTGAAAACTGAATTTCTGTGCAATTTAAACAGAAAATCAGAAAGTTTGCATAACATCTTTAAGGTCCATCAACAATACAAGACTTTCAAGAAGTCATTTCCGCTGCACATTTGGAAGCCATATGCTAAGAATTCTATAGTTAGGCACAAAGGTTAAAAATACAGCATGGAGTTATATACCCTTTGAAGTGCTGAAGTCCGCATGTGTGCAGCAGCCAAACAATATCTTCATGATTAAATATTAACCAGCACACTAAGTGAGGCTGCTTCAAGAAGGTCACCTTCTGTACCAACAATAGTAATACATATACACACAAAACCAAAACTTGTACATCATCGCAATAGCATATTTAAACTTTTAAAACCAGATAAGTACCCTCTAATGTACTGTTTTTAACATAAACCACAAACTATTAGTAGAGACAGAATTAAGATTTATAATTCCAATAATTGCAGTATTTTGAACTTCCTCCATTATAAACTATAAATAACAGACTTTAGCAAGCAACTGGTTAACTGTCCAAATTGTGTATTCATCAAAGTAAAAACATGCCTGACGTTTTCCACACTTTCACAACATGTGCACCTGCTAGCCTGTTTCCATAATGTGTGCCAAGTGCTCACATTTTGGTACCATCACAAAGCACATGTGAGGAGCCTGCAATAGGACATCCCCACAGAATAAAAGGTTATATCTTAATTTTCCTAAACAAGCTTAAATTTTTAAACATGTGCTGTAATGGTGAAGTTCTAGTGAATATATACAAACATGGTTTACATCAGGGGATGACAAAATTAACCAGATTTTCTAAACTAATAGTGGCTTATTTCTTTAGTGAAGAGAGAAATCACATTATCAACAGCACAAGGCTCAATTTCCTTCTCAGACTAACATACAATTTTTGAATAATGTCTAGTTTAATTTTTATTCGTTCGTGGGATGTGAGCATCGCTGGCTAGGCCAGCATTTATTGCCCATCCCTAATTGCCCTTGTTCAGAGGGCATTTTTAAGAGTCAACCACATTTCTGTGGGTCTGGAGTCACATGTAGGGACAGCAGATGGGTTTTTATGACAATCGACAATGGTTTCATGGTCATCATTAGACTTTTAATTCCAGATATTTATTGAATTCAAATTACATCATCTGCTGTGGTGGGATTCGAATCTGGGTCCCCAGACCGTTACCCTGGGTCTCTGGATTACCAGTCCAATGTAGAGCACTGCCAGTGAGGCTAAAGTTTTTATTCAGCCAAAAGTGCTGAAGGCTTGTGCACCAGAGTTAGCCAAGCAGTTTCAGTACAGCTTGAACACTGGTATCTGTTAGAAGAATGGCCAGGTATGTTCTATCCACAAAAAAGCAGGATAAATCTAACAAGATCCAATTAGCAATATTCCCAATCCCAATAATGCATTGTATTGGAAAGCAACATTTATAGTCAAGTGATACTTGTTCACCAGTTTACCAACCTACAGATGTTCAGCTCAGCCCCTGCCATAACCAATTGTCTCTAGATCTTATTGTAGTCTTTATTCGGACATAGGTGCAAGAGCTGAATGATTGGAGAAAATTGAAAGCCTGTCTAGGCCCAATATGCCTTTCCAGCATCCTGTAGCTGGTGATTTGGGTACATGGAGGGATATTGCTAGGACCAAAGTCTAAGTGTGGATAACTGCATCACCAAATGAAATCCCCATGTCTGCAGCACATCTGTAAATGCAAAAGAGGTAATAATTCAAAAGGGGTAATTATAACCCCAAATACTATAAATACTTGTTTAATAGTTGTTTGTTGAATGGCATTTGTAAATCTATTTCCTGGGTTTGTAGTTGATTAAGATTGGAAAAGTGGGTCAAAGATGAGTCGAAATTTTCCCTCTGTGCATATGCTTAAAGAAAGAATTGCATTAATATAGCGTCTTTCAAAAGCTCAGAATGTTCCAAAGCTGTAGAGCCAACAAAGTGCAGTCACTAATGTAATGTAAAGAGCTGTTGTCGGCAGAAGAGAACACTCCAGTGGCCCTCAGCCCTTTTAGTTTGGTGCGTGCAAAGTTGGCTAGGGTTGTGCACTTCGTCAGTGACTTAGAACAGATGGGAATGGGCCTCTGTTTGTCCCATCCTCACATCTGCTGGGTGTTGCCATTAATGAAAGCCAGTGATCAAGCATCTAATGCAGCTGGGTTGTGCCATTTCCAGCATCATGGTTGACTAAAACATTGTACGACACATCCCACAAGTGAGTATATGATTTGGATGTCTCAGGAGGTCGGTGTTTACATAAAAATGCGAACCAAATTTAAATTTTGTTTAACTGTCATCATCTGTCTCTTTTTGTATATTTGCAAGTTTTGAATCTGTTGCAAAAAGCAGAACTTGACCGATAACTACAAATGGTATCTCTGCCATTCTGGACATAAATGGCAGCACAAAGATTGGGCAAGTGCCTCCTCCATTCAGGAAGGATGCTGATAAAGGCATAGCTGTAGCTTGACCAGATGCAACAGTGGATGTTGACTCCAGAATGCAGTTTCATGGAGCGGGAAATCTGAGAGAAGCAGCCTCCCCTTGTTGTATACTATTAACTTTGTAATGCCTATGGAGAGCTGTAGTCGAATGGTTAGGCTGATATGCTGTTCACAAAGAAGATTAGAACTTTGTATGCCAATGGCTGGAAGCTATATAGTCATACTGAGCAGGGAGAGCTCAACCTATTAGAGGTGGTGAGTGCTGCTCAAATGTGGGCAGCTTTCAGTGTGCACGTTAGCAACGTTAGTCACCTGTATTTATATACAATTGGTAATGGAAATACAAATATGACCCAAGATCACATCTGGCTCAGGTAGAATCGGGATGACAGCTGCTACAAGTGCCAAACGTATCTAGTACCTAAAAATCCTCTGATTTTCCCGAGGAATAAATGACTAAGTGCTTTTGATAACTGAGTCAGAGTGTGAACAGTGATTGATCGTGGACTCAGCTTAGATCACCAAAGCGTTTCCTGCAGCTAAGAACGGATGGTGGAGGGAGATTGGTTTTCAAAAGGGAATTTGATAAACGCCTGAATGGAAAGAATTTACTACAGAGGAAGGGAGGGGCAGTAGACCAGCAAAATTGCTCTTACAGAGAGAGCTGGAATGGGCTTGATGGCCTCCTTCTGTGCTGTAACCATTCCATAATTTTATGGATTAAATATTGTGACCTGTTTGTCAATGTACAGTGGGATGTGTATGATGTATCCTGGATAATGACTCACAAGTTATATAATAAAGATAATTGACCTGGACAACATTCAGGCTTGGACTGATATGTGGCATCTAACATTTATTTTATTCGTTCATGGTGTGTGGGCGTCGCTGGCTAGGCCAGCATTTATTGCCCATCCCTAACTGCCCTTGAGAAGGTGGTGGTGAGCTGTTGCCTTGTGCCATGCAAGTGTTAGGCAATGACCATCTCCAGCAAGAGAGAATCTAACCATCTTCCCTTGATGTTCAATGGTATTACCCACAGTCCCACTGTCGATATTCTGGGACTTAGCATTGACCGGAAACTGAACTGGACCAGTCATATAAATACTGTGGCTGCAAGAGCAGATCAAGGGCTGGGAATTCTGCAGAGAGTAACTTGCCTCCTGTCTCCCCAAACTCTGTTGACCATCTATAAGACACAAGTCAGGAGCATGATGGAATACTCCACTTGCCTGAATAATTGCAGCTCCAACAACACTCAAGAAGCTTGACACTTTCTAGGACAAAGCAGCCCACTTGATTGGCACCTTAAACATTCACTCCCTCCACCACCGACACACAATAACAGCAGTGTGCACCATCTACAAGATGCACTGCAGCAACTTACCAAACCTCCTCCGATAGCACCTTCCAAACCAGTGATCTCTACCACCTAGAAAGAGAAAAGCAGCAAATGCATGGGGACACCATCACCTGGAAGTTCTCCATCAAGCCTCAAACCATTCTGAATTTGAACTACATTGCTGCCATTCCTTCACTGCTGGATGAAAATTCTGGAACTTCCTCCCCAACAGCACTGTGTGTATCTACAATGGATGGACTGTAGGGGTTCAAAAAGGTGGCTCATCATCATCTTCTTGAGGGTAATCAGGGATGGGCAACAAATGCTGGCCTTGCCAGTTTTGCGTACACCCCACTAAAAAATTTGCAATGCTAAAATATCCTTCTAACATTCTTATTTGATGCTTGAGCTTTTGACAACTATAAAGATTAGTTCACAAATCCACAGCTTATTTCAGCCTTCTAGCAACATGATTATGCTGTACAACAAATGGGCCATTTATCTTTTCAATATGCTAAACTTCCTTCAAAAAACCTGTGTCAGAAAGACCGATTTAGAGAATTTCTGAACACTGCAGCCACAGTAACTGGGTGTAAGACAGTGTGATCAGTGTAGTGAGGCGTCATATTCTCTAACATGAAATCAGATTCTCGAAGCTTTACATCTATTGAATATTTATAAAGCAATAAAAAGTAGCAGTAAAACAAAATGCAGTTTGCTCTGTTAAATTCCTTTTGATAGTGTGAAGTTACGGTACACTCTGGAATCTGTGTTTAACTACTGTTATGAGCCTCTGATTTACTGGTTGGATAAATCTGCCTTTTCAATCCACAGAACAGCTGACCTTAGTCAACATGAATAGGTTCACTGCTGTAACACCTTATGGACTTGTTAACAGAAGCTGGGAGAAAAAAGGCTGAATACAATTGCTGAGTAGGCAGGGCCTGCTGACTAATCAGCTGGATTGCTGACTGAGACGGTGACCCTGAGCCTAGCCATTCTTTTATATGTCCATTGTGGTGTAGATAACCGGATCCTTACTGAATTATAATCACTGATTAACCTATTTGACTGGTTACAACTCTAGTTTCTGCATACTGACATCTTCTGGTAGAATTGAAGTTTAACAGGCAGCAAGGACTGGAAAATCAATTCTGCAAAACAAACTAATCCGCATAACTTTTTTTTGACATAAGGTAGTTATTGAAACTGGAATTAATTCACAGGCCGTAACTATTTAAATGCTACTTGGTAACTTGATTTCCCTGATTATCCATTTCTAATTTCTCTCTGATGTTTTCTTACCAGCTTTTCTAGTTGTTCAGGAGTGGGATGATCACTATGTTCTTCTGCACGCTGATGTGATTGTTCATGTGTGTGCCCCATCTCCTTTCTGTACTTTTAGTTCTGAGTCCTGATTCTATAAAGTACTTTATCATGGAGATAGCCCTCTAATGTCATATATTGGGGTGCGAGAAGGGAATATTTTTGGAATTTCGGTACTGTGATTTGAACTCAACTCTTGAGTTCAAACTCAACTCTTCTCCATCCCATTCCTTGAACTGAAACTTAAGAGGCTAAACTTGAATTCACAATATGGCAATTTTAAACTAAGAAATTGCTGAGCTCTGACTTGTGTCCCACGGGTATTACTGCAGCAGATGTTCATTTGTACATGATTGATTCTTGTTGGTCATTGAAAGCGTTCACCAGCTGATAATTTCATTTACCCTTGTTTTGCGATAACATATCATTTTGTTTGTATTTTAAGTGTGTAATGCACAAATTCAGTTGATTCCCTGAAGATCTAACACTGGCAAATTACAACTTATGGCTCGGGTATTATACTAATTATTGCATTTAATCTTGTGGAGAAAATAAATGTGGCCAGAAGCGCATTTCCTAGCAGAATACTGATTTAGAAGTAACTCAATTTACAAAGATATTTGAAAACATCGAATTTAGAAAACTTCCCTTTAACTTCACCTCGATGTGTAATAATTCAGGCCCTGTGATGCATTGTGATGCAATCTAGTATTTTCTAGAAAAATGGAAAGCAGAATCATCTAATTGAAATTGAAGAGTATATCTGTTAAAATAATAGGAAATGTTGATCTATCCAGAGCTAGATTGTCAGAACAACCCTATTATAAAACAGGGAGACATTTCTAGAATGCATTTAAACAGTGCGTTCAACAAGAAATCCTTGCATTCATATGGCAGTATTTTAAGGCACTTTATCCACCACCTTAAACATTCACTCCCTCCTCCACCGACGCACGGCAGCAGCAGTGTGTACCCTCTACAAGATGCACTGCAACAACTCACCAAGGCACCTTTGACAGCACCTTCCAAACACATGACCTCTACCACCTAGAAGGACCAGGGCAGCAGATGCATGGGAACACCACCACCTGCAAGTTCCCCTCCAAGCCTAACACCATCCTGACTTGGAAATATATTGCTATTCCTTCACAGCAACTGGGTCAAAATCTTGGAACTCCCGCCATAACACCACTGTGGATGAGTTGGATGATTGTGGTACTGTTAAAGGGCTGTAGAGCTGGAAATGGTTACAGAAATGAGGATAGGTGAGGCTTGGAAAGTATTTGAACAAAAGGATGTGAATTTTAATATCAGTGCATTGGTGGACCAGAAGCTAATGCAGTTCAGCGAGCGTAGGGGTGATCGATGAACGGGACTTGGTGAGAGTTACCGTACTTTTTTCAGAGTCAGAATATTATAAGCAGTGGAGGAAAGTTGTAATTATTTCATCTCTGATCTGGGCAAGGAACGATCAAGTAACATAAAGGTAAAAGAAAAAATAGAGAATCATAGGGCAAGATTTTTGGGTCATCGGGCAGGCGGGCCCAGGAGCAGCTGGGAAACGGCCCTCCGCCCGTGATCGGCCCACGACCGCAATTTCACGCTGGCTGGCCAATTAACGGCCAGCCAGTGTGAAAGGCACGCGAGAAGCTCAGCGCTACTGGGGTGGGGACGGGAGGAGGGGGAGTGCAAGTCTACACATGTGTGGGGAGTGGTCACTGTAAGCTCCCTGAAGGCAGGGAGCTGAAGAATTTTAAAATCAAAATTAAAGACTTCGAAAATCGGGAAAAAAATGTACCCGCATAGGACTCACTCACATGAACAGGAACATAATAAACATTATGTGAAAACATATTTTTTTTTAAAATTGATGTCGGAAACCTCACCCTGCCCGTGGATGAGGTTTCCTAACAAAATATTCAAAGGCCGCCTGACCGATTCGCCCACCCGCCCACCGTAAGTTTGGACGGGCAGTGAAAAATAGCACTCGGATTGATTAATAGCCTTAATAGGCCTCTTAATTGTCGGCGGGGCGTGCTGCTGACTCTCATGTGCACCCGCCGACCAAAATACTGTGCGAGTGTGCGATGACATCGGACGCTTGCCCAACGTCGTTGCGCACTATTTCACGGTTGGGCATGTTAGGTGCGCGCCCGCATGCTGAGCGGAAAATCCTGCCCATAATTTTAAAATAGAGGGGTGATACGGTCAAAAACTAAGCTCATTGAAGTACAATGCACAGAGATGAAAACTAGCAGGTGCCAATCCAGGTGCCTGATTTTCCTGATCCTATCCAATCCCTTTTCATAGCGAGTCCCTGTTTAGTGAAGCTCAGACTAGGAACTGAGCAGTGTGAAAAGTTACAATGTCCAAACTTACACTTTTGAGGTGTTACCCTGCTGCCATTGCTTAGTAAGGACTTTGACGAAATCTATAGACATCTATGATCTATGGGAAATGAAGAGAAAATAAGTATTATGTATAGTGAAGTTTTGGAAGGTTAATGTGGTATGAATATTGAAGAAACCTGAATGGAATGTTTGATAGAATTTTTAAATATCTGCAAGTTTTTATAGTTAATTGTAATTTTCATTATTTTAGATGGATGGAAGCCTGTCTACATGAAGAATTACCCCCTACCACGGAGCTTGAAGAAGGACTGAGAAATGGAGTCTATCTTCTCAAACTAGCAAAGTTCTTTGCTCCTAAATTGGTGTCTGACAGAAAGATCTATGACATTGAACAAACAAGATTCAAGGTACCTAAATAGTTTGTCGTTACGGCATATTGATAAACTTAAATGGTAGACCTCTATGCCGCAACACATCTGACCAAACGTTGTTTTGCCATGGCTTATAACTGCGGTTCTCAAACTGGGGCCTTTCCAAGGGGTCTGGTGCAGGACCGGCTTTACGCGTGGACAACCTGGGCACTCGCCCGTGGTGCTGTGGTTAAAAGCTAAGCAAGTGAGTGGTGTACGGAGGTGTCCCCACTGTGCTCCTGATCTACCCTACTCCTCTACTCTACTACTCTCTCTGTGCTCTGCTCCCCTGTGCTCTTGCCCTCTCAGTGTTCATGCTTTCTTTTGTGTTCTGCTCCCCCTATGCTTCTGTTCTCCCTCTGCTTCCCTAGTGCTTTTGCTGTGCTCATGCTCTCTCTGGGCTCCTGCTCTCCCTCTGCTTCCCTCCTACTCTCTCTGGGATCCTGCCCTTTTTGGGCTCCTGTTCTCTCCATGCTCCTGCCAAGCCAGACTCTGCAGCAAGAAGTGGGCACACCCATTTCGCTGATACCTGTAAGTACATACCTGCTTTCTTAAAAGCAATATTAAAAATACATGCAGCATTTTTGTGTTATATAGTATTAAAATGGGCCCGTCAACCACAAACGTTTGAGAACCAGTGGCTTATAATAACCTTTTAACTTTGCCTTAGCCTTCCTCTCCTGAAGGTAGCAGCTTATTTTGCAAAATAATTTTAGGTGCCAGCACCTCTCCAATACCTCATTTAAGAATCCATTTCTTATATCCACTAGAATTTGTTCCTCCCATCACCCGAAGGTAGTGATGTGTTCTTGGGCATGGCTCCATGAGTACTCTCAACCTTTCAATGCCTCAGGAAGTGGCCATTCTTTAATGGAGAGGTCTGACAGACTGTTTGACCAGTGAAACCCAATCCTGCCCTTTCCCACATAAATGCTGCTTTTAGTACTAGCTATTAGTAGTGACAAGAAGTGGCAACCTTGCCTGAATTGTGTTTCTTTCCTCCTTGTCCCATCTTTCCCTTCCCAACCACCCTCCCCTTGGAGCGGTCCTTCAGTGATATAGTTGAAAATTATTTCCAGACAGAAGTCAATCTTGACAATGTCTTGATCGGTTTTGCTCGTATAGTACATTTACCTTTGCCATTCAGGTCATTGTAATTCAAAGTGTGTTTTAATGCAATTCATCTTCAGCTTTTCTTTTCTTCAAGCTCTGAAGTATAACCCTTTGTTATACTTGCACTTGCATCAAGTAGAACTGTTGCTTGTATTGAAACTCTTTGCCAATTTCCTGCTCAACTCTGTATTTGCAATGCTTGACTTAGAGGTTAAAACCTGCCATTTTCAAGTTTCGATGCTGCTTGCTTTTTTTTTCTCTAAGGAATGAGGTGTTATCACCCTGCGTTTTATGAAGGACACACTTTTTTCTGGGAGAAAGAAATTTCCTTGCAATATCAAGTGATCTGTTTCAGTAAAATTTATGTTGTGTTTGCAAACAAAAAAAAAAGCCTTGCTGCACATGTTTCACAAAAACAGTACCCATTTAAGGTCCAGTGCCACTTTGAATTAGGTGACTGTTGCTGGCAGGCTAATGATCATGCTGAGCTGTTTTCCAGTACAATGAGTAATCTGTTTCAAAGTACAGTTTTCTTGAGGCTTCAGACAGCTTCTTCTTGAGGGTATGTTCACAAAAAACAAAGGTTAACCTTTGAAACAGTTGGCTAGTGCTGGTTTATTCAGTTTAACCAGCTTAGTAAGAAAGCTTTTTTTTTATTCTTACCTCATTCAAGTGTTCTGGTCTTGAGTTGGGGAAGGGGTAGTTATTAAGGATTATAGAATGATGTATAAACGGACGTTAACGTCATGCTTCAGACATTGTATTGGTGACTTTTGACACCCAAGTAAATCTTCCTGTTGCACTGATTTTAATGGAAGAAGTGAAGAAGAATATGTAAATCTAAAAGCAGGCAGTGTCCACATGCAGCAAGATCTGATTGACACTCAGGCTTGGGCTGATAAATGGCAAGTAACATCCATGCGACATAAGTGCAAGGCAATGACCACCCCCCCTTGCTACTCAATGGTGTCATCATTGGTGAATCTCCCACTATCAACATCCTGGGATTTACCATTGACCAGAAACTGAACTGGACCAGCCATATAAATATTGTGGCTACACAAGAGCAGATCAGAGACTGGGAATTCTGCTGCAAGTAACTCACCACCTGACTCCCCAAAGCCTGTCCACCATCTACAAGGCACAGGTCAGGAGTGTGATGGAATACTCCCCACTTGCCTGGATGAGTGCGGCTCCAACAATACGTGAAATGCAACACCATCCGGGACAATGCAGCCCATTTGATCGGCATCCCATCCACCACCTTAAACATTCACTCCCTCCACCACCAAAGCACAGTGGCAGCAGTGTGTATCATACGGAGAAAGTGATGGCATAGTGGTGTTGTCGCTGGACTAGTAATCCAGAGACCCAGGGTAATGCTCTGGGGAACAAAAACAAAGATAGTTGGAAAAACTCAGCAGGCCTGACAGCATCTGTGGAGAGGAACACAGTAAACGTTTCGAGTCCGCATGACTCTTCATCAGAACTAAGGAAAAATAGAAATGAGATGAAATATAAACTGATTGAGGGGGGTGGGACTGGTAGAGCTGGATAGAGGGCCTGTGATAGGTGGAGGCAAAGAAGAGATTGCCAAAGATGTCATAGACAAAAGGACAAAGAGGTGTTGACGGTGGTGATATTAGCTATGGAATGTGCTAATAGTGACATTAAGGGTAGAAAGCAGGACGAGCAAATGACAGATAGCCCTAGTGGGGGTGGGTTAGGAGGAAGGGATCGAAGGTGGAGCTAAAACAATGAATGGAAATACATTTAAAAATAATAGAAATAGGTGGGAAAAGAAAAATATATATAAAAAAAAATATATAAAAAATATATAAATTATTGGAAAAAGGGGGATCGGAAAGGGGGTGGGGATGGAGGAGAGAGTGCATGATCTGAAGTTGTTGAACTCAATATTAAGTCCGGAAGGCTGCAAAGTGCATTGGAGAGACCAAACGCAGACTGGTTGACCGCTTTGCGGAACACCTTCGGTCTGTCCGCAAGCATGACCCAGACCTCCCTGTCGCTTGCCATTTCAACACACCACCCTGCTCTCATGCCCACATGTCCGCCCTTGGCCTGCTGCATTGTTCCAGTGAAGCTCAACACAAACTGGAGGAACAGCACCTCATCTTCCGATTAGGGGCACTTTGCAGCCTTCCGGACTGAATATTGAGTTCAACAACTTCAGATCGTGAACTCTCTCCTCCATCCCCAACCCCTTTCCGATCCCCCTTTTTCCAATAATTTATAATTTTTTAATATAAATATATATTTTTATATCATATATATATATATATATAACTTTATATATATTTTTCTTTTCCCACCTATTTCTATTATTTTAAAATGTATTTCCATTCATTGTTTTATCTCCACCTTTTAGCCCATTTCGATCCCTTCCCCCCACCCCACCCCCACTAGGGACATCTGTCACTAGCTCGTCCTGCTTTCTACTCTTTATGTCACCATTAGCACATTCCTTAACTAATATCACCGCCGTCAACACCTCTTTGTACCTTTGTCTATGACATCTTTGGCAATCTCTTCTTTGCCTCCACCTATCACTGGCCCTCTATCCAGCTCTACCTGTCCCACCCCGCCTCAACCAGCTTATATTTCACCTCATTTCTATTTTTCCTTAGTTCTGATGAAGAGTCAAATGGACTGGAAACGTTCGCTGTATTCCTCTCTGCAGATGCTGTCAGACCTGCTGAGTTTTTCCAGCTATTTTTGTTTTTGTTTCAGATTTCCAGCATCCGCAGTATTTTGCTTTTATCTTAATGCTCTGGGGACCTGGGTTCGCATCCCGCCATGGCAGATGGAGAAATTTGAATTCAATTTTTAAAAATCTGGAATTAAAAGTCTAACGATGACCATGAAACCATTGTCGGTTGTTGTAAAAACCCACCTTGTTCACTAATGTCCTTTAGGAAAGGAAATCTGCCATCCTTACCTGGTCTGGCCTACATGTGACTCCAGACCCACAGGAATGCCCTCTGAACTTGGGGGGCAACTAGGGATATGTAATAAATGCTGGCCTGGCCAGCAGCACCCACATCCCATGAATGAATTTAAAAAAATATAGAGCAACTCGCCAAGCCTCATTTGACAGTTCTTTCAAATTCATGACCTTTACCACCGAGAAGAACAAGGGCAGCAGGTCCATAGGGACTCCATCACATGCAAGTGCCCCTCCAAAATGCATGGGGACATCACCACCTGCAAGCTCCCCTCCAAGCCATTTGTTTACTGTCGCTGGGCCAAAAACATGGAACACCCAACCTAACAGCACTGAGAGTGTACTTCACCAGATCGACTGCAGTGGTTCAAATAACTGGCTCATTATCACCTTCTCAAGGACAAGTAGGGATAGACAGTCAATGCTGGCCTTGAGAGCGTTGCTCACATCCCATGAAGGAATAAAATAAAATTTCTGATAAGGTCATACTGCCTTTTGAGCATAGAATTACACCACTATGTTAACATTTGTGTTCTCTTTATGCTTACCCTTGTGCTGAAGATATTTTGTCCCATGTAAACAATGGCACATTTCATCTTAGTCTAACTGGGGGCAGAACAGTCTTCAGTGGAACATGTCCGCAAAAGGTACCATTTATCAATAGCGTACGCGCTGTATCTGATTCCACTTTATTATATGCATGTATTTTCAGGCTTGTGCAGTGTACTGAAGGGAAAAAGGGGAGGATGGTGATGTGGTGAGAATGAGACCCCTTGGTGGCTACAGTAATGGTGGGGAGAGGGAGGAGGGGAAGGTTCTTTTAAAAGTTTACCTTCAATATGAGAGCTAATTGCTATTAGTGAAAGAAAGACTTATATAGTATCCTTCATGACCCCAGGACATTCCAAAACACTTTACTGCCAATGAATTAACTTAAAGTCTTGCCTCTAATGTATGAATCATAGCAACCAATTTGTAAAGTGCATTCAGTATCATTAAACATTTGAACAACAAATTGTAGACCTCAGAGGTGATGAGTCGTAAGCCTATATTGGTTGAGAGCCAGGTATTTTCACGGGTAAAGACACAAAGTGAGGCAATTGTAGGCCTTTCTTCCTGTGCATCTGACACTGTTGTTCAGAGTAGCATTGTCAGACAAAGGATTTGCACTTAAATAGTGTTTCGGGTCCTCAGGGTGACTTGAGCTTCATTGCTTAATGATCTATTTCTGAAGTGCAGTCATTGTCATGTAGGCAAATGTGGTCAACAATTTATCGACCAAAAGTTGGAGCTATCTTTATAAAACTAATTAGATCCTGTTGGAGTATCGCGTTCAATTCTGGCTATCACACTGTAGGAAGAATTCCTTTGAGTGAGTGCGGAAGAAATTTGCCAAAATGTACCAGTGTTGAGGACTTCACTTATTGGGGACACTGGAGAAACTCAGTTTGTTGTTCTTGGAACAGAGAAGATTAAGAGGTGATTTGATAAGAGGTGTTCAAAATCTTGAATGGTTTTATAAGCATAAATAAGGATAAACTGTTACCAGTGGCAGAAGGATTAGTTACAAGAGGATACAGATTTAAGACGATTGGCAAAAGAACCAAAGGTACAATGAACATAATTTTATGCAACAAGTATTTGTGATGTGGAATAATTGCCTTAAATGGTGGAAGCAGATTCAATCGTAACTTTCATAGGGAATTGGATAAATACTTAGCCCTGTAAAAGAGCCCATCCACCCATGATGGGCAGTGTGGCCTCTTTCTGTCCAATACAATTCTGTCTCCTAAGCATAAGGCCCTGCAGTTTTCAGTTCAGAGTTTACCACCCACTGCTGAGATTGGATCATGTGCTGCAATTTAGAAATTGTGGCTGGATTGAGGGGCCTGGTTTTCCACTGCCATTTATTTGTTTGTTGTACTAACTTTGGCAATTATAGTAGTGAGATGAAAAATTATATGCTTTGGTTTAAAAGAAAACACAACTGCTTGTCTGCTGCCCTGATGATGTGCTTTATTCAGAAGGATAGTTCTGCTACACACGCCCTTCTTACAGTCTGCTTCATGTGACTATCAATTTTGTTCTGTGTGCTGGTGCTAACCAACCCAATTGGGTTCAAATAATTCACATATAAACTATGTAAGATCCTTGGTTGAGGGGTAGCTCTAATCCTGTCGATCTGGGCTGGTGCCAGGTCTGCAAAGTGAAAAGTCAGCAAATTCGATCTCTTTGCCGTCTTGTACACTGCGAAGAAATTTACAACTACAGGAATTTATTTGTATATTTGTTAAAGACATTCTATAATTTTTCATCTGGTTACAATAATTGTCATATTCCTTTGTGAGAATCCTCCTGAGAATACTACTTCAGGGTTTCACATGGTCCCTGCCACATCTAAGTGTTTGTAATACAGCTGATGCAGTCTGTTCTAGTTTTGCGATGTGCTTATTTTAGGTTTTGGCTGATGTTTGTTGGTACAGGTACTTGCCTGTTAAAAGCCTTGTGAGGATCTGTGTTTGACAGTTCTCTGGGGGGGAAAAAATGGCCTTAAAGTATTTAATTTCTGATTTCTAAAAAAACATGTGATGAGGTGTTTCTCACTTGGTCAATCAGCCTACCATCTTTCATAAGCCTCAGTAAATCCCGAACCCTGCAACCTAGATTAACTCTTGGATTTGGCTCCCATATTCAACAGCCTGTTCTTGTGAAGCTCCACTGACTACTTGTGTTCCAGCAATTCAGCTTTAAGATCCACTTCTCACTTTCAGATCCTTCCATGACCTATTTAAATCATCTCCAGCTATAGGTTCCTGCTCACACTTCTGACTTGGGTTCACTGCTTATTTTGCATTCCCTTAGCTCTGGTGGAAGCTGAGTTTTTGCCCACGGTGTCCCATCCTCTTGAGATTCTTTCCCAAAACAGCATCACGCTATACCTGCAGACCCTGCTTTCAAAATCCCCCTAAAGCTGTAATGTTTGGACCGGCTGTGATGTCTGGACCGTGTCTTTTTTTTCTTCTCTCATTCTAGATGTCTTCTTTTCTGATAACCAGCATCCACATTTCCACCTGTAAAGAATGGAAGAATAATGGCAATTGTGTAGTATGTTAGTGTGTCTTGATCAACTCAGCATGCTTCATCTGCAATGAATTAATTTTGAAGTGCAGCAGCTATTCATGCAAAGATAGCAGCCACTTCTCACACTGTGAGACCAGCAGTGAGTTGAATGACCAGCTAATCAGTTTTCGGGCAGTGTAGATAGGAGGAGGAATGCTGGTCAGGACATGGGAGAATTAGCTCTTTGAATAATGCCATAACATTTTAATGCATACTTGAACCATTGGAGCAAACTGGAGTGATAAGGCGTTGGTTTAATGATTTGAATAAATGTAATAAAGAATGTAAAAGGTTGAGCTATTTCACAGCACATGATGCTTTGCCTGTTGATTGGGCATATCGCCATCATTGCATTTGGTTTCCGGTGAATCATTTACTTGCCACGTTAATGAGCTTTCCGACTGCAGACACCAGCTTCTTGGTGCTTCCGGGGTTAGATGTGGACACATTTTCACTTAGGCTGTGATAATGTTGTAAATGCTGAAGGGATGGTGGGCTGAGTAAGAATCCAAATACCTTGTGTTTTTTTTTGTTTTCAAACAGTTGCTATGATTTAATGAAAGGGTGCTCAATGTCATAGATCTTTCTTTCAAATGCCAGTTTAGGAACAAGAAACTTTTCTCATACCCATGCTCTCTCAGACTGCAAATGTGGCATTAAGCATGAAATTAACTGGTATAATTACCTGTAATCTGAACAGAGAATGTTTACCTATAAGATGCACGTGAATTGCCATTTTTAATTCCAATTCTCTGTCTCTAACAAATCTCAGGCTACAAACTGCACATCAGGTTTATGAAAAATTAAAATTAAACAGAAGCAGGAACAAACATGGCAGAATTTACTTGACTATAATAAACAGGAACAGAGGAGCGGGAATATGCCATTCGGCTACTTGATCTTATTCCATCATTCAGTGAGTTTATGGCTAATCTGTATCTTAACTCTGCCTAACCCACCTTGGTTCCATATTCTGTAATGGCTAGCAAAAATCAATTCATTTTGGATCTAAAATTATTAATTGAGCCAAAATCATCTTTTTGGGGAGTATTCTCCATATTTTGATCACCTTTTCCATGAAGAAGCATTGCCTGACTCTGATTTTAAGGCTATGCCACCTTGTTGTAGACTCCCCCACCAGTGGAAAAAATTTCTCTCTACCTTTCAAAAATCCTAATAGCCTCAATCAAATCAACCTTTAACCTTCCGTATTCCAGGGAATACAAGCCTAGTTTATGTAATCTCTTATCTTAATCTAAGCCTTGGAACCCTGTAATATTCTGGTGAATCTGTGCTGCATTCCTTCCAAGACCAAGATATTCTCTGTAAGGTACGGTTCCCAGAACTGTACATGGCAATGTTCTCTCTCAGCTGCACAGCCGTGCAGCAACCCAGAAGTTTTCATGCAGGTCGAGCACAAGCCGACCCTTTTAAGTTATCACGCATGCTCGACTGTGCATAACCATTTAAAGGGCCCGAATACTAAACTGTATAGGCCGCACTGAGCAAAATAATTAGAGGCATCGTTGGTGTACAGTACTCCTGATGTAGTCTATTCAGAGCTTTGTGTGGATGCAGCAAAACCTCCTTCCTTTATACCTTAGCCAGCTAGTTCTAAAGGCATGTTAATGCTGCTAGTTAGAGCCTTTTTGATTTTTTTTTGTACATGACTACTACATTTTATTGATCTGTATAGTTTGTCCCGTAACTTGCTTCGAACCACTATTGTTACTAGCTTTTCATTTATTTCAAGAAAAATACTTGGATCGAACTGTTCTTGGTCCAAAATGGATGATCTCAACCTGCGCTGAAATCCGTCTGCCAAGGATATTTTTACTCGACCACTTAATCCATCAATGTCTCTTTGTAATTTTAAGCTCTTGTTGGCAATACTTAATATGTCAACAATTGTTTTTGTTGTCAGTGAATTTGGACTCATTGTGCTCTATTGTTTTATCTTAGTGATGAATAAATATTATGAATAGCTGAGTCCCAGCATAGATCCTTGTGGGACTTCATGAGTCACTTCCAATTAGAATATGTACCCATTATCCCTGCTCCATCTTATACTTCCTAATCCATCTCCTAACCAGGTCAATAATTCGCCTTCCATTCCATGTGCTTTAATTTTGGCTAATAGGCCCGAATCTTCTGTTCTGGGTCAGAATCCCTGTTTCCGACCCTGATCAGACCAAAAAAAATACACTTACCTTCCTCTGATTTTTCTGGGCGATCTTCCCATGGAGGATCCTGCAGATCTCAGTCAGTGCAGGAAACCTTGAAGGGAGCAGCAGAGAGAATCTGCACAGAATCCATGCCTCTTTTTTAATGGCACTAGCTGCCGTATTCCAATCAGTAAAGAGTTTAAAAGTCCCAAAGTTTCTTTGAAAAGTACGGAGAGAAGGTAGGTGGGTAAAATGATAGGATAGGTAAGATGGGGGGGTAAGGTAATTGGGTAAGAGGGCAAGGTGGGTGAGTCAGTGGGTAGGGTGGTCAGGTGAGTTTGGGGTTCAGGGGAGTCGGGTGGTGGGGGGCTAGTCAGGTTGGGTCAGGGGGGCAATTGGGTGGAAGGGGATACTCAGGTTGGGGTGGGGGGAGTTGGCGGATTAAAGGGCTAGTCGGGTGGTGGGGCCTAGTCTGGTCAGGTTGTGGCGTTTAATGGGAAGGTTGGAGGGATTGGGGTCAAGGGGGGGAGTTGGGTGGGGGATAAATGTGAGTAATTGGTTGCCGGGGGCGGGGGGGGGGGGGGGGGGGGGGGGGGGGGGTGTCAATTCTGTAGTTATGCAGGTGTTAGACTAGGTTTTAATCTAACATTTCCTGGGTAACTATTCTGATAAGTTAGTTGGAACTGTCCAAAGTCTCCGACTCTGATTCGGAGTTGGAGACTTTTTCAGAGGGACCAAGGGAATTACCCATTGGAAGTTCAGATTTCCCGAGCAACTCTCACAGAATCGTTGCGTTAGGACTTCAAAGGGGTCCCTTGGCGCATTTTGGCGGGGTACCTCTGGTCTCTGACTATCTGGAGACTGAAAGATATGGGCCATAGCCTCATAAGTGGAACCTTGTTAAATGCTTCTGGAAGTCCATGTAAACTACATCGATGGACCTTATCCTAGTTCAATTACTTAGTCTCTTTAATTAGTTTAAATTTCTCTCTCTATCCTTAATTGTAGATTGCAATAACAACATGTTAGACTAACAGACCTGTAATTTCCTGGTTTCTCCCTTTTTCTTACCTTTTTCAAATAAAGGAGTTAAAATCCATTCAAGTTCAGGTTCAATGAAGCTTGCAGGAGGGCATGCCAGGAGTAGCACCAAGAATACCTAAAAATGAGATGTCAACCAGGTAAAGCTACAAGACAGGACTACTTGCATGCCAAACAGTGAAAACAGCCATGTGATAGACAGAGTTAAGCGATCCCACAACCAATGGATCAGATCAAAGCTCTGCAGTCCTGCCACATCCAGGTGTGAATGGTGGTGCACAATTAAACAACTAACTGTAGCAGGAGGGTCCACAAATATACCCATGCTCAAATGATGGGGGAGCCCGGCATATCAGTGCAAGAGAGAAGGCTGAAACATTTGCAACAGCCTTCGGCCCAAAGTGCCAAGAAGATGGTGCATCCTGGCCTCCTCTGAAGGTCCCCAGCATCATAGATGCCAGTCTTCAGCCAATTCAATTCTCCACGTGATATCAGGAAACAGCTGCAGGCACTGGATGCTCCAAAGGCTACGGACCCTGAAAGAATTCCAGCAATAGTACTGAAGATTTGTGCTCCAGAACCAGCTGCACCTTTAGCCAAGTGGTTCCAATACAGCTCAATGTTGGCATCTACCCGACAATGTGGAAAACTGCCCAGGTATTTCCTGTCCACAAAAAGCAGGAAAAATCCAACCCGGCCAATTACCGCCCCATCAGTCTACTCTTGATTATCAGCCAAGTGATGGAAAGGGTTCTCTTTAGTGCTATCAAGTGACACTTAGTCAGCAATAACCTACTCACTGATGCTCAGTTTAGATTCTGCCAGGGCCCCATTACAATCCAAACATGGACAAAAGAACTGAACTGAAGAGGTGAGGTGAGAGTGATTGCCCTTGATGTCAAGGCAGCATTTGACCAAGTGTGGCCCTAGCAAAACTAGAGTTGGTGGAGCCCACAGGTTGGAGTCATACCAGCACAAAGGAAGAGGGTTGTGGTTGTTGGAGGTCAATCATCTCAATCCTAGACATCACTGCAGGAGTTCCTTAGGGTAGTGTCCTAGGCCCAACCATCTTCAGCTGCATCGTCAATGGCCTTCCCTCCTTCATAAGGCCAGGAGTGGCAATGCTTGTTGATAATTGCACAATGCTCATCATTTGCAATGACTCAGATACTGGAACAGTTCGTGTCCATATGTGGCAAGATCTGGACAGCATTCAGGCTTGGGCTGACAAGTGCCAAGTAACATTCATGCCACACAAGTGCCAGGCATGGACCAGCTCCAACAAGAGAGAATTCAACCATCACACCTTGACATTCAATGACATTACCATCACTGAATCCCCTACTATCAACACCCTGGGCGTTACTGTTGACCAGGAACTGAACTGGACCTGCCATATAAATACTGTGGCTACAAGAGCAGGTCAGAGGCTGGGAATCCTGCGGCGAATAGCTCACCACCTGACTCCCCAAAGCCTGCCCACCATCTACAAGGCACAAGTCAGGAGTGTAATGGAATACTCTGTACTTGCCTGGATGAGTGCAGCTCCAATAATACCCTGGAAGCATAACACCATCCAGGACAAAGCAACCCACTTGATTGGCACTTCGTCCACCACCTTCACTATCCACTCCCTCCACTATAGATGCACAGTGACAACTGTGTGTACCATCTACAAGATGCACTGCAACAATTCACCAGGGCTCCTTCGACAGCATCTTCCAAACCTGTGGCCTCTACCACATAAAATGTCAAGGGAAGCAAGCGTGTGGGAACACCACCATCTGCAAGTCCCCCTCCAAGCCACACACTATCCTGACTTGAAACTATATCGCCATTCCTTCACTGTTGCTGGGTCAAAATCCTGGAACTCCCTCCCTAACAGCACTGTGGGTGTACCTACAGCAGATGGACTGCAGCGGTTCAAGGCGGCGGCTCACCACCACCTTCTCGAGGGCAATTAGGGATGGGCAATTAAAACGCTGGCTTAGTCAGCAATGCCCACATCCCGTGAAAGAATAAAAGAAAACGTAAAAGGGTATTCCTGAATCAAGAGAGCTTTGGAAGATTATGACTGAAACATGTGCGATATCATCACTATTTCCTTTTTTAAATAAACACCAGGGTTAGAAACAATCAAGTTCTTTGTCAGTGTTTAGTGCTGTTATATTTTTGGAATATCATTTTGTTGCCTATGCTAAATTTGGTGCATTGCAATCCTTGATTCATTATTAGTTTCCTTGGGATGTTAGGAATCTTATCCCCTTCCTCTACTGCAAAGACTGACACGCAGTAATTATTCAGGTCTGCCATTTCCTTATTTTCATTTGCAATATGACCTGCATCTGTTTTTAAAGGCTCCACATTACCCTTGACTATACTTATAATATAATAATTTGCTCTAATTTTGACATCCAAATAATAAATACACCAATAGTTCAGTAATTCGTATGATACAATAAAGATATGTACGTGAAATTAGGCAAAACAGAGATTCAGCAAGTTCCCATGATATGGGAATGCAGTTACAACTTGTTTTGCTTTGAGGTCCAAACCGAGCTAAAGAAATGCCAAAATGATCTTTAATCACAGTCAAAAACTGCAATAAAAAGGCAGCTATTGCTAATCATTGCCTAATCATACATGATCCCGTATAACACTTATTGCAGTGACAAGACCAGTCAATCAAACTAGGTTCCAAAGGCAGGGAGTCTGTCTGACACACTGGTTGAGTAGTCTACACCCATCTTGAAGTAAAGTAGAACTGAGTGTTCAGTGTATGAGTAGTGTATGGGATTGGACAATCACAGTTAATTTCTCTGTTCTTGCAGTAGAAATTGCAAATACTTAAGCATGATGAAGGTGATAGTGTAATGATGACGGGAAATTGTGATTGAGTGATATCGACCTATAACTTCACCAGCTAACCAAAAATATTTAAACTGTTTAAAAAGGACTTTTTTTTAAGGACATGTAAAGACACTGACTAAAGTTGGCTGCCATGAGTCACCTGATGTCTGGAATTGTAAGTTGACTTTTTCTGCAAAGTTACTCTATGGATTGTACTGCAGTCAAGCCCTGACATATTGCTCATGGAATTTGGAGGTGGCAAGGTCCACTTCAAAAAGGACTATTGAAAAGAATGGATATGTCACTTGCATCTTTGAGCTTACCTCACCAGCATCCATCAAGACAACAGGGAACTGCTAGCCAGACAGGATATACGACCAACAGACACTCGAACCACCTGTGGAGAATGAAAGAAGCGCATCTCCTGTTGGTTTCTACTACCATGAAATGTCAAACATTTCTGAGATGAAACATCAAAATGTGATTACTTGCATCCAACATTGACTACAACAGGCATGATAAACAACATTCTTTAGAATGTACAACAAGCAGGACTTTTAAGAACTGATTTTTGCAAAGCAGAAGCAGAGGAATCTGGCAAAGCTGCTAATGGAGCAGTGAGGAATCTCTCTCTCCCCCCCTCCCTCCCCCTTTTGTCTCTCTCCCTCCCCCTTTTGTCTCTCTCCCTCCCCCTTTTGTCTCTCTCCCTCCCCCTTTTGTCTCTCTCCCTCCCCCTTTTGTCTCTCTCCCTCCCCTTTTGTCTCTCTCCCTCCCCCTTTTGTCTCTCTCCCTCCCCCTTTTGTCTCTCTCCCTCCCCCTTTTGTCTCTCTCCCTCCCCCTTTTGTCTCTCTCCCTCCCCCTTTTGTCTCTCTCCCTCCCCCTTTTGTCTCTCTCCCTCCCCCTTTTGTCTCTCTCCCTCCCTCTTATGTCTCTCTCCCTCCCCCTTTTGTCTCTCTCTCTCTCCCCCTTTTGTCTCTCTCTCTCTCCCCCTTTTGTCTCTCTCTCTCCCCCCCTCTTTTTTTTCTCTCTTTCCCCCCCTCTTTTTTCTTTCTCTCTCCTCCCCTCTTTTTTTTCTCTCTCCCCGCCCCTCTTTTTTCTCTCTCTCTCCCCCCCTCTTTTTTCTCTCTCTCTCCCCCCCTCTTTTTTCTCTCTCTCTCTCCCCCCCCCTCCTTTTTCTCTCTCTCTCTCCCTCTCCGTTTCTCTCTCTCTCTCTCTCTCCACCGCCCCCCCGCCCCCACCTTCTCTGGCGCGCTCTCTTTCTCCCCACTCTCTGGTGCCCTCTTTCTCCACAATCTAAAAAATCCAAAAAGAGTGTAAATGTCCATCAGAAAGAACCCCAGGAGAAACTCATCAATTTCTAGTAGATGGATTACGGATTCAAAAAATGTAAATTATCTCCACATTCAGTTACATGGACTTGAATTCAACTCCAGGATTTTAAAGGGGACCAGCTAACATAAAACGTTCAACGATCTATGCCTCAAGCATAAGCAACAGACTTAACCATATATTCTTTTAACTTTTATTTGGGCTCTAATTTTTCTTCTGATATCTGTGTGTCTGTCACATTGCATCTTTTATTATCTTCCCTCATGTTTAGTAGCTAATAAACTTGTTCTTTCCTTGACTCAAGAGAACCTTGTGATTGGCTCCTTATTGTTCACTGCATAGATGGTAAAAAACAAAATACATTTGGGATTTGAAAAAGGCATCCACAGGGAAAAGAAGTTTAAAAATGTTTGTTGTGACCAACGAGGGGGGTGAAATAGTGGGGAGCCAGTTCACTTCTCGCCTGGTCGTAACAGTAGCTAACCCCTATCAAGAGACTGCTTGAGCAATCTATGCAAATCACAGTGAAAATGGGTTTTGGTGAAGCAACCAGCAGATTAAGCAAGATATACGCATCCCCTCAAAAGAGAAGGACATAACCTGCAGCAAACTAAAGCAGATGTTATAAGCTTGTAACGATACTATCAGTTGCAACAGAGCAACATCAGGTGCTTTTCAAGATCAGCAGCGGGGTAAAGCAGAGCTGCATCCTGGCACTAACTCCCTTTGGCATGGTTTTCTCCATGCTGCTATTCTACGCTTTCAGCAACTCAAATGAGCGTGTTTACCTGCATGCCAGAGCTGACGGCAAGCTGTTCAACTTGGCAAGACTGTATGCCAAAGCATGCAACATCCTAGTCCGTGAGTTGCTGATAATGATGTGCTGGCATCCCATACTGAAATTCATTTGCTACGGCTTGTTGATTAGTTCTACTAGGCCTGCAAGGAGTTTGGATTGACCATCAGCATCAGGAAGACCAAAGTTATGGCCCAGGATGTAGAGAATCCACTTTCCATTAACATCAACAGTCTCATTCTGGAGGCCATCGACAACTTCATATACCTTGGACCAACAATTATCAGCAACCTGTTCCTGTCGAAACCAGCACCAGGATTGCTAAGGCCACAGCTGTTGTATCAAAGTTGAGAGGTCGGGTGTGGACCAACAGCAAACTAACGGAAAGTACAAAACTCTTTGTATATCTGGCTTGTATTCTCAGTACCTTCCTTTACAGTATCAAAGCAAGAACCACTTATGCAAACCAAGAAAAGAGGCTAAACAACTTCCACCTCCACTGCCTCAGATTGGACATCTCCTGGCAAGTAGAGTACCGAACATAGAAGCACACCAGTGTGCAGGAATCCCCAACATGTTTGCCCTCGAGTCAGCAGTGACTCTGTTGGCTGGGCCATGTGAGCAGAATGGATGATGGTCAAATCCTCAAAGACATATTATATGGCGAGCTTGCTAACACGAGACCAATGGGTTGCCTGTGTCTGCAATACAGGGACGTCTGTAAGTGAGGCCTCAAGTTGACCGGGATCAGAGTTGATGCATGGAAGCCCTCACTGCTGACCGGAGTGCCTGGAGACAAGCAGTCAGGAAGGGTGTGGAAAAAGCAGAGGACAAAAGAAATGACCAGATGGCAGAAAAGAGAGCCCACTGGAAGGAGAAAATGTCAGTGAACCTCTGGCCAATGCTATTCATCTGTGCCAGATGTGGAAGAGAGTGCCATTCAGAATTAACCTATTCAGCCACAGCAGACAATGTTCAACCTAGGAGTGACATACACCCTGGGGCAGTACATCACCTGCCGAGGTGGGCAGATGCCATCACAAACTTGTGTCTATTTGCTATTTCCATGAGAAGCAATACAGTCCCTGATTCAAAACAAGATAGATTTCTGATCCATACTGTATCTTCTCCCATTCTTTTTCCCAAATGACTTTAAAGATCAATTTGATTGAATGGGTTGAGCTTTGCTGATGTTTTCCTGTAATATCTTGATTGGATGCTATTTGTCAAATGTGTCTATGCAATTTTTGTTCCTGACATAGATAAAGATCTCTTCTAAATCAAAGTACTGGCAT
Organism: Cetorhinus maximus; assembly: GCF_964194155.1. Taxonomy (NCBI): domain Eukaryota; kingdom Metazoa; phylum Chordata; class Chondrichthyes; order Lamniformes; family Cetorhinidae; genus Cetorhinus; species Cetorhinus maximus. Next base: position 39,775,242 of record NC_135880.1, on the reverse strand, counting down.
CTTTTAGGCACTGTTCCTTGCAGCTGAGTGGAAGAACAAACTCCAAAGCGTGTGATCTAAGTTTTAAAAATCTGCAAACAACATTAATCATGTATATTTTAGGACTTCCACTTGTGATAAATCTTTTGCAGTGGATTTTATAAATGTTAGTGAGAGGACCTCCCCATTCCCCGCTAGACAGTGATGCAAAGCGTATTGATTGAGCCAAGCATTTGGGGCTTGAAACCTGAAAAGTAAATTGTATCAATGCATAAATTTTCAAACTCTTTTATGAAGCATTTAAACAAAGTATTACAGTTAGGTTTTTACTGTACACTTTGTTTTGAAACCAGCCATGCCTTTGTTTATACTCAATGCAATCTTTTATAACTGTTTGACTTTGCTCTTCCTATCTCTGAGCTGTGAAACATCAGAGACAGGATTTTGCAGCCTTGTGCTGGTGTGTTTGATGGCGGAGGGGTTTGGGTGGGCTTGTAAAAAATGCTGCGCATGGCCTGTCCGCTGCCTTCTCACCAGCCCCTGACCTCCCCATTTAATGAGAGGCTGTGGAGGCATTGAATGACCTGCCCACCCTCGGGCCTATTGAGGCCCTTAGGTGGCCAATTAATGTCTACTTAAGTGCCTCATCACATCCCTGCTACTGTTTTACCTGTGGCAGGGGCTAGTGCATACTTGGTGGGTACCCCATAGCTTTTGCTGGGAGAGCTGGTGTCGGGCAAGGGGTTGGCCTTCTCCCAAGGTCATACCTCCCTTGTCCTCCTTCTGGGTGGTAGAGGTTGCGGGTTTGGAATAAGCTGTCGAAGGAACCTTGGTGAGTTGCATAATCAAGGCCATTTCGTAACAGGAATAATTGATGGCATCAGCAAATTCTATCCTGAAAGTACACACACAACTCAGAATATAAAACATTTAACTGTGCAATTTAACTTAATTAGTCATCATAAGTCAGGGGGAGGTGGTGGCGAAGTGGCAATGTCACTAGACTGCTAATCCAGAAACACAGGGGTAATGTTCTGGGGACCCAGGTTTGAATCCCACCAAGGCAGATGGTGGAATTTGAAACCAATAAAAATCTGGAATTAAAAGTGAAACTGTGAAACCATTTTCTTAGATAATATCACCACTTTTAACACCCCTTTGTTCCTTTTGTCTGTGACATCTTTTGATTATCTGCTCCTATCACAGCTTGTTTGTCCCTACAACCTCCGCCCCCCCCAACCAACTTCTCTCCCCCCACCCCCCTCAACCTTAAACCAGCTTATATTTCACCCCTCTCCTAACTTTACTCAGTTCTGCCGAAGGGTCATGAGGACTCGAAACGTCAACTCTTTTCTTCTCCGCCGATGCTGCCAGACCTGCTGAGTTTTTTCCAGGTAATTCTGTTTTTGTTTTGCTGTGAAACCATTGCTGATTGTCATAAAAACCCATCTGGTTCACTAATGCCCATTAGGGAAGGAAATCTGCTGTCCTTACCTGGTCTGGCCTACACGTGACTCCAGACCCACAGCAATGTGGTTGACTCTTAAATGCCCTCTAGTCAAGGGCATTTGGGGGTGGGCAATAAATGCTGGCTTAGCTAGTAATGCCCACATCCCATGAACGAATTTTTAAAATAAAAGTAGCTTCAGTTAATATATTTTCTGTTTCAAAATACCAATGCCATAGGATCTCTAATAATAGTCAAAAATGCAACAACAATGGACAGTCACTATTCGCACACAGAATCATAGCTGATCCACTAAAACATTTATTGCAGTGGCCAGACCATAGGATCATATTCATACACTTCATTACAATACATGTGCAAATTTCTTGTGGTTGGTTGCATTTATAAACCAATAAACTCAGGTGCATAGGTCTTTAGCAGCTCCTTCTGACAGTTGTGTAAATCTGCTTGGTCCTTTCTTTTTTGTTTTTGAAGGTATTTACAAAACCAAAGTGTGTTTTTTTAAATTGGTAAATCTGCTTCAAGCTTTTGAACAAAAATAAGTCAGGTCAAGATAGTTCATATAGCAGGTGAGAAAAGGTAAAGGACCCACTATACAAGGGTATTACTTTATCATGGTTTAGCAGAGCAGTCGCAAACTATTTGTTTTCTAATACATAAGTGGCTATATACTGCTTCTCTGCTCTTATTTACTTGTTGCTTTACTGTTTAACACATTTCACAACTAAAATCCAAGTTTTGTTCTAATGTAATGTTATTCTGATAATATTCAAAAGATGATGAGAATCACATGATAGCACATCTGATGGAACCTATGATTTTGGACATTTTTTTTGTCTATGTTTTAGGGGTGGGGCCACAGTAATTTTGCACCTGTAGGGAGATTGTAACATTTAAGGCTCAGAATGTATCAAGGGTTGATTCTTTTGATCCTGTCTACAACCAGGGGTGACACCTTGTTGGGATATATTAACAGACCACACCAATCAGTCCAAGGGGCAGAGTGAACAGCAGCCCCTAAGGATCAGACAGAGGCAGAGTCAGCTTCATGAAGCTTAAGTGTTGCCATTAGCTCTGTGTTGATGAAGGAACTGGGGCTCGGAGAATCCCTGGGAGCTGCTGATAATTCTGTGCTGTGAAGAGTTGGGGCTCGGGGAAACCCAAGGAACAGTATTTGCTCAGTGTAGCTGAGATGATTGGGGCTTGGGGTAGCCCAGGAGCAGTGTTGGCAGCAGTGCAGCTAAGAAGCTGGGGTTGTGCCTGTGTTTAGATGCTAGTGTGTGTAGCCTGGCCAACACGGGAGCGCAGCCTCCGTAGTAGGTCAGCTCAGCTGGAAAAGAAGACCAAGAAGGCTGGAACTGGAAGCAGATTTTTTTTTTCTTTATTCTTTTATGCTATGTGGGCACCACTGGCAAGGCCAGCATTTGTTGCTTGTCCAGAATTACCCTTGAAGTGAATGACCAGCTAGGTCATTGCAGAGGGCAGTTTAAGAGTAACTACATTAATGTGGGTCTGGAGTCACATGTAGGCCAGGTGGGGTAAGCTTGGCGGATTTCCTTCCCTAAAAGGCATTAGTGAGCCAGATAGATTTTAATGACAATTGATGATAATTTCATGGTCACCATTACTAAGACTAGTTTTTTTTTAATTCTAGATTTATTCATTGAATTTAAATTCCACTAGCTGCCATGGTTTGAATGCATGTCTCCAGAGTATTCGCCTGGGCCTCTGGATTACTAGCCCAGTGACATTACCACTATTTCTACCATCCTCCAAGGAGAGATCTGGAATAGTGTGCCTTTTGGATTAAGATTGTACCTATGGAACTCTGAGGGAATAGAACTGCTGTCACTGGGGATCAGATTAGATCTGTTGAAGGAACAGAGCTAAAATTCCTTGCAAAGAAGACCGAGCTTTAAAGAATTTTTGTGACTCCAGTAATGACTGATGTCTGGGTGGGCTGCTGAGAAATTTCAGGGACCTGTATTGGTTCTGTCTGCCATATAGTGAGCAGTTTGTGGTGTGTTCAACTACAGGTTGTCTGTTATTTCACGTTTACCTCAGGTTACTTCTGGATGTTAGAACATAAGATAGATGGCATTGGCTGTTGCTTTGTTAACTCATCTAAAGTAAAATTTCTTGTTTAAACCAGTGGAACCTTTTGGCTTTATTCTCTTAAGTAGCTGTGATTTCAAATTTCTTCTACTTAACAAAAAAAAAACTTGCTGGTCCTTAACTAGATTGTAACAAATGTTGGGGTCTCATCCAGGACCGTAACAAAATTTGGGGGACTGGTCAGGGATTGTAATATACATGACAAAAACTAATTTGTCAAAATAAGCTGAAATGGGAACTTTACTGCAAACTGAGTGTTTCGTCTGAAGGATAGCACATGATAACTCGAGCCTTAGTAGCATGCTGGACTTAAATCTAGTGAAGTGGCATACATTACTAAATATCATTGTAAATAATTACTGAAAAGTATTTGAAGCTTAAATGCTCATTGTATTTATTACAGGTAAATCAAAAGGTCACAATGCTAATAACATTATTCATTTTGTTTGTACCAAGCGTACTGGACTACACTTTCGGCACACGGACAATACAGTGCAGTGGCTCAGAGCGATGGAGTCGGTTGGATTACCCAAGGTCAGTGCATTAGAGTGTAAGCTGTGTACCTTTACCTGTAATTCATAAAGATCCTTCCAGCTGCACAGACTTCTGTTGTCACGTTTTTGGCACACTTTTTTTTATTGAGTATTGAATATTTAAGCATTGACCTAATTGAAGTTTTTAAGATGATAGGATTTGGAGGGTAGCTGGAGAGAAACTTTCCTCTGATGGTGAAGTCCAGAACAAGCAGGCATAACTTTAAAATTAGAGCTAGGTTGTTCGGGATTGGGTCAGGATGCACTTCTGCATACAAAGAGTAATGGGTACCTGGAACTCTCTCCCTCAGAAGAGGCTGGGGCCACATCAAATGATAATTTAAGAACTGAAATAGATTTTTGTTCGGTAGCCATATTAAGTGCTATGGAACTAACCCGGATAAATGGAATTAAGATATAAATCATCCATGATCTAATTGAACGTCGGAACAGGCTTGAGGAGCTGAATGACTTCTTTTCTGATGTTATCACCAACTTCTCCCATTATGAATGCCTAATCCACATTGATAAGGAAACTGTCTGTGTAAAGTTGTCATACAGAAATGAAACTTACTGGCTGTTGGTGCTTTTGTTTCCAGTCTATGACCCAGCTTCACACACTGGTTCAATTGGAGTCCTCCAAGAAAAGTTGCAGTCCCGTATCTTGAAGGAAACGCATACTGCAGTGCAATAGTGCAAAATTAAATCCCTACATTTCGTTAATAAAAAAAATAAATTAAATGCCTGAACTCATCACTCTCACTTCTCCATGCATGAATTCTCTATATTCTAACTTTTCTATATTCTAACTTTTCTATATTCCTGTCTACCATCCCACCAACTCCCCCCAACCTCCTGAGATTTGGAAATGATCTACAACCATAAAATAATTTCCAATTCTGCATTTTTTATTTTAGCTAATTCATCCCTTGTTTCTTCAGAATGCCCTCCAGTACTTTCCCTACAATGGAAGTTAAGCCTTTGCCTAACCAGCGGTGGAAATGTGTACATAGGGAATCCAGAGATATTGAAACTAATTTACATTTGAACACAGGAATATAGCTAATTGGTCCAACAAGTCTGCTTCACCCTCGATGCCAGGATCTTCATTGCTAGATACTGCTTCACCTCCCCCATAGCAAAATACTCATTAAAACACATACAATTTCTTTAGTTACTTGAAATATTCTACATGCAGTCCATCCGGATCCGGAGCTTGACTTCCTTTAATGCTTTTAGCCTGTCCATTACCTATTTGTTAGTTATGTGTATTTTTCTCAATCTTTTTTATATTGATGGTAATCCTTATCTTGTCAGCATTGGCTTTACTGACTAGGTTCTTTGCCTTTCCAAACTTCCTCCCATCCCTTTTTTTAATATAACTTGTCAGCAGTTAATGCGTCATTCCCTTGGTTTTCATTCAAAGTGTCCCTTGCAGCTGATAATCGGCACGTGGTGGCTGAAGACACGGTTGTGGAATTTTAACTCCCACCTTGACCTGTCTTGTTTTGACCACTCCTCAATTTCTGCCCAAGAGGACTAATCCAGATAAATGTAGTTGCTTATAGAGGAAATTACGATGCTTGAAGCATCATGTGTACACAGGCAAGATGCAATTTATGCACACGGGCATGTATAACATTGATCAAAGTCAATTAAAAACGTATTATTTAGTGCTATCTCCTCCGGATAAATCTGTTGTAAAGTTTTCAGCATTTACAATGGAGATTTTAAATCCTCTAGAGGAATAAAATCGTCACCTTGAACTTCTAGTGTCAGCATATTGATATTCTATGTGCTGTTTCAGCACCTGAACGAAACAGGACAAAAAACAAGTTCCTGAGAAGATGCATAGTTCTGAATGGCATGTATGCTCATCTTTTCAAAATTTTCTCAGCAATGATGAGAAGGCCATTATTATATCTGTCATTCGATCCTCACTTGTCTACAAAGGAGCACTTTAGTATGTAAACTTATAAAAGCTGGCACTTGTAAGGAATGCTCCATGATCTACAAAAGAACTTTTGTGAAACAAGAACTTTTCTTCCTTTTAATTAAAGAAAAGAATGCTCCGCCGTGTCTGGGTCCAACAAAGTATACTATAATGCCACAGAAACGGGCATTTTCAGCAGTGATGATTTGAAGAGCTTCCTCTTCAAAGAATAAATCAAACACTATAATTTGCAGTTCTACCCTATTCGCTCTAATGCTCCCGTGTAACACAGTGCCCCAAGTAAACGCTATTAGTCATAAAGGGGGATAGTACTTTTTGTTGTGGGGTGGGTGGAGATAGTCAAGGAAGGAGGAGAGATAGGAATCAAACCCTTTTCCAGCTAAAGTACCCTCCTACAAAAATCAGCAATTTTTTAAAAAAAAGTTGCTTTTGCACGCAACGATCCATTTCTATGGCTAGAGGCGATGCTTTTTCTCAACACAGTACTGGTCACCACTAGTGACTGCAGGTCTGGTCTGCTCTTCTCTTCTGAATGGAAACCTCAATATGATGGGTCACCATCAGTTTGGCCTGCTGCTGATTTCTCAGACCAAAGAAGTGTTTTAATGATTGCATTTTGATAGGGGGAGGGCTCCTTTGGCTTCTCATAGAGCACTGTTTCCTCCTTTTAATGATTGCCAAAACTTTTAACAAGTACAACAAAATAGTTTTGAAATTCAAGATTTGTTAAATCTACCACAGAATTTTTGTATAACAGCCAACTGAACTGCAAATAACTCGATTTTCAGAAAGTGTATTTGAAGGGACTGAGAAATAAGTTGGGGAAAGGTGCGACTTTTAGCAGTCTAGAGTGTAGAGTAGGAAATGGGACATTTTCTTGGCTGCATTATTATCAATGCAAGGTAACTCCTGGCACTTGATGAGAAGCCGGCCAAGAGAACTAATTAATTCCTACTTAAGTAGAAACTGCTGGGAGCTTTTTGTTGCATTTGGGCAGGTTGTTTCAATCTAACCTTCACTCTATTAATTAAACCTTTTGTATTCTCTTCAGTTAGTTTTGTTTAGAGTGAATCATATAGCATTTATTATGATTGTTAACACAGCACTCAAAATAGTTTGAGGTTCCATTGCAGTAAAAGTTGTGCTTATGCAATTTTTTTATAGGTACATCCTAGCTGGCACTTCTGTACTCCTCTGATTTTGTATATGCATGTTGGCCTATAGCAAATGCAGTGTACTCGGGGTGAACTTGACAAGCTACATACAGTGGATAGCATACTTGAATGCTTCATTCATCTTAAATTCTTCAGCCCTATTTATCGACTGCTTCTAAGAGTTCTCTCTTCCAATTCTGCTGAACTAAATTATTAAACATGGTGGTAGTTAATTTTTGTAAAGCACTACTATGAAATGTTTATTATCTCTTGACCAATTATCTTTCATCGGTGAAAAGTTCCAAGGTATGTGCTTAGCTGTTCTGTTAAAGAGTCTTTTGAAGAGTCATGCGGACTCGAAACGTTAACTGTGTTCCTCTCCGCTGATGCTGTCAGACCTGCTGAGTTTTTCCAGGTATTTTTGTTTTTGTTATGAGCTTAACTGGTTGGGCCTGTGCATTTTGCTTCACAGGGTAGTTTCTTAACACCTAATGGTATTATTTTTTTCACCAATCTGTTGGTGTGAAATATAATTGTGACTAAGGGCTTAATTTTCAGGCCATCCGCAGGCAGTTGGACCTGTAAATTAGGGCGCCTCGTGACCCTAATCCACATCCACCCCCACCACGATTTTACAATTAATGCCGTGGCCCATTCAGGGATGTTAAGCGGGCAATTAATGCCCAATTGAGGGCCACATCCTGCCTCCACTCTGATTTAATGAGTGGCAGGAGAGACCAGCGCTTTCAACATGCAGCCCAGCAGGTTTAAACCATATGGGCTGCTGGCCAGTTAAAGCGAGGGGGGTAGGTAGGGGGGGATAAATCTTGCCCAGGCCCCTGCTGCCAACCAGAGCCCCTTCCATAGTTTTGCCTCCAGCATGCCACCCCCACCCTCGTTGAGCCCCTGTTAGCCTGGCCCCAGCGAGATCCCATACCTACCTGAGTAGGTCCATCTAGTCCATCACTGAATGCCACCTTTTCATTCTCATTTGTTGCCCATCCCTAATTGCATGGCTTGTTATGCTAATTCAATGTGCAGTTAAGAGTCAACCACATTGCTGTGGGTCTGGAGTCAGGTAAGGATGGCATGTTTCCTTCCCTGAAGGACCACTAGTGAAGCAATTGGGTTTTCACGACAATCAATGATAGTTTCATGGTAACCATCACTGAGACTAGCGTTATATTCCAGATTTTATTAATTGAATTGAAATTCCACCAGCTGCCGTGGTGAGATTTGAACCTAGGCCATTAGTGTGGGCCTCTGGATTACTAGGCCAGTGACATTACCACTACACCACCCATCCTTCACCCATCTGAAGTAGAGTCAGTGCTGCTGCTCCTGCTGTCAGTACACACAGTTGCTGGTCTTCGATTGGCCGGCAATTCTGAGCGATGGAACCTCCTCCTGGAGATGGATGGAAGTCCTGCCTCATACTAACTAAAGGCCTGTCGCCTGAAAAATTAAAGTGGGATGTGCTGGCTAATTAGAGGGGGGCTCATCCCCGATATTTATGCTGGGATGTAGGCAGTCCGCCGTCAGCGTGTAATCCAGCCTTAATTCTCTGGTATTGAGACTGCATGCAGGCAGAGATCTAACTTTGTGTTTGAGTATAATTGTGCGCATTTGCAGGCGAGACTGTGGAAGGTCCAGGATGGGTGCCCATATCTGGTTTTCATAAGGTGGCTTTTAGTTTCAGCTTCCATACTGCATTAATTAAACCATGAAGGCCTTTTTGGATGATATGAACAATGAATGACCCACAGGTAAGTAACCAGGAACTGAGACTGTCAGAGGAAGTAATAAGCTGTTAATGTGCGTTCTAGGCAGTTCATAGTCTTACTGCCAGCTCAAGGCCTGTGAGACAAAAGCAGAATCAGGTGTGAGGGCCAGAGAACTGAAAATGAAGGCTTCAGGCTGTTGCACACCATTTGGTAAGGAGCTTCTCAGCATTTATTGCTGGTAGATCAAAAAGCTCTGATGGTTTGTGCTGTCATTGTACATGAGATTGAATTGTCCTGTATTCTTGCTTACTTTCTGAAAATAAATCCAGTTAGTTAATTAGAATTTGAGGCCAGTCAAGTGTGGATGTTGATTGGATCATATCCCAGAGTGGCTTGGAGAGAAATGAAGTTCATGTGCATTAACAATATAGGATTGCATGAGTCCTAGTGGATGCGAGGTCACTGCATGAGCTGTAAACTGCCAGGTTACAGCTGCTGATCCAAGGTATGGTTACATAAAGTACAGGGAGACCATTGTAAAAAGGAATAGCTCATTAAAATATACTTAAAGTACATCACGTTGATGGCAGTGAGTTGTGCTTCAGTCATGGTTGTGTCTGTTTTCCTGTCATATGACTGAGAATATCCTGTTGACTTTGTTTTGAATGAATACCCCAAACTGTGTTCTTAACAGACCAAACAGATGTACCAGGAATTCAAAGAAGCTTGTCAAATCCCTCTGATCCTTTTTCCCCTATTGTTGCTAAAAATTACTGTTTACGGTCTATCTACTGCCTTTAAAATCAAGCAACAGTGCTAAAACCAGTTGGCGGTTAATCTGCCAATGCTGTGTGACTGTTTCCTTTGTCTCCCATTGAGTTTTAAAGCATTTTTTCTTTCTTTGCAACCAGTGTGCACGTTAGTTATTTCTAATTCAATGCAATGCGAATCACTTTCTGCTGCCCCAACAATGTAACATAATCTTCATGTTCAGAGGAATTGCTTCCTACTGCTCAAACATGATCTTTCCATTTTTAAAAAAAAAACGTGATTTCCTAAAAATGCCGAATATCCCAGTTTTGGACAAAGTGGTTCTACTTCAATTTAAGTGTATAGGAAAGAATTAGCCGTTTGATTTATCCAACATCTCTGCTTGATTTGCTCAAAGCCCCAGAGCTGACTGAGCTACATTGGTAACAGATAATTTTTATTTCCCTGTTTAATTTGCTCCAAAGGATGTTGAGGATACTCTTTATATTGGATTTTAATAAAAGGGTCTCCACAGCAACAGATGTCAGATGTTGGCAGAAAGTACTAAAAATATGTAACACATCTGTTTTCATTTCAAATTTCTAGAACTTGCAGGTTTTTGACTTTAATCTGTGGAGGTCTGTAGCACTACTCTATTTACAATCAACTAACTCAGCCCAGACCACAGCAATCAAACCTGAAACCTTTTCTGGTCTGTATGATCTCAGTAATTGCACCACGTGGGTTGTTTACCCATCTCTGGTGTTTAAACTGCCTGTTTCCCTGACTGACGGATGACAGAGTCATATTTGTGACTTCAGTGGTCTTCTAAAGTGACGTTTGATTATGTATTCCTTGGAGAGCAGATTATTTTGTTTTTAAGTTAATTGTGCTCTCCCCAAAAAATGCATCACCTTGCACACGCTCACATTGAATCTGCCAGCTGTCTCCCATTTAGCTAACCTAGCCACCTATCTGTATCCTCTTGTAACCTTTTACAATCTCCTTGGAATTTGCCAAAACCCTCTACTCTGATACTTGAAATGTCTTCAATCTCCTAAGGCATAAGTATTTAAGACCAATTTGAATTTTTCAGAGGGAGGGAGAAGACCAAGGTGGGAGAAAATCTTGCTTGGTAGGGAAGGTTCACATGATAATTCCTTGCTCACTACAAAGATGTAAGGAAGATGTGGGGTGCATCAAGATTTAGTTCTGTGGAGGGGGAGTGGTGGACGACAAACCTTTGCTCAGTGGACGTGTGTTGAGAGCCAAGATCTTGTTCAGTGGGGAAGGAACAGTGTGTGTGTAAGGATGCTTTTTCTGAAGCAGGCAATAGGCTCCTTATGCCCAAATAGCCTTCGAACACTCAATGTCTGAATCACCTATAGATAAATGATTAATTGGGAAAGATACCAGAAGGTTGATGGCACCATTGGAATTATACTCCTCTATCAATCTGTGCCTTTGGCAGCATAGAAGAGAAATTACTAAATCTAAAACTGCTCAGTTGAGGAACTTTGATGTTTATACTGTGTTCGCTTAACTTTTAATATCTGGAGGATTTCATTAAGAAAATGAACCAAATTCTAAAGTAAAATTTGTAACTCCAAACAATTGTACAGTGTAATTGGTGCATCTGTAAAGTTTGAGCAGTTATTTAAAGTTGCCTGATGTTTTGCCTGAAGTGCTGTCAAAATTATATGTTTTAAAAAAAAATCAGACATGACTGTATGTGGAATTTCAGATAAGTGACTTGTGACCATTCATCATTGCAAACCTAGCTAAACAGTTTGGTTCCTTAATATGTTGTTACGTAATTAATATTTAGCGTATGGTCAAGGTTAGAAGTTCACCAGGAATTCAGTCTCAGCCATGTTTTTATATGCTGCTTTCTTAATATTGAGCTAGGGTGCAATTTGTCAAGTTCCCTTGGTAATGGCTGGCATATGGCCATTGTTTCTTGTGTATCTACTGCTTAGTTCTGAATGTGTCGAACTGCTTTCATAGACCTCAAGATCCCTAGAGGTTATATGGCTGAGTAACCATCTGCAGCAGTTGGAGTTAAAATCTTGACTGCAAGTCAAGTTTATCTGAATTATTCCAACCATGGGTAATATTGTAAATCTTTGTTAATGTTTGGTGACATTGCCAAATACATTTTATTTTGAATCATGCTTTCAATAAAAGTATGCCCACGCAAGGAAAGCTCTCAAATACATATGACCCATATTATACTCGCCTTCAACATAATTTGCTACTAACAGTGGGTATTCTTTTGCAGCTTAACTGTCTCTTCATTTATTAAAAAGGAACCAGAAGTTGGAAACGGCTTGGGAAGCATTTTCCACCACTTTTGGTTCTTGCACTTAGATGAGATGGAAACCAGCTTGGAACAATGTAGTGCTTCAATTAGCATTCTGTTGGATTCTGGTACCATTTTAAATTAAATAAAATTTGTTCAAAATGTTATCACTAGTAGCCTATTAATTAACTAAAATGAATGATGCAGTGAATTATAATGCCATCTTTTCACCATGGGGATTTAGATCTAGAGGACAAGTGGGAGCCTTTTTGGTCATTGTAAGAATCATCAATGAAGTGAATTTGGATAATGTCTCAGTTTCATGAGGATATGCATTCACGGTATTAAACTTGCTTTACTTTGACAATGGGGGCAATCCATACTAAGGCTGGCTGATGTGGGAAGTACAAGAATTTGCAATGATGCAGTAATGGGTATGCTTTTAAGAATAGGTTAGGGGGTAAAGGAAGACATTGCAAATTAAAAAGCATATTGAAGTATTCATGCTTTTTAAAAAATATACATTTTTAATTTTGTTGTCTGACCGTTTCATAGATGTCAATGCCAACTGGCCCTGAGAAAACATGCTTTTGGCAAAATATATTGCAGACCCAGACTGTAGTGAGTCCTCCTGAGGTGGTGTGCCCTGGATTATTCCCCTGACAGGTCTGAAACTACCATCTCTGCTGTAATTAATGGAGCCATAGCAGGATGCAGTCACACACCCCGACTTCCCCCATCATCATTGCAATTGGAGCAGGCTTGTTGCCTCTCACTAATAACTATACTCACATTGTGTATTTTTGATATGTGTACAATTTTGTTCTGCTTCACCCTCTGCCTAAATGTTATCGGTGCTCATTTTGTTGTAGCATATTTAAATAGACAGAAAGTCATTCATCATATGTAATTTTTGATCGGTGGCAGAAACAGTCTGTATTGCAAGACATGAACTAGGGTGGGAGAGAAGGACAGTAAATATTATGGTAAAAGGCAGTTTCATTTTGAGTCTTGAGGAAAATATTGGTTAATGGAAGTATGACATTATACGAGTGAATGTTCACATAGCATTTAATTTTAACAAATGGCTGGTTGCTAAAGGGCCATTTTCCCCCTCTGCTTTATTCTTTCAGATCTTTTATCCTGAGACAACAGATGTTTACGATCGAAAAAATATGCCTCGGGTGATCTACTGCATACATGCACTAAGGTAACCTGGAAAGTATGGGAGACTGAGTTATCTGTACATGGCTGCTTACAGTTCGAGCATTGCATTGGGTGAAACAGTTTGCAGCCAATATAAAATCTCCTATTGTCCTACAGGCAATGCATAGACATAAAACTAATTCCAAATAATGACAACTGCAGCCTGCACACACAGTTATTATTAAGCACTGTCGAAAGAAGCCGAGTGTGAAAAATGGGCTCCATTTGTGTTGAAACCCAATACGAATGAGGGAGAAGCAATGAAAGCAGTATGGTGTAAAGTCAGTGGTGTAAATCCTCATGATTTGACAATCTGAAGCAAACTTGAAACTTGCCTCTTGTTCCTTGTTATCCTATTGCTTTTATTGATATATCCTTCATTATATTGTTCCAAATGTAAACTCTTAATTTTTGAATTGGAGCCCCTGTGCGGGAAATAAGGGCACGCGTTTTAACATGAGTGACGTCTGACCATCCAGTCATACGTGGCTTTCACTGCAATTTCTGAGCTTGTTTGCACACACGGATTAGTACCCTTGAAGGGAGCTGTCTTCCATGCGACTGAGATTTAAGATTCTTTCTGTTCACAGTCCTCAACTGTGAAGACTGGAGTTGAGTCTGAGAGGGATCTCCAGTAATATAAATGAGGCATCACATTTTACACTGCTCAATTACAAAACGTATGCATGGTAGAGTATCTGTTTTTACTCAGCGGTGGTCAACATAAGCCACTTCCTGACTCAGTTAAGGTTTCCTTCCTATTGGTCACTTTTTGTTTGTATTTGTCATGCTGTAATATGAGACCTGAGAGCAGCAAACTATTTAAAATGGTCCCTGGCCTGAGTTCTTTATGCTTTATTACAAACCCTGATGCTTTCAAGATTTAAAACAAAACCTAGAATTTAGATTTTATTACAGAGCACATATCACTAGATGAAAGCTGAAAATTATTGTGGTTACATTTTCGTTGCAATTGTTTTCAATTCCACAATTTGCACTTTTTTAATGCCGTTAAATTCTCTTATTGGTTACTCACTAGCATTGTTTTTCAGCGATAAACAAAGTTTTGTTGGCACGTCGTGATTTGTAATTGTGATAAAAAGTTTTGGTTTAGAAACAATAGTTTTAAAGAAAATGATAGAAAGGCACTTCCTTTGAGTGCATTATTCTGTATAAATTTAACTCTGCTTTTGCATTAGCAGCTGAATTTAAGGCACCAGAGCAAAAGCAAATACCAACTACTGCACCAATAGGCATGTTCTTCCCAATTCCTTACATCAACCATCCTGAGGTTTCACTGAGTAATATTGTTAATTAATGCTGAATCATCAGGGTAGTTTTCAGTTGTCTGCTTCCGTTATCCACAAGCTGGTTTGACACAGTACAGGCTTAAATCACATAGGACTATTGCAGGCAACTGACTGCAGAAACTTTCAACTTGTCACTCATGGTTGGTTTTAAACTTGGAGCACATTGATAAAAGGCCAATGTCTAAAACCCTACAAGACTTTGATTTTTTTTTTAAAAAATTATTTTTCAGGGGGAAATAGATGTTTCAATGTTTGTGTACTAAATGTATGATGAAAGAGCCTGGTTATTTAGGTAGCAAGCTGCTGCCCCTGGCAGTGTTGGAGAGAGCTCAGGTCAGAAAAATGTTTTTAAAAATTTTTTTGTTATATACATATATATATATATATATATATATATATATATATATACACACACATATATACATACATACATATATACACACATATATACATACATACATATATATACACACATACATACATATATACACACACACACACACACATATATATACACATACATACATATATATATATATATATACACGCACATACATACATACATACATACATACATATATATGTACATATATATATATAGACCTGGATAACAAATAGCTAACGGTGACTGTGCAGTGAGACACCTTTTTAAATTTTTGTGAGGCTAATATTTGAGCACAATTTTTTCCATATTTTCTGTTTTGAGAGGACACTGAGGTTATACTTTGCTATGTTGACTCTTAGGATTTGCAGTGAAGATAGATAAACATTTTGCAATGATGCAATCTTTTTCTCTATTGATAGAGACCTAACATTAAAATATACTTGAATGTTTTGAAACTTAGTGCGCGTTATTCTAAGGCTTCAGGAATAATTGGCATTTAAACAGATATTCTC
Source organism: Cetorhinus maximus (assembly GCF_964194155.1). NCBI lineage: Eukaryota > Metazoa > Chordata > Chondrichthyes > Lamniformes > Cetorhinidae > Cetorhinus > Cetorhinus maximus. Next base: position 39,759,850 of record NC_135880.1, on the reverse strand, counting down.
TGACTATGCTTTAACATAGAAACTAATTTAATTGTAAATACATTTAACAGAATCCTGTTGTATAATAATGAATCAAGATATAAGCAGACTTGTTTGTGTGGGGGTGGTGTGGTGGGCAGGTATCTGGGCTGATTATCAGTGCAACAGGACGTAAAAGCACTAAGATGGTCCTTTCGGCCTCTGACATTCAGTTTGTTGCAACCAGAGATGGTGCTGCTCACGGGAGTCTATGGAATCCATCTCTTTTGGTACTGCCTGCCACATCCCATAACAGCAGTGCCATCTGATTTACATTCCTAATTGTTTACTGATGGCAAAGCTGCCTTTGGCAGCAAATGGTAATGTAGATTTCATCAATACCCACAATGTTAGGCTCTGTACCTTGGGCAGTTAAAACACATTGTGTCTGTGTGCAATGGATGAAGACTATAGATGATAACCCAATTGACCTGAGGTAATTGTGAACCAGGACTTAAGGTCTATATGTCCTTTTATAAAAAAAATCTCTATTTGAGAGTGTAAAAATATAGGATTATATGGTATTATACACTATTTAGAGGCCAAACCAGGCCATTTGGGATTTGTGTATTTTGTGTATTTTTACGTCCATTCCACAAATCCATTTAGGCACTTGCCATAGATCGCGTGCATAACCTGACCTCTGAAGCTTTGAAAAGCCCTTCCAAAAACAGGTTGACTTACACGCCGAGTATAAAACGTGAACTGCCAGCTTTGCTGTAGGTGGTTGCCATTTTGAAATGTGCAAAAAATCTCTGTTTGTCAGTCACTATGCGCTGTCTTAAACTGCCACACATCATCTTGGCAACGCACCCCGCCTGCATGAACCCATGCGCCAACTTAAGGAGAATGTCACCCTAGACGTGTATTTCTGAGCTTAAAAATTGAGTCTGACTCCTAATACGAGTATAGCCCTAAATTTGCATTTATTAGCTGAAAAACTTACAACATACACACTGAATATAGGTAGGCCTGAACATTAAATTTTAGCAAGCAAAAAGCAGGGGCTGACTGAAATGCCACAATCTATAGTACTTTCCAAGGAGTATCTGACCTCCTTATTCTTCCCATCAAGGTGTGCCATCCAACACTTATTTGTATTGAGATTTGTTTGCCAATTGCATGCCCATGTCTATTCTGCAAGCTCTTTTCCTATATTTTCTCGCAATCCTCCACCTGTATTTAACTACACCCCTGAGTTGGTTTCGTCTACAAATTTTGAAACTACTTCCAATTCCTGAGTCCAAATCATTTATGTAGACGGTCACATAATCACAGAATTTTAACGGCACAGAAGGAGGCCCTTTGGCCTATCGTGTCTGCACCGGCTCTCCAAATGAGCATTATGACCTAGTGCCATTGCCCTGCCTTTTCCCCATACCCCTGCACACTGTTTCTATTCAAATAATCATCTAATGCCCTCTTGAATGCCTTGATTGAACCTGCCATCACACTACCAGGCAGTGCATTCCAGACCCAAACCAATCGTTGTGTGAAAAGATTTTCTCTCACGTCACATTTGGTTTTTTTTGCAAATCACTTTAAATCTGTGCCCTCTTGTTCTTGATCCTTTTACGAGCAGGAACAGCTTCTCCCTATCTACTTTGTCCAGCCCCCTCATGCTTTTGAACATCTCTATCAAATCTCCTCTCAGCTGCCTTCTCTCCAAGGAGAACAGTCCCAACCTCCAATCTATCCTCATAGCTGAAGTTTCTCATCCCTAGAACCATTCTTGTAAACCTCTTCTGCACACTCCACAATGTGTTCACATCCTTCCTATAATGTAGCGTCCAGAACTGTGTACACTACTCCAGCTGAGGTCTAATGAGTGTCTTATATAAATTCACCATAACCTCCTTGCTCTTGTACTCTATGCCCCTATTAATAAAGCCCAGGATACTATATGCTTTATTAACTGCTCTCTCCACCTGTCCTGCCACCTTCAATGATCTATGCACATTTACACCCAGGTCTTTCTGCCCCTGCATCCACTTCAAAATTTCACCCCTTATTTTCTCCTGTCTGTCCATGTTCTTCCTATCAAAATGCATCACCTCACACTTCCCCACATTGAACTTCATCTGCCACCTATCTGTCCACTCCACCAACTGGTTTATGTCCTCTTGAAGTTCCACACCATCTTCCTCACAGTTCACAACACTCCCAAGCTTCGTATCATCCACAAACTTTGAAATTTCCCCCTGCACACCAAGATCTAGATCATTAATATATATCAGGAAAAGCAGGGGTCCCAATACTGACCCCTGGGGATCTCCACTACAAATCTCCCTCCAGCCCGAAAAATATCCATTGACCATTACTCTTTGCCTCCTGTTTTTCAGCCAATTTTGTATCCTCGTTGCTACTGTCCCTTTTATTCCATGAGCAGTAACTTATCACAAGTCTGTTGTATGGCACTGTATCAAATGCCCATTCAAAGTCCATGTACACCACATCAACAGCATTATCCTCATCAACCTTTTCTGTTACCTCTTCAAAAACTCCAGCAGGTTAGTTAAACACTATTTCCCCTTTAGAAATCCATGCTGGCTCTTCCTTATCAACCCATATTTTTCCATGTGATTACTAATTCTATCCCGAATAATTGTTTCTAGAATCCTGCCCACCATTGAAGTGAAACTGACTGGTCTGTGATTGATGGGTTTATCCTTACAAGCTTTTTAAACAAGGGTGTAATGTTTGCAATTCTCCAGTCCTCTGGCATCTGCCTTGAGTGTAGGGAAGACTGAAAAATTATGGCCACTGCCCCTTCAGTTTCAACTCTCACTTCCTTCAATATCCTTGGATGTATTTCGTCCATTCCCGGTGCCTTGTCAGCTTTAAGTACTGACAGCCTATTCAACACTTCCTCCTTATCAATTGTGAACCCTTCTAGTGACAGAGTTTCTTCGTCCGTCATCATGGCCTGGGTAGCATCTACCTCCTTGGTAAAGTCGGTGCAAAGCATTCATTTAATGCCATGGCCCCTTCAACCATGGGTAAATTCTCTTTTAGGTCCCTAATCAGCCCAACTCATCCTTTTACCACCCATTTACTATTTATATGCCTATAGAAGACTTTGGGATTCCCCTTTATGATGGCTGCCAGTCTTTTCTCAGAATCCCTCTTTGCTTCTCCAATATGCTTTTTCACCTCCCCTCTGAACCTTCTTTCCTCTTGGTCCTCAATTGTATTTTCTACCTGACACCTGTCATAAGCACACTTTTTCTTTTCTATCTTAATTTCTATCTCCTTTATCATCCAGGGAGCTTTGGATTTGTTTGCCCTACCTTTCCCTTTCGATGGAATAAAGCTTGACTGTGCCTGCACCCAGTTCTATTTTGAAGGTAGTCCATTGTTCAGCTACAGTTTTTCCTGGCAGTCTTTCGTTCCAGTCTATCTGGCCCAGCTCTGTTCTTGCCCCATTGAAGTTGGCTCTCATCCAGTTAATTATTCTTACACTGGATTGCCTATCATCCTCTTCTATCATCATCCTAAAACGTACAATACAATGATCAGTGTCTCCTAAATGTTCCCTCACTGACACTTGATCTACTTGGCCCACGTCATTTCCAAGAACCAGGCCCAACAGTGCGTCGTTTCTTGTTGGATTGGACACATGCTACTGTAGAAAACTTTCCTGACAATCTAGGAACTTTTGCCCATCCCCACCCTTTACACTACCACTGGTCCTAGTCTACATTCGGATAATTAAAGTCCCCCATTATAACTACCCTATAATGCTTGCATCTCTCTGTAATTTCCCTGCAGATTTGTTCTTCTCACTAATTGGCGGTCTAGAGACTACACTGAGCAATATAATTGCACCCTTTTTGTTACTTAGCTCAAGCCAAAGTGAACAGCAATAGCCCCTGCATGGATTCTTGTGGAATACGTCTTCTCACCTTTTGCCAATCTAACATTTTACAATAGAGCATAACCTGATCAGGAACAAGCTTGATCTGTATTGACTTTATTTCAGAGTGCATTGTACTCTTGCCTCTCTCCAGTTTTCTCACTGTGTCTTTTGAAAACATTAACTAAGATACGATTCAACTGGTTCTAAAAGCTTTCCAGTATTGTCTTAAAGTGGCCATTCTATATCTGGGAATCAAGGCCTGAGTTGGAAGGCTAATTGATGTTGGAAGCCGTTAAAGTCCGTTTATGTACAATCATCACCCAACATCTCCATGTACACACTTTCCAGTGTGTGGCCAATGAACCCAATCAGGGATCCTGCTCTTTGTGTGTATTCTCTCCATCCTCCACCCACCCTGCCACCCTCCTTCCATCTTAAAGAAGCCCAGAGATGTTCAGGCTAATTTGTTGCAGTCAATTCCTGCCATTGATGTCATCAGGTAGGTTTTTTTTAAAAAAGTGCAATAACAAGGGAAATATAGTCATATCATCAGTGCGATAGGTGTAACTGTGGATTTTAAGTTATGTTTGCCCTTTATGGGATTTTTCAGCCCCAACAAAATGGTTTAGAAAACATTGATCCTTGTGGTACTAAGATCAATTGGTGGTATTCATGAAATGAATTCTATGTCAGCATAGGTTCCTTAAGTGCACTTAAAATGATTTCCCCTGCCAAATTCCACTTAAATTGGCTTTGTGTTGCTAGAATTGAGTTGACATGTTTTTTGACTTTGGATGTCGCCTTGAACAATGTGCAGGTGAGATATTGTCACATCTATCAAGCTGAAGGAGTTTAGCATAGATGCAGATGACTGGCGAGGGCGTGAGAAGGTCATTTGAAGGAACAGGGACAAGTTGGCAAAGGAAAATCACAATTTATCTTATGATAATGGATGTTGGAGAAGGTTCCACAATTGACACTCATGGCAGGGTTGTGCTCATATATCATAACACATATTAGGAAATCCCAAGGGTGCAGCCACTGTCTCTCCTTCATTAATTTTGGTGCTAATGGACAGCAAATCAAAGGTGCATTCCTGCCGTTTACCAAGATATGCTCTATGCTAGTATGAGATTGCTGAACCACCACTTTTGTGAGCTGCGACCAAAAATAAAACCGATTGCCAGACCCAAGCAAAAAAGGAATATATTACATTCCCATTAGCCAACTCTATGAAAATTAAATTGCCCAACAAAACAGTGATATCAGCTGAGATATTACCGAGTTATATTCAGCATCATCGAGGATGGAGGGCCCAACCTTGTCATTGTGGCTGAATTTGTGGCACTTTCCCCTCTGTCTGGACATTCTAAGTTTCAGCCCTGTTACAGGATTGAGCTCCTATTTTAGACTGACGTCTCTGTGCAGTACTGATGGACTTTGGAGCTGACATCAAACCAAGGCCCTGTTTGCCTGTCCCAGTAATTCTGGTTCCATGGCGCTATTTGAAGACAAGCTAGAAATTCTTATACTGTAGCTAATATTCCTCCGTCAGTTAACACCAGCAAAAACAAGAGGGCTCTTGTTCGGTAGCTGTTTGTTGAAAGTGTTTCCTACATAACAAGAGATACTGCGCTAGGAGGACAAAAATATAAACTAATTGAGCACAAAAAAATAAACTAATTGAGCAAAGTATTTTGAGACATTCTGATCCAGCAAGGCGTAATATAACCTATTCAGGCATATTAGTAATTAGACATTTCAAAGCCTGCCAGGAGCCATTGAGATTAAAGGTTTATTTCTAAGTAGAGACTTTTTTTATATTACAAAGTTTCTTTATTGCATTGCTAGGGAGAATGAGCCTTTGCAGGAATTCTTGATCTGAGAAGCTGCTTCACTGCTTGAGCGTAGCTGTGCATCACTCTGCTGGAACAGTTAGAGGTCACAGTGTCATGTGGTAATTACTGCTGCTTCAATCACTGAAACACTGTTAATCAAAATCTTTAAAATAGTTCATCTGATTGTGCCCAGAGAAGATATGTGCAACATCTCTTTCTTTAAAGGGTAGGTGTTTAAAGTGAAAACTGCCTGCACATTGTTTCAAAATAGGTAAATGGTGCCATCTTGTGGTAACATCTACATTGCAACCGTTTTGCTGCATTTTTTAAAGGAAGTACTTGCATCCTACTCTGGCCCCCTCCCACAACTCTTTCTCCGGTACATCGATGATTACTTCGGTGCAGCTTCATGCTCTCGTCGGGACCTGGAAAAATTTAGTTATTTTGCTTCCAATCTCCACCCCTCCATCATTTTCACATGGTCCATCTCTGACACTTTCCTTCCCTTCCTTGACCTTCTATCTCAATTTCTGGTGATAGACTGTCCACCAATATCCATTACAAGCCTACCGACTCCCACAGCTACCTCGACTACAGCTCCTCACACCCCACTTCCTGTAAGGACTCCATCCCATTCTCTCAGTTCCTTCGCCTCCGTCGCATCTGTTCTGATGATGCTACCTTCAAAAACAGTTCCTCTGACATGTCCTCCTTCTTCCTTAACCGAGGTTTTCCACCCACGGTCGTTGACAGGGCCCTCAAACGTGTCCGGCCCATCTCCCGCGCATCCGCCCTCACGCCTTCTCCTCCCTCCCAGAAACATGATAGGGTCCCCCTTTGCCCTCACTTATCACCCCACCAGCTACCGCATTCAAAGGATCATCCTCCGCCATTTCCACCAACTCCAGCATGATGCCACCACCAAACACATCTTCCCTTCACCCCCCCGGCAGCATTCCGTAGGGATCGTTCCCTCCGAGACACCCTGGTCCACTTCTCCATCACCCCCTACTCCTCAACCCCCACCTATGGCACCTCCCCATGCCCACGCAAAAGATGCAACACCTGCCCCTTCACTTCTTCTCTCCTCACCGTCCAAGGGCCCTAACAGTCCTTTCAAGTGAAGCAGCATTTCACTTGCACTTCCCTCAATTTAGTCTACTGCATTCGTTGCTCCCAATGCAGTCTCCTCTACATTGGAGAGACCAGACGTAAACTGGGCAACCACTTTGCAGAACACCTTCGGTCTGTCCGCAAGAAAGACCCAAACCTCCCTGTCGCTTGCCATTTTAACACTTCACCCTGCTCTCTTGCCCACATGTCTGTCCTTGACTTGCTGCATTGTTCCAGTGAAGCCCAACGCAAACTGGAGGAACAGCACCTCATCTTCTGACTAGGCACTTTACAGCCTTCCGGACTGAATATTGAGTTCAACAACTTTAGATCTTGAACTCCCTCCTCCATCCCCACCCCCTTTCCGTTTCTTCCCCCTCCCTTTTGGTTTTTCCAATAATTTATATAGATTTTTCTTTTCCCACCTACTTCCATTATTTTTAAATCTATACCTTTAATGCCCTGTCAGTCTTTCCACCCCACCCCCACTAGAGCTGTACCTTGAGTGTCCTGCCATCCATTCTTAATTAGCACATTCGTTTAGATAATATCACCACCTTCAACACCTCTTTGTTCCTTTGTCTGTGACATCTTTTGATCTGCTCCTATCACTGCTTGCTTGTCCCTACAACCACCTTCCCCCACCAACTTCTCCCCCCCCCCCCACCTTAAACCAGCTTATATTTCGCCCCTCTCCTAATATTACTCAGTTCTGTTGAAAGGTCATGAGGACTCGAAACGTCAACTCTTTTCTTCTCCGCCGATGCTGCCAGACCTGCTGAGTTTTTCCAGGTAACTCTGTTTTTGTCTTGCATCCTCTGACTATCTCAAACCACTTTACTATCACCAGATTATTTTTGAAACCTAGTCAGAATGGATATTTGCAGGCATTTACAGCAGCCAGCTTGCACACACAAGGGTCACACAAGCAGCCAATCTCTGTCCTGTAGTGTTGACCAAGACACTGGGAGAACTCTCTGCTGCTCTTCAAATAGTAACAGAGGATCTTTTACATCCAACTAAGAAAAGAAGACAATCTTGGTTTAACATCTACTGCATGGTCTACTGCTTCTAGCACAGCTTCCAAACTGTGTTGCAACAATAACACCTGGTCATTGATACTTAAATTAGTTGTTTGAGCCACACCAGCAATTTATATTTCAGCTTAGATAAATTTTGGGCAAGCCTTTTTCCAATATGAACTGTACATATATTTTGTCAAGTTAATGTCAGTCATTCCATGCCAGCCCTGTTATGCTTCCTGTAATCGAAGAACTGGTGATCTTTCAGTCTTCAGGTGCATGTGTTGTAAAGTATATGACTTTGTGTTGAACTGACCCGCCCTTGTTCTCAGCTGTATTTGCTTTGGGTGGAGGCCTATATATTGGCTGTTAATGAATATTTTGCCAAAGTAACAAGGTACATGTTAAAATCTTGTGACCAGTTAAGAACGGTTAATGTTTTTATGAATTCATTCACTTTGTTCTCCAGTTTCCTTATTTTGACTTTTCGCTATCAGGTGACACAAAACACTGTTCAGTGCAAAGCCATTTCTGCTTTATAGTGTGATTCAAAATAAGGAAGGAAACTGGCTCCCACTCGGTCAGTGACTCCCTCTTATGCTGCCTGATTACCTTCCAGAGATCAGCATCATTACTAAGAGATTTTTCCCCCTCACATTTTTCTGCCCCTGTGGAATTAACTCCACTTGGTTATTGTTCTGCTGTGCCGGGCATCCTCCAATGGTTATTGCTCATATGTAACCTTGGTGGTGTCCGATCAGCAGGCCATTCAAACTCTGGCCACATGAGACATGCCTAATGATCCCATTCTCATGCATGGTTGAAATAGCGGTTAGTGGATAGCACTCGCACTGCAACTCTGGCCGCTTTTTCCCCCCCCTGATTTAATGTAGGAGCATTGAGGTCAGTTGTAATGCCCCTTCCACTTAAAACCAAAAAAAACTTGACATTACAATAGGCCTGTGAACCTGTTTGTGAACCTGTGGGGGGAAAAAAATATCTTGAAGGGCATGTATTATAGCTGCGTATTCCAAGCACAAGACTTTCACAAGCACAGTTTAATATATGTCAGATGTTACAGCTACAAATTGTTAAACACATACCAAGACTTGCTTTTATAAATCAGCTCCTGGCCTCCTCCTCACTCTCAGCTGTAACGTGCATGCTGCCAATCTTCTTGTATTGCAAACTTATACCTTATACTGTCTGCTTATCTTCCCACAGCATCTCCTTTGGCTCTGAAGAAGAGTCACACGGACTCAAAATGGTAACTCTGTTTCTCTCTCCACAGGTGATGCCAGACCTGCTGAGTTTTTCCAGAATTTTCTGTTTTTACTTGATTTCCAGGATCCACAGTATTTTGCTTTTATCAACTAAAAAGGATCAGCTGATCTAACATTGACAATTTTTAAAACTTTACAGAATTTTAGATACTTAACAACCTCAGTGTGCAATAATTCATCATCTTGCTTCACCCAGCAAGTCTTACAGTAAATCAATTCCTCCAACATTATACTCTAGTCTTTATTAAAAGCAAAATACTATGAATGCTGGAAATCTGAAATAAAAACAAAATGCTGGAAAAACTCAGCAGGTCTGGCAGCATCTGTGGAGAGAGAGGCAGTTAACATTGCAAATCCAATATGACTCTACTTCTTTGGATCTAATGTGGAACCAGTGTAGCTCAGTGAGCACAGGAGAGATATCCGAGCAGGCCTCGACGTGATTTAAAATGTGGCCAGCAGTGTTGTGGATGTGATGAAGTTTATGGTGGACAACTGGTGTTGAGGCCAGCCTGGAGATTATTGGATAGTGGATTCTGGAGGTAACAAAGGCATGGATGGTGGTTTTGGCAGCAGATGGGTTGAGGCGGACAGGAGATGTTATGGAGGTGGAAGTTTGTGGGGTCAAAGAGGACAATGAGCCTGCGGTCAGGTAACTTCAATCTGAGATGATGGCCGGGAGGAGAGTGGAATCAATGGCAAGGGAACTGGTGAAGACTGAAGAACAACGGCTTCATACTACCCAATGTTTATTCAGATTAAATTGTTGCCCTCCCAGGAATAGATATGGGAACAAGTTTACAATAGAGAGGCAGTGGAGGTGTTGAGAGGTGGAAAGGTAAAGCTAGATGTCATCAGCATATGGCTAACACCACATGTCAAGTCTTTGGATGATGTTGCTGAGGGTTTGAATATAGAAAAGGAACAGGAATGGCTAAGGAGAGACCCTTGCATGCCAGATGTAATAATGCACCTGTGGGAAGAGCACTCATTGCTAGAGATGGTCTGGCTACAATTGGATAGGAGAGTGTCGAACCATGTAAGGGCATTCTAACTCGGTTGAACAATGGTGGAGCGACATTGGAGGAAAATGGTGTGTCAACTGCAGGGAGGTCAAGAAGGATGAGGAAGGATAGTGTACCATAGTCATAATCACATACAAGGTCCTTAAGGGCATTTCACTACTGTGGTAAGAGTGGGTGCTTGATTAGAGCGATTCAAATGCGAGTGGTGGGAAATATTAGCATAGATTTGGAGGCAACAATCCATTTAAGGACTGTGGAAAGGACTGGGAAATTAGATGTGGTAGTTTAGCAAGGATTGTGGAGTTGATGATGGGTTCTTTGAGGATGGTGGTGATGGTTTTGAAAGGGAGGGGGACAGTACCTGAGGATCAGGGACTATTTTGGGTAGCATGGTGTCAGGGAGGGAAGTGGGATAGTTAGCACAGAAAGGCAGACAGCCTGATGAACATGGCTTGTAGTGATAAGCAGCTGGATTAGCCTTGCATTTCAGGATATTTTTTATTCTTCCATGGGATGTAAGTGTTGCTGGCTAGGTCAGCACTTGTTGCCCATTCCTAGTTATCCTTGAGAAGGTGGTGAGCTGCATTCTTCAACCACTGCAGTCCATCTTGTGCAGGCACACCCACAGTGCTGCTGGGAAGGGAGTTCCAGGATTTTGATCTCGTGACGGTGAAGGAAGGGCACTATAGTTCCGAGACAGGATGGCTTGGAAAGGAACTTGCAGGTGGGTGGTACTCCCATGTGTCTTCTGCATTTGCCCTTCTATGTGGTAGAGGTTACAGGTTTGGAAGGTGCTCTTGAAAGAGCTTTGGTGAGTTTCTGCATCTTGTAAATGGTACACACCCTGGCCACTATGGGTGGATGGTGGAGGGAGTGAATGTTTAAGATGGTGGATGGGGTGCCAATCAAGTGGGCTGCTTTGTCCTGGATGGTGTCAAGCTTCTTGAATGTTGGAGCTGCACTCATCTGGGCAAGTGGAGAGTATTCCATCGCATTCCTTGTAGATGGTGGACAGGCTTTGGGGAGTCAGGAGGTGAGTTACCCGCCTCAGAATTTCCAGCCTTGGACCTGCTATTGTACCACAGTATTGTTTTGGCTAGTTCAGTTCAGGTTCTGGTCAATGGTGTCCCCCAGGATGTTGATAGTGGGGTATTCAGCGATGGTAATGGCTTTGAATGTCAAGGGGATTTGGTTGGATTCTCTCTTGTTGGAGATGGCCATTCCTAAGGTTGCCAACTGCAAGTAAATGTATTCCTGGAGGTTTCATCACTTGACTTGCCCACATTTCACCCATTAGTCAGCCAACGCACCCATCCTTGTGACATACTCCAATTGGAAAGCAAAAATACTTATTAGCTAATTGGATAATGTTTGAATGTCAGCCAAACTTCCTTTTTTCCCCATTTTCAATATTTTTATATCTGGTAAAGAGAAATGTTCAAAGGAAATGGGGGAAAAAAAACTTTTTGGTGTTCTTATGATATTTCTCCAAGGTTGCACACAGCAGTGTCCTGGAGATTGATCTTCAATTCCTGGAGACTTCAGGCCAATCCTTGAGGATTGGCAACCCCAGTCGTTTCCCAACAATTGTGTGGTGCAAATGTTACTTGCCACTTACCAGCCCAGTTTGAATGTTGTCCAGGCCTTGCTGCGTATTGGAAAAGACTGGAGTTGCAAACGGTATGGAACATTGTGCAGTCATTAGTGATCATCCCCACTTCTGACCTTATGATGGAAGGAAGGTCATTGATGAAGCAGCTAAAGATGGTTGGGTCAAGGACACTACCCTGAGGAACTCCTGCAGTGATGTACTGGGACTGAAATGATTGGCCTCCAATAGCCACACCATCTTCCTTTGTGCTAAGTATGTCTCCAACCAGTGCAAAGTTTTCTCCTTGATTCCCACTAGAGCTCCTTGATGCCACACTTGGTCAAAAGCTGCCTTGATACCATGGGAAGTTGCTCTCATCTCCCCTCTTGAGTTTTGCTTTTTTGTCCATGTTTGGGCCAAGGCTGTAATAAGGTCAAAAGCCAAGTGGCCCTGGAAGAACCCAAGCTGAGCATCAGGGAGCAAGTTATTGGTGTATGAATGGCACTGTTGGCGACACCCTCCATCACTTTATTGATTATCAAGAGGAGGCTTTCCCTGCAGTTGAATTTCATGCTGGACAGGAGTGTAATCAACACGATAAAGTAAAGAAATTAAAAGAATGAATGCTTACAATGCAGCGTTGTTTGTTTTTATATCTCATCTACCCGTAAGACTTTGCTTTTGTCATTTTGGAGGCTGTGATTTTTGTAAATTGCAGGGTTAATATAGAGTTAGGATCAGAAAAATAAAAGCTGAAAAGCACAGAAAACTATAATAATGGCTACAGTCTGTTCGTGAATTGGTGCATGGCAATAGAATCAGGCTCATTACAATACTAGCATTTAAAACAGTGTCTTATCATCTGGAAATATCTGAACGTAAAACAGTGAATTACTGTTTAAAATACAATGATGTATAGTCAATGTTATGGTAGCAATGTTCCACAAACAGCAATGAGATTAATGACCTGTCTGGATTTTATTCTGAGTTGTAGTGATTGGAGGGGAGGAGTTGATGAGGACATCAGGAGAATTCTTGGCTCCTCTGAATTGTGCCTTGGGACCTTTGAGATCTATTGGGATAGACAGGAACTCAGTTTAATCTCTTAGCTGAAGGATAGCACCTCTGTTTGCCATTGAACAGAATGCGACTTTATGCTTAGAATTTCCTAACCTGTGATATGTCATTGATGGAGGTGCGAAGTAGAGGCTTGTTGCTCCTCTCACTAGAAGGTTAATTATCCTGTGCTGCTCTTCACATTTTGTCAGAGAGATCAGCAGAGTAGTTGGTGCCAGCCCACTTCGCAATGGCATGCAATTTAGAAAGCGGATGAGAGGAGAATAAATAAACTGGTTCTTTTTGATAAATATTGTGTGGACCCAGGGGCATATACTAGCACTCTCCCTCTCCCACCCTTGTGATCTCCTCTGTTTTGTTACTTTGTTGGATTGAGGGGATGCTAATGTAATTTTGTTATTTTTTTCAAACTTCCCAGAAATTGTGCCTTTCTGAAGGACCTACCAGTACCTAATTTGTACTTGCTAACCAGATACTTATGGTTTTAACTGCTGTTTTTTGTGTGTGAATTTTTTGCAAAGGATATCAGTTTCCAAAGGTGGAAATTATATGGGGAGGCAATGAACAGAAAGAAAGCAAGACCTGAAGGAAAAAGGGACACCAATAAGGAAAGGACGAGGATATGAATGGAAGCCTGATATAAAAGTTGTCTTCTCTCCAATTTCCATATTTTATTTAAAAAGCACCATATGTGTTGGTTATGTTTCCAGTTATTTGTGATTTATATACATCAGTGGTCTCCTCGAACTTTGTTGGATTTGGCTTGAGCAGTTGCAGAGAAATTTCTGAGTGTTTTCTCTCGGGTTCATCTTGGAGGAGACAATTTTGTTAATGGGCGAGATTGCACCATTAACTGACATGTTGGGTTTAATTAAGCTGATGGACCTTGTTGTAAGGTGTTGGTTATGATTAGGTCTTAATGAAGTCTTCGTAGTCTTAAGTAGGTTAACTGTTAATGTATTTATTAACTAAAGAACTACGTGGGTACAAGCTAGGAGCTTGTCACCATGCTTGCTTGTGCACATGGCTCTGTCCAACACTAGACTGACCCCCCTATGTGTTAGTGATGTGTTCCCTTACACATTATGTGGGTGGTACTGTACTCAGTCTCACATTAACCCTTTATGTGTCATACCCTTATACTAAGACCTCTCACCTCTTTGAACGTTTGTATGAACCATGAAAGCGGGCATATTCGAATCTCAATAAATAATAGCGCTCCACTGTAACCAGAGAAATGTGGGACAGGAAATTTGCACCAGGCAGTGAACTTGATGGAGACCCATTCATCAGGGGTTGTTGGCACCACAGTATTATAAAGGTGCCTTAAATAAGGACTTCTGACATATGCAACAGTCTGAATTAACCACTAGCCAATGACACTGAAAATCTGATTAATAAGCTGGGCTTTAAATTATCCTGATGGGATAAGATGTGTTAATGGTAGTCAAACTGGTTGCTAGTATGGTCCTGGAGGGAACCTTTTTTTAAAAAAAATAATCTCTCCCTTGTGCTCATACTGATTTACAATTTTAAAATTGAGATACAAGCAGTTCAGGGAAGTGATCACTTCAGATTAGCTCACTCCCTTCCTAATAGCACTCTGAGTGTACCTGCCCCAGACGGACCTGAGTGGTTCAAGAAGGCAGCTCACCACCACCACCTCAAGAGCAATTGGGGATGGGCAACAAGTGCTGGCCTTGCCAGCGACACTCAAAAACCCATGGAAGAATAAAAAGTATTATTTTAAGTCCAACTCTGATCAGCTTTTATACAGTTATAAATTACATAACTTTTGCACTCAATAGACCAATTTTACTTCAATGTACTTGTGAATTTATGTTACGTATACTGGTATCATGTTCTTTCCCACAATCTGAAAATGAAAATGGGAATGAGCATTAAAAAGTTAGTTGTTCACATGGAAAGTCATTTTATGTGTTTGATTTTATTGCAGTCTGTATCTGTTCAAACTCGGAATAGCACCACAAATCCAAGACTTGCTGGGAAAGGTGGATTTCACAGGTAGATGTGTTATTTGCTATTTTTTTTCAGGCAAGTTTCTATGAAAAAGATGCCAATTCAGGAAATTTCCTGGGTGTTCACATTTTAAACGCAGTGTGTACGGTTTGTTTGAACTGATAATTTTTCATAATAAACTTGTAACATTATCTTTTCTCTTACAGAGGAGGAAATAAGTAATATGCGTAAGGAATTAGAGAAGTATGGCATTCAGATGCCTGCATTCAGTAAAATTGGTGGAATTCTGGCAAATGAACTTTCAGTTGATGAAGCTACCTGTAAGTATGTGGTTATCATAGACTGCAGATTGCTTAAGAAAAAAAACAATGTGTGATAAGTATGTCAAATCTTGCATTGGAGGAATTGTCCCAGGTGCTGAAACATTAACTATATCTTGGTGCTTCTTTCTGTAATTGGAAATTAAGTTGTAATAAAATGCCAAATAATGTTTGGTGTCTGAAAATTCAACTCATTCCGATAGATTTCAGTTTATTATAAAAATTTACACTTTAACTGTAATGGCCTTCTCTTTTTACTGAAATGTTTAATTCTAAATGCTAGTTTGTTTGCAACTATATTAATGCCACATTATCACATTTCATGTTCAATTCATTTCCCTTATTTCCTTATCCAGTGCATGCTGCGGTAATTGCAATCAATGAAGCAATAGCTCGAGGGGTTGCAGAGGAGACCATAAAGACGTTAATGAATCCAAATGCCGTTTTAACTAATATAGAAAATACTTCAGCTCGGGATTACCAAGAGAAGTTATTTCAGGCCAAGGAAACAAAGCAGGAGAGTGCCAAAAGTAAGGTAGGATATCCTGTTCAATTATTGCCGTACACGTATAAAGGTGAGAATCCTAGCTCTTGCAGTCAGTGATTTACAATAGTTGTAATTAGCTTTCCACTGGGAGGGTATTGTAGTATTGCTGTTGAACTATACAGACTTTAAGATTATCTACCTTTTTGATCATGCACTTAACTACAGAATTCATTTTCTTTAAACTAAAGATCACAACTATTCTAAAATGAAAAATTCACTATTTAGTCAGGGTACATAATCACTTCATGAATTTTTATGCGCTGTGTTTTGGACTACTAGGATGTGCCCTGTTACATTTCCCATGCAGTCTAACTGGTTTGGAAGCACTAAACAGATATGAGATCCTTCTGCACTAATGGAAATCAGAAATGCTAACAATTGGAAAGATCATTTCGCCCATCATACCCAATTTCAGTAGAAGCTAGATAACCTTCCTGCCATATCCCTTCTCCATTTTTCCCCTCCAGGAACACATGCCACTGGTATTCTTGTCTTGCCAATTTTAGTGAGAAGGGACATGTGCACCACTCAACTTCCTTAAGTTAGATTCCTAAAAAAAACTGCAATTGCCTTGGTAGTTTGAGGCAAGTTATCTGATGTGTGTGTCTGTCTTCACTGGATGACACTTGTACAAATCCAGAAACAGACTACTTCAAATGCTAAATAGCATGGTACTCTGGAGAATGGATGATGGAAAGCGCAAGTAGTGGATTGTAAAATTTTCACTCACTGCGCTTGGTCCTTTGGAATACTTAAAAGATTTCTGTGAGTTCCACAGTCAAGGCTTTGTATTATATTTGGTTGTTCTAAAAAAAAATGTGGGAACAAACAAAAAGCTAGAAGGAAATTGAGGGTTTCAACCTTATGCCACAGTTGGGGCCCAGCACTTTGATCTAAGAAAAATACTGAATACACTTGAGTTATTTTAGGTTAATGAATTATTATTGTCCTGTCCAGCCTGAAGTTTTGGAGTAAAGGATGCTCGGTATATTTTTTCTAAATTATATTTTACCACTAACTTGATTCATCAGCAAAATCTGCTGAGCAATGTTTGGGCATCTGCCCAGATCAGAATGTTAGGTCTGCAGAAGAGTCTGGGATCTGTATTTCTCTTGATTAAATTTTATTTTGAAAAAAAAACCTTGCATTTCTGAAATTGGGTTGAGAAAAAGATTTGCTTTGAATGTACCCCTTTCTCACCCTCACACCCACTTTTGCATTTTAATTCTCTTATTTAAAAGTTACCAAGACCCAACCTATTTTTTTATTCTGCTTTCTAGAGCGATACTATTAAAGCAGAAGAGAGGGACATGTATGAGGAGCTTCTGACCCGTAAGGAGATTCAAGACAATGTTGATGAGGTCAATGGTGAGTTGATCATTTTCCCCTGATCTTATGTTGTGCTTACATAGACAAGTGCAGTTTGGAACTGAGTGTATACATGGGAGTTTGGCGAGTGGGGGGGTTAGGTAAGGAGGGGAAGGAGGTATTGCTTCCCTTTTGCTTTTTCTAACTTTTTCATCCTGTAGGAATTGGTTCTTACTCTACTACAGGAAAAGAAGCTAGCTCTTTGGTGAGTATCTGGTAAGTGGTTAAGGCATATTCTATTCCTAAGGTTTAACATAGTATAGAAACTGGTGGTAAGTTTAATAAAATATATACAAAAGGAAAATAAATAATTGAATAAAATAATTAAGAGTTAATTAAAAAACATTAAGGATGGCAGGACAGATGATGAGTCACAGCTGCAGCATGTAGGAGCTCCTGGATGCCAATGTGATCCAGGGTAAAAACATCTGCCATAAGTGTTTGCTGCTCAAGGAGCTCAGAGTCACCAAGCTGGAGGCTGAGCTGCAGATGCTGTGACACAGCAGGGAGGGTAAGGTTACATGGATGCTTTGTACCAGGAGGCAGTCACACCCCTGAGGATAGGGTCTTCTGATTTGGTCAGAGGCGGGAGGGTGTGACTGCAAGTGAGGCAGGTGTAAGGCGACACAGAGGCCAGCAGTGTCAGCCTTTGCAATTGGCCAATAGATTTGAGGTTCTCTCCGCTTGCTTGGATGAGAGTGGGGGCTGCAGGGTGGGTGAGCAAACTGACCATGGCACCTGGATACAGGAAGCCATTCAAGTGGGGGAGTAAAAAGGAATGTAGTGGTAGTAGGAGACAGTATAGTGAGGGTGATTGGCACTGTTCTCTGCAGCAAAGAGTGAAAACCCAGGTGGCTGTGTTGCCTGCCTGATGCCAGGGTTTGGGACATCTGCTCAGGGCTGGAGAGGAACTTGCAATGGGAGGGGGAAGATCCAGTTGTCGTGGTCCATGTAGGTACCAACGACATAGTTAGAACTAGGAAAGAGGTTCTGCATAGCCAGTATGAGGTGCTAGGTCTCAAATTAAAAAGCAGAACCTCAAAGGCAATTATCTCTGGATTATTACCTGAGCCATGTGCAAATTGGCATAGGGTACATAAAACTAGAGAGGTGAACGCGTGGCTCAAAAACTTGGTGTGGGAGAAGTGGGTTCCAGTTTGTGGGACACTGGAACCAGCATTGGGGAAAGTGGGATCTGTATCGTTAGGATGTCCTACACCTGAACCGTGCCGGGACCAGTGTTCTAGTGAGCCACATAACTAGGGAAATAGGGCTTTAAACTGAATAGTGGGGGAAAAGGATCAAGTTTGAGAAGATGGGTTAAATAAAAGAGTAGAGCCAAGGCAAGAGAGAAAGCTATTAATGTGGGAAATGATAAATAGACCATGACAGGAAGGGACAGAGTACAAATCTAAGAATAAATATGCAGATAAGACTAGAGGTTACAAAAATAATGAAAGAGCAAAACTAAAGACTCTGTGTCTGAATGCACGTAGCATTAAAGACAAAACAGATGAACTGACAGTGCCATTGGAAATAAATAAGCATGACCTGATAGCCATTACAGAGGATGACAGGGCTGCAGGATGACATAAATTGGACCCTGAATATTGAAGGATATGAGACATTTAGGAAGGAAGAAAGTTAGGAAAAGGTGGAGGGGTGGCTTTCTTAAGTAAGGATGGTATTAGTGCATCAGAGAGAGGTGACCTAAGTTCAAAAAACCAGGATGTAGAAGCAGTTTGGGTAGAGAAGAGAAATGATAAAGTTAAGTCATTTGTGGGAGTGGTATACAGGCCTCCTAACAGTAACCATATGGTAGGACAGGGTATAAAGGAGGAAATAATGGGAGCTAATCAGAAAGGCCTGGCAATAATTAAGGAGAATTTCAATCTACATATAGACTGGAAAAAATCAGATGGGTAAAAGTGGCCTAGATGAGGAATTCATAATGATTTTGGGATAGTTTCTTAGAACGGCACATTCTGGCACCAACCAGGGAGCAGGCTATACGAGACCTGTTATTGTACAACGAGATAGGTTTAACTAATGACTACATTGTGAAGTCTCCCCTAGGGAGCAGTGATCATAAAATGATTGAATTTTACATTCAGATTGAGGGACAGAAGAGTGGGTCTAAGACTAATATTTTAAACTTAAGGGCAATTATGAAGGCATGAAAGCAGAGCTGGTGAAAGTGAACTGGCAAATGAGGTTAAGGGATAGGTCTATAGAGATGCAGTGGCAGGCATTTAAGTGGATATTTCAAAATACACAATAGATATATTCCAATGAGAAAGAAAAATTCCAAGGGGAGGACCCACTATCTGTGGTTAACTAAAAATGTTAACGATAGTATAAAAGCATATTATTGCGCAAAGTTGGGTGGCAGGACAGAAGGTTGGACAGAATATAAAAAACAGCAAAGAATGACGAAAAGATTGATAAGGAAGGAAATATTAGAGTACGAGAGAAAGCTAGCTGGCCTATGAAGACAGATGGGAAGAGTTTCTATAGATATTTTAAGAAGAAAAGAGTTAACAAAGTGAGCGTTGGTCCTATAGAAAATGAGTCTGGGGAATTAATAATGGAAAATAAGGACATGGCAGATGAATTGAACTGGTATTTTGCATCGGTCTTCACTATAGAGGATACAAGTAACATCCCAGAAATAGCTGTAAATCAGGAAATGGAAGGGAGGGAGGAAATCAAGAAAATTACAATCACCAGGGAAGTGATACTGAGCAAATTGTTGGAGCAGTGGGCTGACAAGTCCCTGGGTCCTGATGCATTTCATCCAAGTGTCTTAAAAGAAGTGACTAGTGTAATAGTTGATGTATTGGTTTTAATTTTCCAAATTTCCCTAGATTTCATTATGTTGGAAAATAGCTAATGTAACTCTTACTCATGGAATCATACCTTACAGATCTTGTCCCAGACACCACCATCAATAAAAGCAAAATAGTGCGGATGATGGAGATATTAAATAAAAACAGAAAATGCTGGAAAAACTCAGCAGGTCCGACAGCATCTGTGGAGAGAGAAACAGAGTTAACGTTTCGAGTCAGCTCGACACTTCGCAGCACAAAGAGCCATGCTGGCTCGAAACGTTAACCCTGTTTCTTTCTCCACAGATGCTGTCGGATCTGCTGAGTTTTTCCAGCATTTTCTGCTTTTATACCACCATCACCATCCCTCGGTATATCCTGTCCCACCGGCAGGGCAGACCCAGCAGAGGTGGCGGCACAGTGGTATGCAGCTGGGGAGAGTTGCCCTGGGAACCCTCAATATCAACTCCGGACCCCATGAAGTCTCATGGCATCAGGTCAAAATGGGCAAGGAAACATCCTGCTGATTACAAGGTACTGCCCTTGCTCAGCTGATGAATCAGTACTTCTCCATGTTGAACAGCATTTGGAGGAAACAGAGGGTGGCATGTACTTTGGGTGGGGGACTTCAATGTCCATCACCAGGAATGGCTCGGTAGCACCACTACAGACTGAGCTGGCCGAGTCCTAAATGACATAGCTGCTAGACTGGGTCCTCGGCAGGTGGTGAGGGAATCAACAAGAGGGAAAAATATACTTGATCTCATCCTCGCCAACCTGTCTGCCGCAGATGTATCTGCCCATGACAGTATTGTTAGGAGTGACCACTGCACAGTCCTTATGGAGACAAGTCCCATCTTCACATTGAGTATATCCTCCATCATGTTGTGTGGCACGACCACCATACTAAATGGGATAGATTTCGAACAGATCTAGCAACTTAAGACTGGACATCATGAGGTGCTGAATTGTACCTGACCACACTCTGCAATCTCATGGCCTGGTGTATCTCCAATTCTCCCATTACCACCAAGCCAGGGGATCAACCAAGGTTCAATGAAGAGTACAGGAGGGCAGGCCAGGAGCAACACCAGGCATACCTAAAAATGAGGTGTCAATGTGGTGAAGCTACAAAACAGGACTACTTGCATGCCAAACAGCATAAGCAATAAGTGATAGACAGGGCTAAGCAATCCCACAACCAACGGATCAGGTCTAAGCTCTGCAGTCCTGCCACATCCCCTCGTGAATGGTGGTGGACAATTAAACAACTCAATGGAGGAGAAGGCTCCACAAATATTCCCATCCTTAATGATGGATTAGCTGAGCACAGCAGTGCAAAAGATAAGGCTGAAGCATTTGCAACCATCTTCAGCCAGAAGTGCCAAGTGGATGATCCATCTCGGCCTCCTCCAGAGATCCCCAGCATCACAGATGCCAGTCTTCAGCCAATTCGATTCACTCCAAGGTGATCGAAGGCACTGGATACTGCTAAGGCTATGGGCCCTGACAATATGCCAGTACTAGCACCAAAGACTTGTGCTTCAGAATTTGCTGCGGCCCTAGCCACGCTGTTCCAGTATAGCTACAACACTGGCATCGACCCGGCTAAGTGGAAAATTGCCTAAGTATGTTCTGTACACAAAAAGCAGGACAAATCCAACCTGGCCAATTACTGCCCCGCCAGTCCACTCTCGATCATCAGTAAAGTGATGGAAGGAGCCATCAACAGTGCTATCAAGTGACACTTGCTTAACAATAACCTTCCCATTGATGCTCGGTTTAGGTTCTGCCAAGGTCACTCAGCTTCTGACATCATTCACAGCCTTGGTTCAAACATGGACAAAAAAGCTGAACTCCAGAGGCAAGGTGAGAGTGACTGCCCTTGACATCAAGGCAGCATTTGACCGAGTGTGGTATCAAGGAGCCCTAGCAAAACTGGAGTCAATGGGAATCAGGGGGAAAACTCTCCGCTTGTTGGAGTCATACCTAGCACAAAGGAAGATGGTTCTGGTTGTTGGAGGTCAATCATCTCAGTTCCAGGACACCACTGCAGGAGTTCCTCAGGGTAGTGTCCTAGGCCCAATCATCTTCAGCTACTTCATCAATGATCTTCCTTCCATCATAAGGTCAGAAGTGGGGATGTTCGCTGATGATTGCACAATGTTCAACACCATTCACTCCTCAGATACAGAAGCAGTCCATGTCCAAATGCAGCAAGACCTTGACAATATCCAGGCTTGGGCTGACAAGTGGCAATTAACATCGCCTGGCATTTGTGTGGTACAAATGACCATCTCCAGCAAGAGGGAATCTAACCATTGCCCCTTGACATTCAATGGCATTACCATCACTGAATCCCCCACTATCAACATCCTGGGGGTTACCATTGACCAGAAACTAAACTGGACTAACCATATAAAATATGGCTACAACAGCAGGTCAGAGGTTAAGAATCCTGTGGTGAGCTACTCACCTCCTGACCCTCCAAAAGCCTGTCCACCATCTACAAGGCACAAGTCAGGCATGTGATGGAATACTCTCCACTTGCCTGGAGGAATGCAGCTCCAACAACACTGAACAAGCTTGCCACCATCCAGGACAAAACACACTTGATTGGCGCCCCATCAACAAACATTTACTCCCTCTCACTGCCGAACAGTGGCAGCAGTGTGTATCATCTACAAGATGCACTGTAAAAATTCACCAAGGCTCCTGAGGCAGCACCTTCTAAACCCACAACCACTACCACCTAGAAGGACAAGGACAGCAGATACATTGGAACACCACCACCTCCAAGTTACCCTCCAAGCCACTCACCTTGGAAATATGTCGATCTTCCTTCACTGTCATTGGGTCAAAATCTTGGAACACCCTCCCTAACAGCACTGTTGGTGTACCTACACCACAGAAACTGCAGCGGTTCAAGAAGGCAGCTCACCGCCATCTTCTCGGGGACAATTAGGGATGGGCAATAAATGCTGGCCATATCCCGTAAATGAATTTAAAAAGCTCCTTTTATTCAAAAGGAAAGGGAGACAGAAAATAGGACGCTACAGATCAGTTAGCTTAACATCTGCAATAGGGAAAATGTTAGAAGCTATTATTAAGGAAGTGATAGCAGGGCACATGGAAAAGTACAAAGTAATCAGACAGAGTCAATGTGGTTTTGTGAAAGGGAAATTATGTTTAACCAACTTATTGGAGTTCTTTGAAGAAGTAACATGTATTGTGGATAAAGGGGGACTGTTGGATCAACCGTACTTCGATTTCCAGAAGGCATTTGATAAGGTGCTACATCAGAGTTTATTGGGAAAAATGAAACCTTATGGTGTAGGGGCTAACATTGGCATGGATAGAAGATTGGCTAGCTAACAGGAAACAGAGTAGGCATAATTGGGTCATTTTCTGATTGGCAAAATATAACGAGCAGTGTGTCACCTGATCAGTGCTAGGGCCTCAACTTTTTACAATTTATATAAATGGTTTGGATGAAGGGACTGAAGCTATTGTTGCTATATTTGCTGATGACACAAAGATAGGTAGGAAAGTAAGATGTGAAGAGGACATAAGGAGGCTACAAAGGGATATAGATAGGTTAGGTGAGTGTACAAATATCTGGCAAATTGCAGAGCTCTGAGATGCACAGGGATCTGGGTGTCCTAGTGCATGAATCGCAAAAGGTTAATATGCACATATGGCAAGTAATTAGTAAAGCTAATAGAATGTTATTGTTTATTGTGAGGGGAATTGCATGCAAAAGTAGGAAGGCTATGCTTCAGTTAGATAGGGCATTCGGGATTTTGGCTGTAAGGCACTTGACAAGGTCCCACATGGCAGATTGGTCAAGAAAGTGAAATCGCATGGGATACAGGGCAAGGTAGAAAGTTGGATCCAAAATTGGTTCAGTGACAGGAAACAAAAAGTAATGGTCGATGGATGTTTTTGTGAATGGAAACGATTTCCAGTGGTGTTCCACAGGACTTAGTATTGGGGCCCTTGCTGTTTGTTGTATATGTTAATGGTTTAGACTTAAATGCGGGAGGCAAGATTGGGAAATTTGCAGATGACACAAAAATTGGCCATGCAGTTGATAGTGAAGAAGGATAGCTGTCAACTCCAGAAAGATATCAATGGTTTGGTTGAGTGGGCGGAGAAGTGGCAAATGGAATTCAATCCGGAAAAGTGCGAGGTAATGCATTTGGGGGGTGGGGGGCAGACAAAGCAAGGGAATACTCAATAAACGGGAAATTAATGAGAGGTGTTGAGGAAGTGAGACACCTTGTAGGGCATGTCCACAAGCCCTTAAAGGTGGCAGGACAGGTGGACAAGCTGGTCAAGAAAGCATATGGAATGCTTTCCTTTATTGGGCGAGGTATTGAATACAAAAGCAGGGATGTAGTGCTGGAACTGTATAAAACGCTGGTTAGGCCACAGCTGGAATTTTGTGTACAGTTCTGGTCACCACGTTACATAATTGCTCTGGAGAGAGTACAGAGGAGATTTACAAGAATGTTGCCAGGGCTTGAAAATTGCAGCTATGAGGAGAGATTGGATGGGCTAGGGTTGTTTTCCTTAGGGCAGAGGAGACTAAGGGGTGACCTAATTGACGTGTACAAAATTATGAGGGGCCTAAATAGGGTAGACAGGCAAGACTTGCGTCCCCTAGCTAAGAGGTCAATTGCCAGGAAGCATAGATTTAGGATGATTGGTAGAAAGGTTAGAGGAAACTTGAAGAAAACCTTTTTCACCCAGAGGATGATGGGCGTCTGAAATTCACTGTCTGAATTGGTGGTTGAGGCTGAAACGCTCAACTCATTTTAAAGGCACCAATGTCTGCATCTGAAGTGCTGTAACCTGCAAGTCTACAGACCAGGTGCTGGAATATGGGATTAAAATGAGCAGCTAGTTTCTTTCTTTCTCTTTTTTGACTGGTGCAGACACAATGGGCTGAATGGCCTCTTTCTGCACCGTAACTTTTCTATGGTGAGATCATATCTGGAATACAATATTGGTCTCCTTATTTAAGGAAGGATATAAATGAATTGGAAGCAGTTCAGAGGAGGTTTACTAGATGAAACCTGGACTGGGTGGGTTGCCTTATGAGGAAAGGTTGGACAGGTTAGGCTTGTATTTTCTGGAGTTTAGAAGAATAAGAGGCGACTTGATTGAAACCTTCAAGATCTTGAGGGGTCTTGACAAGGTGGATTTGGAGAGGAAGTTTCCTCTTATGGAAGAATCTAGAACTAGGGGTCACTGTTTAAAAATAAGGGGTCGCCCATTTAAGACCGAGATGAGGAGACATTTTTTCTGAGGGTCTTGAGTCTTTGGGATGATCTTCCTCAAAAGGAGGTGGAAGCAGAGTGTTTGAATATTTTTAAGTCAGCGTTAGATAGATTTTTGATAAGCAAGAAGGTGAAAGAACCTGGGGGTAGGCAGGAATGTGGAGTTGAGGTCACAAACATATCAGCCATGATCTTATTAAATGGCGGAGCAGGTTCAAGGGGCCGAGTGGCCTACTCTTACTAATTCGTATACTCGCGTAATCTAAAGATATACATGTACTGTAGTTTTTGTCAATTAACATGACCATAATCATGCATTTAAGGAGAAGCTAAATAATCATATGATGGGGAATGGATTAGAGGATTATACTGGTAGAGTTAGATAACGAAGGATGGGAGGAGGCTTGAATGAAGTTAATTGCCAGCATGGACTGGTTGTGCTGAATAACATGTTTGTGTGCTGTGTATTCTATACAATGTTATGTAATCCATACACTATCAGAAGTATATTGCTGTTTTGTAGTGAATGGAGTTTTTTTTATTCTTTCATAAAATATGGGCATCGCTAGCAAGGCCAGCATTTGTTGCCCACTGCTGACTGCTTTTGCAAAGGGTGGTGGGCCACCGTCTTGAACTGCTGCAATCCATCTGGTAACTTCTATGTACCAGTTTGGTATAACTTCATGGTTTGCTGGGCCATTGCAGAGGGCAGTTAAGAGTCAACCACATTGCAGTGGGCGTAGAGTCACATGTAGGCCAGACCAGGTAAGGATGGCAGATTTCCTCCCCTAAAGTACATTAGTGAACCAGATGGGTTTTTACAACAATCTATGATAGTTCAATGGTCACCATTACTGAGACTAGCTTTCAATTTCAGATTTATTAATTAATTGAATATAACCCGTATCCCCAGAGTATTTGCTGGCGTCTCCAGATCACTAATTCAGTGATATTACCAGCCTGAACCACCATTTCCCCTGATTGCAAATGAAGATATTGTAGCTGTAAATGAGAGCCTCATTGAAGCCTGGACCTAGTGTGTAAATACGGCCTCAGCTTCACTCTAGCGATTAATTCTGTTTTTTTTTAAAGTGATATTTCACAATGGAAATCACTTACTAAACAAAGATTGGGATAAGATAATTATGACCAGTTTTTTTTATTGTTTCACAAAATCAGAATTAAGTACAGTTGCCATTTTTCATTATAACGCATTCATTCCCCTGTGATACCCTAATGAGTAACCCGTTAATTGACTCCTTATGTGACTCTTGTAAAACTTGCAGTATTTTGTAGGTTAGACTCGCTAAAATCACTGTACTCCAAAATATCAAATAAAAAGTGGAAGGTATTAAGCAAATCGAAACCAGCAGTGAAGCTTTCATTGGCCCCATTGTCCTAGGGTTGGCATTCAGCATCTTCACTATGTTAGCAGCAAATTGACCTGAGATTCATCATCCAAGCCATTACTTTGCTGGACTGCATGTAATTACTTTTGTTTCACCAGAACTCAGTATCTTTTCTCCTTTATCGGGAATGGATTGAATGTTTTAAATTCAAGATGACCCTTCCTTCCTTCCTTCCCCAAATAATTTGATAAAAGAAATACAACTGTAAAAACATGTGTTTCCTACTTTACCAATGGTTTTAAATGTTTTATTCCCTAGTAAATAAAGCTCTACAGAAGGTGAATGAAGCCCTAGAGAAACGTGACCAGGGCAATTTACTGGCTGGTCTGCAGATCCCTGCACTAAAACTTGTGGGAGTGCAGCAAGAGAATTTGCCATGGTATCTAACACATCTGTGTGATCACAAAGAACAAAAGTTACAGGTAGGGTGAAGAAATTAAGTGTTTTGGCTGAAAGCTGAGAAATATCATTGGTTTGCCATTGATTTTAATTTGCTGTTTCGTTTTCTGTTCATAAGAATTATTCATACATTGGCCAATTTGTTAAAATTAAATTAATCTTCATCAAGGCCACTATTGATGCAGTGAAACTAGGAAATAAAAAAAATGTTGAAAATGATGCTCATATGCATCTGAAGCATAAGTACATTTTCTTATTTCTTTTCCAGGAGGAGAATTTTCCTGGTATGCTTAGCAAGGGTGATCTTCAAGCAGGAGTTAGCCTTTCCAATGAACAGGCTGAAGCTCATAAACTTAGTAAGTTTTATTTTGTTTTGCACCTCTGATGAACTATTTTCTGTGATTGATGGATTGGTCTGATGAGAAGTAAAATGTTACATGATTCTTCCTCCACCCTCCATGAGTTACCATTGCTGATGAATGGTGAGGGTGGAATGTAATCTTACCCCACCTGCTGGAAAGAATGAGCATGGATATGGTGGTCTTTTCCTTGTCTGTATGGCTTCACGAGATTGATTTACATTCTTATCACAACATAATGCTGCTGTAGCAGATTTTGTAACTAATGACTTGTTTTTATTTGAACTTATGAAGAGCTTGAAGCTGTTGAAAAGATAAATACTGCTATCCGCAATGGTGATGCAGCTCAGACAGTGAAAGCATTAATGCTACCAGAGGCTCAGCTGCCTGCAATGTACTCGCACATGGCTGACTTGTACCAGGTAGAACTATCCAACCTGCAGAAACAGAATCCTGAGGTAAATGTTCAACGTACAAAAAAAAAATGCAAATATGATGAACGTATTTATTCAAATATTTCTGTACCTTCCATTGCAAATCCCTCATAGTCAATGTGTATATGACACCTTCACCGTGTGTGCTTCGTTTTCCATCGTCACCAATCCGATTTGTGGTTTTCGACAATACCTTCAGCTCTGTACAGGAAGTTGCTAAAAAGAAACAAGACCATTGAAGTAACTTGGTTGTGCTGGTCCAGGCTTCAATGCGGCTCTCATTTACAGCACAAGAAGATTAATAAAAATCATGGAGAAAAAAAACTTGAGGACTAGACTTTACTGAGCTCATTAATCTAATGCTGTGTTTAATATCTCGTCTTTTGTAGATTCTTTCCCCCAACCAGCATGTATGTAAGGCCAGGCTAGGCTAGGCTTTCCCCCTAGATCTTATTTTTATTGCTGCTGGGTATAAAGTCTAAGAGAACACACAACCTGCTCCAAAACCTCTTAAGAATTGTTGATGGATTTTTGTGCGGTCCCTCATGATTTTTTTTTTTTTGCTTAGTCTAGCGCCTTGCCCCAGTGTTGTAATTTAGACAAAACCTCACTGGAGTAGGAAACTGAGCTTGTGCCCCATAACTCTTTGGAACTGTATATTTATCTTCCAGCATGAAGGACCACCCTGCTCACCACACAATACCATGAGATTGTGTCATAAGATTAAATTTAACAGAACCACGATTGAGGAATGATTTTTGCTTCACTACTCGTGGAGTTCATGTGGGTCTAACAAAACCAGAATGTATTATTGGTTTGCTTGCTCTGGAGAACAGAAACTAACCACTGTGCAGTACTCACCAATAGACTCAGGATCGACCTTAGTTTGTGTGTGCTGGTTACAATGCTGCAGCAAAAATAAAATACTTGCATATTCGTTATTCACTTATATGTGCCCTTTTAATTTCTCTGCAGTAACTAATATAAGAGATGACATCGATTGTTTTGACACTTGTATTTTCTACTCTTTCACAACTTAGTGCCAAATTAGTTCCATGTTATCCATGATTAGAACACATCTGGCCTCCTTCAGGACATAATGCCATAAAATCAGTTAAAATGTAAATATTTTGAAAGGATGGATGCAATTTTTAATGTCTGATAAATTTAGAAAATTTTGCGTGTAAATTCTGGTGGATCATGGGTTTAAAAAAATGCACATTTTTTTTCAGTTGTACGTCAGTGGTACAACCTTCCAATCAGTCTATTCAGGTTCTGTAGCAAAGGCATGATCCAGTTCAGTAATTTCTCTGCTAGTTAGCAGGTTAAGCATCCTGATGCTGGAACTGGTATTTAAATGTCAACATACCTAGATCATGCTTTTGGATGAGCAATGAATCACTCACTGAAGTAGGTTCTGTTGCCACATTTAATGGCAATTTAGATCCTGAGTGCATTTTAATTCTTAAAGCTTTGGTTTAAAAGCACCTGTAAATAACAATTTTTTTTAATATAGGGAATGAATGATAAGCTTTAGAACTTTACAGTACAAAAGGAGGCCATTCAACTTCTTAACTCCGTGCAGGCTGTTAGACAAAGAAAGCCAAAAAAACCTCATTACCACTTATTTTGTTTGGTATCAAACGTTATTATTATATGTGTCATATGTGGTAAATGAGAGACACCGAGAAAAGTTATTCCATAGTGGCAAGTCTCCTAAAAATGCATTTAGCTTGACTTCACTGTTGATCCTTATTTCCATTCCTAAGACCTAGGAGTGCCTGAAGACTAATATAGTAACAGTGTGGTAACCATTGCACCAACTAATCTCATTTGCTCTCCACACTGTAAGGTTTGGTATACCTTGTGCCTTCAGCCAAAACCTATGGATTTTTTTGTGGCCAACCCAACCCTCCCTTCTCTCTAATGACCATAAGACATAGGAGCAGAAATTAGGCCATTTGGCCCATCAAGTCTGCTCCGCCATTCAATCATGGCTGATAAGTTTCTCAACCCCATTCTCCCGCCTTCTCCCCGTAACCTTTGATCACCTTACCAATCAAGAACCTATCTATCTCGGTCTTAAATACTCTCAATGACCTGGCCTCCACAGCCTTCTGTGGCAATGAATTCCATAGATTCACCACTCTCTGGCAAAAGAAGTTTCTCCTCATCTCTGTTCTAAAAGGTCTTCCCTTTACTCTGAGGCTGTGCCCTCAGGTCCTAGTCTCTCCTACTAATGGAAACATCTTCCCCACGTCCGCTCTATTCAGGCCTTTCAGTATTCTGTAAGTTTCAATCAGATCCCCCCTCATCCTTCTAAACTCCATCGAGTATAGACCCAGAGTCCTCAGACGTTCCTCATATGTTAAGCCTTTCATCCCTGGGATCGTTCTCGTGAACCTCCTCTGGACCCTCTCCAGGGCCAGAACATCCTTCCTGAGATACGGGGCCCAAAATTGCTCTCAATATTCTAAATGTGGTCTGACCGGAGCCTTATAAAGCCTCAGCAGCACATCCCTGCTTTTATATTCTAGTCCTCTCAAAATAAATGCCAACATTGCATTTGCCTTCCTAACTACCGACTCAACCTGCAAGTTAACCTTAAGAGAATCCTGGACTAGGACTCCCAAGTCCCTTTGCACTCCAGATTTCTGAATTCTCTCCCCATTTAGAAAATAGCCTATGCCTCTATTCTTCCCACCAAAGTGCATGACCTCACACTTCCCCACGTTGTATTCCATCTGCCACTTCTTTTCCCATTCTCCTAACCTGTCCAAATCCTTCTTCAGCCTCTCTGCCTCCTCAATACTACCTGTCCCTCCACCTATCTTTGTATCATCTGAAAACTTAGCCAGGATGCCCTCAGTTCCTTCATCTAGATCATTAATGTATAAAATGAAAAGTTGTGGTCCCAACACTGACCCCTGCGGAACTCCACTAGTCACCAGCCGCCATCCTGACAAGGACCCCACTATCCCCACTCTCTGCCTCCTGGCAGACAGCCAGTCTTCTATCCATGCTAGTACCTTGCCTCTAACACCATGGGCTCTTATCTTACTGAGCAGCCTCCTGTGCGGCACCTTGTCAAACACCTTCTGGAAGTCCAAGTAGATAACATCCATTGGCTCTCCTTTGTCTGACCTACTCGTTACCTTCTCAAAGAATTCTAACACATTTGTCAGGCATGACCTCCCCTTGATGAAACCATGCTGACTTTGCCCTATTTTACCATGCACTTCCAACTATTCTGAAATCTCATCCTTAATAATGGACTCTCAAATCTTACCAACGACTGAGGTCAGGCTAATCGGCCTATAATTTCCCGTCTTTTGCCTCACTCCCTTCTTAAACGGGGGGGTTACATTAGCGATTTTCCAGTCCTCTGGGACCCTCCCTGACTCGAGTGATTCCTGAAAGATCACCACTAACGCCTCCACTATCTCTTCAGCTATCTCCTTCAGAACTCTTTGGTGTAATCCATCTGGTCCAGGTGATTTATCCACCTTCAGACCTTTCAGTTTTCCTAGCACCTTCTCCTTGGTAATGGCCACCATACTCACCTCTGCCCCCCGACTCTCTTGAACTTTGGGGATGTTACTCGTGTCTTCCACTGTGAAGACTGACATGAAGTACCTATTCAGTTCCTCCGCCATTTCTTTGTTCCCCACTACTACTTCTCCAGCGTCATTTTCCAGCAGCCCAATGTCCACTTTTGCCTCTCTCTCACCCTTTATATATCTAAAAATACTCTTGCAATCTTCTTTTATATTACTGCTAGTTTACCCTCATAGTTAATCTTCTCCCTCCATTTTTCTTTCTTAGTTGTCCTCTGTTGGTCTTTGTCGGCTTCCCAATCCCCTGGTTTCCCACTGCTCTTCGCCGCATTGTATGCTTTCTCTTTAGCTTTTATGCTGTCCCTGACTTCCCTTGTCAGCCATGGTTGCCTCGTCCTCCCTTTAGTATGCTGCTTCTTCCTAGCGATGAATTTTTGCTGTGTCTCCCAAATTATTCCCAGAAACTCCTGCCATGGCTGTTCCACTGTCTTTCCTGCTAGGCTCATCTCCCAGTCAATTCTGGCCAGCTCCTCCCTCATGCCTCTGTAGTTGCCTTTATTCAACTGTAATACCGTTACATCTGATTCCAGCTTTTTCCTCTCAAATTGCAGGGTAAATTCTATCATATTATGGTCACTTCCTTCTAAGGGTTCCTTCACCTTAAGCTCCCTTATCAAATCTGCCTCATTATACATCACTAAATCTAGAATTGCCTGTTCCCTAGTGGGCTCCACCACAAGCTGCTCCAAAAAGCCATCTCGTAGACATTCCACAAATTCCTTTTCTTGGGATCCACTACCAACCTGATTTTCCCAGTCTACCTGCATATTGAAATCCCCCATGATCACTGTAACCTTACCTTTCTTACACGCCTTTTCTATCTCCTGGTGTATCTTGTGCTCCACATCCTGACTACTGTTCAGAGGCCTGTACATAACTCCCATTATGGTTTTTTACCTTTGCGGTTCCTCAACTCTACCCACACAGATTCTACATCATCTGACCCTATGTCATTTCTTGCTATCGATTTAATTTCATTTCTTACTAACAAAGCAACCCCACCCCCTCTGCCAACCTGCCTATCTTTCCGATAGGATGTATATCCTTGGATATTTAGCTCCCAGTCCTGATCCCCTTGCTCTTAATGACTTGCTTTTGTTTGTGTGCAACATCAGTGAAGTTCAGTCACACTTAAGTGTATCGACATCTGATGCAGTACTGGTTGAATATTGTAGATTTAGGTAGCTTGCTACGTTAAGAGTAGTTAACAGAAGAAGTACACCCAACATATATATTAATGTAGTTTCAAATAAGATAACGCAAACCATAATTCTTAGAGAAATTCATCACCAAAAAAAACCACGTCTTTGTTTTTATAGGGGATGAAAGGTTATCGGGGTAGGTGGGAATGTGGTGTAGAGGTTGCTATCAGATCAGCCATGATCTTATTGAATGGCAGAGCAGGCTCGAGGGGCCGAGTGGCCTACTCCTGCTCCTAATTCTTACATTCGTATAAACCATTTTTCTGTTCACCAACTTACAGGGGAAACTGACTCATGAAGAGCTTGCTATTGCGGTGGAGATGTTGTCAGCAGTGGCTGCACTGAATGAAGCATTGACAATGAATGATGTTCATGCTGTATTACAGAACCTCACTAGCTCCTCTATTGGAGTTAGCAAACTGCATGATGCAAACACACAGCGGTATGTTACTCAGAGCTCTAACTCTCTGACTGCAATTTGCAAACCGAGACGAAATTGTTGAATAAGAAAATGAATGGCATGCATAGTAATAAATGGTATTGAATAATTATGTATTTATCAGGCAAGAGTGTTGAAACAAATATCGGAGTGGAAAAATTACATGTAAAGTATTCTTGTACGAGAGCCAATGTGATGGAATGCTATTGTACAACGTAGTTACTTGGCATATAACTGTGGCACATATTTTCATTTTGCAAAAGTGAGGATCCAGTTCAGTAATTTCTCTGCTAGCTAGCAGGTTAAGCTTTCTGATGCTGAAACTGGTATTTAACTGTCAACACACCTAGATCGTGATTATTATGGGTGAGTAATAAATGATTTACTGAAGTAGGATTTGTTGCTGCATTTAATAGGCAGGTTGGACCTCGAGTGCATTTTAATTCAAACGCATTGTTTTAGAAGCATCTGTCAAAGACTTTTATTTATATGGAGAATCAATGATAAGCTTTAGGACTTTACAGTACAGGAGGAGATCATTCAACTTCTTAAGCCTGTGCTGGCTCTTTGTCAGTGATATCCAAAACCACCTCATTGGTCATCAAATATTATCTACAATAAATGAAGAAATAGTCTCTGCCACAGTTCCTCTCTCTTGCAAAATTATCTGTGCTCTCTGTGTAAAGGAATTTCCCCGAACCCCTCTCCTCACTTTCTGGTAATTTTAAATTGATCACCTGACATTACCAACTCCCTATCCAGAGAAAATAGTATTTCCCTATTATACATAGTGGAGCCCTTCACAATTCAAAAACAGCAATAATAGGGCTGCTATAGCATTCTCTATTCTAGTGAAAATAGTCAATATCTTAAATCACCCCTCATAGTTGTAGTTTTTCATCATATTGAGATGTTCCCTATGAGTTTAATCTGCTTTCCATAACTGAATTCCTAAAACTGCCTTGTATAAATTTATCACTATCTCTTTGCTCCTGTTTGTAAAATCCATGATGATGATCTGTATTTTTATGCCTTTATCCAGTTCTACTCGCACTTTTAAGAAATGTTGTGCTTTGTCCGTTTATTACCTGTTCACTATTTGCATTGACTGTATTCTTTCATTCCTTGTTTTCCTTTTGGAAATGTAATACCTCACACTTAGTAATGCAAAATTTGGACTTTGCTAACCTGTTTCTTTCTGAAATCTTTTTCAGTCTCGCTGTCAGGCTGTTCCTCTGTGTGTGTGCGTGGTGTGTGTGGGTGGTCTGTTTGTATTTATAATTTATATTTATATATGGTAGAGCTAACTTTAAACAAGTTCTCAGCCAGCTTTAACTGTAACACGATTACAACTTTCTGCCTTGCCCATTTTCATGTAATGGAACTATGTTTTACTTTGTTGTGTGATAAGGAGAAGGAAACTGCACAAAAATCTGAACATGCCATGTGACTGCAGGGCAGTGTTTTAAAAGAAAAGGAAGGGGATTGTTACCTGTGTAAATGTCAATGTGTCCTCCAACAGATTCAAATTTGCAGATAATTATAAGTACACTCTGCACTGAAGTAAATTATTTTTCTTGGCAGTACTTGCAAAGGAACAGTCTTGCTATCTGGTGAGATTAATAAATCATCTTATAGGTGACATAATCACACACTATTCCTGTCACAATGGAAGTTGCTATAAAATATATATTGTAATCAATTTATTATTGACTAAAAATTGGTCATGCTAACCAGTTATTCTGTTGTTGTAGTTATACTAGCTTGTTACTGTATTTGGCATTGTTTTTCATATTCTGCTTCTGTGATTTCTGTGCACCTTTGTAATCAAGAATGTTTAGTCTCCTTTGGGTTAGATACTGTGGCTATAACAGTTTTAGTATTTGAAAGTTTCAGTGCTAATGTATTAAGTGGGTAGCTCACTTATATGTAATCAATTACTCTCATAATTATGCTTTCTAATCTTAGCTTTTGCTCTTTTGAATTCGAAACACTAATCAGATAAACCTTCAAGTCACCCTTTCCGTCATCCCCAAATAAGACTTCTAAGTCACATGACTGTAAAATGCTATTGCAGTATATCTGATGGGTATCCCAAGTTTTTTTAAAACCCAAAGTATGATGTTACCTCACATCTCCCAGTTACTTCCTTCATAAAAAGCTGACCAGTTTCCTCTTGAATTTTCCAACACCAGCTGCTTCCGCTGTTAGTTCCAGAAGTTTGTCACCCTATATGCAATTACCAGTTCATCTTCCATTTTTTAAGTGTTTGCCCTAGTACAATAAATGGGGTGAAAATAGCTAATGGTGATAATAAACTTCAATTTATGTAGTGCCTTTATGGTATAAGTTTTCCAAGATGTTTTATTGTTGTGGGGGTGAGGTGGGAGCTGGGCTGGGGTGATGTTCGCAGGGTGGATGTGTTAGGGAAAGAAAAAAGAACAATTAAGGAATTAACCTGCGAGCCATGGAGGGAGAGATTTAATTTAAAGGCACAAAGAGAAGAGGAGTAGTAGGTATTTCTAGAAATGGGGCCACAGTGAATAAAGATTAATTTTCTTCTTTACCTTTTCATGGGATATGGGCGTCGCTGGCAAGACCAGCATTTGTTGACTATCTCTAATTGCCCTTGAACAGTGGGGCTTGCTAGGCCATTTCAGAGGGCAGTTAAGAGTCAACCACGTTGCTGTGTGCCTGGATTCGCATGTTTGCCAGACAAGGTACGGATGGCAGATTTCCTTCCCTAAAGGACATTAGTGAGCCAGATAGGTTTTTACAACAATCAATGATAGTTTCATTGTCGTCATTACTAAGACTAGCTTTAAATTTAATTTAATTTAATTTAATTTCCAACGGCTATTGTGGCAGTATTTGTACCCGTGTCCCCAGAGCATTCGTCTGGGACTCTGGATTACTACTCCAGTGGCATTACCACTATGCCACCATCTCCCCATAAGGAGGATACTAGAAAAATTGAGTCCACAGGGGGCTAAAGGATGGATATGATTTCAGCAGTGGAGGGACTGAAGAAGAGGTACCAAATTTCACATGATTTGGCTCAGCCAGAGAGGGTAGCTGAGGAGGGGGCTGTGTGTCAAAGCATAGAATACGTTGGAGACTTAAAGTGATGCTTTTGCTCTTCCTGATTAAATTATAGGAAGTTATTTATGTATGGCTTGATTTGGACACACTGACAGCACAGAGATAGGAATAGGGTCGAGAGAAGTGGTAGATGGGTAGATCTGGATGTCAGCATACATGTGGAAACTGAACTCAGATGTCACTGAAGGACAGCATATAGGTGGGGATGAGGAGGGACTATAGATAAGAGTATTGGGAGCTTCTTGAAGTGACAGTGCAGAGACAGAAAGGAAAATGTTGCTGAAGACATGCTGAATGTCTAAAGATAGGTCGGAGTAGAGCCATGAGGAAAGATGATCGTAGAAGAATATCGTGGTCAACTACACCAAATACTTCAGAGATGTCTAGGAGGACAAATAGGAATCATACATGTTGCCTTAAGAAAGATATCTGACATATTATGAAGATGTTCACGTGTCCAGTTTTCCTGTAGTAGCAATTAATAAAGAAACATCTAATGGATCTTCAAGCTAAAATGGTAGAGTATAATGTAGAGGAAGTGATACTCAAACTACAGCCAATCCACAATGAGTTTTTTTGTCCAGTTGTGGTCAGAGGTATAAGGAAGCGTTCAAATCAAAAGGCCACCACAGTGATCTATGGTGTCCGAGAATTGAGTTATGACGTGCTACATTATTAGATTTATAACAGGTTATTTTTCTTTGATTCAGTGATGCTGACCATTCCATAAACAAGCTAATGCATTCTATAAACTGGAGTGCGTGTTCACTTGCCCAACATCTGTGTAAATGCCATAAGCCACATAGGTCGATTAGAGAAACCTTGTCATTATACTCCTGTATGGCATAGACAGAAAGCCACCTTGTGTAATTTTCTTGAACTTGCTAGACAGAGGAATAAAATCAATTGGGCCATGCCTTAGGTTAGAAAATATTGGTCAGATTTAATGAATACTATTAAACACAAATATCATTATAGTAATTTGGAATTTGTTTTAAGCTTTGTCACCTTTCTAATAATCATGATGGAATATTGAAAGAATAATTCAGTATTCTTTGTAGAGCTCAATCTCTCAAGGATACAAACATTTCCTTACGTATTTTCTGATCTCCACACAACTGCTGCACAGTATGGTGAATGTAGAGCTCAGTGTAAGTTCCTTATTTTCCAGTTAATATTTTAAGTCCTTGTGGCTGTCAAAGGGGAGTTATTTAAAACTATGAGCTAATAAATGCGTGACTGATTTCATGTGCAGAACAGTACAGTGCTGCTAGTTCCTTTGAGCATTCTTCCTGACAGGCTATTTATATTATATTTTATGTGTATCTAGTGTCAAACCTTGGAATATGCTGCACTGCCATTTAACACATGACACTAAAAACACTGTTTCTTCCATATTATGTGCTACTATTTATTCTCCGATCTTGCCTATTGTTGGTTGCTTCAGAATGGGAGAAAGCCAACCTTAAATTCAAAAACCTTCGAAGCTGCACTGAAACAAAGGCAATCGTCCATAAAAACATAACTTAAGAAATAGGAACAGGAGTAGACCATTCGGCCCCTCGAGCCTGCTCCGCCATTCAATAAGATCATGGCTGATTTTCTTGTGTTTTGATTTCCACATTCCCATCTAACCCCAATAACCTTTAATTCCCTTGCCTAATAAGGATCTAGCTACCTCTGCCTTAAAAATCTTCAATGACCCCGCCTCCACCGCCTTCTGAGGCAGAGAATTCCAAAGTCACACAACCCTCAGAGAAAAAATTTCTCCTCATCTCTGTTCTAAAAGGGCAACCCCTAATTTTAAAACAGTGCCCCCTAGTTTTGGACTCACCCGCCAGAGGAAACATCCTTTCGACGTCCACCTTGTCAAGGCCATTCAGGATCTTGTATACTTCAATCAAATCACCCCTCACTCTTCTAAACTGCAGTGGAAACAAGCCCAGTCTGTCCAACCTTTCCTCATAAGACAACCCACTCATTCCAAGTATCAATCTAGTAAACCTCCTTTGAACCACCTCCAATGCATTTACATCCTTCCTTAAATAAGGAGACCAAAACTGCACACAGTATTCGAGGTGCGGTCTCACCAATGCCCTGTATAACTGAAGTATAATATCCTCACTTTTGTAATAATCCCACTTGTAATAAAAGATAGCATTCCATTAGCCACCTTAATTACTTCCTCTATCTGCATACTAACTTTTTGTGACTCGTACTAGAACACCTAGATCCCTCTGCACCTCAGAATTATGCAGCAGTTCTCCATTTAAGTAATACTCTGCTTTTTTGTTCTTCCTGCCAAAGTGAACAACTTCACATTTTCCCACATTAAACTCCATTTGCCAGATCTTTGCCCACTCACTCAACCTATCTATATCCATCTGCAACCTCATTACATCCGCTTCACAACATACTTTCATAACTACATCAGACGAGTGCACATTCATAAGACTTACCCACACCAGCCCTAAATTTGCTTTTCGCTAATTTAACTTATGCATTTTGTCTTATTGTCATGGATTAATTTGAAATAATTGTCCAGATTTACTTAACACAGTTTATTTTATATAATGCATGTGATGGATTAATAAAAATCCGCAGGAGCGCTTTTGATTTCCCAGCAGTAAACAGGCAGGAGATAGATGGAGTTAAAGGATGGTTAGCTGAAGGAGTCAACAGGGGCCTGGTCCCTGTTCACTCTAGTTAACTTGGGTAGTTTGACATCTCTTGCTGGAGTACACAGAGACAGATGGGTGTGGTAGCAAGCTGTAAACACAGTTTTGAATTCTGTGTATGTGCACACACCTGATGTAGTGGGTAAATGCATGAATGTTTTCACATGCAGTTTGTCTTAGCTGAGACTTGAAGATGTGTAAAACGAGTTCCTAATAGTGCTATTGGACTTTTCAGATTCTAAGTTCTTTTTCTTTCAGATATGTGGACATGCTGGTACTAATGAAGGCAGAAGCTACAGACCAAGGACAGCAGTACTTAAGCTGGAATGACATTCAGAGCTGTATTGAAGAAGTTAATTTGCAGGTTACGGAAGAAAGTGAAAGTGAGTTCTGTGTTCTAAAACTGAGATGACTTTTTGCACAATTGTAGTAAACTAAAGGTAAAGTGTCCCTACTGTGTAGTGGAACTGATTGCATGGGCGAGCTCTCAATTACTCTGAATCTGGCTGTCCAGAAGATGACAGGAACATCAGTGTGTGCTGTAATTGCTGTGCCTATAGCGCACTAAATCATTTGTGTGTTGCATGCATTGTAGTTTAAGCAGAAATGAGGTCCACATTACGTAGATGCAATAAAATCTCACCAAAGTAAATTGACAAAGAAATTATTTTTTGAATATTAAAATGAAAAAATCATATCCAATCTAATCCTTTTTCACTAAAATCAAAAGGACAATTTCTGCATCTTAGTCTGTCTTTGAACACTAATTTACACACGTCGAAATGCTTCCTCAGCTTCAAATAAAATTAATATTATTTCCTTAACTTTTCAACTGAAAAGCCATCATCCTGACTGTAGTGTGTTTTTGCACACTCCATGAAGTTGCACGTACTGAATGCTTCACTGAAGGACTAATTGTTGCATCCTTATTGCAAGGTTATCAATTAGTAATCTGTATGCTGGTTTCCATATAAACCAGCCCATGCGTATATATGTTAGTGAATGATTTCAGCTCATAATCACTTGACTCTAAATAATTTGAAATTCCAAAAGCTTCATTGGAAGGAGGCATACAAATATTAAATTTATAATGCTAAGATAATTTTGCAGAGTGCCCTTTAATGTCATTGCTCCCTGTATTATGAATATTTTTTCAATCCATTATCAGCAGGTTATTAGGATTACTTGCTTTTAAAGTTACCAATTTTCTACCCTTTCTCAGCTCTGAAGACTTTGACTTCTGGGAGTGTGATTCCATGGCCATTGCTCCTGTACGCATTACCCCCTCCCCGGCCCCATTTTTTGTGAATGCCTGAATAAGGTTGTTGGTGGTCTATTTGACAGTGGGGAAGCACAGCTGAGCACTATCCTTTGCACACAATCCATGCATGTTTTTTAATATGTGTTGCCAATAGTGATTGGGAGCAGGAATACTGGCTCCTTTACCTCTCTCCAACTAGGGACATCAAGGTTTAGCACACTGACTGAGATTGGCTAACTGGAAATTGAATCATTTGAGCTTAGTATGCTGGCTTCATGAACTTGAGGAGAGTTATATTTATAGTTTTATTTGTGAAAATTTTAATTACATTTTGGGGTTGAAAGCTTTCAGGGAACTAGCAAAACTATATCTACAACAGGTCATTTAGTATTCTATAGGTATGTAGAACAACCAAAACATAATATTGCCATTTATCACTGTTACGATCAGTTTAATTGTTGTAAGTTTGTATTTGGCTTGATGTTCCTGCTACAGAGGTCAGCGCAGCTGAGCTTATCAATGATATAATTGATGAGGAAGATCCCAGTAAAACACTGGAAGCATTATTGATGTCGACTGCTAAATTACAGGAAGTGAAGTCCTCAACAGCATTCCATTATCAAGATGTTCTATGGCACACTAAGCAACAGAAGCGTAAGGTGAGCTTCATAAAATGCTTATTTTGTTAATAACTACTTGCCTATAAAATCCATTCATTGTAATTTCAAAACTAATAGAAATACTACTTTGGAGATCAATTGTGGTCACACTTAATTCCAAGCAATAATGAATATTATATGTCCAAATAAAATGTTTTGTTTGCCAGTGGGAATTTTCCAGTGCTTCCAAGGGTCCATTTTTGAATCCTTTGGCTCAGTGTTGCACTATCATAAAGGTGATGAACTGGCTGACCGTTCATATTTTTTGGGTGGAGCTGAATACTGAATTCATTAAATGTTAATGGGTTTAAAAGTGAAGCTTCGCTGATCTCTATTGAGCTATTGAGATAAGCTTAGATTGTTCTTAAGATGTCTGTTCATTTGTGCCATGAGAAAAGCACAATCGACAAAGTATAAACTCTTGAAAAATGGTTTATGCCTATGTAAACACATCAGTATGTAAATCTTGCAATTTTTGTTCTGAGTTTTTTAGTAACAACTTTTTTTCAAAAATACGTATTTCAAAATAATGTGCTTAAATTTATCACCTGGATTGTCTTTCGTGCCTTTTGGCCTTTCCGTTGAGTTTTACTTGAAGGTATCAGACTCTCGCAAATGTCTGGTTTTGGGTTTGATAACTTTGCATAAAGTTATGACTCCATTAACTGGATTTAGATTGTGTAGGCTGAGCATCTGCAAAATGCCTCATTCTCAGCATGCATCATTACTCTTCGACCTCTTGTACAGATGGGATATTTTCTAGAGATTTTACTGCTTTTTGCTCTTAAGAACAGAACAACTTTTTGTGTGTGTTGTTACAATTATGGGGTTTATAAGATTTTTATGTTTTAGGACTATGCCTTTGATCTAGGTTGAAATTAAGGAGGGGGTTATGACCAGTTCTGAATTCTGCCTGACAACAGGCCTGGGGGAGGGTGTTCTTAAAAATTAATGGAAGGCCTAGATTGTTTTGTTGGGAAGAAGATGAAAGGTGTTCACACTTGGAGACACTGACAGCAACATCTGTGTTTACAGTGGTTAGACTGATCATCTCCAAAGTTCCAGGGAGGTGTTCAGAATGTCAGGTTGTAAATAGTTATGTTTTAAACTGTCCATTTAATTTCAAGATAGAGTAGATTTTGGGTCTAAAGAATAGCTAATATGCATTGCTACCTGGATACAAGTTCCATGTGAATTCATGCTGTCAAGGAGTTGGGCTTTGAGAGGGGAAGGGTTTTGAAGATATCCCTGAGACTCTACCAGGATCTGGGGGAGAGGGGAAGCAGTTAGAGGCCAGGAGACCTTATGATTCACCGGTGCAGGAATGTGGGTGGAAGTTCACGCTTGAATTAGAAAGATCAAATTTGAGAGGAGTTAGTGGAAGAATCTCCGGGGGAGGACACTCTGTGAAAGACATTCTGTAATTAAAAGTTACCAGCCTAAGAAAGGAAAAGAACAGAAATAAACCCTCGAGCTAATAATCACTTTGGACTGGTTCTGGAAGAATTAAATGTCTGCTGAAAGGACAATGTAAAGCATATCTCTGCAGTGTGTTTTTTCAATTATGTTAAGAGTAAAAGAGGAAGGTTCTGTTCTATAGTTTAAAGTATAGGTTACCTAAAGCAACAGTGTTTAGTCCGTGGTGCTTTTAGTCTTTGTTACAGTAAAAGTCTCAATGTAAAATCTTAGAACCATAGAACGGTTACATGCAGAAAGAGGCCATTCAGCCCATTGTGTCTACACCAGCAAAAAAGAGAAAAAACAAACTAGCTGCTCACTTTCATCCCACTTTCCAGCACCTGGTCCATAGCCTTGCAGGTTACAACTCTTCAGGTGTAGATGCAGGTACATTTTAAATGATAAAAGCAAAATACTGTGGGTGCTGGAAATCTGAAATGAAAACAGAAAATGCTGGAAAAACTCAGCAGGTCTGACAGCATCTGTGGAGAGAGAAACAGAGTTAACATTTTGAGTTTGTATGACCCTTCAAAGCTAAAGAGAAGTAGATCTGTGACGGAATTAATACTGTCTAAGGGT
This sequence comes from Cetorhinus maximus, assembly GCF_964194155.1. Taxonomy (NCBI): domain Eukaryota; kingdom Metazoa; phylum Chordata; class Chondrichthyes; order Lamniformes; family Cetorhinidae; genus Cetorhinus; species Cetorhinus maximus. The sequence continues at coordinate 39,717,100 of NC_135880.1, read as the reverse complement.
AGAGCAGATAAAACAGGATAGAAAGTCAGTGGAGGTTAAGGAGAGATTGACAAAGATGTCACGCTCACAAGACAGGGAGTGTTAATGATAGTGGTAAGGGCTAAAGAATGTGCTGATAGTGACATAAAGGTTAAAGCAGAATGCGTGAATAGCAGAACAAGGGTCAGCACTCTGTGAAAGAACAACATAGAACAAGTGACAGGTGTAATAAATAAAAATAAGTAAATAAATTTTTAAAAATTTTTAAAATTAAAAAGGCACTTAATAGCCTTCTGGACTTAACATTTTCAACAACTTCAGATCATGAACTCTGATCCTTTATCTTCACTCCTTTTTTAACCCCCTTTTAAATTTTTTTTTTAATTTAATTTTTATTTTTAAAAAATATATTTTCATTTTTTATTTATTTATTTTTATTCATGTATTCATTGTTCTATCCCTTGTTCTATACTTTTTTCCCAACCACCGCCCCCTCCTCCCCCCCGAAACTGTCACATCTCTCCTTAGCCCCTACAATGGCGGAGTGGTATTGTCTCTGCACTAGTGATCCAGAGATCCAGGTTAATGCTCTGGGGACCCAGGTTCGAATCCCGCCATGGCAGATGGTGGAATTTGAATTCAATAAAAATCTGGAATTAAAAGTCTATTGATGACCATGAAACCATTGTTGACTGTTGTAAAAACCCATCTGGTACTGCCCTTTGGGAAGGAAATCTGTCATCCTTATCTACATGTGACTCCAGACCCACAGCAATACATTCCCTCTGAAATGTCATGAAAAAGGAATGAAATTGGACAGACCACCTGGTATCGAACTAGGCACCGGAAAGGACAACGGTACCCTCAGCGCTGTCGACACTGCAAAGTCCTCCTTACTGACATCTGGGGGCTAGTGCCAAAATTGGGAGAGCAGTCTCACAGACTAGTCAAGCAGCAGCCTGACATAGTCATCCTCACAGAATCATATCTTACAGATAACGTCCCAGACACCACCATCACCATCCCTGGGTATATCCTGTCCCACCAGCAGGACAGACCCAGCCGAGGTGGTGGCACAGTGGTATACATTTGGGAGAGAGTTGCCCTGGGAGTCCTCAACACCGACTCCAGACCTCTTGAAGTCTCATGGCATCAGGTCAAACATGGGCAAGGAAGCCTCCTGCTGATTACCACATACTGCCCTCCCTCAGCTGATGAATCAGTGCTCCTCCATGTTGAATAACACTTGGAGGAAGCACTGAGGGTGACAAGGGTGCAGAATGTACTCTAGGTGGGGGACTTCAATGTCCACCACCAAGAGTGGCTCAGTAGCACCACTACTGACCGAGCTGGCCGAATCCTAAAGGACATAGCTGCTAGACTGGGTCTGCGGCAGGTGGTCAGGGAACCAACAAGAGGGAAAAACATACTTGACCTCAAGCTCACCAACCTGCCTGCCACAGATGCATCTGTCCATGACAGTATTGGTAGGAGTGACCACCGCACAGTCATTGTGTGGAGGAAGTCCTGGCTTCACATTGAGGATACCCTCCATTGTGCTGTATGGCACTACCATCATGCTAAATTGGATAGATTTCGAACAGATCTAGCAACTCAAGACTGGGCATCCATGAGATGTTCTGGGCCATCAGCAGCAGCAGAACTGTACTTGAATACAGTCTGTAACCTCATGGCCCGGCATAGCCCCCACTCTACCATTACCATCAAGCCAGGGGTTCAACCCTGGTTCAATGAAGAGTGCTGGAGGGCATGCCAGGAGCAGCACCAGGCATACCTAAAAATGAGGTGTCAATCTGGTGAAGCTATAACACAGGACTACTTGCATGCCAAACAGCATAAGCAGCAAGTGATAGACGGAGCTGAGCGATCCCACAACCAACGCTTCAGACCCAAGCTCTGCGCGCCTGCCACATCCAGTCATGAATGGTGATGGACAATTAAACAACTCAGTGGAGGAAGAGGCTCCACAAATATTCCCATCCTCAATGATGGAGGAGCCCAGCACATCAGTGCAGAAGATAAGGCTGAAACATATGCTACAATCTTCAGTCAGAAGTGCTGAGTGGATGATCCATCTCGGCCTCCACCGGAGGTCCCCAGCATCACAGATGCCAGTCTTCAGCCAATTCAATTCACTCTGCGTGATATCAAGAAATGGCTGAAAGCACTGGATACTGCAGAGGCTATGGGCCCTGACAATATTCCAGCAACAGTACTGAAGACTTGTGCTCCAGAACTTGCTGCACCCCCTAGCCAAGCTGTTCCAGTACAGCTACAATACTGGCACCCCCTGGCTATATGGAAAATTGCCCAGGTATGTCTTATACATAAAAAGCAAGACAAATCCAACCCATCCAATTACCACCCCATCAGTCTACTCTCGATCATCAGTAAAGTAATGGAAGGGGTCATCAACATTGCTATCAAGCGGCACTTGCTTAGCAATAACTTGCTCACTGTTGCCCAGTTTGGGTTCTGCCAGGGCCACTCAGCTCCTGACTACATTACAGCCTCGGTCCAAACATAAACAAAAGAGCTGAACTCCTGAGGTGAGGTGAGAGTGACTGCCCCTGACACCAAGGCAGCATTTGACAGAGTGTGGCATCAAGGAGCCTTAGCAAAACTGGAGTCGATGAGAATCAGGGGGAAAACTCTCCTCTGGTTGGAGTCATACCTGGCACAAAGGAAAGATGGTTGTGGTTGTTGTTGGTCAGTCATCTCAGCCCCAGGACATCATTGCAGGAGTTCCTCAGGGTAGTGTCCTAGGCCAACTATCTTCAGCTGCTTCATCAATAACCTTCCTTCCATCATAAGGTCAGAAGTGGGGATGTTCGCTGATGATTGCACAATGTTCAGTACTATTCGCAACTCCTCAGATACTGAAGTAGTCTATGTCCAAATGCAGCAAGACCTGGACAATATCGAGGCTTGGGCTGACAAGTGGCAAGTAACATTTGCACCATGCAAGTGTCAGACAATGAATGTCTCCAACAAGAGAAAATCCAACCATCGCCCCATGATGTTCAATGGCATTACCATCACTGAATTCCCCCACTATCAACATCCTGGGGGTTACCATTGACCAGAAACTGAACTGGACTAGCCAAATAAATACTGTGGCTACAAGAGCAGGTCAGAGGCCTTCATTGACCTTCTATCCTACTTTACCTGCTCCACTCCCCCTTAAATATAAATTCCATCACATTTCTACTCCTCTTTAGCTTTGAAGAAGAGTCATACAGACTTGAAATGTTAACTCTTTCGTTCTCCACAGATGCTGTCAGACCTGCTGAGTTTCTCCTGCATTTTCTGTTTTCTTTACCTTTTAAATGAGTTGAGCATTTCAGCATCAACCACCAACTTAGGCAGTGAATTCCAGATACCCACTTTCCTCGTGTCCCCTCTAATGCTTCTACCAATCACCTTAAATCTGTGCCCCCTGGTAATTGACCCCTCAACCAAGGGAAACGAGTCTTTCCTGTCTACCCTATCTAGGTCCCTCATAATTTTGAACACCTCAATTAGGTCACCCCTTAGCCTCCTCTGTTCTAAGCAAAACGACCCTAGCCTATCCAATCTCTCCTCATAGCTGCAATTTTCAAGCTATTCTTGTACATCTCTTCTGCTCTCCCTCCAGTGCAATTATGTTTTTCGTGTAATGCAGTGACCAGAACTGTACACAAAATTCCAGCTGTGACCTAACCAGCGTTTTATATGGTTTCATCATTATATCCCTGCTTTTGTATTCAATACCTTGGCCAATAAAGGAAAGCATTCCATATGCTTTCTTGACCTGCCCCGCTACTTTTAAGAACCTGTGGGCATGCGCTCCAAGGTCCCTTGCTTCCTCAACCCCTCTCAATATCCTCTCGTCTATTGAGTATTTCCTTGCTTTGTTTGTCGTCCCCAAATATATTACCTCACGCTTTTCCGGATTGAATTCCATTTGCCACTTCTCCGCCCACTCAACCAAACCATTGATATCTTTCTGGAGTCGACAGCTATCCTCTTTACTATCAACTACACGGGCAATTTTTGTGTCACCTGCAAATTTCCCAATCATGCCTCCCATGTTTCAGCCCAAATCATTAATATATGGAACAAACTGAAAGAGCCCCAACACTGAGCCCTGTGGAACACCGCTGGAAACCATTTTCCATTCGCAAAAACATCCATCGACCATTACTCTTTGCTTCCTGTCACTAAGCCAATTTTGGATCCAACTCTCCACCTTCCCCTGTATCTCATGGGATCTCACTTTCCTGATCAGTATTCTATGTGGGACCTTGTCAAATGCCTTACTAAAATCCATATAGACAGCATCCACTGCACCACCCTCATCATTCCTCCTTTTTACTTCCTCAAAATATTCTATTGAGTTAGTAAGACATGATCTTCCCCTAACAAAACTGTGCTGACTATCCCTGAACAATCCGTGCCTTTCTAAGATTATCCTGTGTCTCAGAATTGTTTCCAATAATTTGGCCACCACTGAAGTCAGACTGACCGGCCTATAATTTTCTGGTCTATCCCTCGAACCCTTTTTAAATAATGGTACAAGGTTCGCGGATCTCCAATCCTCTGGGATCTCGCCTATATCTAGTCAGGATTGGAAAATGATCCTCAGAACATCTGGTATTTCCTCCCTGGCTTCCTTCAACAGCCTGGGATACAATCCATCTGGCCCTGGTGGTTTATCCACCTTCAAGGATGCCAGTCCCTCCAGTACTTCCTCTCGTACTATGCTTATTTTATCTGATATTTGACATTCCGCTTGAACTAGAATGTCTGCATCATCCCTCTCCTTGGCGAGGACAGAGACAAATACTCATTGAGAACTCTGCTCACATCTTCTGCATCAACCCACAAGTTACCATGTGGTAAGCCCTAACTTTTCCTTAGTTATTCTCTTGTTCTTAATGTACTGATAAAACATCTTAGGATTTTCTTTGATTTTACCTGCCAATATTTTTTTGTATCCTCTCTCTGCTTTCCTAATTTCCATTTTTACTTCACCCCTGTACTTTCCAGGCTTTCTACCGTATTAAGTCTTTTGTGACTGTCTTTTCTTTTTCTGCTTTATCTTGGCCTGTATGCTTCTGAATAACCAGGAGGCTCTAGATTTGGCAGCTTTATTTTACTTGGTCTCACTTGCTTGGGAGAAAGACACATTGAGGTCACAGAGAGTCTATTTTTCAGCTAAACTAAATGGTACAATTTTAAAGGGTGTCCAGGAAGAGATGTGGAGGTGCACATACACAAGCCCTTTCAAGGTGCCAGGGCAGGTTGAGAAGGCTGTTGAAATACTCAGTGCCCTTGGCTTTATAAACAGATGCATAGAGAACAAAAGCATGGAAGTTGTGCCAAACCTGTTTATAAACTTTGGTTATGTACTGAAGCATTATTATCAATTCTGTGTGCCATACATGAGAAAGATGTCAGGTTTTTTTTAGAAACAGAGCATAAATGGACCGAATGACTTTCTACGCTGTATCATTTTATGATGATTCCGGTTTTCTATTAAAGGAAATCACCAGTTGAATTCTGAAATCAACTAATTTATCTCTGCGTGGACAGTTTAAAAAAAAAAGCCAGCATTAATCACATGCAACTTGATATTTGTTTTTGATCAAAGGACTGACATGGACTAGCTGGAGAGAATGGTTGCCATTTATTGTAAACATATGGTTCTGCAAATGAAGGAGATGTTCCCTTCAAGATTCAAGTCCACTTTCCATATGTGAAAACATACTGGCCTGGAATTTGCAGTAGTAAGAATGGTGAAGCTGTCTGTGCTCACTGTTTTTTTTAACCAGTAAACTTGACAGTAATCTGCCTTCCATAGTTAAACCTGGAAATTGGAACTTGCTGTCAGAGATACCCTGTTCCTCCACAGGGTGCACTTTTGCAGTTTTTGCAGATGAAATCAACATATAAATCATTGTTCAGGTGTGTACTTGAACAAATTGCCCACTATTCTCACTGTAAAGACCAATGGAAAAACTTAAGCCTTGTTCATAAGAAGTAACTGAGTTTTTAATGGTGTACTGTTTCATAATTATTGCTGAACAATTCCTCTGGCCCTGAAAAACATAAGTTTACAACTCTGGAGCTTCATTCACTCAGAAGAAAATTAAAAGGTTACAGATTTTTTAAAAAAATCAAAATTAAAACGTAAGTTTTTTTTTTGAAGTTTTGTTTTCCTATTTAAGTTTCTCCCTCATTCCTATGTGTGTGCCCCAGTCTTTATTTCACTTAAAATGATTTTAAATGGTTATTTCCACTTTTGCTGTTCGTGAGGATTCTTCACTGAAAGTGGCAACGCAGTGGATAAGGTAGTCAGGAAGGCATATGGCATGCTTGCCTTCATTGGCAGGGGTATTGAGTATAAAAGCTGGGAAGTCATGCTGCAGCTGTATAGAACCTTGGTTAGGCCACACTTGGAATATTGCGTGCAATTCTGGTCACCACATTACCAGAAGGATATGGAGGCGTTGGAGAGGGTGCAGAGGAGGTTTACCAGGATGCTGCCTGGTCTGGAGGTTATTAGCTATGAGGAGAGGTTGGAGAAACTCGGATTGTTCTCACTGGAGCGACGGAGATTGAGGGGTGACTTGATAGAAGTTTACAAAATTATGAGTGGCATGGACAGAGTAGATAGTCAGAAGCTTTTTCCCAGAGTGGAAGAGTCAATTGCCAGAGGACATAGATTTAAGGTGAGAGGAGAAAACTATAAAGGTGATGTGCGGGGCAAGTTTTTTACGCAGAGGGTAGTGAGTATCTGGAATTCGCTGCCAGAGGAGGTGGTGGAAGCAGGTACGATAGTGGTGTTTAAGAGGCAGTTTGACAAATACAAGAATAGGATGGGAATAGAGCGATACGGACCCCGGAAGTGCAAAACGTTTTAGTTGGCGGGCAATATGATCGGCGCAGGCTTGGAGGGCCGAAGGGCCTGTTCCTGTGCTGTACTTTTCTTTGTTCTTTGTTCAGTCTGGTTGGTTGTTCAGCGTCCTTGCATCCTCCTGGATGGCACAGATCACCTGTTGAAGGTGCCAAACTCAAATTGATGTTGGAAAAGAGGAAGCCTGTGCTTGAGCCTGCTACAAGTTTTGGGTAGTTTTTTTTTGAGGTGAACGACAAGTGCTGCTGCTTCTTCACTGCCTGCAAAATTAGGAGCATTTTTAAAAATTCATTCATGGGATGTGGACATCTCTGGCTAGGCCAGCATTTATTGCCCATCCCTAATTGCTCTTGAGAAGGTGGCGGTGAGCTGCCTACTTGTACTGCTGCAGTCTATATGGTGTAGGTACACCCACAGTGCTATTAGGGAGGGAGTTCCAGGATTTTGACCCAGTGACTGAAGGATGGCGTTATATTTCCAAGTCAGGATGGTGAGTGACTTGGAGGAGAACTTCCAGGTGGTTGTATTCCAGTGTATCTGCATTATTCTATGCCGCTGTTCTGCAAGTCCCCTGTTAGACTTCTTAAAAACAATTGATGGGAAAATATTATCATACTCATAGGGCTGAGACAACTAAAGTATTGTCATTTCTTAGCACTAAGGTTTTGTTGGATTTTGCACTGTGGAGAAGTAGTGTTATTAATTTAAACACCAGTAGAGGACATAATACACCCGATGGAACTTTCCAACATGCATTGTAATCTCTTGTTATATAAGCATTAACCCTTATATTGCTATCATTACTGTTCGCTGCTTCCTTCTCATCAATCCCACATTGCACCAGTTTAAATCTGAAGAAAGATGAGATGTGACAGCTGGGTGGAGTCTTTGCACCAGATGCTATAGGTGTGAGCCCCATTCTCCTCCTCACCACCTCACCTGGATTTTAAACATATTCTGGGCTGATACTGTAGTACCACCTCTAGTGGGTGAAACACCTAACCTTTGATCTGCACCACCCTGTGTAGTGTGATTGAGATGTATGTGGGGTGGAGCACTCAAAAGCTTGTGTTTTCTTCTGGAATTCATTTGCTTATATGCAACATAAAATGTAAATGCTGCATTTTTTTTTATTCACGGGATTTGCTGGCTGGGCCAGCATTTATTGCCCATCCCTAGTTGCCCTTGAGAAGGTGGTAATGAGTTGCCTTCTTGAACCGCTGCAGTCCATGTGGTGCAGGTACACCCATGGTGCTGTTAGGAAGGGAGTTCCAGGATTTTGACCCAGCGACAGTGAAGGAACGGCGATATATTTCCAGGTGAGGGTATTGAGTGACTTGGAGGGGAACTTCAGGTAGTGGTGTTCCCATGTGTCTGCTGGCCTTGTCCTTCTAGATGGTAGTGGTCGTGGGTTTGGAAGGCGCTGTCGAAGGAGCCTTGGTGAATTCCTGCACTGCATCTTATAGATGGTACACACTGCTGCTACTGTGCGTAGGTGGTGGAGGTAGTGAATGTTTGTGGACGTGGTGCCAATTAAGCAGGCTGCTTTGTCCTGGATGGTGTCAAGCTCCTTGAGTGTTGTGGGAGCTGCATTCATCCAGGCAAGTGGGGAGCATTGCATCACAGTCCTGACTTGTGCCTTGCAGATGGTGGACAGGCTTTGGGGAGTCAGGAGGTGAGTTACTCGTCGCAGGATTCTGACCTGCTCTTGTAGCCACAGTATTTATATGGTTAATCCAGTTCAGTTTCTGGTCAATGGTAACCCCCAGGATGTTGATAGTGGGGGATTCATTGCCATTGAACATCAAAGGGCGATGGTTGGATTCTCTCTTGTTGTAGATGGTCATTGCCTGACACTTGTGTGGCGCGAATGTTACTTGCCACTTGTCAGCCCAAGCCTGGATATTGCCCAGGTCTTGCTGCATTTGGATATGGACTGCTTCAGTATCTGAGGAGTCACGAATGCTGCTGAGCATTGTGCAATCATCATCGAATATCCTCACTTCTGACTTAATGATGGAAGGAAGGTCATTGATGAAGCAGCTGAAGAGGTTGGGCTGAGGACGCTAAGCTGAGGAACTCCTGTAGTGATGTCCTGAAGCTGAGATGACTGACCTCCAACAATCACAATTATCTTCCTTTCTGCTAGTTATGACTTCAATCAGTAGAGAATTTTCCCCCTGGTTCCTATTGACTCCAATTTTGCTAAGGCTACTTGATGCCACACTTGCAATATTTGTGCAATTGCTTGGGCGTAAACAATGAATAGCTTTATCATGTACTTAAAAACATGTACTCTTATAAACTTGAATTGTTCTGAGAAGTCGAGTCATGATCATGAGTGGATGACCCATCTTGGCCTGCTCCGGAGGTCCCCAGCATCACAGGTGCCAGACTTCAGCCAATTCGATTCACTCCACATGATATCAAGAAATGGCTGGAAGCACTAGATACTGCAAAGGCTATGGGACCTGACAACATTCCGGCAACAGCACTGAAGACTCGTGCTCCAGAACTAGCCATGGCCCTACCCAAGCTGTTCCAGTACAGCTGCAACACTGGCATCTACCCAACAATGTGGAAAATTCCCCAAGCATGCCCTGTCTGCAAAAAGGACAAACCCAATGCAGCCAATTACTGCCCCATCAGTCTACTCTTGATCTTCTGCAAAGTGGAGGAAAGTGTTGTCGACAGGGCTATCAAGTGGCACTTACTCAGCAATAACCTCTTCACTGACTCTTAGTTTGGGTTCCCCCAGGGCCACTCAGCTCCTGACCTAATTACAGTCTTGGCCAAGCATGGACAAAAGAGCTGAACTCCAGAGGTGAGGTGAGAGTGACTGTCCTTGAGATTAAGGTAGCATTTAACTGAGTGTTGCATCAAGGAGCCCTAGCAAAATTCAAGTCAGTTGAAATCGGGGGAGCGGCGGCTGGTGGGGGGGAGAACTCTCCACTGGTTGGAGTCATACCTAGCCAAAATGGAAGATGGTTGTTGTATGCCAATCACCTCAGTCCCAGTGCATCACTGCAGGAGTTCCTCAGGGTAGTGCCCTTGGCCCAATGATCTTCGGCTGTTTCATCAATGACCTCCCCTCCATCTGTCATTAGGTCAGAGCAGATGTTCGCTGCTGATTGCATAATGTTCAGCACGGCTCACGGCGACTCAGATACTGAAGTAATTCATGTCCATATGCAGCAATTCCTGGACAATATTCAGGTTTGGGCTGATGAGTGGCAAGTAACTTCATGCCACACAAATGCCAGGCAATGATTATTGCAAACACGAGAGAATCCAACCAGCTCCCCTTAACATTCAATGGCATTGCCATCACTGAATCTCCCACTATCAACATCCTGGGGTTCCCATTGACTAGAAACTGAACTGGAGCAGCCACTTAAATACTGTGGCTACAAGAGCAGGTCAGAGAATGGGAATTCTGCGGAGAGTAACTCACTTCTTGACTCCCCAAAGCCTGCCCACCATCTACAAGGCATAAGTCAGGAGTGTGATTGAATACCCTCCCCTTGCCTGGATAAGTGCAATTCCAACACTCAAGAAGCTGGACACCATCCAGGACAATGCAACCCGCTTGATTTGCATACCATCCACCACCTTCAACATTCATTCCCTCTGCCACTGGCGCACAGTGGCAGCAGTGTGTACCATCTACAAGATGCACTGCAGGAACTCACCAAAGCTCCTTCAACTGTACCTTCCAAACCCATGGCCTCTACCACCGAGAAGAACTAGGGCAGCGGATGCAAGGGAACACCACCACCTGACCAGGTCACATACCATCCTGATTTGGAAATATATCGCCATTCATTCACTGTCTCTGGGTTAAAATCCTGGAACTCCCTCCCTAACAGCACTATGGGTGTACTTATGCCACATGGTCTGCAGCAGTTTAAGAATGCAGCTCACCACCACCACCTCAAGGGCAGTTGTGGATGGGTTATAAATGCTGGCCTCATCAGCGATACCCATGTCCCATGAACGAATATGAAAAAATCTGTTGGCATAGTAGAGCCTTTCAAATACATCGAAAGGGAATTCAAATAATTGCTTGAAAAAAAGGATAATGGAGGAATCAGACAGAAATGCCAAATGGCTGATTTCTGTGTTGTAAAATACTGTGACTAAGATAGACTAACCCAACATTCAGCAAGATTCAAAACTTGGATGCTTCCTGCTTGGTGAATCATGCCATGTGATGTTGTTATCTGCTGAGGCAGCAGCTGGAACTCAACAACTTTAGACCTTGAATATAGCCTATAGTTGCATTATGCAGAATGAGGAACAAGCTCTTGCTCAAGGGCCTGCTCCTGTCCTACGTCCATATATTCTTGTACCGAAGATTGTGATTGCCACCTTAAATAGGAGTACATATAGGGCAGAATTTTTTGTCCCGCAGGCAGGCATGTGCCTGACCCGATCGAGAGTAAAATAGTGTGCAATGATGTCGGGCGGGCGTCCTGACGTCATTGTGCACTCCCGCGATCTTTCGGTCGGCGGGAGTCGGCAGTGCTCCTGCTGACAATTAAAAGGCCTGTTAAGGCTCTTAAGTAATTAATATGTATTTTTCGCTGCCCGCTCAACCATTCGGTTAGTTGGTGGGTGGGTGGGTGAATAGGCCAGGAGGCAGCCTTTGCATTTTTTTTACAAAACCTCATCCACGGGCGGGATGAGGTTTTTAACGGCAATTTAAAAAAAAAAATAGACATTTTTTTACATCATTCCTAACATGTCCCTCTTCATGTGACTGAGTCACATGTGGGGACATGTTTATATCATTTGTAAAAGCTTTATTTTCCACTTTAAAATTCTTCAGCTGCCTGAGGCAGCCCTGTGCCTTCAGGGAGATTTCAGTGCGCGTTCCCCTGCGCATGCGCAGCCTTTAGCGCTCACGCTCCTCCCGCCCCGCCCCGGCAGCGCTGAGCCTTTCAGCGTGTGTTTCACGCTGGCCTTCCGTTAATTGGCCAGGCGGCATGAAATCGTGGCTGGAGCCCGATCGCAGGCGGCGGGCCTGTTTTGCGGCCGCTCCTGAGCCCGCCCGTGCGACAAAGGGAAAATCCTGCCCATAGAATAGAAATGAATGGAAGTAACTGTTTATACTCAAACACAGAGCAGTAGGATACAGAGGATGCAAATGATCCTTTATGTAATTGTCTTCAAAGTGATGTCTCATACTTGTTATTAGGTGTAAAGCAAGATGATCAAAACTATAGTAGAAATTTTAACAAAGCCAATCCATCTCTGCCATACCCGTGTGGTATCTTGGTTACCAGAAGGTAGCAGCATGAAGTGATAATGAGAGACACAACCACGCTTTTGCGTAGAATGTCAGGCGGTAGTAGAAAACATTGGCGTTCTGCATTTCTATCAACAATACATCATGGCAGCTAGTGATTTTGAGTTCAGGTTTTAACAAAAAAAGGATAGATTTGCTTCAGAAGCAGAATTGGCAAAGTGAAAAGAATTACGATTGTTCAAACAAGGCAAGTATACACTGCAAAGTTTTAGCATGGTAAATATTTGTAGAGAAATGGATGGACAATGGTTGCCATTGCTACAAGTGAGGAGAAAAACCATAGTAAGTACTCGTCAATTTATGTTAGAAGTGCTATATAAACGTAAAACTTCCCATAGTCCTTCAAAGGAGCATTATAAAGCAAATTAGACCCCAAGCCACATATGATGATATTAGGGCAACTGACCAAAAATTCAAAAATGGCAAGTTTTAAGGAGCATCTTAAAGGAAGAAAGAGAAGTAAAGGATCAGAGAGGTTTGGGGAGGGAATTTCAGGGTATTCTGGCCTAAGCAGCTGAAAGCTGGTGGAGCAGATAAAATCATGAATACTCAAGGTGGCAGAATTAGATGAGCGCATATACCTCGAGGGTTGTGGGGCTGGAGGAAACTAGAGATAAGGAGGGGTGAGCCAATGAGGTTTGAAAATGATGATGAGAATTTTAAATCAAGGCTTTGCTTCACTGGGAGCCAATGTAGATCAGCGAGTACAGGGGTGAATGGAACTTGGCGCGAGTAAGGACCCGGGTAGCAGAGTTTTGAATGACCTCAAGTTCACAGAGGGTAGAATGTGGGAGACAAGTCACGTGTGCATTGGAATAATTGAAGCTAGAGGTAACAAAGACAGTCTCCGCAGTAGAGGAGCTGAGGCGGGGCAGTCAGGTGATGTTAGAGGTGGAAATGGAGGCAGTCTTAGCGATGGCGCAACTTTGTGGCCGGAAACTCATTTTGGGGTCAAATATGACACCAAGATTGCGAATAGCCTTGTTTAACCTGAGACAATTGGCAGGCAAATAGGGATGGAGTCAGTAGCTAGGAAATGGTATTTGGACGAGGGAACCGAAGATGGTGGCTTCAGCCTTCCCAATATTTAATTGAAGAACGTTTCTGCTGAACTAATACTGGATCTCCGATAAGCAGTCTGGTAATTTAGCAACAGACCCGAGAGCGGATAGTGAGGTAGAGCTAGCTGTCATCTGCGCATATGGAAAAACTAATGCTGTGTGTTTTTAGATGTTGCTGTGGGGCAGCAAGTAAATGATAAACAGGAGGGGGCCAAAGATAGATTCTTGGGGGGACACCATAGGCAACTGCAGGAGTGGAGAAAGTAACCATAGCAAGTGATAATCTGGCTACGATTAGCTAGATATAAACGGAACTGGGCAAGTGTAATTCCACCCAGCTGGATGACAGTGGAGAGGCATTGGAAGAGGATGGTGTGGTCAGCTGTGCCAAAGACTTTAGACAGGTCGAAGGATGGTTTACCTTCATATCTTCCCCTCAGGATATTGTAGTAACTATATGGCATCTTTTTATGCTGAATATTCAATACTATTGAAATAGTCGTGTTTCTTGAAAATTAGATTGCTATGAAGAGAAAACATAATGGCTAGATTTAGCGGGGAGAGGGTGGCATTATGGTATTGTCACTAAACTAGTAATCCAGAGGCCCAGTGTAATACTCCAGGGACATGGGTACAAATTTCACTATGGCAGCTGATAGAATTTAAATTCAATTAATAAATCTGGAATTGAAAGCTAGTCTCAGTAATGGTGACCGTGAAACTATCATCAATTGTCGTAAAAACCCATGTCCTTTAGGGAAGGAAATCTGCCATCCTTGCCCGGTCTGACCTACATGCGGCTCCAGACCCGCAGCAATGTGGCTGACTTTTAACTGGCCTCTGAAATGGCTGACCAAGGCACTCATTTCAAGGTCAATTAGGGATGGGCTACAAAAGCTGGCCTTGCCAGCAATGCCCACATCCCACGAAACATTTACTGGCAATGCTTACACAGAGCAGATATAACTGCAATCCAGATTCATAAGTGTAATCGACAAATATTTTTTGGTGCCAGTCTAGTTTTTGAGTGGGGAACAGTAGTGTATCAGAACTGTACAAGCCTTAGATTTTTAAGTGAAAAAATGAATGCTGTACATTTACTTTGTAAACCATTTCATATTAAAATGTTCAGTAGTTAATATTACATGAACCTGGATGGGAAGGGGGTCATCCCAAATTATTACTGGAAGAATAACAAGATTTGGTTTAGAGATGAAAATAATAATCTTGATAACACCTCATAGGGTTGCTGAGAAACTCCCTGGTCTATTCAATCACTACCTAATGGCTCATAGACATCCATTATGAATTGGTACTCTTACCAGTGGGAAGTAAAAGAGGGCACAAAGCATGCCCTGTGAACATGGAAGTATATTTATTTATTTTCTTATTACTCCGGAAAGCGTAACCCTGTATCACAATGACAATTTGAACAGGCTCTCTTCTAGTCTGGGGCTAACTTTTTAAACTCAAAGCAAAAACATGTACATTTTAACTCTTTTAGTATATGATGTTCCTGGTGTCTTCTGTAAAAGATATCACCAATCTCAGTTTATGGGCAGGTCAAACCTGATGGAAGAGCATTCGGTTATTCCAAGCTGCCCCGGAAGCATAAATCTGTTCTTCATTTATATTCAGGAATATCTAGGATATGCTTCTTGTTCTTCCCTACGGCACATAGTTAGCCTGCTTAAATTCCTCTCATGTTCTGCATTTTGAAAACAATTGCACTTCTTTCTTTCATTGTATCATGGAGGGAGCTTCATGTTTCAGTGATTTGACTTTTAGCAGTACAATGGGAACGTTCTTAGACCACACACCCAAGGTGTTTGCTTAAGGTAGTTTCGAACATCATTTATGCAGAGGCTCCAGTGCCTTTCTTCTACAACTTGTTATATTCCTCCTCTCTGAAGAGACAATATCACAATGGTGATACTTGTGAAGATACTTTTATGTTTGGGATCCTAGGAATTGTTTTGGTTTGATAAAAGATCTTCATGTGAACTCTCATTAGGGAGCAATGAGTGGCTAAATAAATATAATCCATTTGTAATGTAACTCTTTAATTAGTTGTGAACTGCTGATTTTGACCCTTGTTTATATTGGCATATGTTTAACTCAGATTCCAGGAGACCAGTGTCTGTTGTGCTAGCTTTCTCGGTTTAGACTACTGTTTCACTGATGGAACTTTGGCTGCTGGTACCAGACTCGCTTAAAGCTGTGGTTTCATTTCATAAGTAGGCACCCTGGCCCTGTGCTTGGGAAAGGAATTTGCGGTCTGGGAAAATTTTGAGCTATGAATTCTTAACCTAAATGCACAATAGAGTCCTCTCTGGTGGTGAGTGACAGCTCAGATAAGATAGGATTCACAAAAAGCCACAATGTAGCCAAGAGCAGCAGCAAAGAAAGCTTTACGGAGCAAAGCCATAGTGCTGTCACACACTCCTCCTGTATTTTAAACAATGCTGAGGGAAGCCATACAGATAACAAATGCCTATTTTTTAATAGTATATGTTATGTCTCAACAATTCAAAACATTTCAGATGCTCATCAAACCCAAGAGTACTACATGGTATATTTATATTATTCCAATATCTTATCTTGAAATGATTGTTAAATTTATTTTTTTTTCTTGTTGGTCATTGTGAAAATCTTAATCAGCATAAATCTTATCATTTAGATATGAAGAGTTGCTATAATGGCATTTCCACATCTTCGTGTTTGGTTTTCCCAATTACTCGCTCATACTGTCTCTGTAGATTGATCTTCCTTTCTGTGAATTTTTCTCACTTTTCTAATTTTATGTTTTTGATCTGGTTATATTTAGAGTGTAACAATCTGATCTTTACCTACATTTTTAAACTGAAGGTGTCTCAGGATGACTCAACAGTGTTGTGGTTG
This sequence comes from Cetorhinus maximus, assembly GCF_964194155.1. Classification (NCBI taxonomy): domain Eukaryota; kingdom Metazoa; phylum Chordata; class Chondrichthyes; order Lamniformes; family Cetorhinidae; genus Cetorhinus; species Cetorhinus maximus. The sequence continues at coordinate 39,700,926 of NC_135880.1, read as the reverse complement.
GATGAGATCCAGGAAGCAATCATTTCAGCAAATAAGGACACTGATGAAGCTCATTGCTGTAAGTAAAGGATGACTATGTGTCTAGCTTAAGCACAATTTGAAACAAAAACATTCTAATTTTGTTTGTGATTTACATCAAAAAGCCTACTCTGACTAGCTACAGTGTTCAACCGGGAGACTGGTGTTCAAATCCAGATCTTGACATCTGTCCTGGGACGTCTCTCACAGAAGGAGCTTGCTAGATTCGTGGGAAGTGGAGTGAAGAACCTATGGATAGGGAGCAAACATTGACTGGAGATAGTTCCCTTTTCACACAATAGAATGGCATCTCTGGCAGGGGCACAAAAGCTGGGTATTGACCAAGGAGGATAGTTTAGAAAGGTGTTGGGGTGGAACAATATAATATAATCACGGAAAATTTGGGAAAAGTTTGTAAAATCAAAGATTAAGCTAGCATTACTTGCTTGCCCTCCATGTATTGATGTAGTGACCTGAACAAAAGGGAAAATTGCAACGGTAGACACAATAAGAATTTACATGGCTGGAGTCTGAAATATGCCAACCCTTAGTTCTTTTGCACATTATAGACTGTTGAGCATGTGCTTTTGGAGTGACTTGGGTTGGGAGCATGTTGATGAGCCAGTGCACTGTGCTAGTTAGTGTAGTTTGTGGGTTTGTGTGCATTAACTTGGACTCAGTTAATTCTCTTGACTAATTTGGATTCAAGAATCATGACCAGAATTTGAGTTTGTTGGCTGAATTGGCATTGCATTATAGTATTAATGGAGTGCAATGTTGTTGGAGCTCCCACCTTTTGGATGAAATGTTAAATTTTAAGTGGACTTTAAGTACCTTGGGGCAGTATTTGAAGAAGAGCAGAGATTTCTCTTAGTGTCCTAGTCAGCATTTATTCTATCGACCAATATTTGCTTATTTATCTTATTGTTGGTCAAGGCATTTTACATTGTATAGAATAACTACTTGCTTGTTGATCTGTCAATACTTTCCAAAGCATTTGTTGTATCTGTAGAGGTGTGATAAAACACAGCAAATCTTTATTTTTACACTTGAAGTTTCTCCTATCCCATTGATGAATTTGAGATTTTGACTCTGTTGTCAACTTGAGGTGCAGAATGGAAGGTAGAACATGCCTTGTCCTCTCCTCCTCCTATGAAGTAAAGAATTTGGTCCATTATTTTGCATCTCTAATGATTGGGCTTCAAAGAACCCCAAGAGCAGGATTTATATTTGTTCTTTTCAATGAGGAGCAATTTAAACTGAGAGCCCTTAGAAGGAAGAGAATTGTATTGAAAAGGATGAAAAGCCACAATAAATTTTTATCCCTGATGTCAAGGACATATAGTTCTAATACTTCAAAAGAAGCACATCACAACTGCGATATTATTGTGGAGGTGCACTACTGAGGGAATTGCTTAAAAGGCACATTCTCATGTTGGCGGGTAGTGACAAATGATGTTCCCCAAGGATTGATACTGAGACTCAGCTTTCCATTTTATATGAGTAACTTGAATTTGGGAATAGAGGAAAGCAATCCAAATTTGCAGATGTTAACAGAGGTTACACTGTGAATTGTAAGGGTCGGGAGTAGGCGGTGGTCAAGCATGAAATTGTCAAGAGGCTAAATAAAGTGAATGGGAAAATGGTGGCACATTCTGTTTAACTTAATAAAATATGACACAAGAATGGTAGACTGAAGTGCTAACTAAATGGGGAAGCACTAGGACAAAGGGGTTTGGGAATCTAATTATGTGCATTAAAAGGTTGCTGATGTGCACAAAAAGCAACCAGAAGGTTAATGGGAACACTGCTTCTTGTCAGTTATAATTACGGAATTCAGAAGTCACGAAGCACTAATACAGTTATAAAGTAAATGAATTTAAACTCCATTTGAAATATTGTGTTCAGCTTTGGACACCCAACAGGATGGATATGCTTCTCTTGGAGAAAGTCCAATGAGGTCTCGCCAGGATGATATGAGAGCTGAAGCAGTTAATTAATGATGAGAGACTAGGTAAATTTACTTTACAAAAAGCAAAATACTTGCATGCTGGGAATCTGAAGTTTAAAAAGAATGCTTGAAATACTCAGCAGGTCTGGCAGAGAAACAGAGTTATCATTTCAAGTTGATGATCAAAACAGAATTTATATTGCCTGAAATGAGTTTACCAATGAACTGATTGAAGTAATAATTAATTCAAGTAATTGAAAGGGAAACTTCAATTTACTATTTTCTGTAGTAGAAGAATCAAAAGGAAAGGGACTTAATGTCTAAACTCAAGATTAAGAAATGAAATCTCAAGTTGTGAAAATGCACAACATCGTTCCCCAGAAAGCCCTAGATTCACAAGTCAAGTGAAGTATTTAAAAAGTTAGATATTTACTTGCAAAACAAGGCAATTTTTTTCTGCAGCAGGGTACCTAACGACGTCTGCCCTTAATTAGACTTGTCCTTGCATGTTTAAGTTTTATAATTCAGGTGTGACAAGTTGCAGAAAGTGTGAGCAAATCATCAGGGACCTGAATGAACAGGGAAAGCAACTGCTTATCTCCTTAATCAATCAGGTTGAAGAATTGTAAAATTAACAATGCAAGGACAGAGAAGGAAGAGTAAATTAGAGTAGGTGAATTCATTGTCAAGTCAGGTACAAAAAGAGAGAGGGAAAGAAAATTGGACGAAGGAACACGATTTTTGTTTTTAAGTGGAACACTTTAAAAAAAATTTGCAACAATTAAAACCTGAGTGGTGGAGAGCTTGACAGCAACAGTGATGCCATCAAGCAGGGTAAGCAGCCAATCACATTGAAGTATTCAATAAAACAAGAAATGACATAAATGATTCATACAGAATCACAGGGACATATAGAAGCTGAAATATCAAACTTTAAAAAAAAAATGCTTTTTTTCTTACCAACCAAGAAATCTGACATTCTACAGATATAAAACTAGTAAGGTTGTTCAGCAGTACTTATGAACTTGGTATGCTGTTTAAAAGCCCAGTTACATTTCATTCAAGAAGGTATTGCATTTTCAAGGAATTTTACTGCAAGGCACATAGTGAACAGAGGCAAGTTCTTCTCCGTTAAATGATTTCTACTTGAAATCAATATAGGGGATCTTCAACAGTGTATTCCACTGGGGAAGTAAGGAATTGCTGGAAGCTTTTGGATTTCCACATTTAACAGCATATGTGCAGAACACTCTCAGTTTTGCATCATTACTGCTCGAAAACTTGCCCAATAAAAATAAACAAATGCTATGCCCTTTTAATTTGAGAAGTAAAGTATAACTAATGCATTCCTCTGTCCTTTGTTTCTCTTTCAGTGGCTGTTGCAATATCTGAAGTTAACTCAGCAATTGAGAAGGATGACTCACAGCTAACATTGACTACACTACAGCCTTCCAACATAACCATGAGAGGGGTGCTACCAGAATGTGCTGATACATATCAAAATGAGCTCTCTGAAGCAAAAAAGCAAAAGACTGGAAATGGTATGGAACACAAGGGATATGTAACAATTTTCTCTATCATTAGCTACAATGTCCTTGGGTCAGACTAAGGGAAATTAACTAGTTGGCAGAGAATGTTAAGAGGTGCCTTGGTATGCCTCAGTGATGTACCATTCTTTAGCTTCTGTCACAGCCTTTGTGCTGGGAGGTATATATGTGTGTGCCCAGTTACCCCATAACTAACTGGTTTTCATTTGGTGCCTATTACTAACGATTAGGTTAAGATTAGGGCTCAAGTGTCGTGAATGATAGACAAGAGCCTGTGTTCTTCAATGGTGGCCCAAAACATGTATAGCCTAAAACCCTGGTTTAAACCAAGCCAGTTTCACTGGTAGAATATTTACTTATTACCAATCTGGAAGAAGGATTTAAATGCTGTCACTAATGATTAATGCTTTTGCAGCACTAGAATTCAGATACAGACCTGCTGGTGCAGCCCCACTCTGTCTTACTCTTCTCTGTACCGACAGCAGGAGACTAGTGCAATAGCTGCAATGAATACTCTCTAAAATGAGAAGTCAACGCAGTGTTTCAAGAAAGATTCTGCATTGCAGCAAGCTTTGCTGGCTTCACTCTTATTTATTTCTCAACACAATTCTAACCTATAATTGATTTATGCAGCCATCGTGCTCTGGACCTCTTGATGCTTTGGAATTTTCCGCAACTGTGAACATCAACATGTGCATGGACATTATTTGTTCAAGTTGATGCACATGTGGTACCTCAATCTCACACGGCACAAATCTTACATGCCATTTATCAGCCCAAGCCTGTTCATCCAAGACACATTTCTGCCATAATAGATACTTTTTTATTCATTCATGGTGTGTGGGTTTCGCTGGCTGCACCAGCATTTATTGCCTAGCCCTAGTTGCCCTTGAGAAGGCGGTGGTGAGCTGTCTTCTTGAACCGCTGCAGTCTGTGGTGTAGGTGCACCCATAGTACTGTTTGGAAGGGGGTTCCAGGATTTTGACCCAGTGACGGTGAAGGAAAGGCGATATATTTCCAAGTCAGGATGGTGGGTGGCTTGGAGGGGAACTTCCAGGTGGTGGTGTTCCCATCTATCTGCTGCTCTTGTCCTTCTAGATGGTAGTGAGTGTGGGTTTGGAAGATGGCCAAAGGAACCTTGGCGAATTCCTGCAGTGCATCTTGTGGATGATACATACTGCTGCTACTGTGCATTGGTGGTGGAGGGGGTGAATGTTTGTGGATGTAGTGCCAATCAAGTGGCCTGCTTTGTCCTGTACAGTGTCAAGCTCATGCAGGCAATTGGGGAGTATTCCATCACACTCCGGACTTGTCCCTTGTAGATGGTGATCAGGCTTTGGGGAGTCAGATGGTGAGTTACTTGTGGCACGCTTCCTAGCCTCTGACCTGCTCTTGTAGCCACAGTATTTATATGGCTAGTCCAGTTTAGTTTCTGGTCAATGGTAACCCCCCAGGATGTTGATAGTGGGGGATTCAGTGATGGTAATGCCATTGAACATTAGGGGGTGATGATTGGGTTCTCTCTTGTTGGAGATGGTCATTGCCTGACACTTGTGTGGTGTGAATGTTACTTGACACTTGTCAGCCCAAGCCTGGATATTGTCCAGGTCTTGCTTCATTTGGACATGGACTGCTTTAGTATCTGAGGAGTCGCAAATGGTGTTGAACATTGTGCAATCATCAACGAACATCCCCACTTATGATCTTATGATGGAAGAAAGGACGTTGATGAAGCAGCTGAAGATGGTCGGGCCTAGGACACTACCCTGAGGAATTCCTGCTGAGATGACTGACCTCCAACAACTACGGCCATCTTCCTTTGTGCTAGGTATGAATCCAACCAGTGGAAAGTTTTCCCCCTGATTCCCATTGATTTCAGTTTTTCTAGGGCTCCTTGATGCCACACTCGGTCAAATGCTGCCTTGATGTCAAGGGCAGTCACTCTCACCTCACCTCACCTCAGGAGTTCAGCTCTTTTGTCCATGTTTGAACCAAGGTTGTAATGTGGTCAGGAGCTGAATGGCCCTGGCATAACCCAAACTAGGCTTCAGTGAGCAGGTTATTGCTAAGCAACTGGCGCTTGATAGCACTGTTGATGACCCCTTACATTGCTTTACTGATGATGAGAGTAGACTGATGGGGTGGTAATTGACCGGGTTGTATTTGTCCTGCTTTTTGTGGACAGGACATACCTGGGCAATTTTCCACATAGCCGGGTTGATGCCAGTGTTGTAGCTGTACTGGAACAGCTTGGCTAGTTGTGCAGCAAGTTCTGCAGCACCAGTCTTCAGTACTATAGCTGGAATATTGTCAAGGCCCATTGTCTTTGCAGTGTCTACTGCCTTCAGCCGTTTCTTGATATCACGTGGATTGAATCAAATTGGCTGACGCCTGGCATTTGTGATGCTGGGGACCTCCGGAGGAGGCCGAAATGGATCATCCACTCGGCACTTCTGACTGAAGATTGTTGCAAATACTTCAGCCTTATCTTTTGCGCTCGTGTGCTGGGCTCCTCCATCATTGAGAATGGGGATATTTGTGGAGCCTCCTCCTCCTCCTGTGAGTTGTTTAATTGTCCCACTATTCATGACTGGATGTGGTAGGACTGTAAGTTAAATGTTGGCTTGATGGCAGGAGTTGTTACTCTTACCTCACTTCTGACTGTCAACTCTTATAACCTTGATCAAGGCATAGATGTGTTAAGGTCTAGTGCGAAGTGATTGGATTTCAAACCTGAACAATGAATTAGTGAGTAGATTATTGATGAGCTGATGTTGCTGATGGCACTTTTGCATTTTTTGCGGATGTACTTGAGCAATCTTCCAAACGGTTGGGTAGATGCCACTGTACTGGCACAGCTTGACTACGGAGTGGCCAGCTTTAGTTCACAGCTGTTCAGCAGTGCAGTAAGGGTTTTATTAGAGCCAATAATCTTTGCCTATTCAGTGCACCCAGCTACTTCACATTTTGTGGTGTGAATTGAATTAACTGGATCCCAGCACTTAGATGGTGGGAATCTTAGGAGGCTGAAAAGACCATCCAGTCAGCACATTTGACTGAACACGTTTGCAATTGTTCAGCATTTTTCTTGCACTCATGTTGAGCTCCATCACAGTTGAGAATGAGAATTTTTAAGAGACTTCCTTCACCTATTAGTTAGCTACTTCTCCACCATCATTGTCAACTGGATGAAGCAGACAGCTTTGTTCTGATATGTTGGTTGAAGGACCACTTAGCTGTCTATAGATTGCTCCTTTTGGTGTTAGGCACACAGGTGATCCTGTACGTTAGTTTCATAGCCTAATTTCTCATTCCAAGGTGATGATGCTCTTGTGATGGCCTAGTGCCTTGTTTTGCGAATGCAGCCATTTGATGTGCCCTTGAACATATAACCAGATCTGTGTTGCTGGTATATTGGTGACAAGAAAGTATAATTAATATAAGGATACCAGCAAACTGACCAGATGGAAAGGCCAGATAAGTGAGAAGATTTTGAAACTATAGTTCTGAAGATGAATGGAAATAAAATTTGGTTCTTAAGGAAAACCAGAAACCTGTCTTTGTGCTTAAATCTCATGCATTTTGTTTAATTCTTGAGACCACGGTTTCTATCCTTTTTTCTTAAATTCGGTAAAGCTAAAATAAAACACATGACTTGCTGCAAGAAAATTTATTTTCTTGAAACCTATCCACTTAACATTTAAATGTTTAATTTATAAGATTATTTTCAAGCATTGCTTCAGTGAACAAAAGGACTTAAAGCCGTAAGCAACTAATATTGTATTGTGACAGATATTAGTGTGCGTTACCTACTCCATTAGGTGTGAGCTCAGATTCCCACAGAACTACAGTTCTCAACCCCACCCCTAATAGTAAAGCACATTTATGAACATTAACATTAAATTACATATGTTTTGTGTTTATTGTATAGGACCAAATGGAAGTGTGTGGGTTATGCTCAAGATAAAAGACAAATATGAATACTACTACAATTTGGAAACTACTGAGGGCACATGGGACAAACCAGAACATTTTGTACAGAACAACACTCAGCTCAGTAGAGAAGAAATTCAGGTATTGTCAGCAACCTGTGAAAACCAGCACTTTCATAAGTGTATTGTATCTACTTTAGCAATTCACTTCTTGGTATGAATGCTTATTGGTAAGGTCACTGTTTTGCATTCTTCATGAATAATGAACCAAATCCAATCTCCAGTCACTGGTGTAATAAAATTAGAATTTGACTTAGTTTGTTTCAATAACAAATGAACTATAAATGTACAGAATTTTTCAATGCAATCCTCAAACTACTGGTAAAAATCCTGGAACCTCATGTAATAAGCAGAGTTTTAATTACTGAGTTAATGTAAAACAATTATTTGTTTATGGTTGCATTTAGTTGCATTCACAGTCCATAATATCATTTCAATTTTGCGCCTTTAACCGCCTTTCCCCCCCAGTGATTTGCTAATGATTTGTCTCTCGTTTTAACAATCATAAGCTCAGTAGAATTGAGATCCGCCAAATAAAGCATCTCCACCTGATATTAATTGTCAGCAACAGAGCTGAAAGTAAAACTGTTATGTAATATACGCTGTAAATTATCTGAAGAAGGGTCATACGGACGCGAAACGTCAACTCTGTTTCTCTCTCCACGATGCTGTCAGACCTACTGAGTTTTTCCAGCGTTTTCTGTTTTTCTTTCTGTAAATTATTTATTGTGTGCTGACTGAGTCATAACATTTAATATTTTGACATGGAAATCCTTTGCCTTTTTTAACAACCCGCATGTACACCCTCAATAACAAATAACTCTGGAGTGCACGACATAAATATCAAGTACAACCAGTGTCCAGATCGTCGAGGTCGACGGTAGTGATAGGGGTAGCAAGGTTGGGGGTGGGGTAGTTCTGTGATGCCAGATGGAGCACCAATTAAGATGCTGTTTTCCTAGCACTGAAAAACCAGCCAAGCTAGTAACAAAAAGCAAAATACTGCAGGTGCTGGAAATCTGAAATAAGAACAGAGAATGCTGGAAACAGCCAGCAAATGATAAGCATCTATAGAGAAAGAAAGGTAGGGTTCACGTTTCGAGTCTGTGACCACTTGTCAGAACATCAGATTTGAAATGTTAACCTTAACATCCTCTCTTCACAGATACTGCCTGGCCTGTGCAGTGTTTTAAAGTAATGAGGCTCGGTGTGTTGCGTGATCCAACGTTCTTGTAAAGCAGCACATGTCTAATGAACTGTGAGCAGTGCTGTAAAAGTTTGGGTCTATGCAATGAAGAATGCATGTTTATGTCATCATATTTCTAGTTTTATTTATGTCTACACTGTATGTAGGTGTTGATGCAAATGCTTGCCTTTTCCATGAGAGCAATGTTTGTTTTAAAATGTTATAATATGTTTATGTAATCACCCAGTCGTGTCACTTTAAATTGGGTTGCTCAAGCCCACTGGGGAAAAGGGTTCTGTGGGAGCTGCATTATGTTCAGCCTTGTTTAGACAGCATGATTTGTGCAGCTGACAGTTCAGTAACTCTCTAATTACCATGGTTATCAGTGAAGTCAGTGCCACCTTCAAGAAAAAGGCTTTCAGGATGTTCCTCCCTTAACAGAGCAGAGAATCCATCATGTGGATTATCATGTGGATTCCCAGGTCGATTCCCAGGTCCCGGTTGCACCATCAATTTCACAAATTATTTGTTTTGTCAACATTAATGCTGTTTGTACTGGCAGCTTGGTGTGATAAAAACACCTCTTGTCTGTGTTTGACTTTTGGTATGATTTTCAGTCAGTTCCAAATCATTAAAAATTTTCAAGTTTGGATGTGAAAGAAGTATCAAGTCCCAATTTCAGAATTTGAGTGAGGGTGTGACTAACCATTGAGTACTCAACCCTTACTCTGAGCAGTGTTTGTTCGCCAACTCCCTGTGATGCACTAAGATTGAAGAGCACTTAATGTGATGAATCCTTGGGATGAGTCTCTATCTCAAAACTGGGCCAAGTTAGAATACACATGTGTCATATGTGCTATCTGCCAACACAATTTACTATCAAGCAGAAAAGTATTGTGAAAATTTAACTAGGATACATTGGCTTCAAAATTTAACTAGGATACATTGGCTTCAAAATTTCAGCTAGGCTAAACGGGGGAAAACTTTATCAACAGGCTGTTACTGCACTATTTGTCATTTATTTCTACACGTGAACGCTTGTCTTCATTATCAGTGAATCATTTTGAAATGCCTTTCTGTCGTTGACTATTTCTTTGAGTCAAAATTAAAATGTGAACCAAAAGGTTTGTATTCTCCTTAATTGTATTTCAAGCAAATAATTGCTCCCAAAATATATCAAGTGAAGTAAATGGATGATTGGTTAAGAAGCCAAGGTTTACCATATTGTTTTTGGTAGAAATTTATCATGCAGTGTAGAAGAGTCCCAAAATTATGGCCACTGTTACATACTATAGAGCCTTATGGACCATTTGCAAATATAAAACAAGGTGACACAGCTTTGAGAATAGGTTTCATTCCTGTGATTCCTCATGCAGATAGCCTCTGTTTTCTGTAAATTCATAGGGCAGAATCCTCTGCCTGTCGGGCGGTCTGGTCGGGAGCTGGCGCGGAGCAAATTGCCGCCATTTTACATGGGCTGGCCAATTATGGCCCGCCCAGCGTGACATGCGCCTGGTAGTGCTCAGCGCTATCTGTGCAGGCAGGGGGAGGAGGGAGAATCGGGGCCTGCACTCTTTCGCACCTGTGTGCGAAAGTGCACAGAAATCTCCGAGGCATGGAGCTGCCTCAGGGAGATTAAGTTCAAATTGAACGTTCAAAATAAAGTGAGTTAAAAATCATTTACACGTCCCCTCATGTGACATGTTTATGAATTGAGCAGTTTATTTATTAATTTATTAAACCTTCATGAAACCTCATCCAGCCCGTGAATGAGGTTTCATGAAAAACGCAAAGGCCGCTTGGGCCCTTCACCTGTCCGCCAACCTTAAGGTTGGACGGGCAGTGTTGATAACTACTTTAATTGGCTTTTAAATAGCCTTAATAGGCCTTTGACATTTCGGCGGGTGTGCAGCCGCCTCCAACGCGCGCATCCGCCGAGTGGAAGATCTGGATGACGTGCGGTGACGTTGGGACGCACGCCCAACATCACCGTGCATCGTTTTACACGTCAGCATGCGGGGTCCGTCCCCGCATGCTGATGTGAAAATTCCCCCCGTAGAATACTCATAAAAGCACTTATGCGGCTGCCCCATCCTGCCGTAAATTCAATTGCACCTTTTAAGTCATAGAATTATTATGACACAGGAGGAGGCCATTTGAGCCATTGAGGCCATGCTGGCTCTCTGGAGAGCAGTCCAGCCAGTCCCGTTCCCCAATTCTATTCCAGTAGCCTGCAAGTTTATTTCCCTCAAGTAACCATGCAATTTCCTTTTAGGAACGTTGATTGTCTCTGCTTCCACCACCCTTTTTGGCAGAGTTCCAGGGCTTTACCGCTCACTGCATAAAAATCTTTTTCCTCACATCCCCCTTGCAACTCTTGCCCAAAACTTTTAATCTGTGTCCGTTAGGTTTTTTTTTAAAAAAGGAAAACATTTGCAGAATTAAAGACATACAAAAGCAATCTGCCCCACCCAAAGCAAATAGTAAATTAACTGAATTTAATGCTCTGTTTCAAGAGAGTGAACTATTCAGCTTTACAGGCTCTGAAACCACAGAATGCAAGTTGAACACTTCTGATCCAATATATTGAGCTTTACCTAATAACAGGTACAAATTACGTCTTAAAACAAATGCAAAAAATACCTTCCATTCTTTCCCATACAACAGACCACCCCACCTCTGCTGCCCACGTGATACACCTCTTTAAGTGCTGTGCCTTGCATCCCAATTAACATAGCCCTATGCTTTCCATTGTGAGGTCAAGCCCCAGGCCATTATATTGCATGCTCATCATTGGGTCCTAGCACATTCTGTTCTTCAAAAAGTAGTTAATAGTGAAGAATGCAAGGAGTTGAGGGTGAATGCCAAATATCATGTTCAATCAGCTCATCCTGTGCAAAATGATAATCTGAAGATTAATTTGGAAATTTCTTGAATTGTCTTGTTTTCTTAGGTGCACATCCTATTCAGTGATTTTAGCATACATATGTTGTTTACTTGCTACTCATGTGATGATGCCTATTGATTATTTTCTTCAGGATATTACTGGCCGAGTAACAGGCGATTACCACCGTGAGCAGCTCTGGTTAGCGAATGAGAATAAGATCATTTGTCTGCAGGCACGCGCAAGAGGATACCTTGTAAGAAAAGCTTACAAAGAACGAAAGAACTACCTCCACAAACAGGAACCTTCTATCATCAGGCTACAGGTGTGCTTGGAAATTTTTATTCTTGGGAATTAAGTCTTTAAGGATGGATATAGAAAAATAAACTACTGTAACACGGTTCAAATTCATATTTATGTAACCAAATAGTCATTTGGTAGTTGGACTTGAAGTTGAACAGAACTTGAGTATTGCTGAAGAAAGACATTTTGTCAAAGCTTTTTGTCTTGCACTCATCAGGATAATCGCAAGAATACCAATATCAGGGAAAGCAACAACTTTATACTGTATGGGAAGAATATGCTGATTGGTTGTCAAGTGGACTCTGATTGGTAGAGGCATTGCTATGGAGAACGCACCAATTAATGGTGACTGACAGTTAACTGCCAAGCATGGTTTGAAATTTAAACCAGGCAGCTTGACTCTGATTGGTCAAGGTATTGCCCTGAGGATTGAACCAGTAAATGGCTATCATTTATTTTGTTTAGCTGAAGCAGGCGCAATGTGAGATTTATGAAATAGGCAGAATGACCTTTTGGCTAGGAGTTGCCATGGGATCCCCTCTAGGCCCAGCTCTTGCAAACATCCTTATTGGGTTCCATGAAAAACATGTCTTCAATGAAATGACACCTAACCTCCTACTACTTGCATATTTCCGATATGTGGATAATATGTTTGCTATGTTTAAATCCATAGCAGCATGTAATAATTTCCTTGCATATCTTAATGGGCTCCACCCTATGCTCAAATTCACCTTCGAAATAGAGCAGTCAAATGAACTCCCTTTCCTTGGCATACTAGTTGAGAAATCTGCCAGGGGATTTTCTACCATGATCTACTGCAAGCCTACCTTCACTGGTTAATACACGCATTGGGATTCTTACAGTTCCATGCACTATAAGATTGGCCTTATTGGCAACCTCTTAAATAGGGCCCAAGACATTTATTCACCATGCAAGCTTGATGCTGAAGTAGAGCGCATCAAAGACATCCTGTGGGATAATGGCTACCCTACATTTCGCACTGTATATCATGCAAACTCATGAGCGGGTCTAAGGCTGTCACTTTCAGCCCTGGAAAGTGTCCAGTCTACCTCAGAATACCCTGTAAGGGCAAGGAGTTCCAAAAATTTGAGCAACAAGTGAAGCTAGCTGTTTCACACTGCTGCTATGCAGTAGCAGCATGAGTGGTATTTGCCTCTAACGGGGTACTGCCGTCAAGCCAAAAACACATTTTGCCTATCACACAAATGAGTAATGTGGTATATGAATTTCAGTGCCAGTGTGGTGCTAGGTATGCCCCAAAGACTGGCGGATCATACCAAACAGTATGATCACAACAGGCAAGGTACAGACTGTACCCAAACAGCCCGTGTTTGCAAAACTCAAAACACAATGTCCAACATTAGATGTGATTCCACAGTTGGACAACATTTGCTAAATAATCCTCAGTGTGCTAAAAAATACACTGACAACCAATTTAAGATTGTCAGTCGGGCTCGCAATATGGAGCATTTGTGTGACTGGAAGCTACATATATTAATACACAGGCCCCTGTTCTTTGCAGGCAGAAAGAACATGTACACGCATTGCATCTGTTTCAGCTAAACAAAGTAAGTGATAGTCATTCACTGGCTCATTGGTCAAGGCATTTCCTGAAGAATCAGAGTCAAGCTGCCTGATTTAAATTTCAAAGAATGCTTGGCAGTTAACTGTCAGTTGCCATTAACTGGTACATTCTCCATGGCAAAGCCTCTTGAGTCAAGTCCACTTGACAAACAATTAGCACACTCTTCTCAAACAGTATAAAGTTGTTGCTTCACCTGTCATTGGTATTCTTGCGATTGTCCTGGTGAGTGCAAGATGAAAAGCTTTGAAAAAATATCTTTTTTCAGCAACACTCAATTTATGTAACCATTCACACATGCTGAACATTTAGTGTTGAGCAGATCCTTCTCTTACTGAAGAATTACCTAGGTTTCTTTGACAACAGGATTGCTAACCTGCAAACAAATAGTTACTGTGTAAAATTTTAAAGGTGAATTCCTTCCTTAGATATTTGTGTTACTTTCACAAGTGTACATATCTAGCAATTGTGTTAAAATTATGCGTTTTACTTTACGGATACTTACCAATGAAGGCTAACGTTTTTTCTGTTGTACCAGAACACTTTTTTTTCTTCTTTTTGTTGTTTTAAAATCTGCTATTTTCAAGCAATCCATTAGGAATATTCCCAGCAGCCCATTAGTTGGGCAGGTTTGTATATGTAGGGGATGAATGGCTGGTTGGTTGGAGAAACTGGTTTAATCAGCTCAATGCTTTGTTTGTTATAGTCTTCTTGGAAAGGATATAAACAGAGGAAGGCTTACAAGGACAGGCTAATGCTCCTGCAAAATAATGCTGCAGCTATTATTAAGGTAATTTTATTCTCTGTAAAGTTTTATAGTTTCTTCACAATATACGAGAGCATTGAATTCTATGGCATTTTTATTTGTTATAAATCTGAAAATCATGGAAGCTGCCTGTAACTGATGGAGGAGCAAACAGTGGTCTTATTGATCATGCCTTTAATGCCTATATACTGTTTTGATAGATCCAGTCTTTTGTGAAGATGTGGAGGGCAAGAAAAGCATATCGTGCAAGATGTCAGTATTTCAAAGACCATGTGAGTTATTTGATAGCTTAATATTACATGGCTTCCTGTTTCAACAGGTCGTCTGCTTTCTCAAAAAAAGTTTCCAAGTCTGAGATGTGAATGGGGAACCGATTTTGTGTAACAATGTTCTTTCACCTTAGTTTTAATTGTCAATTAATAGCTTACAAAATGGAAACCTGGACTGACTGCTTTCACCTCTCAGTAGCCTTCTCTGCACTTTAAGGTTTGGATCATTAAGGCTTTTCGGTGACACCGTGTTGTTGATTCATCGGTGCACTGTGCTGCAAAGTTGTGGTGAATGAAACAATTTCTGTGGTGATCCACCCTCAACAGAGGAAACGAGTGAACACGTGAATGGAGGGAAAACAAATCCAACTTGGGCCTCTTGCACATTTCCTAATACCCAGTTATGAAATAGAACTGGAATTAAGCTAACTGCCTTGTGTTGGCTGATGGAACAGCCCACGGAACGAAAAGGAAACAGGCAGTCATTTATTCATTTAAGAAATAAAAGTTGTTTTTTTCTGCTAAACCTGGGTGATAAAGATAAATGACATTAATTTGCAGTAGAAGAGGCCTGCTGAGTCACATCTGATTTATTTTGATTTAAAAAATTGCAGTGTTCTAAATTAACATATCAGGGTAACAATGAAGTTTAATTCCTCTCATTAGTGTTTAGGGTAGTTCTATGTGTTAGAGCTGTACGTGCCAAGCCACCTAATGGGGAGGATATTGAACCCATGAATCTTCACTTGACATTCCTAATTTTGGATATACTTTCAGAGGAGGACTTTTGGGGCTGAATTTTACTTTGGGGGTGGGAAACAGAAATTAGGACTGTTTCTGAGTCCCAGGCACATCCCTGGGGAGGGAAAGGATCACTGATGTAGGATTTTCACAGAGGTGCCCCTTTAATTGGCATGAAGCCACATTCCCTGTTCAATTAGGGGTGACAGATTGGCCCTCTAGCTTCGAGGCCCTATTGGAGGCCTTCCAGCTTGAGAGGCGCTGCAGTAATGAGTAAGTAAAGAGAGGACACTTCACCAAATTTAAAAAAAAAATTGAAATAAGAAGCAGCCAGACCACCATTGTGTGGTTGGGGTTAGTGTGTATTGTGGGAGGGGGGGGTGGGGGGCGGTGGCTGGAGCTTCCTGGGGGCTTCCTCTACACGGCAGCCTTTGGCTACACCAGCATGCAGGCAGGGAGGAAAATCCCAGTTGGCCTGCTTTCAGTACTCTTAAGACCCTCAATGAGTCTAATCGGCTGCCACCTGAGTCGCCCTGCCGAACCCCAAACCTGCCTTGACCAAAATGCTGGTGCCAGGAATGGGATTGGGGCACTGACACGCTGGCAGGTGCTGGTATTTTTGGGCCACATTAACCTCCATCACAATCTTGGCAGAGTACAAAAATTCTGCCCCAAGTGGAGGCAGGTTCTTCCCCTTCAGAGAGGGCAGGAAATTTATATTTCTTGGAAGATAGTTGCAAAGTGAAATTGAATATCCTGAAGTGAGAACAATGGATTGAAAGGGCAATAGAAAACTATTAAAATGAATTCCAATGTTACTGCTCCCCTTAATTTAGTTTAATTCTTTAATATTCACAATACTGACAATATTTGATCAGAAACTTTTAACGAATATATTTAGTGAATAAATAATGAATGCTACACTTGCCTCTGAAGAAGTTATATTTTTGACTCCTTCGATTTAAAAGTGTATACTTTGCAAATAAGCTATTTTTCCACTTCTCAGACAAAGCAAATAATTAAAATCCAGGCGTTCCTCAGAGCAAATAAAGCTAAAGATGACTACAAAACCCTGAGTGAGTATTTAACTATTTCACACGTTGCAGTTAAGATTTTTTTTTGCGACTGAGGGTGGAATATGTGAATCCCAACCTCAACCATGAATTATTTTACTGTCTCTTCTTGTCTTGCACTTTGCAGACCATGTATTACTTCATGATTCAGATTCTGCCAGTACCCATGCTTGCGCTAATCCTGCGCCCATACTATTTGATAACTGCTCGCAGGATGCTTAGTTTCTGCCCTATTCATTTTGAGCTGCAGAGAGCAACAGGAGTGTTATGTGCATCAGTTCCATCTGGTCCTATTGTTTGAGATTGGATTCCACTCTGCTGAACTGAGAGTGACCCCACAGCCTGCTATGACAGTGTCAAGTGCAGTTCAATCTCATTACTATAGTGAAAACAGAATTCTTATGATGAGGCACTGATCTTTAGCAAGAATTCTGAGCTGTATTTCTTTGTTTGAAGGATCCAACAGCTCAGTCAGGAAATGGGCATTTTGGTTTGCTCTGATTAGTGTCTGTGTTCCTTGCTGCTTTGTAAAAATGATCTGTGTATTTAGAAAGTCTGGTTTTGTGAACTGACTGAGTAAAAAATGCTGACCGCTCTTGTTCCTCCTTTCCTCACCCTTGTCTCCCTTATTGCTTAATTGAGCTTCAGCTACTTTGGAGTATAGGAAAATGAGTCAGCAATTCAGCCCCTCAAACCTATTCCACCATTCAGTTAGATCAGGAGTGATCTGTACCTCAACTCCATTTACCTGCTTTAGCTCCATATAACTTAATATTTTCACCTAACAAAAAAATCTAGCTGCCTGAAAACTCCAATTGCCCTAGCATTCACAGCCTTTTAGGTGAAAAAATTTATTGGTTCCTGCTTTAGAAATTAGAAATAAACTTAAAGTATGCATATTAATCAGCTTGAATAGGTTAATACTGCAAGTTTTGTTTTACTGGAAGCTGATTAAGGTTTTGCTTCACTAGAAACAAGGCTAGTGGAATGACTTTTCTTAGGTGATGACAGCCTGAAAAGGGGTCATGGTCAGCTGAGGCCTCTGCAATAGCCTGAGAACAACTGGAGAAATACTTAAAAACAAATAACACAGCTTTGAAGTATGCTTATGATTTTCAATTAACCTTGCCTAATTGCTTGCAGAAATGCAAAAGTTATTTAGTGTCTGGAAGAAGAATAGAAGTTATTTTAGTGAATCACCTTATGGTTCAAAAGTCTGATAGAAATGAGAATGGTTGGACAGGATCGTCATTATGAACAGCTCATTAACAGGCCTTGTGAACAACTCTGGGCAAAAATAACTGATAACAGACAAATAGGCACAATTAAGCCCCTGAAAGTTAGTTTGAAGGCTGGCGATCAGATGTTTCTTGGCAGTTGTGCAACTGATCATGAGGAACAACATAGAATGAGATAAAGGAAGATGATGTTAAAGACCTGCTTGGTCAAGGGCATAAGGTGCATGTAAAAGATACAGAAGCTCATGGAAGTACATAACAAAAGGGTAAGCATTTACTACACGGTTTAAACAAAGAACTTGATGCACCATTGGACATTTTATGTTGTAATGAATTTTTTCAGGACAACCAAGTCCTACCAATAAAACACCCAGGTCCAGCCCTGAAAAGGGGTATAAAGGATAAGTTATTGAAGGATGCCATTGCAGTAGTTGGTGGAGAGAAAGGTAGATCCATACTAATACTATTGAGTAGTTTGAGAAGTTAGGAAGACGTGAGGCATCGAGAAGAGGAGAGAGCTGTTTGTGCATGCCAGCCATCCTGCCTCAGCTGAGAGTAGGACGAGGGATGAGTGCTAACTTGGGAACTTGGTGCAGAGGGAGGAAGGGTGCTGCTTTTTATATCTTCTTCAGCCTCCAGTAGCTGCTGAGTATTTTTTTTTAATCCAATGGAATTTCTTAAGTTACAACTTTACAATCCCAGGAAACATGAACAAAGAATAGACAGTCCCTTCCTTTCTGAAGATTCCAATCACTTGCTGATTTCATCAAATTTCGGTTCTTCAAATTTAAGATCTGGGAATTTGGTGAGGTCTCCTCCCCCATAGAGCCGTTGCAGTTTGGCAATCCCCTCATCCATATTTTTTCGGTATTCGGGACCAGCAGCAACAGGACCACCTGCTTTCTTGCCCTTCGTGTCATAGTCATGGCATTAATTAGGTGAGCAGTTAAGTAACTGGTGGTGAGTTTTAAGATGTTATCCCTCTACATGGGGGCAGTAGTTTAAACTAGTTCTGGGGAGATATAAATATTGCGTTAAATTTATAGCTTAGGTAGTTAAACTACTTACCACAATTACAGATAAAAATTGAGTGTTATTTCTAAAATTGAAACCTAATTCATTAAACAAAACACAATTAAGATGGCAGGGCAGTTGATGTTTTGCAGCTGTATCATGTGGGAGCTGGTGGTCACTGTGTGATCCACAGCAACCACATCTGCAGCTCAGAGTTGATGAGCTGGAGTCCAAACTTCAGGCACTGCGATGAATCAAGGAGGGGGAAAGTTACTTGGATGCTTTGTTCCAGGAGCCTGTCACACCCCTTAGGCTATATATTTCTGATATTGTCTGTGGCCTGGGACAGCTGTGTGTGAGTCCAAGTATGTAGTGGGTACCCACATGCACCACGACATCTGGATCCTTCCCCACTCATTTGAAGTTCTCCTCCAGGCGAGTCCAAGTGAGGCAGGTTATGAGGCTCAGAAGGTAGTAACGGAGGGGCCTCAGCTCTTGTAATCGTCCAACAGGTTCGAGGTTCTTCCAGCTTGTGTAGGCGAGGGCAGGGACTGCAGGAAGGATGAGCAAACTGACCATAGCAGCCTGGTGCAGAAAGCCATTAAAGTTGGGGGAGTGGAAAGGAATGCAATTGTAGTAGGGGGACAGTATAGTTATGGGGATAGAAAGGGTTCTCTGCAGCCTTGAACCTGAGTTCTGAAGGTTGCCTGCCAGGTGTCAGGGTTAAGGACACCTCCTCCAGCCTGGAGGAGAACTTTGAGTGGGAGGGGAAGGATCCAGATGTCGTGTTGCATGTGGGTACCTACTACATATTTAGGACTTAGAAAGAGATTCTGCGGAGGGAGTATGAGCAGCTAGGAACTAAATTAAAAAGTAGAGCCACAAAAGTATTAATCTCTGGATTGCTATCTGAGCCATGAGCAAATTGGCACTGGGTAAATAAGGCCATAGAGTGGAATGCATGGCTCATAGATTGGTGTGGGAGAATGGGTTTCTATTCATGGGGCACTGGCACAAGTACTGGGAAAGAGGGAATTATATTGTTGGGGTGGCTTTCAACTGAACCACACTGGGACCAGTGTCCTGGTGAATCATATAACTAGGGCTAACCTAAATAATGGGGAAGGGAGGATTCGAAAGTTGAAGAGAAAGGGCAAGGTATGAGAGTAGGGTAGTGATATAGGTAATGTTAACCAGAGTGTGACAGGATGGGACAGAGCTTATAAACATAAGAGTGCACTAGCAAATATGTTCAAATTAGGGAAAAATAACTTTAAACTAACAGGGCTGGGAGGAAGATTTGGGTGAAGGGAGATTTAGAAATCTAAGGATAAATGTTGAGGCAATAGGAAAGCATATTGATATGGGTGAAGACAAGTTGAGTGGGACAGGAAGGGACAGAGAGTTTAACAGTAAGAGTGCATCAAGAGAGTAAGGCCCATGCAGGTAATAGTAGTGAAAAAATAAAATTGAAGCCACTTATTGCGGATGCTCCCCCCATTCAAATGATAAAGATGAACAAGTGGCACGAATATGAGATATAAATGGATTATATCTAATTGCCATTACAGGGACATGGGGCTGGAATATACACTGAGGGTGGGCCCCTTGCATCCCAGCATAAATGCCAGGGCCGAATCCACCGCCATTTATTTAGCTGCTTTAATTTTCGGGCAATAGCTCCCAGGCAGTCACTGACTTGGATTTTACAGTTCTGACAATGTAGTTCATTGTTTTATTGGCTTTGTTGATTGTTACTTTTCAGTGGCTGCATATGTTGAGTATGGACTCCAAGAATCACCTTTAGTATTGTTAACAATGCATGGAGTATGTGTGTCACCCACTTCACCTTTCTGTGTGAAATATTTTATCCATATTTGCATTATAATGTTTCTGCCATTTTGTGGGCCTCCCATGGTGTATCGTTTAGCTTTTCCTATAATTTCAAGGCTGCCTCCTTCGAATGCCCTGCCTCTCCATTTTTGGCATCATCTGTACGTCTGACCAATTTGCACTGAGTTTCTGAACCCAAGTCTTATGATTTGAATTGCAAACAGCAGTGGTCTGAAAACTGACACTTGGGGCACTCCCCTTTAGCTAGTATCTATTTTCTACCATTCAGGAAATTGCTCATCAATTATCTAGCTTTGCTTTGAATTGCCACTCCATTGAGCTTAATTAGGAAACTCATGTTGAATGCTATGAAATGCTTTTTGAAAATCTAGGTGCGCATCGTAAAGTTTTCCACTGTTGACTGAGGATATCACTTCCTTAAATTGAGAAAGTTGATTAGGCAGAATCTTCCTGCTGTTTACTCAGCTGTTATACAGATAATCAAATAATTATCAATTACTTATGATAATTCCATTGTATTACAATTAGTCTGGTATGTTACTTTTATTACGATATTGATTTAAAATAAATTGTGATACAAATTTTGAGACACTTGGGAAAGAAGAGCTTTCATATTTTCCTAGGACATATGTTTGGTGTAAACATCTTTCGTGGTATCCAGCGCCAATCAAGATTATGTTGGTTGCATACTTTCTGTCTAGGAGCTGGCTATGTTAGCAAGTGCCATGGTCTTAAAAATAAGTTAGTACAAACTGTTTCAAATGCATTATTTTAAATGGAACCATTCTTTTGGACAAGTACATTTAATCATAAGTACAAAATGCCTCCAAAAGTACTGGGGCGAGGTTGGGGGAGTCATAATAAATGTCCCATACTTGTTGTCAATATTACTTGGTGAGGTCAGATGGAGTGAAGCTTTGCCAATTAACTATTTGCCGGCTTGTATCTCAGAGCTCTCCCTAACCTACCAGTAGCAGAATTGGTCAACATATCCAGTTAGGAAGTAATGATCCAACTGTACAGTATTTTGGTCAATTCACACTGAATATAGGTTTGGTCAACGAGATACAAGGAGGCATTCACACAGTGAAGGCAGGGAGTGGAGTGACAAGGCTGATCCTTAGTCTCATGGGTTGGAGATATGAGAAATGATGAGACACCTGGTCTTTTTGAAACATACTAAAAAGGAAAGGTAAAGATCAGCTGGTCCTACACTATCATGATGTAACTTATGCAGCACCATTATCCCAGCCACTTCACTCATTCCAACCCATTGAGGCAATGTCATGGGAGAGACGAGAAATAAACACCATAGACAAATGTAGGGAAAATCTATTTTGAACACTTGCAGTGGGTCTACATTCATTGCATTTGTGGCAACTTGTTCTAGAGACTGGCAACTAGAACCATTGAAAAGTTACAGTGCAGAAAGAGGCCATTCAGCCCATCATGTCTGTGCCAGCCATAAAAAGAGAAAAAAGCTAGCCACTCATTTTTAATCCCACTTTCCAGTACCTGGTCTGTAGTCTACAGGTTACACAATTCCTGGTGCATATCCAGGTACCTTTTAAATGAGTTGAGCTAGGTGGACCAGAGATTTCTCAGTTGCTCTGAGCCAGGTCAGTGCTAAAGCACTACAGTCAGCTGCTGTGTTTGCAAGCTAGATCATTAGGGATTCCGCCAGAGAGTGTTTTATGATGGTGGAGACAGGAATTCCTCCGCTGTGATGCTTTCTTGACACATGGCAGAGGATTTGTGCGTTGGTGGCCAGAATAAATCACTGCCTTCAATGGCAAAAAGGCACAGAGGCTGGGTCAAATAAACTAATTACTTTGCAATCATTGCTTCAATACACAAATACCCTACTTTCTAGTCCTGTGTTTGTTTTTCCTCTTTAGTCAGTGCAGGAGAGCCCCCATTGAATGTTGTGCGTAAATTTGTTCACCTGCTGGATCACAGTGACCTGGACTTTCAAGAGGAGCTGGAAGTTACAAGGATGAGGGAAGAAGTTGTCACCAAAATCCGATCCAATCAGCAACTCGAGAAGGATCTCAACCTGATGGACATTAAAATTGGGCTTCTGGTGAAAAACAGGATAACGCTACAGGTCTGTTTCCCTTTCTGTATACTTCCAAAACCGACCCTTTCATTCACTCCCATCCTTTCTCCTACCCCCTCCCTTCCCCCCCCAACCTTGCTCATCCTCACGATCCCATCCCACTCGATACCTTATTACCCATCTTCTCTCCATCTCACCCTCTCTTCCCCTACCCCGCCGCCCAACTGTTCACTATGTAGCTTCCTGAAAAGTTGATGACTCGATCACAGTTCTGTATAATTTTTAAAGCCTAGAATTTTGAGGTACCAGATGCCTCAGGAAGAAAGTGGTTGTATTACCCTTTGGAAGAGCTGATGGGGCAAGAAATATTAATTCTACAGAATGGTCAGCTGTTTCTGAGCAGCTGTGTGCTGTCGGGAACTAGAGATAGCTTAAGTTATATCTGTATTTGTGGGTGTTAGGAATGAGTTTTAGGTTTAATTTGTATTTCTGTATTTGTGTTAAGAAAGGGGGGAACTTGAGTTTTGCTTTCGCTTCAAAAGATGCCTGCACTTTAATGAGGTTTCATGACTTTTGAAGGGATGTTAAAACAAACATAAGGTAGGAAAACTGTGCTGTTGCCTAGTAAGAGGGGTCCAGAGAGAGGGACCCACAGTGTTGGAGCAAAACAGAAAAGTGGTTTCAGTTCAATTGGAAGGAGTTGCTAGTAGAAACAGCATAGGAGAGGGACAGAAAGCAAGTCCAAAACTAAAGAAGAAGCCAAAACCAGGGATAGAACAGGAGAAAGGCCCCAAGAACCTTCTAGTCAAAGGAAGAATAGGAGCCTGAAAAAGGTCCTGTTAAGTGAAGTTAAGAGTGAGGAGCACAGGGAAACTCCAAGCTTAAAAGGATAAAGCTGCAGGAAGCAGATGTAAAGCAAAATAGACTTGCAAGAAGCCAGAAGATCTAAGAAGACAGCCAAAGGTTCATGATTCCTCACAATGGGCATCTGAAGCTGTGGTAAAAGCGAAGAACTGCGGATGCTGGAAATCCAAAACAAAAACAAAAATACCTGGAAAAACTCAGCAGGTCTGGCAGCATCAGTGGAGAGGAGTACAGTTGACGTTTCGAGTCCTCTTAACCCTTCAACAGAACTAAGTAAAAATAGAAAAGGGGTGAAATATAAGCTGGTTTAAGGGAGGGAGGGGGGGAGGGGTTGGGACAAGAAGAGCTAGGTAGAGGGCCAGTGATAGGTGGAGATAACCAAAAGATGTCACAGACAAAAGGATAAAGAAGTGTTGAAGGTGGTGATATTATCTAAAGGAATGTGCTAATTAAGGGTAGAAAGCAGGACAAGCAAGGTACAGATAGCCCTAGTGGGGGTGGGGTGGGGTGAAGGAATCTAAAAAGGCTAAAAGGTAGAGATAAAACAATGGATAGAAATACATTTAAAAATAATGGAAATAGGTGGGAAAAGAAAAATCTATATAAATTATTGGAAGAAACAAAAAGGAGGGGGGAAAAACGGAAGGGGGGGTGGAGATGGAGGAGAGAGTTCATGATCTAAAATTGTTCAATTCAATATTCAGTCCGGAAGGCTGTAAAGTGCCTAGTCGGAAGATGAGGTGCTGTTCCTCCAGTTTGCCTTGAGCTTCACTGAAACAATGCAGCAAGCTAAGGACGGACATGTGGGCATGAGAGCAGGGTGGAGTGTTGAAATGGCAAGCGACAGGGAGGTCTGGGTAATGCTTGTGGACAGACCGAAGGTGTTCTACAAAGCGGTCACCCAGCCTGCGTTTGGTCTCTCCAATGTAGAGGAAATCGCATTGGGAGCAATGAATAAGTTGAGGGAAGTGCAAGTGAAATGCTGCTTCACTTGAAGAGTGTTTGGGCCCTTGGACGGTGAGGAGAGGGGAAGTGAAGGGGCAGGTGTTGCATCTTCTGCGGTTGCATGGGAAGGTGCCGTGGGAGAGGGTTGAGGAGTAGGGGGTGATGGAGGAGTGGACCAGGGTGTCACGGAGGGAATGATCCCTACGGAATGCCGCCGGGGGGGTGAAGGGAAGATGTGTTTGGTGGTGGAATCATGCTGGAGTTGGCGGAAATGGCGGAGGATGATCCTTTGAATGCGGAGGCTGGTGGGGTGATAAGTAAGGACAAGGGGGACCCTATCATGTTTCTGGGAGGGAGGAGAAGGTGTGAGGGCAGATGCGCGAGAGATGGGCCGGACAGGGTTGAGGGCCCTGTCAACCACCGTGGGTGGAAAACCTCGGTTAAGGAAGAAGGAGAACATGTCAGAGGAACTGTTTTTGAAAGTGGCATCATCAGAACAGATGCGACGGAGGCGAAGGAACTGAGAGAATGGGATGGAGTCGTTACAGGAAGCGGGGTGTGAGGAGCTGTAGTCGAGGTAGCTGTGGGAGTCGGTAGGCTTGTAATGGATATTGGTGGACAGTCTATCACCAGAAATTGAGACAGAGAGGTCAAGGAAGGGAAGGGAAGTGTCAGAGATGGACCATGTGAAAATGATGGAGGGGTAGAAATTGGAAACAAAATTAATAAATTTTTCCAGGTCCCGATGAGAGCATGAAGCAGCACCGAAGTAATCATCGATGTACCGGAGAAAGAGTTGTGGGAGGGAGCCGGAGTAGGACTGGAACAAGGAATGTTCCACATACCCCATAAAGAGACAGGCATAGCTGGGGCCCATACGGGTACCCATAGCCACACCTTTTATTTAGAAGAAGTGAGAGGAGTTAAAGGAGAAACAAGTTCAGCCAGACGGAGGAGAGTAGTGGCGGATGGGGATTGTTCGGGCCTCTGTTCGAGGAAGAAGCGGAGAGCCACCAAACCATCCCGGTGAGGGATGGAGTTGTAGAGGGATTAGACGTCCATGGTGAAGAGGAGGCGGTTGGGGCCAGGGAACTGGAAATTGTTAACGTGATCCAGGGTGTCAGAGGAATCACGGATGTAGGTGGGAAGGGACTGGACAAGGGGAGAGAGAAGGGAGTCAAGATAGCGAGAAATGAGTTCCGTGGGGCAGGAACAGGCTGACACGATCGGTCTGCCGGGACAGTCCTGTTTGTGGATTTTGGGTAGGAGGTAGAAGCGGGCCGTCCGAGGTTGAGAGACTATCAGGTTTGAAGATGTGGAAGGAAGATTTGTGGAAGGAGATGAAGTCAGTGACAGTCCTGGAAACAATGGCTTGATGTTCAGTGGTGGGGTCATGGTCCAGGGAGAGGTAGGAGGAAGTGTCTGCGAGTTGACGCTCAGCCTCTGCGAGGTAGAGGTCAGTGCGCCAGACAACACAGCACCACTCTTGTCAGCAGGTTTGATGACAATGTCAGGGTTGGACCTGAGAGAACGGAGTGCAACAAGTTCAGAGAGAGACAGGTTAGAATGGGTGAGAGGAGCAGAGAAATTGAGACGACCAATGTCACGCCGACAGTTCTCAATGAAAAGATCAAGAGAAGGTAAGAATCCAGAGGAAGGGGTCCAGGTGGAGGGAGAATATTGGAGGTAGGTAAAAGGATCCGTTGAATGGGGAGAGGACTCCTGCCCAAAGAAGTGAGCATGGAGACGAAGGCGGTGGAAGCTGTGGTGGTGGTTTGACATGGCTGAGTATCTGAGAGAGAGTGCTTGGAAGGCAAAGCTTGAATGCACTTGGCGAACCAGGGAAGAGGAACATTGGAAGGAGAGTTTGAAACCCTGGAAGTGGACCCTTCTGGAAGATATCTGAGAGAGTGTCATTTGGGAGAAGATTCCAAAGCGGGTTCTTCAAGAGTAGAGATTAGAAACCCACGTGTGAAAGACGGAGTTCGGTGAGTCTGGTTGGCTTACGGTGTGACAAGCGTCTGGGGGGAGCTGATGAGGGATCCATAGCATCTGTTTGGGGTGGCATCTGTCACTTGGTTTCAGAGAGTGGTGTGCCTGACCACAAGTCGCTTATTGGTTTACATGGGCTGTGTACTTATTGTGAACATGGCAGTATAAGATAGATTTTGTAACTTGTGTTATCCTTATGAATCTGTAAAATGTTGTTAAGATATCGTTGTGGGTGAAGGATATTGTAATATCGTTCATCTTTTCTTGTTTAATAAATGTTTTATTCTTTTGTTAAAAGTTCATCAGCTGACTCCTGTGACTCTGTTCAGTAGCTACTCTCCACTTTTCTAAATGAAAAATAAAAGTTAGGATCTATCAAGCTGGGTTCCACCCTGGGATCCGACTTGTCCAGTAGTAACATCAGTTGGGATCATAACGGTGCCCAGTTTGGTGTGGAGTCCCATCTGAGAAAGCAAATCACATATCTAAAGTTTTTCCCATTCCCCCAATAGGATGTGATTTCCCACAGCAAGAAAATGGATAAGAAGAACAAGGGCCAGGCCGTGGAAGTAATTTCGAGTGACAAGCAAGGGCTAAAATCACTCAGCAAAGAAAATAGGAAAAAACTGGAAGCATATCAGCACCTTTTCTACCTGCTTCAGGTAGTAACATCTAGAAAACGTTTTTAAAGTCTTATGATTTTTACATTTCCTGTAACAAGTGGGTCACACCTTTATGTGTGCGTGTAAGTGAGAGCTTCCTTGTGGATTGTTTTGTTTTGCTATATCAGTTAATGCAGAAATTTGGCCCCATGCCATGTTGAATACTGATGACTTTCATACCCAGATGATTAATACCTTGGGCAATAACAGCCTATTGAATGTTGATTTTAAAAATGGATTTTGTAGCCCTGTTACGGTTTGTTGAGCATAAAATATGCTAGTTCATCGTCATTATCACTTGTAGTTAATGCCAACATGTGATTAGTTATCTCAGGAACGTGGGATGCTGAGCTTATTTTTGTCACTCGGCTGAATGACTTTACCTGGAAGACCCGAGCAGTTGGTGGAGGGGTAAGGGAAATACTTAAACATCCATATGCTGTTGCTTCATGACAGCAATTGCCAGCTGTAACCTGGTAAGCTGTGGAATGAGTCACACCAAACAAAACATGCAGATGTCACACAGCACAACAGATTCTAATACTGCTCCCATTCTGTATGGCAGCCATAATGTTGCGTCAGAATACTGCATAACGTATTTAGCCACCTTGTTAAAATTATGCACATTTTTCAGTAGTTCTACAGTATCAACATTTCCATTAAAATAATTCAGGTTCAAATTCTGCTCTTGGCTTCCATTTTATTTTTCTGGCTTCCCTCATATTTGAACTGTATTATTTTAGCGGGTGCCACCAAATAGATAGGAAGATCTATTGGCCAACTTGGAGGTATATGGAATGCAATTATGGAGTCTGCCACTCGAGCATGCTTGAAAGAGTATTGCCCAGAGGCAAGAAGAGAGTAAAAGTAC
Organism: Cetorhinus maximus; assembly: GCF_964194155.1. Taxonomy (NCBI): domain Eukaryota; kingdom Metazoa; phylum Chordata; class Chondrichthyes; order Lamniformes; family Cetorhinidae; genus Cetorhinus; species Cetorhinus maximus. The sequence continues at coordinate 39,673,094 of NC_135880.1, read as the reverse complement.
TTCTCATTGAATTAAAACCTCATCATTTCACCTGGTTCATTTTGATTGCAAAATCTCCTCTTTTAGTCTCAAACATAGTTTGGTTGGGCAGTGCATTGGCATTTCTACATGAGAACAATTGGCGAATGGCACCAGTACTTCTTGAGCACCCTTCAGTGTCAGGCTTAGGGTGAGAGCAGCAGCTTGGAAGTAGATTATTGTCCTCCCTCATAATGAGTTTGTGCGTACGACCAAGAGGAAAATTCAGAAGAATATGTTGTATTATAATCTTTTTTTTTAAAAGATTCATAATGCCATTATAAAATATAAGTTGTACATAAGCTAACCTGATGAGGCAATGTTTCTGTTTTCTCTCCCAGACAAATCCAACCTATTTGGCCAAATTGATCTTCCAGATGCCTCAAAACAAATCAACTAAATTTATGGATACTGTCATCTTCTCCTTGTACAACTATGCGTCAAACCAGAGAGAAGAATATCTGCTGCTAAAACTCTTTAAAACTGCATTGGAGGAGGAAATCAAGTATGTTGGCTAGCGAGTTTTTCCCCTTATTTGCTCTGCTGAAAACAAGCATTTGTGTTTGGGTGTGATTTCACAGGTGTTGGCAGCCCTGTTGCGCTGCATTGAACTGGCTGTTGACTTGCAAGTGTAGGCAATGTGTGGCAGAAGAATTTTCAACTATCAGTGGTAGCTGGACAACAAGCAGGAAGTCTTGCTTATTTTCCCCCTGTCTTAGTTTTGTTTCTCCTTACTTCCCTCTTCCCTAATCTGCAAAACATTGAGCACATTTGTAAACGTTCCACCATTACCCTAGCAGAAGTTTTCACTAACACTGCACAGGCCAGGGATTGAACTGGTCCCAGTATTGTCCCTCCACCACATCATCCAATGCATTTAGCTCTTGACCCATTTGATCAGACAAACTGATTTAAAGTTTTAAGTTGTTTTGGCTGTGAGCCTTTCCCCCTGTATAAAACTTCCCTTGCAAAGAAACAGTGAGCCTAGAACACATATGTTCATGATGACTCTAGAGCCGAATTTAATGATATCACATGAGAGAGGGAGGCTTATAAAAATGTGTGCTTCCAGACAGCCTGAAATCAGTAGCTTGAAACAGAAACAAAAAGTGACGAAAGACACCAACAGTGTAGCTTTGATCAATGGATCATTTAACAAAGTTTATACCCAGTTGAAGTATCCTGAATATAAAATGAGCGTTATACAAAATGAGTGCTCTCATGCTATTTCTACCTAGCATTGCAAAGCGGAATACGCTAACAGCAGGTAAGATATACATCAGCAACAGTTATTCTCATGATTAATTTTTTAAGGGATATGGAAAAATTCAGTAGAATATTTCTTTAAATTAAATAAAGGAGGGAGAATGGCTATCAATTGGTGTCTCATGAATTTTCAAGCATATGAATGAGGTGAGTGGTAGATGTGTATATTGTATTGCAAAATATGAATTCTTAATCGCTTCAGCTATATCATTTAGCCAAAGGCAAACTGAAATAGCTCAGCATCACTTAACACGTTTTTTATTGAATACGTAACTATTGTGAAATGTAATTAAACTTTTATCACTTAAAAATAAAAATTCTGAAACATAAGCTTTAACTACACAGTTCTGAAAATGTACCTAGTCGTCTTTCTTTGGCGAAGAGGTGAATTATAGCTCCTTAATGTTACTCGTGCTTTATCTTACATTTACTATATGCAGGTCTAAAGTGGACCAGGTTCAAGAGATCGTCACTGGAAACCCCACAGTCATTAAGATGGTGGTCACCTTTAACCGTGGTGCACGTGGACAGAATGCACTCAGACAGTTGCTTTCTCCTGTAGTGAAAGAAATTATGGAGGATAAAACACTCACTATAAATACAAGCCCAGTAGAAGTGTACAAGACATGGGTGAATCAGATGGAGATGCAAACTGGTGAAGCCAGGTTAGTAATATTATTGGCAAATTAATAATCAGTAACTCTGCATGTTCACTTTTTTTAGCATTGTATTTTAATATAACAATTTTTACAGCACAGAAGGTGGTCATGTAACCCATCACACCTATGTTAACTCTCTGAAAGAGGTATCGATTTATTGTGTTCTCTGCCTTTTCTCTACATCCTTATTATTTGTGGGGAAAAGAAATTATCCAAACCCCTTTACAATGTTGTTATGGATTCTATTTCCATCACTGATTCTGTAGGTCAGTTCATGATCTTGCATCCTTTCTCTTCAATCTTTTAATGATGTTCTTAGATTTACAGCATCTAATTACTGACCCACCATTAGAAATAGTGGCAGAGGCGGTGGCATAGTCACTGGACTGGCAATTCAGAGACCCGGGGTAATTCTCTGGGGACCTGGGTTCGAATCCCACCATGATGAATTCAATAAAAATCTGGAATTAAAAGTTTAATGATGACCATGATACCATTGTCATTGTCGTAAACACCCATCTGGTTCGTTCCTGGCCTACATGTGACTCCAGATCCACAGTAATGTGGAATGCAGTCTGTGTGTGGGGAAAGATATGGAGGAATAAATTTGCAGGGAAATTAGAGATGCACTAACTATGGAGTAGTTATAACAGGGGAGTTTAATTAATCCAATATGAACTGAGTTAGTAATAGTAATATAGTGGTTCAAGAAGACAGCTCACCACCACTTTCTCAAGGGCAGTTAGGGATGGGCAATAAATGCTGGCCTAGCCAGTGACACCCACATCCTGTAAATGAATTAAAAAAGTAAAATTAAACCTTAAATTGCCTTGATCTTTATTCTAATAGTCCCATTTTCTCAAGTGTATTCCCGTAACTAGCAAGTCACTCATCCCTAGTATTACCTTACAATGAGCATCTTTAAAGTAATAATTTGTCACTAATGCCCTCTATGGAAGGAAATCTGCTGTCCTCATCTGGTCTGGCCTACATGTGACACCCAACCCACAGCAATGTGGTTGACTTTTAACTGCCCTCTGAAATGACCAAGCTAGCCACTCAGTTGAAGGACAACAAATGCTGGCCTTGCCAGCGATGCCCACATCTCAAAGAATAAAAATATACTGAAGGAAACGTAAGAAAAAAAATGCAAGCTGGAGAAATGGCTTTTTTTTAAATAAAATTTCTGCCACGCTCGAAGAATTTCCCCTCAGCAGGAGAATGAAAGCTTGACTCCATCAACTTCCCACACCCCTTCTTCCTCCATCTCCCATATTAATTCGTTTTGCTATTATGTTCCATCCAATTATCTGGCCGAAAAGCTAATCCAACTCAGAAGCGAAGGCTCAACTGATAGCCTTAGAATTCAAAAGCTTAGAGCTTTTACCTATAAATGACCTACCCTCTGATCAGGAGAGGTTGGTCTAATGTTTATTTAGACTGACACTATACCGAGATACATTTTCTTTGAATTTAATGTTGCATTGCTATAATGCTGACAATGGTGATACTTCAATGTTAGCAAACAAGTTTCTAACGTGTGCAGTTGAGGCCTCTATACTGTTCAGTATGAGTGACTGACAGTAAAAGGGACCTGCTAAATTCCCAGAATTAGCCCCCGTTTCATAAGACCAACATTTCAAAGAAACATGCACCAGAAACCAGGTGAAAACACAACCCAATGAAAAGCATTCTCATTTATTTCCATTTGTGGAATTCCTAATGAGATGGTATGAAGCAGAAATCCAGACCTAGAAATTAGCAGATTTCAATATGTTTGACACTTACCTTACCAAATAGGAGGGCACTGTTGAGCAATAACTAAATTAGAGGCGAATTAATGGCTATTACAATTTAGTACTATATGTAAAACTTGCTATAATGTTATTTTCAATGTGTACATGGAGATAAAATTTGAAAATCAATGTGTTTGGTGTTTATAGTGTAGATAATGAAAGCCAGAAAATATATAGAATATAGGAAAGCCTCAAAAAAAAAGGCAGATTAGAAAGGATAAAGTTATGTGATAACACTGAAGGATAGCAAATCCAACTTCAAAATTGGAGACTAGTGTAATTTCATGAAATTATAGGTCATTCATTCTTAGTTGATACTAAAGTGGGTATTGTGTGATGTCACAAACGCTTGGCGAAGCGTAAGTTAACCAGGGCCACAGCAACAAGATCATCAGATTCCTGTCCACCAGAGGTCAGGTGTACCATGCTGTGGGCCCTGTGCCTTGACTGTTCCTTCTTTATTTTTGTGTTTGTTGACCTGCTAACAGACTTCAGTTACTGTTATTAATAGAAACTCTTTTCTGTGGACACTCTCTTACATTCCCAAGGACTCTTGTCCTGTCTTTTATATTAGTATTTGCAGGGTACTGGAGTAGAAATAGAAGAGAGAGGCCCTTCTCACTTCAAATAATCTTTCAAGGGAGTTTAATCTTGGTATGTGCATAGTGATAAAGGAAAACGCCTTCTTCTTGAGTATGTTATCCTTTCTTCTTTTTGTCTGTTATATACCAACTTTCTCACCTTTCTTATCCCCGGATCGTAGCTGAGAAGAGTTTCCTGTGCATTAGTGTTCTGTATTGCATGGCACCGAAATAGATTTTTTTAATACACGAGGTTAATGTGATAGAACCTTTTGCTTTTATCATTTTTGTCAGAAAAAAGTAATTTTCTAGTTTTTTACAAAATTGTTTTTTTTTAACTTTTGTGATTAATTCCTAGAGTAAGCAAACTTTTTTTTAAAAAAAAGAGGATGTCCTCATGTAACTTTATCTGCCTTCTTTAAAAAGAACTGGGATTTTAGGCAGGTGGGAATGGAAAACCATGGGCAGGATTATATGGTTTGGGTCAAGACCCCTATGTTGGGACCGAATGTGGGTCCTGACCCACACTGCATCAGGAGTAGTAACCCTACAGCAATCTCTGCTGGATTGGGCAGTAACCCTACAGCAGTCTCTGCTGGATTGGGCAGTAACCCTACAGCAATCTCTGCTGGATTGGGCAGTAACCCTACAGCAATCTCTGCTGGATTGGGCAATTAGTGGCCAGAGGGTGCGCTCGCTGTCCAATTAAGGACAGCAAATAAACTCTTGAAGCTGGAGGGCCAATAGGACACTCTGCAGCACCGAAGGAGCTGCAGCCTGCCATTGCCATCTTGAGGCATCCTTTCAGCACTTCATTTGAAGTTGAAAGTGGCTACAGCTGCTGGCTCCACCATTGTGGAGGGAAATCCCTCAACAGGGTAGCTGAAGCTGTAGCCAGGTAAGGGTGGTGGCTACAGGGAGACCTCAAAGTGATCCTGGAGCTCACCCCACCACCCCCCAAGCCTGCCACCAGGAGGCCACCTCCAGACATATGCCATGCTCCTAATGTCCTGGAGCGGGTGATAGGGCTGACTGTAAAATGGAAAATGGCCTTAAGTGGCCTTATAATTGACTTAAACCGTCCATTACTTGCAGGAGGATAGTTGTTCCCCACTGATCCGGCCTCTAGGGGAATAGCCAAGAGTTGGGCCCATGATGGAGAATCAATGCACTGGCTGGAGTTGGAAAATTCCATGTCTGCCTGCCTCCATTCCCGCCCCATGTCAGAATGAAAATTTTGTCCCATGCGTTTCAAGAATCTGTATTCCACATCACTCCCACCTCTTTCGTCCATTGCTCCCAACTTGTAATGGGTAAATAACTTTGTTCAAATAACTGGGAATTCCATGCTCAAATATGAGAAATTCAGTTTCCTCTTTTTATGATCTTTTTACTGGAGTTTTTGTTCAAAACGGATGTTATGAATTGCATACCTGAGGCAATATTAAATTATTTTGTGTTTGTAGTAAACTGCCATATGATGTAACAACAGAGCAGGCCTTGTCACATGCAGAAGTGAAGACAAGACTGGAATCCTCCATGCACAACCTGCAGGCCGTCACTGATAAAGTTCTCATGTCAATTAGCACATCTTTGGATACCATTCCGTAAGTAGCAAATATCATAGAATTATAGAGCCCACATGAAGGTCGTTCAGCCCACCATGCCTATGCAAGTTCTTTGAACAAGCTATCCAATTAGACACACATTCCACTGTTAAATATGGCAGATGGATTCAGAATCGGAAAATGGAAAATAATGCCTGCATTTATTTCAGGTGACCACCAGGGCCATGACACAAAAGCCCAATATGCTGTCAGGTGCACATCTAAGGTGGGTTGTCATTGAAAATTTGTCATGCCTGTTTTGAGCTAAGTAAATGAGTCAAGTAAAGTAAAATCGGAAATGGAAGCAATTTAATTTTAAACTTATCAAAGCTCGAATTAATTCAAGAATTTATCTTCGTAATTTATATTTGTACATTATCAGTATGTTTGTGCCAATAAACTCACCAAGACTCCTTCGGCATCACCTTCCAAACCCATGACTGCTACCATCTAGGAGGACAAGGGCACCAGATACACAGGAACATCACCACCTGCAAGTTCCCCTCCAAGCCAGTCACCATCCTGGCTTGGAAACATATCGCTGTTCCTTCACTGTCACCGGGTCAAAATCCTGCCTTCCTAACAGCACTGTGGGTGCAGCTAAGCCACAGAGCTCTGCAGCGATTGAGAAGGCAGCTCACCGCCACCTTCTCTAGGGCAATTAGGGACAGGGAATAAATGCTGACCTAGCCAGTGATGCCCAAATCCCACAAATAAATTTTAAAAATTAAACATTGATTTGGCTTTTTGTATGTTGCAGCTATCATTGGATTTCAAACAAATTTTTTTTACAGCATTTCCACTTATCAGGCACCGATTTTGTTTAGAACGCAATGAAAACTTCCAATCTGTGACATTGCAAAACTTGTTCTATGCAAATAAGAAAAGTCCTGATGACATTTCCATCTGCATTTGTGTTGCCATGATATTAGCTTTTTTTTTATTAATGTTGTACACAGACACCTTTCTCAACCCCTATAGTGGGATTAACATTTCTTTCCGGATTGAATCTGTTGTAGTCAAAGTTTCCAAATAGTTAAAGTGAAAAATCTATTTCAAATTTAGAGATATTGGGGTATTGACTCATTTACTTAGCTCAAAACAGGCATGACAAATTTTCAATGACAACCCACCTTAGAATTGCACCTGACAGCATATTGGGCTTTTGCGTCATGGCCCTGGTGGTCACCTGAAATAAATGCAGGCATTATTAAAATATCTTAATAGGGGTCCCATGTGTGAATCAGGATGTCGGAAAATGAGGTGCTCTTGCAACTTCTCTATCTGCCTTTATCGACAAATGTTAGCCTCAGTTTCCTGCAACCAAAATGCACCTCCCCTTTAAGAGATGCAGGCTGCCATTAAGTGGCATCAGCAATGCACAATATTGACAGCCCTCATCATGAGAGTTGCCTGCAAATGGTGCCTAAGTATTTTATTTAAATTAATCAGGAAAGGGCTGGGGCCTTAGTCATATCTACATGTTTGGGCATGCACTCCAAGCGTGGCACCCATCCTGCATCCAAAATTTGGCTTAAACCAATTTCTATCTTATCTTGTGTATTAAGTTGTGACTTGAGTTAATTGCTACGTGCCGGCGACTATATCTTTTGATTCTGAATTCAGTGATTACGGCTGTCATAGAATCTTTGCTGCTAATCATTTGGTGTAAATCCTAAGGTTAATTTGTACATGTTATATCACACTGCGAATCAGTGAGCATCAAATACAAACCCTGTTTTTTTAAGTAAAAGCAAACACCGGAGTGATATATTTGATTTTCTGCAGGCATTTATTTGTGTTGGATGGTTGTGTGTTTGAGTTGAAGCAGCCAAAGAATGGGAAACGTATAAGCTGATTAGAGGCACTTTGTTCAGGTTATTTTCCTACTCCATAAAAAGAAAGGTTGATCTTGTCCCTAACAGCAGTGCTTAAGAGGAATGTGGGTTGTATGCTGATCTTACTGCTGACCTGACTTCCCTTTTTGCTGCTTCTCCATTCTCGCCTTCCAAACAAATGTGGTAATAAACAATAACAGCACATATTATCAAAATAGCTTTCTGGAATATTGTGAGTAAATGCCGACCTAATTTTAAAATAAAATTCCAATGTATGACTCTGGTTTATGTGTCCTTCGCTTTTTAATAGTAACGATGGGAAACGCTGGGTGTATATGGAGTGTTATTTTTGTAACAGACCTCTAACACCAATGATTAAACTACAGTGGTAGTCTCCAGGTGTTTGTCATCAAGTATTCATGCAAATGTTTAGAAATGCATGAATTAATCAATGACACACCAGGACGAATTTGATCAGGCTGGTCATGTTTGTCCCACTTAATAGCATTTTGAAGAAGTGACCGACTGCATACGTAAATGCAAATAATCTGTGGAGATTTTCAGAATAGATTCAATGGTCTATCTAACAAGAGGCTTATTGAGAAAGGTTTAGGCACTGGGAAATATGGCAGCATGGATAGAGAATTGGTTGACTGACAAAAAACAATGAATTAGAGTACAATAAAAACAAAAATAGCTGGAAAAGCTCAGCAGGTCTGACAGCATCTGTGGAGAGGAAGACAGAGTTAACGTTTCGAGTCTGTATGACTCTTCATCGTGCTTTTATCTTAATGAATTAGTGTAAATGGGTGCTGCTCAGATGGGAGAAGGGTTGAAAACAGCTTATACCACAAGGATCAGCACTGGGTTCTTTTATTCCCTATACATGACGAAGATATGTACTTGTGTATAAGGAGCAAACTCTTGAAATGTTCTGACACTGCAAATGTAGGGAGTTCAGCAAACAACCAGGAGTATTGTAAATAGCTCAGGATGATATGTGTTAGTTGAATGGGTGAATTCAATTTATTTTAGATGCATGAGTCAATGCATTTTGGGGGAATAAAGGAATAGGAGAAAATACAAAATGAAAAAACTCTGAAGTTGCGAACGAATAAGTGAACCTACCCCTTCAATATGTAATTTCTTTAAAGTACGAGTGCAGATAGATAAACCTATTAAGGACTCCAGAATTCTGAATGCAGAGACCAGGGGCTAAATAATAGTTTGGGTCGGGGTGGGGGGGGTGGGTGGAGAGGTGAGTGCAGGGGTGCAGAAGCAGACGGAACACCCCGCCCTCCCGAAACAAAGTCAGCATGGAGCTGACATGCCCCAAAGCCATAATGCACTGCAGGGTGGCTGAACAAGGGCTAAGTGGAACTTCCGCTCCTCACTGGGGAAGAGGCCCCCGCCCTCTAGCTGCAGGTCACTCAGATTGGCCTGCAGCTCCATCAGACCTGGCAGTGGCAAGACCGCATCAGTGGGTGCTTCGGGGACTGCAACAAGTAAGAGAAAGAAGGCCCATGGATCCCTGGAGCAAGGAAGTCTGGAATCTTGGCCAGGGAGGATTCAGACAGGACAGAAGGGGGGCGTGCGTGGGAGAGGGGATGGGTTTAAGGCTGCGGGTAGGTAGGAAAGTTGGGGGGGCGGTTTCAATCTTAAGGGGGAACTGCCCCCCTGACTAGCAAAGGGCATCCTTCGAAGATCAAACCTCTCCATTCCTTCCCGTGTGGAGAGCGTATTATCAGCGTCAATTGGCTTGATAACAAGCCTAGTTGACCCTTGATTACTTATTTGAATATGGTGGGTGGGCTGCTGATTTTGGCATCTGTCCAAACCCTGTATTTTGAGGGTGGGCACCTGCCCTATTTTATGTGCCTCCCCACCCAAAACACGCCTGGTGGGGGCATATAAAATACAGCCCCAGTTTTCTCTCTCCAAAGTTGGGCAGTATCCTAGAGTTTTCCAAAATATGCTGTTGTCCTTGTTCACAAAACTTGGACTGGTCCATCCTTTCTGTAGTACTGTTGGTGGCTAATAGTTAAAATAGAGTTTACTCTAGTTCCAACGAAAATGTGTTCTCCCAATTCGATAATCTGCAGGGAAACAAAGTATTTTATACCATGATGATTGTAATCACACAGGAAATTGTTCTGTCATTTACTCCATCTTGTATTGGTCACATTTTATAAAGTTTGCTTTCATCCATATTTTACTTCATGGTTTAACCTTTGTTGAGCAAATGTATTTCACCTTCCTGTAGAGGGCAGAGGGGTTTTTTTTATTAACTCAATGAAATGACTCATGTAAACAGCATCACGAGCACTTTTTTTTTACTTCATGTTTCATGTTTGAAAAAAAGCCTTTTATTTGATCATTTTTTTAATTTGAAAATCTGTTATACCAGTGTTAATATTTCACCTTCTCGTTGTTTTAATCCATTTGTCTGTGTGTAGTTATGGAATGAGGTACATAGCCAAAGTTCTGAAGAACTCGCTTCATGAGAAATTTCCTGATTCCACTGAAGATGAACTGCTAAAGGTAGCTCAATACCAATCTATGTTAGATTTTACTTTCGACTGGCTGTGACAGAAGTAACATGTTAAAAAAAAGGACATTGTGTTCCAATTATAAATCCCTTTTTGTACAAACTGTCTTTTTGAGAGCTTTTAAAGAAATGCTATAAAGATTTAATGTATGATCACTTTTACTTCTAATGTAGATGAACACTGTAGCAATAGTTCTGCAGGGAAGGGTAAGTTACAGAGAGGTAATGTTTGGTTTACACATTAATGAGGGAACCTGATTATAAAATTATAAAACTGACCTCGGTCATTGGTAAGATTTTAAAGAGTCCATTATTAAGGAGGAGATTTCAGAATACTTGGAAGTGCATGGTAAAATAGGGCAAAGTCAGCATGGTTTCATCAAGGGGAGGTCATGCCTGACAAATGTGTTAGAATTCTTTGAGGAGGTAACGAGCAGGTTAGACAAAGGAGAGCCAATGGATGTTATCTACTTGGACTTCCAGAAGGCCTTTGACAAGGTGCCGCACAGGAGGCTGCTCAGTAAGATAAGAGCCCATGGTGTTAGAGGCAAGGTACTAGCATGGATAGAAGATTGGCTGTCTGGCAGGAGGCAGAGAGTGGGGATAAGGGTGTCCTTCTCAGGATGGCGGCCGGTGACTGGTGGAGTTCTGCAGGGGTCAGTGTTGGGACCACAACTTTTCACTTTATACATTAATGACCTAGATGAAGGAACTGAGGGCATCCTGGCTCCTGGTTTGCAGATGGCACATATAGGTGGAGGGACAGGTAATATCGAGGAGGTGGGGAGGCTGCAGAAGGATTTGGACAGGTTAGGAGAATGGGCAAAGAAGTGGCAGATGGAATACAACATGGGGAAGTGTGAGGTCATGCACTTTGGTAGGAAGAATAGAGGCATAGAGGAGAAACTTCTTTAGCCAGAGAGTGGTGAATCTATGGAATTCATTGCCACAGAAGGCTGTGGAGGCCAGGTCATTGAGTGTATTTAAGACTGAGATAGATAGGTTCTTGATTGGTAAGGGGATCAAAGGTTACGGGGAGAAGGCAGGAGAACGGGGTTGAGAAACTTATCAGCCATGATTGAATGGCAGAGCAGACTCGGGCCGAATGGCCTAATTTCTGCCCCTATGTCTTATGGTCTTAATCCCATTGAATATATAAAGGAAAGTTTTTTATTTCACAATGTAAGTTATCTTAAAATTAAAAATTATAAAATTTCCTTTTGGCTGTTTATTACGTAGAATTCACAGCACAGAAACAGGCTATTCAATTCTATGAGTACATGCCAGTGCTTATGCTTCATTGAGCCTTCTCCCCTTCCTATCTCACCCAGCCCTTTCAGCATATCTTTCTTGTTCTCTTGTCCTCATGCACTTATTTAACTTCCCTGAATGCATCCAAGCTATTCACCTCAAGCATTCCATGGGCAAGATTTTCATGTCATTTGGTGGGTGCGGCGGGCAGGCCCAGGAGTGGCCGGGGAACGGTCCGCCACCCGTGATCGGCCCCCGACCACGATTTCATGCTGGATAGCCCATTGAGGGCCAGCCAGTGTGAAAGGCTCAGCACTGCTGGGGTGGGGGCAGGAGAAGGGTGATTGCTGAAGTCCGCACCATGAAAGCTCCCTGAAGGTAAGAGAGCTGCCTCGGAGCTGAAGAATTTTAAAATCAAAAATAAAGATTTTGACAATCTGAAGAAGTGCCCCCACATAGGACTCACTCATATGAGCATAATAAAAATGATGTCAAAACATTTTTTTTTTAAATTAATGTCAGAAACCTCAACCCACCGATGGATGAGATTTCCTCAAAAATGCAAAGGGCGCCTGGCCGATTCGCCCGCCTGCCAACCGTAAGGTTGGACGGACAGCAAAAAATCTCTCCTAATTACTACTTTAATAGACTTAATAGGTCTCTTAATTGTCAGCAGGCGCGCTGCCGACTTTCTCGCGCTCCCGCCGGCCGAAATATCACGTGAGCCAGGACACTCGCTTGATGTCATCGCGTGCTATTTTATGCCCAGTCAGGTTGGGCACATGCCTGCCCACGGGATGCAAAATTCTGCCCCATGTAGCAGGAAGTTCCACATTTTGATCAGTCTCTGGATAAATAAACTCCTCCTTACTGGAATTATTAAGGAATTCCTTACTGGATTTATTGGTGACTTTCTTACAGCTATGACCCCTAGTTTTGCATTCTGCCACAAGTGAAAAACATCTTGTCGACATCTACCCTATCAAACCCTTTCATAATTTTAATTGCTTCTATCATCGAGTAACATGTTGGAGAGGAAAAATAAAACTTCCTAGTCTTTCCTGATCATTTTAACCTCTCAGTTCTGTATCAGAATCCTTATATCCTGTTGTTATAAACTACTATACAATGATTCTATGACATCATGTAAAATATAAGGCAGGGCAACTTTATGGTATTAGTTGCTTGTATGTTATTTGAAAATCTTTTTTTATTAACACCTTAAATTTGATCTCTTTCTTTAGTTTCTTCTTAAGCTCTGTGCTGCGTTCTTCATTATTTTACCCTGCACAATGTAAGATTTACAGTCTCCCAGCATAAAGTCAACCACCGTATTCATAATTTGCTTACTGGACTGCAAAGATTAGCCCATCTCAAGGTCTTGCAGGGGTGTTTAGATTGCCAATGGATTCAGAAATGGATGGCTATCAGCACATCGAGTTTATCGTCATATTTTCCAGCTTGTTTAGTTTCTGCCAAATAGATTTTTCTAAAATTTTTAAACTAAAACCTTTTTCGTTGCTGATATGACTTAGTGATGGGACCCTTTTGAAACTTAGCCTCCTAAAATTTTATTGGCCATCAGTCAATTACTGCCTTTTACAAGAATAAGTAAACGCTGATCTCTGAAGCTTTGCATGGATCTAATCTTTCTCTCAACTTTTCTTTTAAAAGTCGTAATTGAAATGCTCAGTGTCATGTTTACCAACATCTTTATTCTGAGGAATAATAATGCATGCCGGCACCATACAAATGTGTCATGTGATTCAAGTAACCTTGATGGCATGTTTGTAGTTCGGCGTTGTAAAACTGGTTTCTTGCACAACACCATAGGTTGCATTTTGAAAGCGCAAGTTACAAATCAATATGTAACTAGCTCTGGGAGTTTAATTGCACAGAGGACTGAACACCTCAATCCTCCAGAGTTTATCTAAAATTCTATAGGTGGTACATTTAGAAATTTTAGCAAATTTGAGGGGAACTAGGGTTTTAAAGTCATATGTTGTTTGAAATGTTGCAGTTTGGATAAGCCATGTATTGCACAACTGTGGTATTTGAAGAATGCCCTGAAGTAATTTATACAGCTTATGATGGCTAATCCTCTCTGCTTTACATGCAGCTTCGAATGCATTAATGCTGAGCTTCTTATTTTATCTGTTTATTTTGCAGAATAATTTTCCAACAAAGCACCTGTACAGGCCCACCTATGTGTACATGACTAACCCAATATGCAGAAAAGCTGCAAAATCATACTCTGCATGACCATGTGGGATTCTGAAAGTGAAGTAGCATATTTGAGATCTTACAAGCTTCACGTTGGATGTATATCCTGGGAATTCCCAGTATAGTGTAGATCATAAGTTATCATGATCATAATTCTGGGAAGTTGATCAATGGAGCATTAAGTGGGGCGAGTTGGGGGGGAGGGTGGTGGGAGAGGAGATATGCTGCATTTGTTCCAGAAAGGGGCATGGCTATTTCTTGCTTAGTTTGTAATTATCTAAAAAAAAATTGTCTCAAGTGATTTTAATATCACCAATTGTTGTTTGTAGATTGTAGGCAACCTTCTTTACTATCGCTACATGAACCCAGCTATTGTTGCTCCTGATGGATTTGATATCATTGACATGACTGCTGGTGGTCAGCTCCATCCCGATCAACGGCGGAACTTAGGCTCAGTGGCAAAAGTGCTACAACACGCTGCTTCAAACAAGCTGTTCGAAGGAGAAAACGCACAATTGTCATCTATGAATAGCTATTTATCACAGACTTACCAGAAATTCAGGTAAATTGCCATTTATAGAACCTGAAATTAAAACCTTGAATTTTTTTGAATATGTGCTTTTACAAAGTATAAAAGAATTGTCTTGTGAAATGTTTTTACAATAGAATATCTCTCTCATTGCTGTTTCTTTGCACCTACATTTGGGAGTTGCCAGTTTAAGATGAATATGTCATGGAGCACTGGTGTAAAAATGGTGTGACTTGTAATTTAGAGACAGAATTGAATTGATTAGAATAGGGTTTCTGTGTTAAGTGGTTAAGTTTGCCCATTCAGAAAGTGTAGAAAGAACAGATGGAGATCTGCTACTCTCACCTTGCTTTTACTGTTAATTGCCAATACATTTCATTGCTATTGCAAAAAACTAGCAAGAAGGACATCATTGCAGAAAAAAAGGATGGCAATTCTAGGGCTCTAATGCAAGAGGATTGAGGGTATTAGTTTCAAGGGTGTTCAAGTTAAGCCTCGTACCTCCTGTTACATTGGCAGTTGGAAACTCAGACTCCAGATTTCCACTCATTTCTTGTCTCTAATTGTCACCTCACTACCACTGTTGACGTAAAGTGAATAGATTCATATTGGAGTTTGTGGGGGGAGGAGCGGGGTGGTGTTCAACAGTTTTGCTTGCTGTGGTTCTCCAGTACCTCACCACCATCTTCATCTTTAATTTTAATTCCATTGTTTTAGACTATTTAGCTGAGAGAGAGGACGGCACATATTGAGCTGATCCTGCCCTCAGCTGGCATTAACACGTTCACTTTGCAGCAAGGGGCCATTGAACAGCTATTACCATCAGGATTCGTGGCTCTGTTCCACAACCCCCGACCTGGAAATTCTGAAGTGATTTTTAAATGCTTTCCAGCTTTGCCCTGGATTAGGGAAGCTGATTGTGAGAGGTCCAAGAATCATCCTAACTATGTGATTCAGGATGACTCATTGCATTCACCTTCTGAATCATTTGAGGAACCCAAAAGAAAATAAATAAATCATGCTGTGCTAAAAGTCACGTTCAAATGACTATCGCATTGACTCTTCAGTCATTAGAAAATTTGCAATTGAGTGCGTGGAGAGTGGCACTCTGCACACGTATCTATGAGTACATGTATGGAGTTCTGTCTTTTCTAGTTTTGTGGTAATGCAAAATGCAGTGAAGATACAACTCCTGGCTCTTGTGGATGTGGAAAAAAAATCAGAATGGCTTTAACCTGTTTCTGGCTGCTCCACCTGATCCCCTATTTATAGATGGAACTTATGACACCTTTATATTGATGTGTGGTATTATGATGCAACCTAGCGTTCTGTTGACCAATGCAGATGTTGCACAGGTGCGTGTTGCAGTCCTATTTGAAATGAGCTGGAAATTATACAGAGTGGTTTAAATGATCCAAGGTGACATAGGTTGTTTTGTGCTCAGTAAATCTAGTTGGGAAATTATAGCCTGAGCTAGTAAAACTTCATATTTGACTGAAGGTGAGTATTGAGCTGCAGAGGAACAATAACCTGCTATAATTCATTCAAACCCACAAAAAGTACTGTTGCATGCCTCAATGAAGTTAGTTTTTAAAAAAAATGTAAACTTAACGTAGGAAAAAACACCCAAGCATTTTCACAGGCATAAGGGAAAAAGGAACAAGCAGCAAAAAAAAGAGTTTAGCTTGGGTGACCAAAAGCTTTGATAAATAAGTGGGTTTGAAGGAAGGAAGGAAGGGAGGGAGGTGGAACAATAGAGGGTGTTTAGGAAAAGTATTCGAGCGTGGGGCCTAGGCTGCTGAAGATAATTGCTTTAGGCATTAAAACTTCCAGAATCTCATGCCATCGCTTGTGATAAAACACAGTTCATTATGTCCATGTGATGAAATGTTGACAAATGGATGACGGAGGTGGAGTGCAAATAGGCATTGATCCAGATCACATGGCAAATAAGGAAGTAGGAAAAATGAACACGAGCAGAGGCCTTAAGTCTATTTTCTCGTAGAAGAGAGAGCATGAAATAGAAAATTGAGCATGTGCTCTGCCAAGCCTGTTCCTTTCTCACACCTTGTTCAATTTGCAATACTTTGAACTGTACCCCAACTGTTTATTCTCGTGAAGAGAAACTTTCTAAAAACTTCTCGCAGATCCCTGCAGGTTTTTGAGGGGATCTCAGTTATTAGTCTTGCCCTATACCCAAGTCAACCACTTGCTTTTCACAGCTGCCGTTTCATGGTTCCAGCACCACAGAACCATTGTGGGTGGGACCTGCCGTGGGAGATTCAGCGTCCCAGCCAAAAGCTCATTGACTTTCGGCGGGACCAGATGATCCTGGCAGCAGGCGGGGCCAGAAAATCCTGCCCATTGCCTTCATTGAATATCTGATTTTGTTTCTATTCATAACCTCCCGGTGCCAATCCTAACCAGATAATTTCTTTTAAAAGAATTAATGAAAACAGTACTAATTGTAATTACTGGTTGTACATATATTTTACTGTAGGGGGAGAATGTTTTCAGATCGCTATTGTTGGGGCTGTACGTCTGCATCCTCTAGTTGTCTACAAGTGTTTCAGATTTTACTATTTTTAAAAATACAGAATTTGTGCTTTCTGTAATAAAGTTGGTTGATATTACATATAATCATTTTTTTTCCCCAGAAGTATTTTCTTCCCAATGTGATGACCCCCAAATGCCATAGGCAGTTTTGGGCAGAATTTGGTTTTGTATTTGGCTCTTAAGAACCCTATCCACGGTTGTAAGATTTCTTTTTGCAACTTAAATGGATGAGTTGCCCAACTTAACTTTAGATGCTTGGTTATGCTCAAACCAGCTTTACTTGGGAAAACACTGACAAAGCTAGTGAGAAAATATAAGCAACTTTTTTTAAACAGTTCTATAATTTTAAAGGACTCCAAGTGTTTTGTAAAACAAGTATTATTGTTTCAGAACTTGCTAATTTAACTTTGGATAAGGGTACTAACATTTCCTGTTCGCGAAATAGCAAAATCGTGACCAATCAATATGTTGACTGCATTCAAATCCGGTAATGACCTTTAAATAACTTGCATGAATTTAGTGGCACTAAATGCTGCAAGGCAAAGTTCAAAGCTATAAAATTTGCAAGCTGGTGCGATCCATGACAAATAAACACTAAGTGTGTGTTCTACAAGGTATAAAATGGGAGTAATGCCAGGTCAAAGCAGCCTGCTTGATTGTCACCACATCCACAAAAATTCACTCCCTCCACCGCTGACGCACAGTCGCAGCAGTGTGTACCATCTACAAGATGCACTGCAGGAATTCACCAAGGCTCCTTAGACAGCTCCCTCCAAACCCACGACCACTGCCACCTAGAAGGACAAGGGCAGCAGATGGATGGGAACACCACCACCTGGAAGCTCCCCTCCAAGTCATTCACCACCCTGACTTCACTGTTGCTGGGTCAAAACCCTGGAACTCCCTTCCTAACAGCACTCTGGGTGTACGTACACCGCATGGACTGCAGCAGTTCAAGAGGGGAGCTCACCACCACCTTAAGGGTGGATATGCAATAAATGCTGGCCCAGCCAGCGAAACCCACATCCCGTGAATGAATTAAAAAAAAGATTAAATGGAATAAGAACAGGAAGTGCTGGCAATAGTCAGCAGGTCTGGCAGCTTCTGTGAAAAGAGAAACAGAGTTTCTGTCTGGAGTTGAATATGACTCTTCTTTGGAAACTTTCCTCAGGGCAGGGACGGGCTGAAGAATTAACTGAAATATTTTGTTTCAGTGTGAATGAATCATATTGTTTGTTCAAATATCTTTGAAGACCCTAAATTATTCCAGAAGTTTGCGGTATTGTAGGAACAAATTGTCAGTTTCCAATTGCAACACATCTTTCTGACAGCACCTCTTGTCAAGTGGGCTAAATGGCCAGGTGACATGCCATCGGTAGCGATTTTGTATTTGTAACAGGTCATTTATAAACAAAAGCAAACAGAGTTCCAATGGAGAGCCATATTCAACTCGAAAGGCTAACTCTGTCTCTCTCTCCACAGATGCTGCCAGACCTGAGTTTTTTTTAAGTTCATTCATGGGATGTGGGCTTCACTGGCTGGGTCAGCATTTATTGCCCATCCCTAATTGCCCTTGAGAAGGTGGTAGCACTTTCTGTTTTAGTTCAGATTTCCAGCATCTGCAGTATTTTGCTTTTATTTCAGTGTAAGAATATGTGGGATTCCTTGAAACTTTAAGCAGAAAGTGCACCTTTCTCAAAACATATACATGTTTTTTTCTGAAATGGCCATATTGGTGCCCATGTAAAACAGAGATGAGGAGGAATTTCTTCTCTGAGGGTAGTCAGTCTGTGGAATTCTTTACCACAGAGGGCTGTAGAGGCTGTGTTGTTAAGTATATTCGAGGCTGAGATAGACAGATTTTTAATCAGTAAGGGAATCAAGGGTTATGGGGAAAAGGCAGGAAAGTGGAGTTGAGGATTATCAGATCAGCCATGATCTCATTGAATGGCAGAGCAGACTTGATGGGCCGAATGGCCTACTCCTCCAACATCTTATGGTTTTAAGTAGTCACTTTGCCTGCTGGATTTCTTGTGCGTGGTTACCATCAATATCTTTTCTTAATAAGTCACACTATCAGATAACACCACATCGTTGTGGCTTTATTTTCATGGCACAGGAAAGAATGGAAACCACATGTTTGCAAATTTCTAAAGAAATTAGATTAAATACTTTGAAACCTTGACTTTTAGATTCTTGTTAATGTAATGAAACCAGATTTATTAGACTATCTGAATAAAGTACTGCTATTGATGATTTAACTTGGCAGGATGCATTCAGAAATCAATTATGAAGTATGAGTAACAATAATAATCAGATTTGCTTTTTTTTCCTCCAAAGGAGGTGGTGGGGGAAGTAGTAGTGGTCACAATGCAATAATGTTAAAACAAGTCATGGAAAAAGTAGCAGCCTTTTATTTTCCAGCCTCCCTTACTCAGTGGGTTATTTAAAAGGTTTTTATTGGATTGCGGTTAGAGAACCTCTGGGGAAAATGATTAGACTGTAACTCAAGAGGTAGATTTTTTTTTAGAACAAGCAACTGTGTGCACACCAGATGTGGTACCTTATTGTGCTTTCCATGTGGGCAATTGTTCTTGGAAGCTTTTCTCTCAGTAAATCATTGAAATGTTAATTTTATACACAGTTTTAATTTTTTTAAGTACTTGGACCATGACTTCTCTCTCCCCCAACCCCCCCCACCCCCTCACCACCACCCAACCCCACCATAAAATTTGCTCACTTATTTCTCTAGGAACATAGCAACATAGGAAATAGGAGCTGGAGTAGGCCTTTCGGACCCTCCAACCTGCTCTGCCATTCACTCAGATCATGGCTGATCTCTACTTCAGTGCAATTTTCCCGCACTGTCCCCATATCCCTTGACATCTTTAATATCTAAAAATCTATCGATCTCTGTCTTGAACATACTCAATGACTGAGCCTCCAGAGCCCTCTGGGGTAGAGAATTCCAAAGATTTACTACCTTGAGTGAAGAAATTCCTCCTCATCAAGTCCTAAAGGGTCTACCCCTTATTCTGAGACTGTATCCCTTGGTTCTAGACCTCTCAACCAGGGGAAACACCCTTCCTGCATCTACCCTGTTGAACCCTGTAAGAATTTTGTATGCTTCAATGAGATCACCGCTCATTCTAAAAACTTTAGGGAATACAGGCCCAGTCTCCTCAATCTCTCCTCCATAGGACAGTCCTGCCATCCCAGGAATCAGTCTGAAGAACCTGCAATCCCTTTATGGCAAGTATATCCTTCCTTAGGTAAGGAGACTTAAACTGTATGCAGTACTCCAGGCCCAGTCTCACCAAAGCTCTGTACAATTGCAGCAAAACACCTTTACCCCTGCACTCAAATCCTCTTGAATTAAAGGCCAACTTACGTTTGCTTTCCTAATTGCTTGCTGCACCTGCATGCTAACTTTCAGTGACTCATGAACAAGGACACCAAGGTCACTTTGGACATCAACACTTCCCAATCTCTCACCGTTTAAAAAATGACACGCATTTCTGTTTTTCTAACCAAAGTAGATAACTTACATTTTTTGACATTATATTGCATCTGCCATGTTCTTGCCTACTCATTTAACTTGTCTAAATCCCCTTGAAGCCTCTTTGCATCCTCCTCACAACTCACATTTCCACCTAGTTTTGTGTCCTCAGCAAACTTGGAAAGTTCTATCAACTTCCCTGTCTATATGCTTAGTCTGAATCAGGCTGCGTGAAACCTTCGGGTTCTGTTTGACCTGGAGATATGAGCTTCCACCTCCATATCCTATCTATCCCCAGACTTCTGACTTCCACATCTGTGACTTATTCCCCATTCCTGCCTCCTTCCTGCTGCCGCCGTATCACATCTAGACTCGATTTCGCCACCATTTTCCTTACCAGCCTTCCATCCTCCACCTTTCAATATTCTAAACCCCACTCACCCATCAACAACCCAATCACACTGATCAATTCTGGTTCCCATTATCCTTATCTGCAAATTGCTCACCCAACTGCACCTCTGAAATCACCTCCATCATCCTCCCCACTCTTGTCATATTTGGTGCTAGTCTCGAACCTTCTGTGCATCCCTCTTCTCCTCCCTCTCCCCTGCCTCGTTATTGATGGCAGAGCTTTCAGCTCCTTTGCAATTCACTCCCTAAACCCCTTCCCCTCTCCACAGACTATCTTTTAAAGCCTTCTTAAAATGCATCTTTTAGGGACAGCTTTCAGTCACCTCACCTTCTAACTTTCCCACCATGGCCTAGCATTCCTTTATTCCTTTGTATCTGAATTTTTTCTTCTTTCCAATACACCCCCCTCACCCCCACCAACCAAATGAAGGTGCCATGAAGCACCTTGGGATCAAGAGGAACAGATGTAAATCCAGTGGGAATGTTGCAGAGTTGCCTCAGGGAGCTGCAGACCTGTACAGATTAAATGACAAGAAAACATGCAGCAAATTGTGTCTAGCAGCACATTCAAGCACCTGACAGCAGAACTGAAAAAAACAGCCCCCAGATTTTTAAAAATTATATTTCACCCTGGACATTTCCTCCTGCCGTGGATCGAGGTTTCAGTGAAAATGTGAAGGCTGCCTGGCCGATTGGCCTGTCCGCCAACTGTAAAAGTGAGCGGCCCATGTAAAATCGATTACAGTTGCCTCCTTAATGTGCTTAATTGCCCGCTTAATTGTCGGCGGGCGCGCTTCCAACTGCCGCAGACGCCCGCCAAGCGAAATATCACGCGAATGCACGATGACGTCAGAACGCACACCCAACGTCGCCTTGTGTGATTTCACGCGCTGTCGGGTTGGGCGTGCACCCACACAGCCAATGTAAAATTCTGGCCCTAATGTTCTTTGCAACCGCTGTTATAATGTTTTGTTCCAGCCACTCAGATTTTTTTTGAATTATGAAATGTTTGTAGTTGGAGCCAATGAGTTGACATTAGCAATATGAATATCATAAAATGTCAGCACGTTAGGCACATTTTTAAAAAACTATGTCAAGAAGATGACAAAAATTCCTGTGGTTCAGCGTCATCCTTAATTGGAGGATTTGGACAAAGTCTGTAATATTCACTGTTTACAATAATTGAGAATTTCTTATGTATGTTGCTTGGCAGGCTGTGATCTATTAAATGAGCTATATTTAGAAGGCTTGATATGAGTTCTGAACTACAGCTGTGGTGAACAAAGATGAGTGGAAATCCTGACATTTTCTGGATTTTGCAGTAGCTGTTATGCAACATTCTAATCTAGAAACGAAAGGCCATTCAAAATGAGAAAGTTGTACAGTGACTGAATCCTAATTAATTTTCCAGTGTGTTAGTCTGGTCCCTTGCTAATTACTTGTTTCTTCATCCCTTCCAGGAATTTTTTCCAGTCAGCCTGTGATGTACCAGAACCAGAAGAAAAATTTAATATTGATGAATACTCTGACATGGTGACACTAAGCAAACCGGTTATTTACATCTCCATTGAAGAAATTATAAACACTCATTCGGTATGTGTTAACAGTTTGCGGTTGGAAAAGTCACTTAGAAGGAGAAACTTTGATTTTTTTTAATTGGAGATGGGATGGTGTAGATATGGACATTAATGAGAGGAAACAACAACTTGCAATTATATCGTGCCTTTAATGAAAAATATTTCACAAAGACATAATCAGACGAAAATTCACACGTGAAAGAAAAATACTAAGAGGTGGGTGACCGAAAGCTTGGTCAAAGAATTGGGTTTTTAAGGAGGTGGAGAAGTTTTAGAAGTGGTTTTGCAGGATATCTGGACTAGGTGGCTGAAGGCATGACTACCAATTATACTGTGGAGAGATGCAAAAAAGGCAAGGGGAACAGAGTTTGGGAGGGGTTGTAGTGCTTTCAACATTACAAAAACAGGGTGGCATGAAGCCATGAAGGAATTTTAAAAACACAGCTAAGATTTTCAAATTTAAGGGTGTGGGACGCCACTATAGGTATTGGAGGACTGGGTGAGACTTGGTGAACGCAGGATACAGATGGCAGATTTTCGTATGACTAAACCTCCAGGGGAAGGTGGGTAGGAGGAAACCAGGTGGGGAATTGGGACAGTAGAGTCTGGAGATGACAAAGGTTGGGATGAGTGTTTCAGCAACAGATGGGCTGAAATATGGTCAGAGGCGGTTGATTTTATAAAGATTGAAGTCAGCATCCTTTGTGCTAGAGAAGATACTGGATCTGAAGCTTTGCTTAGGTGAGAAAAACATTTAATTGAATGTTTGGTATCTTTCATTCCATTTTACTAGCTTCAGTTAAATGTGTTGTAGCCAAAATACATTTGTCATTAATAGCAAAGACAAAGCACATACTTTATTTTTATTGTTGTGAAGAAGTGATAATACATTGAGTGTATGTTAGCTCACAGTAAACCATGTTATAAAATCTACTTGCAATTTGCAAGTGTATGCAGTTTGGGGTATTCAGTTCCTTAACAGGCAACAGCTCTGGGGCAATAAATTAGTCACTGTGTCTCCATAGGATGCCCCACAGGAAATTCCAGTACTACCACCTCAGCTGCATTCCAATAGGAAGGGCATCATAGGATCACTGGCCCTCTGTCTAGAGTGACACTGATGGAGTACTGATCGGCGGGTACCAAATCACCCACTTAGTCCTTAGTGGTGATTGGGCCGAGGGAACTCGTGAGAAAATAAAAAAATAAAGGGTGTTGTACCCATGCTGAAGGGGCTAGTGGGCATGGGGGTTGCGAAAATGGGGAGTTACAAATGTAACAGCACAGCTATCTGTGTGAAGGAAATACACAGTGAATGGTGGTTGAGTGAAATCAACTTGCTCTAGGAGTAAATATAGTTAATTGTGATGCTTGTTTAATCTCGGGAAGGACTGACCAAGACTAGGTTTGCCAAAGCCCCTTGTTTGGAGTGTGAGAGATCTTGTTTTTTTTTAAATGAAATTTGTGGCTTTTTAAGAATCTAAAATGATCTTTTAAAGTACTTCTATGCGTTTTATCTCTTGAGAGTTTTCTCCTGATTCTCATTGACTCCAGTTTTGACAGAGCTCCTTGATGCCACGAATGAAATCACACCTCTGAGTCGTCCAATTTAATTAAACAGAGTTTTCATAGTGTGGCTAAACCTGCATTTGAATAATAGCGGCTTATCTGCATTGCTGGTGAAATTCTCTAGCGACACATTGATCATCTCTACACTCAACTTCAACACTTTCTTTGATGTAATCCGCGCTCCATAAATTCTAACACGTCCAAAGTTTTGCCATCTGTACCGTGTTCTGAACTGAACCCCATTGGCCCACTGTCCCCAAGCCTGTTGACCTATGTTGACTCCCTGTTCCCTGTCCAACTGAATTGAAACTATTATCTCCAAGTTCCTCCATTGCCTTGCTCCATCTTCCATCTGCAACTGCCAGCTTAACATTTCCATCTATATCTTCCGATCCTAGTCCCCACTCCTTCCCTTGTTTTTGCCTTCTCCACTCCCCTCCACCTTTGTTGGCAGAGCTTTTAGCAGTCACGGGCAAATTGGCATAGGGTAAATAAAGTCAAGGAGTTAAATGCGTGGCTCAGAGATTGATGTGGGTGGAATGGGTTTCAGTTCATGGGGCACTGGCATCAGTACTGGGGTAGAAGGGAGATGTTCTGGTAGGACGGGCTTCACTTGAACCGTGCTGTGTCCCGCCAAACTGAATAACTAGGGCTGTAGAGAGGGCTTTAAACTAAATAGAGTGGGGGGTACGTAGGTTTACAAAGCAAAAGGAAATGGCAGCATTGCTGGGCAGCTATTTAGGTAATGATACCCAGAGTGTGACAGGAAGGGACAGAGTGTACAAACATAAAAAAAACAGCAGCAAAACAGATCAAAGGGGGAAAAATGGCAAAATTAATGGCTCTTTACTTAAAATGCATGTAGCATTCGGAACAAAATAAATGAATTAATGGAACAAATAAAAGTTAATGGGTATGATCTTATAGCCATTACAGAGACATGGCTACAAGGAGATCAAAGCTGGGAACTAAATATTCAGGGTTATGTGACTTCTTTTTATTCGTTCATGGGATGTGGGCATCGCTGGCTATTGCCCATTCGTAAATGCCCTTGTTCAGAGGGCAGTTAAGAGTCAACCACATTGCTGTGGGTCTGAAGTCACATGTAGGCAAGACCAGGTAAGGATGGCAGATTTCCTTCCCTAAAGGCCATTAGTGAACCAGATGGGTTTTTACAACAATTGACAATTCATGGTCATCATCAGACTTTTAATTCCAGATTTTTATTGAATTCAAATTTCACCATCTGCTGTGGTGGTATTCAAACCCGGGTTCCCAGAACATTACCTTAGAATACCATTCCAGTGACAATACCACTATGCCACTGCCTCCCCCGACTTTTCGAAGGGACAGGCAGGAAGGAAAGGGTGTTGGGGTAGCTTTGTTATTACGAGATGGAATACGCACGATAGTAAGAAAGGATCTTGGATCGGAAGATGTAGAATCCATGTGGGTGGAGGAAGAAATAGCAGGGGAAAGAAGCCACTGCTGAGAGTAGTCATAGGCCCCCGAACAGTAGTTATACTATACGACAGAGAATCAACCAGGAGTTAATGAGGGCATGTAAAAAAGGCAGTACATTAATCATGGGCGACTTTAATCTTCATGTAGATTGGGAAGATCAAATTTGCAGAGGTAGCTACGAGCAAGAATTCATAGAGTGTATTCAGGACAGTTTCCTAGAACAATATCTTGTGGATCCAATCAGGAATCAGGCTATTTTGAATCTGGTAATGTATAATGAGGCAGGTTTAATAAATGATCTCAGAGTCATCGACAGTGTCATTAAAGGCACTTGCTTAGCAATAACCTGCTCACTGATACCCAGTTTGGGTTCCGCCATGGCCACTCAGCACCTGACCTCATTACAGCCTTGGTTCAAATGGACAAAAGAGCTGTACTCCCGAGGTGAGGTGAGAGTAACTGTCCTTGACAACAAGGCCGCATTTGACAGAATGTGGCATCAAGGAGTCCCAGCAAAACTGGAATCAATGGGAATCGGGAAAAACCCACCACTGGTTGGGAGTCATACCTAGCACAAAGGAAGATGGTTGTGGTTGTTGGAGGTCAGGCATCTCAGCTCCAATACATCACTGCAGGTGTTCCTCAGGGTAGGGTCCTAAGCCCAACCATCTTCAGCTGCTTCATCAATGACCTTCCTTCCATCATAAGGTCAGAAGTGGGGATGTTCGCTGATGATTGCACAATGTTCAACACCATTCGTGACTCCTCAGAAACTGATGCAGAGTGTGCCCAAATGTAGCAAGACCTGGGCAATATCCAGGCTTGGGCTGACAAGTGGCAAGTAACATTCACGCCACACAAATGTCAGGCAATGACCATCTCTAACAAGAGAGAATCTAATCATCGCCCCTTGATGTTCAATGATATGGCCATCACGGAGTCCCCCACCATCAACATCCTGGGTGTTACCATTGAGCAGAAACTGAACTGGACTAGCCATATAAATACTGTGGCTACAAGAGCAGCTCAGAGGCTAGGAATCATGTGACGAATAACTCACCTCCTGTCTCCCCAAAGCCTGTCCACCATGTACAAGGCACAAGTCAGGAGTGTGATGGAATACTCCCCACTTGCCTGGATGACTGCAGCTCCTACAACACTGAAGAAGCTGGACACCATCCAGGACAAAGCAACCCGCTTGATTGGCACCACATCCACAAACATTCACTCCCTCCACCATCGACACACAGTAGCAGCAGTGTGTACCATCTACAAGATGCACTCCAGGAATTCACCAAGGCTCCTTAGACAGCACCTTCCAAATCCACTACCACCTAGAAGGACAAGGGCAGCAGATAGATGGGAACATCATCACCCCTCCAAGTCACTCACCATCCTGACTTGGAAATATATCGCCGTTCCTTCGCTGTCACTAGTTCAAAACCCTGGAACTCCCTTCCTAACAGTGCTGTGGGTGTACCTACACCACATGGACTGCAGCGATTCAAGAAGGCAGCTAACCATCACCTTCTCAAGGACAACTGGGGATGGGCAATAAATGCTGACCCAGCCAGCGAAGCCCGCATCCCATGAATGAATTAAAAAAAAGTAAAAGATATCCTAGGAAACAGTGACCATAATATGGTAGAATTTAGCATTCAATTTGAGTGTGAAACTTAGTTCAGAAACAAATGTGCTAAAAGTAAATAAGCATAATTACAAAGGAATGATGGCAGAGTTGGCTGGAGTGGACTGGGATAGAATTTTAGCAGAAAAAATGGTTGATGAGCAATGGCAGACATTTAAGAAAATAGTCCACGACTCTCAACAAAAATATATCCCAGTGAGGAAGAAGGATTCAAGGAAGGGGATAAACCAACTATGGTTAATCAAGGAAGTTAAGGATAGTATCAAATTAAAAGAAAAGGCATATAATGTGGCAAAGATTAGTGCTAAGCCTGAGGATTGGGAAAGTTTTAAAAACCAACAAAGGATGACCGAAAAAATAAGAGGAAGAAAATAAACTTTGAGGGTAAACTAACAAGTAATATAAAAATGGACAATAAGAGATTCTTTAAGTATATAAAAAGGAAGAGAAAGGCCAAAGTGAACATAGGCTCCTTAGAGAATGAGGCTGGGGAAATAATAATGGGCAACCAGGAAATGGCAGAGGAGTTGAACTATGCTTCAGGCTTCATGGTAGAAGACACTAATAGCATTCCAATACTAAATAATCAAGGGGTAAAAGAGGGGGAGGAAATAAACACAATAATTAACACTAGAGAAAAAGTACTAAGGAAACTAATGGGTCTAAAGGCCGATAAGTCCCCTGAACCTGATGGGTTGCATCCTAGGATATTAAAGGAAGTAGCTACAGAGATAGTGGATGCACTGGTGGTAATCTTCCAAGAATCCTTAGATTCTGGAAAAGTCCCAGAGGATTGGAAAACTGCCAATGTAACACCCTTATTCAAAAAGGGAGACAAGAAAACAAGTAACTATAGGCCAGTTAGCTTAACATCTGTCATTGGGAAAATGTTAGCATCTATTATAAAGGATGTAATAGCAGAGCATTTAGAATTACATAATGTAATCAAGCAGAGTCAGCATGACTTCATGAAGGGGAAATCATGCCTGACAAATTTATTAGAATTCTCTGAGGAGGTAACAAGTAGGATGGATGAAGGTGAACCAGCAGATGTAATACATTTGGATTTCCAAAAGGCGTTCGATAAGGCACTGCACGTAAGGCTGCTTAATAAGATAAGAGCCCATGGTGTTGGGGGTAGTGTATTAGCGTGGATAGAGGATTGGCTAACTATTAGAAGACTGAGAATTGGGATAAGGGGGACATTTTCAGGATGGCAACCTGTAACTAGTGGAGTGCCACAGGGATCAGTGCTGGGGCCTCAATTACTTACAATATATATTAATGACTTGGAATAGGGAAGTGAATGTACTATCACCAAATTTGCCGATGATACAAAAATAGGTGGGAAGGCAAGTGGTGAAGATGACACAGTCTACAGAGTGATATAGATAGGTTAATTGAGTGGGCAAAAAAGTGGCAGATAGAATATAATGTGGGAAAATGTGAGGTTATGCACTTTGGCTAGAAGAATAGAGGAGCTGAATGTTATTTAAATGGGGAAAGACTGCAGAAGCTGCAGCGCAGAGGGATTTGGGAGTCCTTGTGCATGAATCCCAAAAGGCTAACATACAAGTTCAACAGGTAATAGGGAGGGCAAATGGAATGTTGGCCTTTATTTCAAAGGGAATGGAGTATAAAAATAGGGATGCCTTGCTAAAACTATACAAGACACTAATTAGACCACACCGAGAATACTATGAACAGTTTTTGTCCTCTTATCTAAGGAAAGATATCCTGTAATTGGAGGCAGTCCAAAGAAGGTTTACTAGGTTGATCCCTGGTATGGAGCGATTTTCTTGTGAGGAAAGGTTGAGTAGGTAGGTTAGGCCTGTACTCATTGGAGTTAAGAAGAATTATTGGCAACCTTATTGCAATATATAAGATTCTTCGGGGGCTTGACAGGGTGGTTGCTGAGAGGCTGTTTCCCCTTGTGGGAGAGGCTAGGACCAGAGGACCAACCTCAGAGTAAGGGGTCACCCATTTAGAACAGAGGTGAGGAGGAATTTCTTCTCTCAGAAGGTGGAATTCTTTACCGTGGAGGACAGTAGAAGCTGGGTCGTTAAGTATATTCAAAGCTGTGATAGACAGATTTTTAATCAGTAAGGAACTTGAGGGTTATGGGCAAAAGGCAAGAAAGAGAAATTGAGGATTATCAGATCAGCCATGATCTTATTGAATGGCGAAGCAGACTCAATGGGCTGCATGGCCTACTTCTGTTCCTACGTCTTATGGTCTTCACCCCTATTCTTTGGAATTCCCGATCCACACCTCTCCATCTCTTTGTGTCTCATTTTTAAAAAGCCTTCTTAAAGTACTTGTCCTTGACCACGCTTTGAGATCACTGCTCCCGATACTCCTGCAAAATCACAGCATTCACTGCTTTTTTTCGTAATCTCAAGTGTTTTTTTAGAGCATCTTGTTTTTTTCCTGTTGCTTATCCTTTTTGCTGAACCAGCAATATATTTCACACTTTGCATCATTTCTGTCCTCTGCCTGGAGCAGAATAAATATTTGCCTTCCTGTATTTGTATTAGCTCATTTCTCTTGAACCTTGTTCTAATTATCAGAAGACTTCCTATGAATATGTGCAATGAGTAGAGACTTTATTTTATCATTTTGCCTCTGAGGACTGCTCTGTGCCATGATATATCCATAATGTACTGAAGCTGCTGCGCATTCAGCACATGTAATTTGTCTAATTGGCACACGAGTACCCCTTTATTCAAATAGAATTGGAATTAATCTGATGCTGACCATGAAACCATTGTCGATTGTTGTATAAAAACCCATCTGGTTCACTAATGCCCTTCCTTCCTGAAAGGGAAGGAAATCTGTCATCCTTGTCTAGCCTACACGTGACTCCAGGTCAGACCCACAGCAATGTGGTTGATCTTAAAATGCCTTCTGAAGTGGCCTAGCAAGCCACTCAGTTGTAACAAACTGCTACAAAGTCACAAAAAAGGAATGAAACCGGATGAACCACCCGGAATCGACCTAGGCACCGGAAGCGACTATGGCAATCTGCAAAGTCTTCCTTACTAACATCTGGGAGCTAGTGCCAAAATTGGGAGAGCTGTCTCACAGACTAGTCAAGCAACAGCCTGACATAGTCATCCCCATGGAATCATACCTTACAGATAATGTCCCAGAACCACCATCATCATCCCTGCTGCTGATTACCACGTAGCTGCCCTCCCTCAGCTGATGAATCAGTGCTCCTCCCTGTTGAACAGCACTTGGAGGAAGCACTGCGTGTAGCAAGGGCACAGAATGTACTCTGGGTGGGGGATTTCAATGTCCATCACCAAGAGTGGCTCGGTAGCACCACTACTGACCAAGCTGGCCGGGTCCTAAATGATATAGCTGCTAGACTGGATCTGCGGCAGGTGTTAAGGGAACCAACAAGAGGAAAAAACATACCGACCTCATCCTCACCAACCTGCCTGGCACAGAAGCATCTGTCCATGACAGCATTTGTAGGAGTGACTACCGCACAATCGTTGTGGAGACCAAGTCCCGCCTTCACATTGAGGATACCCTTCATCGTGTTCTGTGGCATTACCACCGTGCTAAACGGGATAGATTTTGAACAGATCTAGCAACTCATCCATGAGGCGCTATGGGCCATCAGCAGCAGCAGAATTGTACTCGAACACAATCTGTAACCTCATGGCCCAGCATATCCCCCACTCTACCATTTCCATCAAGCCAGTTGGTTCAGTAGTTCAATGATGGGTGCAAGAAGGCATGCCAGGAGCAGCTCCAGGCATACCTAAAAATGAGGTGTCAACCTGGTGAAGCTATAACAAAGGGCTACTTGCATGCCAAACAGCATAAGCAGTAAGTGATAGACAGAGCTAAGTGATCCCACAACCAGTGGGTCAGATCTAAGCTCTGCAGTCCTGCTACATCCAGTCGTGAATGGTGGCGGACAATTAAACAACTCACTAGAGGAAGGGGCTCACCAAATATCCCCATCTTCAACGGCGGAGGAGCCCAGCACATGAGTGCAAAAGATAAGGCCAGCTTGCTACAATCTTCAGCCAGAAGTGCTAAGTGGATGATCCATGTCGGCCTCCTGTGGAGGTCCCCAGCATCAGAGATGCCAGTCTTCAGCCAATTTGATTCAGTCCACGTGATATCAAGAAACGGCTGAAGGCACTGGATATTATTTATTTATTTATTCATGGGATGTGGGCAGCATTTTTTGCCCATCACTAAATGCCCTTGTTCAGAGGGCAGCTAAGAGTCAACTGCATTGCTGTGGGTCTGGAGTCACATGTAGGCCAGATCAGGAAAGGATGGCAGATTTCTTTCCCGAAAGGACATCAGTGAACCAGATGGATTTTTTACGACAATCGGCAATGGTTTCATGGTTATCATCAGACTTTTAATTCCAGATATTTATTCAATTAAAATTTTACCATCTGCCATGGTGGAAATTGAACCCAGGTCCCCAGAACAATACCCTGGGTCTCTGAAATACTAGTCCAGTGACAATACCACTATGCCACCACCACCTACCCCTGCAAAGGCTATGGGCCCTGACGATATACCTGCTCTAGTACTGATGACTTGTGCTCCAGAACTTGCCACACCCCTAGCCAAGCTTTCCAGTACAGCTACAAAACTGGCATCTACCTGGCTTTGTGGAAATTTGCCCAGGTGTGTCCTGTGCACAACAAGCAGGACAAGTACAACCTGGCCAATTACTGCCCCATCAGCTTACTCTCGATCATCAGTAAAGTAATGGAAGGGGTCATCAACAGTGCTATCAAGCAGCACTTGCTTAGCAATAAGTTGTTCACTGACACCCATTTTGGGTTCCGCCAGGACCACTCAGCTCCTGACCTCATTACAGCCTTGGTTCAAACATGGACATAAGAGCTGAGCTCCCGAGGTGAGGTGAGAGTGACTGCCCTTGATATCAAGGCCGCATTTGATCAAGTGTGGCATCAAGGAGCTCTAGCAAAATGGGAATCAGGGGGAAAACTCTGCTGGTTGGAGTCTTACCTAGCACAAAGGAAGATGGTTGTGGTTGTTGGAGGTCAGTTATCTCCGCTCCAGTACATCACTGCAGGAGTTTCTCAGGGTAGTGTCCTTGGCGCAGCCATCTTCAGCTGCTTCATCAATGACCTTTTCATCATAAGGTCAGAAGTAGGACTGTTCGCTGATGATTGCACAATGTTCACCATTCACGACTCCTCTGAAGCAGTCCATGTCCAAATGCAGCAAGACCTGGACAGTATTCAGGCATGGGCTGACAAGTAACATTCGCGCCACACAAGTGTCAAGTAATGATCATCTCGAACAAGAGAAAATCCAACCATCACCCCTTGAAATTCAATGGCATTACCACCACTGAATCCCTCACCATCAACATCCTGGGGTTACCATTGACCAGAAACTGAACTGGACTAGCCATATAAATACTGTGGCTACAAGAGCAGGTCAGAGGCTAGGAATCATGTAATGAGTAATTCACCTCCTGACTCCCCTTAGCTTGTCCACCATCTATAAGGCACAAGTCAGGAGTGTGATGGAATACTCCCCACTTGCCTGGATGAGTGCAGCTCCCACAACACTCAAGAAGCTTGACACTGTCCAGAATAAAGCAGCTTGCTTGATTGGCACCACACCCACAAACATTCATTCCCTTCACCACCGACGCACCATAGCAGCAGTATGTACCATCTACAAGATGCATTGTGGGAATTCACCAAGGGTCATTAGACAGCGCCTTCCAAACCCACAACCACTACCATCTAGAAGGACAAGGGCAGTAGACAGATGGGAACAACATCACCTGGAAGTTCCCCTCCAAGTCAATCATCATCTTGACTCCAACCAGCAGAATTTTCCCCCTGATTCCCATTTTGCTAGGGCTCCTTGATGCCACACTTGATCAAATGCGGCCTTGATGTCAAGGGCAGTCACTCTCACCTCACCTCGGGAACTCAGCTCTTATGTCCATGTTTGAACCAAGGCTATAATGAGGTCAGGAGCTGAGTGGTCCTGGCGGAACCCAAACTGGGTGTCAGTGAACAACTTATTGCTAAGCAAGTGCTGCTTGATAGCACTGTTGATGTCAATCATCATCTTGACTTGGAAATATATCGCCGTTTCTTCACTGTCGCTGGGTCAAAATCCTGGAACTCCTTTCCTAACAGCAGTGTGGGTGTACCTACACCACAGGGACTGCAGCAGTTCCAGAAAGCAGCTCACCACCACCTTCTCAAGGGCAACTGGGGATGGGCAATAAATGCTGGCCCAGCCAGCGAAACCCACATGCCCTGAATGAGTTTAAATAAACTTGATTGCCCCCAGCCTGCACTGGTCTCGGATTTGCATTTCCTTTTCTTCCTGTTTGTAGTTTTTCCTGCACCAAGGAAAGGCTGTTCAATTCATCATTTTATCAACAAATACTCTCAATTTGTAAATGATTAAATATTAAACACTATTACATGTTGACTTTTTTTATCTTTTTAGTGTGTTTAGAGGATTATTGGCTCATTTCCGCATTTAGGGTGCTGGCATAGGATTGTGGGTTGCTTCTGCATTCAATTCTTCAATTGAAATAGTCAGCTCTTTTTTTCCCAGTTAACCCTCTGCAAGTAACTTCGACCTTCTTACTGATTGGTCCCTGTGTATCAAAACTCAAAATTGCACATTCATCAGGGAGATGAGCCTTGCTTGCAAATAACTAGCACAGAATTGGATATTGCAATACCCAGCAACTGATCTATCTTGTTAGAAGAGCCTTGAGCTTCGGCTTTTTACCATTATTACTCATGGATATCTCCATCTTAAAGATGGCTAGGCAGGCAATGTGTTGCAGCTGCAGTATGTGGGAGCTGGTAGACGCTGGTGGGATCCACGGTGACCACATCTGCAGCAAGTGTTGGCTGCTCGAGGAACTTCAACTCAGAGTTGATGAGCTGGAGTCTGAGCTGCAGGCACTGCAACACATCATGGAGGGGGAGAGTTACCTGGACACTGTTTCAGGAGACAGTCACACCCTTAGATTAATTACATCAAGTTACATCAAGTTTGGACCGTGCTCAGGGACAGGAGGGAGTGACTGCGAGTGAGGCAGGTATGAGGATCCAGAACTTAGCTTTGGAGGAACCTCAACCAGTGCCTTTGTCCAATAGGTAGGAGGTTCTTGCTCCCAGTGTGGACAAGGGCACAGACTGCAAGGAGGATGAGCAAACTGACCGCAGCATTGTGGTACAGAGCATCATTCAACAGGGGGAGGAAAAGAGAAATGTAGTAGTAATAGGGGATAGCATAGTTAGGGGAATAGATACTGTTCTCTGCAGCAAAGACAAAGCGTCCCGAAAGCTGTGTTGCCTACCTAGTGCCAAGGTTAAGGACACCTCTTCTGGACTGGGAAGGAACTTGGAGTAGGAGGGGAAAGATCCAGTTGTCGTGGTCCACGTAGGTACCACCGACGTAGGTAGGGCTAGGAAAGAGGTTCTGCTGTGTGACTACGAGCAGCTCAAGGCTAATTTAAAAAGCAGAACTACAAAGGTAATAATCTCCGGTTTACTACTTGAGCCACGTGCAAACTGGGTAGGGTAAATAAGATTAGAGAGGTAAATGCGTGGCTCAAAGATTGGTGTGGGAGAATTGGGTTCCGAGTCATGGGGCACTAGCACCAGCACTAGAGAAGGAGAGAGCTGTTCCATTGGGATGGGCTTCATTTGAGCCATGCTGGCAGCAGTGTCCTTGCAAACCATATGACTAGGGTTGTGGATAGGACTTTAAACTAATTAGTCGGAGGGAGGGTTCAATTGAAGGGAAGTTTAAAAAATCAGAAAGAAACGAGTGAGCAGAGGTGCAGGGTAGTGAAGAGGCAAACAATAATCAAAGTGTGACAGGAAGGGGCAGAAAATATAAGCAGAAGGGAGCAGCATAAATTTGAACCAGAACGAGTAATAACGGTAAAAAGTCCAAGCTTAATGCTCTGTATCTGAATGCACACAGCATTTGTAACAAGATAGATGAGACAGCACAAATAGAAATAAATGAATATGACTCGATAGCTATTACAGAGACGTGGTTGCAGGGTGACCAAGACTGGAACTCAATATGCAAGCGTATTTGAAGTTCTGGAAAAATTGGAGTCCTATCCAGCACAAAGGAAGAAGATGGTTGTGGTTGTTGGAGGTCAGTCATCTCAGTCCCAGGACATCTTTACAGAGTTCCTCAGGGTAGTGTTCTAGGCCCAACCATCTTCAGTTGCTTCATCAATGACCTTCCTTCCATCGTAAGTCAAAAGTAGGGATGCTCGCTGATGGTTGCACAATGTTCAACACCATTTGCGACTCCTCAGATACTGAAGCAGTCCATGTCCAAATGCAGCAAGACCTGGACAATATCCAGGCTTGGGCTGACAAGTGGCAAGTAACATTCATGCCACACAAGTGCCAGGCAATGACCTTTTCCAGCAAGAGAGAATCTAACCATCGCCCCATGACATTCGATGGCATTGCCATCACTGAAGCCCCTGCTGTCAACATCCTGGGTGTTACCATTGACCAGAAACTGAACTGGACTAGCCATATAAATACTGTGGCTACAAAAGCAGGTAGAGGCTAGAAATCCTGCGGCGAGTAACTCACCTCCTGACTCCACAAATCCACCATCTACAAGGCATAAGTCAGGAGTGTGATGGAATACTCTCCACTTGCCTGGATGAATGCAGCTCCAACAACACTCAAAAAGCTGGAGACCATCCAGGACAAAGCAGCATGCTTGATTGGCACCCCTTCCATGAACATTCACTCCTGCCACCACCGACGCACAGTAGCA
This sequence comes from Cetorhinus maximus, assembly GCF_964194155.1. Lineage (NCBI taxonomy): Eukaryota > Metazoa > Chordata > Chondrichthyes > Lamniformes > Cetorhinidae > Cetorhinus > Cetorhinus maximus. Next base: position 39,637,234 of record NC_135880.1, on the reverse strand, counting down.
GCAGTATGTACCATCTACGGAATGCAATGCAGGAACTCACCAAGGCACCTTAGACAGAAGTTTCCAAACTTACAACTGCTACCATCCAGAAGGATAAGGGCAGCAAACACATTGGGCAAAATTTTCACCTCGGCGGGCAGGCGTGCCCCCAACCCGCTCAAGCGTAAAATGACACGTGTTGACATCAGGCGAGCGTCCCAACGTCAACCTGCAGTTGTGCGATTTCTCGGTCAGCAGGCAGGCACGGGAATCAGCAGCGCACCTGCCAACAATTAAATGGTCTGTTAAGGCCATTGAAGCCTCAATTAAGTTAAATTTTTCACTGCCCTTTGGAAACCTCATCCACGGGTGGGATAGGGTTTCGAACATCAAATACAAATAAAATAAAATGTTTTAAATTTCACTTATAACATGTGACTCTATCATATGAGCAGGGACATGAGTGGGGACATGTTTTATAATATTTTTCACATCCTTTTTTTTAAAACTCTTCATCTCCCTGAGTCAGCTCTGTGCCTCAGGGAGATTCTCAAGCGCGCACATAAGCGAAGCTCCCACTGTCGCCGCCAAGCCCGCCTGACACGGGCTAAATTCTGCCCATGGGGGCACCACCACCTGGAAGTTCTCCTCCAAGCCACTCACCATCCTAACTTGGAACTTTATCGCCATTCTTCACTGTTGCTGGGTCAGAATCCTGGAGCTCCCTCCCTAACAGCACTGCGGGTGTACCTATACCACATGGATGGCAGCAGTTCAGGATGGCAGCTCAACCACACCATTCAAGGGCAATTAGGGATGGCCAATAAATTCTGGCCTAACCAACGATGCCCATAATCCCATAAATGAATAAAGAAAATTGTAACATGTGGGATTCTTTAATACCTTTTTGTGTAGGGAGAAGTTTCCTGTTGACTGCTTTACTTGTTAGAAGACACGAACCATATCCTGTTGTTTTGTCCTGTCCTTTTACAATGGCCTGGCATGGTCAGCAGTGCGCACTGAGTGAATGTGTTCGCACACTGAGGTTTGCAAATGGGTGTAATTGATGCAAATGTTCATTGCCAAAACTTCTATTCTTGGATTATGCCTGCTGCTTTGTTTACAAGAGCTTTGAATGAACAAGATAAAAGATCTTTGTAATCTTTCTCCCGCTGTGAATTCATTGATAATTTCAATTCTACTGTTCTATTTCTGCATTCATTATGTTTAAATAAGAAGACTCATTGAATGATTTTGCTTGGCAACTCTCCACCTCCCCCATTGCTACTTTTCTAAACGTGGTTATTTGCGGTGCATTGCAGTTCCACAAGCACTGGCACCCCTCCAGTATCTTGACCAAGTGACCATTCTTCATGTGAGTTTATAGGGTGTTGGCAGACATTTAGTGGTTTTTAACCAGCTACTTGGAGATGCAGGAGAGCAATGAGGAAACACTAGTCTTTTTGGCTTTTCCCTGCCTATAGGAGGCACATGACGTCTGTTCAGTAGCTCATGTAGATGAAGCTAGAGCTTGGCAGCTTTGAGCTACAAACTACCAGCACATTATTATTTAATATGCTGTGCCATTAAACCACCCACTGTTAAGTTTGTCCAATTTTTTTTAATATCCCACAGTTCGAAATGCAGCCTCTTGGTACTCTCACCTTTCTGAGGGTGCATATAGTCCACTGCCTCCAAGAAGGCACAGTGGGCAGAGATACCTCTGGGATTAATTAATTGGGAAAAATAATATTCAAAACTATTGACTTATCATTTTTCTACTCCGCTTCCTCTGTGTGTTGCTATCTTGAATCATCCTCCTTCCTGCCCAAGTACATATTTTGTATATATTAGATATGTTCTGAGCATGTCTACATAACATCATTTCAAGAAAACAAGCCACCATTACAATAACTAATAGATCAGTTTGAGTGAAGCAGGTGATTATAAACATGCATTGAACCTACCTTCCCCTGGAATCCACCTTGTTTCAAGACTTAAGGGAGAGCATCTGGTGCAAAAGGAAGAAATCAGTCTTATTTAGTAGCTTGATTATTATTCAGGTCACTCGAGCACATAAAAATGCTAGTAACAGGAATGTTGCAAAGGATTTTCATGCATATTATAAGAACACAAGCAACAGAAGCGGGAGTTGACCATACAGCCTCTTGAACCTGCTCCACCATTCAGTGAGATCATGACTGATCATTGGCCTTAATTCCACTTTCTCGCCTATTTTCCTTATTCCTTGGTTTCCTGTGGGACCAAAAATCTGTCCATCTCAACCTTAAATAAAATGAATGATGGAGCATCCTAAGATTTGCTTTGAAATCCTTGATGGATCAAAGTCTGAATTTTATCCTGATCAATGGTCGAAGAAAAGTCCTGGCTTATCATATAGTTCAATTTCTGAACCAGTACTGATTTTTAATGAAAAATTAATTCCGTTCAATCTGCAGGCACTTCATGCAGACTCCATCAGTACTGCTCCTTTGCGTTTCTATTTTGAGATATGCGTGAACATTGCAGGGAAAGGACCCCTTCCTGTCCAGGTTTTGCTGCTTCTTTCAGACAGTCCAGTTCAGACTGAAGGGAAGCTTGATCAGAAGCTAGTTAAACAGCTTCAAATGGCACAAATCGCTCAGTGAGGATTGATGGTGTGCCAAATTTGAAGCTATGATCGTTTGTTTAGGAATACACTGCCTTATCAGATTTATCCCTATGTTACATATTTTCAATCCTCTGTAATTTACCAGGTTTTCCTTATGGGCCTGTGCCCCAGTTTAAGTTGATTCAAACTATAGCTGTAAAAACACTTTTTTAACCAGTGGCAGTGACCTAGCCAAAACCCAAGCAAATACATCTTAAGCAAGATGTTGTAATTCTTTAAACAAAAATATTCAATAAAATCCTGGAGCAGTTTGTTCTGGCCTGGTGAAACCCTGTAATAGATACAACCTTTTGAAGTTGTATCCTTCCCTTATTGCTGTGCATGATCCTGTATGTGAAATATTTGGATCTTTGCCAGTCTGTCTGCAGGTTCTATGAAAACATGGAAGATATATTAAAATTAAAGGCTGTTTCTTAAAATTGAACAATATTGTATTTTTTTGTGAAGCACTATGATAATCAACAGTATAAGGACAGCAGTAAAATGTATCTGTTGGGAATTTGAAGCATAACTGCATGACAGTCTTAAAACTGGCATAATACAATTGCATTTTTTCTCATTTTCCTCTGATTAAAGTAATGATTAATTACATTTGTTATGACCGCCGTGGAGACAAATAGTTTTTTTTTTAATAAGAAATGAATTTCCCAAATGACCAATGGGAAGAACCCAAGGACAAGATTCCATTTAAGACTTTTACTGCAAGAAACAAATTAAAACTAACAGATCATACATAAACAGGTAACTAATACATCAAACTAAAGAAAAACTAACAACTAAAATATGTCTTATAAAACACTTTTACTCAATGGCACACTTCTGGCTAATATATAGCATTAAAGAAACCATCCCAAAGTCATTCCCAGTTCTCCACCAGGCATTCACCTCTCCCCATCATGCCAGATCAAAACTTCCAGTGTCCTTTGACAGTCGTTCCACTCCGCTAGAGTTTTCCCGGATACGGTGACTCCCATTCCTTAAATCTTCAAGAGCCCCGCCTCTTCTGTTCCTTTTCTAGCCCTTAAAAGCATCCTGCTTGGCTGTTAACACAGAACAGCTCTCCCTACTTTTCCACAGCAGTAGCTTCTTTGTTCCTGTCTGAGCCACAGCTGTCCTTTAGCTGTGAGATACTGTGAAATGTGTTAAAACTGCCAGTCTGCCTCAATGAGTTTATATTTGAGTTTCTCTCCAACAGCAACCAGATCACTTGGGCATTCCTCCCAATTGAGGTACTTATCAGAAAGGCTAATTATACATTCCTTTCCAGAATTCTGTTTTACTTTCAGTTGTAGATAAACTTTAAAACATAATCGTGTTGCAGTGTTCAGCATTCATGACATATTTCATAGAATTACATGGAATGTACAGCACAGAAACAGGCTATGTTGCCCAACTGATTTATGCCAGTATTTATGCTCCACATGAGCTTTCTCTTTATCCAACTATATCAGCATAACCTTCCATTCCTTTTTTCCTTGTGTTTATCTAGGTTCCCCTGGAATGCATCTATGCTATCTGCCTCAACTACTCTTGTGTGTTAGTAGATTCTACCTTCTAACCACTCTCTGGGAAAAGACATTTCTCCTGAATTCTTCACTGGATTATTATTGATGATCTTGTATTTGTGGCCCCAAGTTTTGGTCACAAAGTAGAAATATCTTCTGTCTACCTATGAAACTGTTCCATAGCTTTAAATTCCTCTCTATTGGTACAACTGTCTGCCTCCTCTTCTCTAGAGAAAAGAATCCCTGTCAGTTCACTCTTTACTGATATTTATAACCCTTTGTTTCTGGTATCATTCTTCTAAATTTCTTTCAGCACCTTTTGTTGTGCTTCTAATACTGAGATGTACTTCCATAGGTACAATGGCACTTTAAAAAAAAAAAATTCATTCATGGGATGTGCAATTTTTGTCCATCCTTAATTTCCCTTCAGAAGCTGGTAGTGAGCTGCCTTGACCGGCTGCAGTCCATGTTCTGTAGATGCACCCACATTGCTGTTAGGAAGGAAGTTCCCAGATTTTAAACCAGTGACCTTGAAGGATGGTGTGTGACTTGGGGGGGAACCTGTAGGTGGTGGTGTTCCCCCGTGCCTGCTGCCCTGTTCTTTCAAGTAGTAAAAGTTGTTGTAAATACAGAAAATGTTGGTATAACTCAGCAGGTCTGGCAGCACCTGTAGAGAGAGAAGCTTTGAGTCCGTATGACTCTTCTTCAGAGCTTTATACGGACTTGAAACGTTAACTCTGTTTCTCTCTCCACAGATGCTGCCAGACCTGCTGAGGTTCACCAGCATTTTCTGTTTTTATTTCTGATTTCCAGTAGCCGGAGTATTTTGCTTTTATCTTAGCAAAAGTTGCAGGTATGGAAGGTGCTGTCGAGGGAGTCTTGGTGGGCTGCTGCAATGAATCTTGTATATGGTACATACTGCTGCCACAGCATCGGTGGTGGAGGGAGTGAAAGCTTAAGGTGATAAATGGAGCGCCGATCAATCTGGCTGCTTTGTCCACAAATGATTGTGGGCTTGAGGCTCAAGTAGCATTGGAGCTGCACTCATCCAGGCAAGTGGGAAGTATTCCATCACACTCCTGACGTGCTTTGTTGCAATCTGACACAGTAAAATAAGCAAAATATGGCTGTTAGGGCAGCTTCCTGCTCACCCTATTAAGCACACCTAAGCATCTTATAGAACAGATTAAAAAGAAGTCACCAAAAAAAAACTTGCCCATAAATGTGGCTCCAACAACTTCTCTACCACCTTTCTGAAATAATGCGGTATCTCTCACCAAGCTCTTAAACATCTTGCCTGGGAACACCCTCACCCCGCTTACTTTATAATCCCCACCCCCCCCCCATTCGCTGACAGATGCCCAATGTAAACAAACCTTGTCCAAGGAATTTATCTCTGATGTTAAATTTTGCTGCTGGCCTTCTGTGCACTCCTAAAGGCACATGTCTCTAGTATCTTTCCATTGGATACTGAAGCGCTGCACTTGCAAACTGGGTGCCATGCTCAAATCTGGCTGTCACGCTCAAATCTAAACCCGGCTGAGTGCCTTCTCTGCTTAATTCAAGATCCTATCCCTCAGCAAAGCCCCACATAACTGATGTATGCATATAGGTTTTGTCAATCAACTCAAAAAAGGCTTTAGCAAGCAGTTTTCGAGCTTACAATTATATTTGTATGAGCTTTGCTGATATTTGGATTGCTTTCAAAACTACCTCTAGGTTTGCTTATGAAAGTTTCTTAGTTTTCTGCTTTGGTTTTAGTGGCCTTTTCCCCAAGAAATAAGCTAGGATGTTCTGCATTTTATTTTGACTTTAATAAACTCAAGTTTATTCTGTTGCATGTTTCCCTTCAAGGTACTTGCTGTCCCATTTCTTCAAATCTCAGAAGATCTCTAAGCAAGCCAGAGCTTATAGACAGCTTGCTGCAAATTCATTGGCATAACTCAGGAAAGTGTACCTGAACTATAATTGCCAGATGAGAGAAACTAGCGTGTGTTTCTCATTTGACCATAGTTTACCATCCTTTCAGTGCACATTCTTAATTTATTAGGCTTTGCACATAAAGTACTATGGAAAGCAAAGACCACAACATGTTGATATAAACTAGCACTAGCTACAGTGGAAAAGCATATTGAGGTTCTGTAGTAGAAACTAATGGCCTATGAAATAAAATATGTAGCCAAACATTTTGGGATATTCTTGTAAATACATTCTCTTGTGCGTTTTTTGGCAACACTTTCCTCAGTATTTACTGAGCACAGCTTTATTTTTACCCCCAGAATGTTATAGCCACCTCACTGCTTGGAATGATGGGCAATTAGCACAAAAACTACACACAAATATTCAGGAGCAAACAATCATGAAAATATGAGTGCTGGAAAGAATCACCAGGATTTGGTGATTCATATGCTATATTGCATTAACTTTTGCAGCTTTAAAACGGTATCACAATTTAAACCCTTCACTTGTGTTCAGAGCTGCAGAATAAGTGACAAATGCAGGTTAAAATTTTACTTAGCATGATTTTGACCTTAAGTGATGCAAAGGGAACCTAGCAGAATGGTCATGTATTTAGGCAAGTGAATTTCATTATAGATAACTGTGTACGTTTTGGTAGGGAGAATACTTCTTGGATAATTGAGTCTAAATAGGTGGAGCAAAGGTCTAGGACTACAGATATACAAATCACCAAAAATAATAAAACTGGTTAATAAGGCGATTTAAAAAAAAACAAACCATGCACTGGGATTCATTTCTAGAGGAATAGAATTGAAAAGCAGAGAATCATTTTAAACCTGTATCATTCTTGGTTAGACCACACAAAAACACAATCGGCACAGTTCCGATTTCCATATTCTACAAAGCACAAGAGGTACAAAAAAATTTCAAAAGGCTGATACTTGTAATAGCACCCTCTTGTAGCTATCTGTGATTGTATGTATATGTAGCCAAACCAGAATAAACCAATTTTTCTGTTAGGAACTTTGAACTCCATGTGCCGCACACTGCCTATTTTCTGTCCTGCAAAGATATCACAATACTAGAACTGAGAGGTTATACTTTTCAGGAAGACTGATCAAGCTGGGGCACTTCTCGAAGATGGGTGACCGAATAGATGCCTTTAAAATTATGAAGGTGTTTGATAAGTCAAACAGAGATGGTATTTCCACTTGTGGGAGAGACCAAGGGCCATAAATAAAGATGCTTACCATTTTATCCAACAGGGAATTCAGACGCAACCCTGGGTAAGAGTTGGTAAGAATATCACAAACTAATTAACAAAAAGAGCATAGATGCATTGAAGGGGAAGCTGGATAAATACATGAGGGAGAAAGGAATTGGAAGGTATGCTTATAGAATTAGACAAGGAGTGGGAAGAGGATTTTGTGGAGCATAGTAGACCAGTTGGACTGAGTGGCTCGTTTCTGTGCAGTAGAATAAATACAACAATGTAACATGTGACATCTCTCAGCAGCATGGAGGGAAAATGAAAAAAATTACACTTAGATGGTCCCTAGTACCTATTAGTGCCTGACTATAAGGGGCATTGGTGGCATTCTTCTGCATGTATCAGGTTGGATAGGCAAATGCAAAAGGGAGATTGAAAACTTTGTGAAGGAGTGTTTTACTGAATTTCTCTCACAAATGTATTTGAATATTTTAAGATCAGTACAAGTTGTATTTACTGCATTCCATGCTGGATTGTAGGCTATAGGTTGCCTGATTTTTGAATACATTTTTCTAGTTGTGTACTGTTCTGTTAAGGTGGAGACCAAGACTGCACATTAATATTCGGTTTGCAGCTTTTTAGTTTATGATGAATACATGTGGATAGTTTAAACTCATGTTAGATTTGTGACCCAGTTTAATTCTTCTCCTTGTGACAGCTGCTGTTAGAGCACCGGGAAGCTATTTCACCAGATCATAATGACCTATTGCATGAGCTCCTGGAAGGATTAGGAAGTGTACCTGATGTTGAAACTCTGATCGGTGAGTAAATTAAGAATTGATTGTAGATTTTTTGCTTTGGGCTAAGAAATGAATTCATCCAGGGCGAAAAAATGGAAAACTGTGCTTAGCCAGATTTTAGATTTAGCCACAATGAAATTCTTATATTTCAAAATAAGCATTTTCCATTTGACTTTTGCTGAAAAGTTATTGCATAATTATTCCATCGTATTTAGGCCTAGAAATGAACTATCCAATAATTTGCATTTAGGAACAAAATAACCCAGCAAATTAGAAACTTCCATTTTTTTGCCATTTTAACTAGCTCAGGACACCCTAAAGCATTTCAGCCTATTTTGAAGTTTAGTCACTAATGTAGACAAATGTTATGTTTAAAAATATTGAATTCTGAAAATTTGAATTAAGCTACGGCTATTAGGTTGAGTATTTTCAGTACATTACAACAATGTAAGTGCTCAAATCTAAGACGTTAATCATTATTATTTTTGGCTACAATTTACATACCCATTACTATGTTATCCAGTGATCAAATCAAGATGAAAGGAAGAGTTTGCTATTGGCCATTTATGCATTGAACATAAAGAACAATTTTGGGCCTTTTATCTAATGGGATCAGGATTGAAGTTGTAGATCTTGCTGCTCATCATTAATATCTATTCTAGGGCTAAATGTCAAATTTCTTATCTACACCACCCACTTCACACAATGTGCTGGTACTGAGTAATAATAGGAGACATTTTTTTCCATTCATTTATAGGATGTTGTCGTTGCTGGCAAGGCCTGTATTTACTGCTCATCTCTAATTGTCTTTGAGAGGGTGGTGGTGAGCTTCCTCCTTTAATATAACTGAATGGCTTGCTAAGCCATTTCAGAGGCAGTTAAGAGTCAACCAAATTGCTTTGGGTCTTGGATCACATGTAGATCAGACTGGGTAAGGCCTGCAGGTTTCCTTAAAGGGCATTAGTGAACCAGATGAGTTTTTAACAATTCAATAGTTTCAAGGTTACCATTACTGATACTAGATTTTTATTCCAAATTTGTTTTATTAATTAATAGAATTTAAATTCCCCAGTTGTTGGGGTGAAATTTGAAATCTTGTTTCCAGATCATTAGTCCAGGCTTCTGGATTACTAGTACAGTAAAACATCCACTAAGCCACCATGCCCCTAATGGTCAAATATACAATCACAAAGATTCCTAAGAACAAGGAGACAATTTTTGTTGGTGACAGAAGGGCTGCATTTCAGTCTCAAACCCAGCTCCCAGAATCTTCCAAAAACACGCCATACTTGCATAGCTAAAAAGCAGATTCAATTTCATGCGTTACACTAAGCACAGTTTCTTAACTAATTGTACTACTGTTTGTCGCGATTCTTTAACAATTCAGTTTTAATTGTCATTACTTAGCTGGAGATTTGATATTCTTATTCATTTAAATGAGAACTTTCTGGCTTTACGAACTATGGTTTGGGTAAAGTGCTGAATATGGTCTGTCAAAAATGAGAAAACTTTAGCAGATGAAGTCATTGCAATGTGTTTGCATATTGTATGTCTGGACAGCTTTTTGCTTATGTATTACGTATCTTCAAGAACAGTCTAAACATATCTGGCCTCATGAGTGCAGAGAGTAACAGTTGCTATCAGTAAAATTGAATGCAATTTCTTTCTTCCCAGGGGAGGGGGCTGTTGACCCAAATGACCCCAACAAAGAAAATGTACTTTCTCAACTTGCAAAAACAGGAGTCTCACTCACTCTGACCAGCAAGATTGAATTGCGAGATGGGGATGACAGAGACATGAAGACTTTGATGATAAAGTAAGCTTTACCCAAGAACAACCTACCATCTGGTTTGGTAGGCTAATTTTTCCTTTTCATTCTATCACTAAGCGAAAGAGGGAAAGTGGAGAATTGAAGCTGTAAATGACCACGGCATGACAGTCATCAGCATGGTAAATCTGTATAATACATCTCAGCCGACTTATTTTAATTGCGGCACCCTAATGAAAAGTACAATAGTGAGATACAAGACTTTCAAACAGATTAGGTAATTCTACAGAAACCATGTTCCTGCCCAAGCATGAATTTAATGATTGCCAATTGAGAGATTATAACTGGTTGTGTTGCCTTTCTAATTGTACCACACTCAGGAACATAATATACCTCCTCCCCTTGGCAACCCTACATAGTCTAGTAAAAAGGGTAGTTTATCTTTATTGTCTGCAATTCTTGTTTTCCTTTATGAACACCAGCCGGGCAATATAATGTAATGTCATTAGGAGCATGTATTTACAGTTAGCAGTTCTGAGTATTTACATGCTGTTTTCAAATTCACAGTTATATTGCATTGGAGTTAGATAAATTTAATAAACACCAGTATGCTGACAAGTTTTCATTCTTGATCTGTAAGTAAGACCCAAGTAAGCTTGATGGTGAATGGTTTCAGCTTGTGTAATTGGAATTGTTGCTGGAATGTGTAAGCACAGTGATTGTTGGTTTATAGCCATCTATAAAGAGATAGCAGTTTTGATGATAGAACAGCTAAGTATTGCTGTAATATACTTGTATCTATGTTGTAAAGTGGAATGTTTGTATACAAGCTGAATGTTGCAAACATTGACCTGAATGGACAGCATTTCTCTGGCTTTCACAACAAATCACGGGAGCCATTTGTGAAGTTTCTTTGGGGGCACTGCATTGTCAAGTGGGACCGCATGGTGACTGCAACAGACTGATCCACCTTCATTAGATACTGGTTTGATCGTTGATCACCTGCTTTAGGCAATGCTGTATTCAGCCAGAATTTCTAAATGCCATTTTGTCTTAACAGTAAAAGAAAACCTTGTAGCTAGTTTAGGACAGGTACATTTATTTGCTGAGTGATTTTGGCCTACTGCAATTTTCTAGTTTTTGTGCTAGATATTCTGGGGATTCAGTGTCACCAGCTACTCCCATAGGCAGATCTTGTGTCTTTTACTCAATATCCTGTTAATCGTAACCCAGGGATTTTAACAGAGAACCTTCGTTCGATACTAAATAAACCGTTATTCGATTATATTTTCTGCTGCCATACAAATTCTGTTTCTGGAAAGCAGACTGAAATGCACTCTGATTACAACTTATAACTAACAACTGGCTTATTTTCTATAGATCCCTTGAGTACACTTTTCATAATTAAAATAATCAATTTCCCATGTTGCGCACTCATGGAAAGTAATAAAGACTCCATTTATTTTGCCATCTAATACCTTATTTTGAGACTCCGTTTCAGGCTACCTGCTGTGGAGAAGATGCTGAATTTAACATTCCTGAAAAACTGGTTCGAAAACTGCCTAGGCAACCACAAAATGCAGTTTGCCACTGGCACTAGTTAATTACTTTTTTAAAACTGTATTAATGTATAAAGCTTGGGTGTTACTAGCCAAGGTTCTAGCTTAGTTGGTTCAACAAAAAGAAACTATAAAATATGTCAGCTTGGCTTAGCTGGTAACACTGTTTCTTTAATCAGTTGTATACGTGGCCCAAATCTATAAACACATAGACACTCGGTACAGAACTGCAAGAGTACGGCATTGCCAGAAGCGCAGGTGCAGAACTGCAGGAGTACGGCATTGCCAGAAGCGCACGTGAAATGTTGAACTGAGGCTGCCTCTGATCCTGTGGTGCAGGTAGATGCAAAGGTGGCACTGTTCAATTAAAAACGTTTATCCTACAATCAATATTGGAAAAATCAGATTAACTGGTTTGTTCAGTTGCCATTGGTGAAATCTTACTCTGCATAAATTTTGTGCTGCATTTGCCTGCATTGGTCAGGCCATTTCAAATTAATTGTATTTAAATGCAGGGGAACATTTGAAAAAAGAGATATAGGCATTATATAAATACGAATCTTTAAGGCAAAGTTATCTACACAAATGCTTTAAGTGTTAAAGTTGTTAAGACTTTCCATTATTTCTTTTTCCCAAGAGGTATTCAATACCCTTTGACTATGGGGTTGACAGTAACTTCCCTTACCTGCTGGAAATCGGAGAGGGATGGATTTGGGAGTGGGTGGCTGGAGGTGTAGATGGTGGTTAGGTCAGTTAAAGTAGAATGTGGGACTTCAACCTGCTGTGATTTGGCTGAGGGTAATTGAAAATTACCAGTCACAAGCCAGTGGGTTCCTCTTTAAATATTCAACAATTTGTCAGTGCCGGGGAGGATAGGCAATCTCCCTGTCAGGTAAAGTTTGCTGAGAACAAGGTCTGGGCCAGAAGGAGCCTAACAAGGTTTTTTTTTTAGTTTTAGTTGTGGGCCTGCAGGAGAGGCCTCCTGGGCCTCAAAAGGAAACTGTGTTCTTCCCTTGCTCTAGGTTTTCATAATACCCCAATTGAAAATTCAACTCCCAGTGCAATTGAATGGTGCTGGGGACTGTTCCTCCTGCCACCTGATTTTAAAGAGCCAGACAGCCTCCCCTTCCTGCCATTTTGGCCAGGAAGTCAACAAGTGGCACATAAACGGAATATGGTTGTTAAAATTGGGCAAGCTTCCTTGTTACTCCCCCCATTTGGTCAGCCATTCAATTTGCCAAGTTTCCATGTGGGAGTTAAAGTTGAGCCCATTGCTGCTTATTAGAGTTAAATGTAAACTGTTGATTAACCTTATGGCATTAGTAATCTCCAGTAGCTTCATTTTGGGTTATTTGTCTGATTGTTTAATTAATTCTGTTTCACTTAAACTAAGCACACAGTGAGCTGCATTTTGTTTCACATAGGAGATAAAAGGTCAGTTTTGTTTAGGTGCAACAATTTGCATTTATTTTTGTAGTAATTATAGTTTCAATAAACATAGGACCGTAGCTTTAAGAATAAGCCAGTGTTGTAAGATCACATGATCTAAGTAAACCAATGAGTTAGCAGCATGGGGAACCTCTGGGGAGAGTAGTTCTTTAGTTATGGAGCTTGATGCACACATGTAGTTGCTGTTGCTGTCTTTTAATTAAAGTTCAATGTGTCCACCAAGAAAAGTTGCCTGGTAAATCAACTCTATAACAATTTTGTATGACTCTTATCTTGAATTTTTTAAAATGTGGGTAACGTCAATTAAATCCTTGATGACTGAAAATCTAAGTTTGCTTTGCTCTTTCCTTCACACACAAGCCTATCGTATTGTAAATTCAATTTAAAGCTTGCAGTGAAGTACAGGGAGTATTTAATTTGATCACACTGTGTTGATTTTGTCAAAGATTGAAATTCCTTTCTGGGCTAGGTTTCCGAAAACTGCTAGACACTTGAGTTGGCCACAATTCGAATAGTCTAAAAATAAAATCTGGTCTTTCAACCACAGCTCATGACTCTCATCCCTGCTTCTCTTTTTTAATTCTTGGCTTATTTCCGTACAACATAGCCAATCTCTGGTGTTTCCAGATTGTGCTCCTTGTCATGTGCTTCTCATTTTCTCTCAAGCTGTCTCATGAAATCTTATTGCACAGACCATTCAGTCCGCAATGCCTGTGCTGCCTGTTCGAATTTAGTCCCACACCACAGTTTTTTTTTTCCCCCCATAACCCTGCAAGTTTGTCATCTTTAAATACACTCCCAATTATCTTTTTAAACCTAATTCCACCATCCTTTTGAACAGTGCACTCCAGATCTTAGCAAACCTGTATGGAGAAATTTCTCCTTATTTCCTGTCTAGTTCTTTTGCCAATTATTTTAAGTCTATGAACTCTGGTTAAACTAGCCCATTTGCCAGAGAAAATAGTTTCTTCATGATGCTTGCTATATTAAAGCCTTCAATTTTGATGACTGCTATTAGGTCTCCCTTCAATCTTCTCTGCTCTAAGAAGAACAACCCCATATTTTCCAAACTCTCCATATAACATTCACTCTGCCTCCTATCCCTTAGCCAATTTTGTGCCAAGTTACTCCTGTCCCTTTAATACCTTGTGCTTCTATTTTCAGAATAGCTCTGTTCTGAGGTATCACTCTTTCATCTCCCCATAGCCACCCCCTGCCTTCCCATTCTCCTGCTCCCTCCCACTCTGAAATTCCCCTAAATCAAGCTTCAGAATCTTGTTTTCCCCATCAGCCAGCCCCTACTAAACTAAGTGTTCGTAAGGCCGAGACCTAATTCTTGGGTATTAGCTGCGGGATTCCCAGATAATATTTGTTTATGTGTCACTTCTGCCAGTTTTTCCCTCTCCAAGTTTAGTTACAACATCATCTCCCAGTAGACTCAAAGCTTAACCTCATGCAGAATGTGAGGTAGAAGCCTACTTGCCCTGATTTTCTTACTAGGTTTACCCAATTTACAGGCTTCACTAGCACCCAGCTCTAACAGGTGGGAGCTTTATTTAAAATTAGTTGGAGATTGTGTCATTCTGAATGCCATTCCCTAACATTCTTCCATGCATGCAATCCATTAGTGATCACACTCATGTGAAATGGGCATTCAGAGTAGCTAGATAATGATAAGTGACAAAAGTCATGGAGAGAAATAATACTTAGATAAGTGTATTTCAATCATTTTAAAAAATTTAAAGATACTGTAGATACTGTACAAGAGCTTGTTATATGTAAATTGGTTTCCATGTTTTCAATTTAACAGCAGTCACTACACTTGAAAAGGACTGTGTTGGTTGGAATAGACTTTGGAACATCCTGAAGTTGTGAGAGATGTTATATAAATGCATTTTAAAAATATTTTTCAACTACACCTGCAATTTTCTGCTCCAACCACCACTGTGCATCCAACATACATCTAAATCTACACCTGGAGCTGTGCAAATCAGGGTATTGAATTGCCCTCTTAAAGTTAGGCACAAATAAAAGTTCATATCAGTGTAAAACTATTTCCAAGCATTTAGGTGTAAACTGCACACATATTGGAAATTTCCCTAAGTTTTGATCTCCTAAAACATTCCTAAAAGAAAGCATCAGTAGACACAGATTTTTTCACAAGGGAACAATGAGGATAACTGAGGATTCTCTCATCTGTTTAAATAATTCCTGAAAGAAGGCTTCAATGATTATTGATACAAGAGCCATGATGCTGCATTCAATAATACTAATTTAGTCTTCTCAGCGTTAGGCTCCCAACAACATTGTCAGTGTCCCTTATGTTGCTAGGAGCATTTCTTGGGCCAATATTCTGAACGTTTCTCTGGAATCAGAACTTGGAATACACCATACAGAGCATTCCTTTCTACTCCAGCAGATTAGCGTTTCTGGATGCCAGTATTCTAAAATGGCCTCAAACATTAGGTTGTCATTAATCTCTGCCACGACTGAACTCTGCAGGAGGTGAGCATTTCAAAATGCCAGTATTCCAAAATGGCCTCAGAGATCAGTTTGTCATTAATCACCAAAGCTAGTTAAATTTATCAATGGACAAAAAGCAGGTAGAAAATGTTAATTACCTTATTTTGTATGTAATTCCCTTCGCAGCTGCTGTATTTGAGCTAGAAAATGTCAACAGTGGTTAATTATCTGCTGCATCATGCATCAAGGAACTGAAGAAGAGCTCTAGAACAAGGCTTTATGTACAGTGCAAAGTTGGGGGAAGAGACCCTATAGCTTTGCGAAACTAACAGGGAAGAAGCAGTCTTTTGGGGAAACCATTCAATTATGACCAGTTCATTTCTGTATGCAACATAAACTACATTCAAAGACTGAGTAAGAGCTTATAGAGCAATGCATGCAGTAATATTAACATTCAAACATGCAAACAAGGAGCAGGAGTAGGCCATTCGGCCCCTTGAGCCTACTTGACCATTTAATAAGATCATAGATGATCTGATAGTAACCTCAAATCTGCATCCTACCCATCCCCGATAACCATCTTATCAAGAATCTATCCATCTCTTCCTTAACAATATTCAAAGACTCTGCTTCCACCGTCTTTTCAGGAAGAGAGTTCCAAAGACTCACGACCTCTGACAGAAAAAATTTCACCTCATCTTCATTTTAAATGACTGACCCCTTATTTTTAAACAGTGTCCCAGCACGGTTCAGGTGTAGATCATTGCAACAGTACAGATCCCACTTTCCCCAGTATTGGTGCCAGTGGCCCACAAACCAGAACCCACTTCTCCCACATCAGGCTTTGAGCGACACGTTCATCTCCCTAATATGATTTGTCCTGTGCCAATTTGCACGTGGCTCAGGTAATAATCCAGAGATTATGACCTTTTGAGGTTCTGCTTCTTAATTTGGTGCCAAGCTCCTCATACTGACTTTGCAGAACCACCTTCTATGTCGTTGGTACCAACATGGACCACGACAACTGGGTCATCTGCAAGTTCCTCTCCAGCCCCGAACAGAGGTCCCGAACCCTGGCACCAGGCAGGCAACACTGCTGTCTGGACTCACGCTCTTTGCTGCATAGAACGGTGTCAGTCCCTCTGACTATACTGTCCCCTACTACCTCTACATCCCTTGTAGCTCCCCCCACTTGAATGGCTTCTTGTACCATGGCCAGTTAGCTCATCCACCCTGCAGCCCCATTCCCACCCAACCAAGCTGAAAAAACCTCAAACCTGTTGGACAATTGCAAGGGCTGAGGCTCCTGCACTCCTGCCGTCTGGGTCCCCTTATCTGCCTCACTTGCAGCTACACCCTCCAATCCCTGACCACTGACCAAATTAGAAAGCTCCACCCTAAATGGTGTGACTGTCTCCTGGAGTGAGGTGTCCAGGTAACTTTCCCCCTCCCCTGATATGCTGTAGTGTCTGCAGCTCGGCCTCCAGTTCAATAACTCGGAGCCGAAGTTCCTGCAGCCGCAAACACTTACTGGAGATGTGTTTGCCCTGGATCGCACTGGTATCCAGAAGCTCCTACATCCTGCAATTTCAGCATGTCACCTGCCTTGCCATCTCCAATATGTGTTGATGAATTAATAATTGCTAATTAATTATAATCAATAAAGCCTACACTTCCCAATGGGTTTTGGCACTGCCAGTAAACTTTACAATACTGACAAAACAAGACAATACTTACAATACTGATAAAGCTAATAATATCAGTTACTGGTTTACCTGCTCCTTCTGCTGCATCAAAGTGGAAATCAAATACTGGAAGCTGAAAAAGAGTAGAAGAAAAGCACCTCCACCCACCTTTCACCGAACTCCCCACTCAGCACACTTTACTTTTTGCAGTAAACCTTACCTAAAGCTCCTCTTTCCCTCACTTACCACATTCTCACTTTGAACCAAATTCCCAAATATAGGAACATAGGAACATAGGACTTAGGAGCAGGAGTAGGCCATTCAGCCCTTCAAGCCTGCACCACCATTCAATAAGATCATGGCTGATCTGGTTGTGTCTCAACTCTACTTTTCTGTCTGCCCCCCTGCCCCCCCCATAACCCCTGACTCCCTAGTCTATCAAAAATCTGTCTAATTCTGTCCTGAATAAATTCAATGGCCCAGCCCCCACTGCTTTCTGGGGAAGTGAATTCCACAGACTAACAACCCCTTGAGAGAAAAAAATTCTCATCTCTGTCTTAAATGGTAGGCCGGCTTATTCTTAAACTGTGTCTCCTGGTTCTACTCTGCCCCACAAGAGAAAGCATCCTCCTGGTATCTACCCTATCAAATCCCTCAAGATCTTATAGACTTCAGTAAGATCACCTCTCATTTGTCTAAACTCCAATGGGTATAAGCTCAACCTGTTCGACCTTTATTTCAAAAGGAATGGAGTACAAAAATAGGGAGGTCTTGCTAAAACTATATAAGGCATTAGCTAGTCCATACCTAGAATACCGTGAACAACCCCGGTCCCCCATCTAAGGAAAGACACACTGGTATCGGAGGCAGTCCAGAGAAGGTCCACTAGGTTGATCTGGGGCATGGAGGGATTCTCTTATGAGGAGAGGTTGAGTAGGTAGGGCCTGACTCATTGCAGTTGAGAAGGATGAGAGGTGACTTTATTGAAACATATAAGGTTCTTAAGGGGCTTGACAGGGTAGATGCTGAGAGGTTGTTTCCCCTTGTGGGAGAGTCTAGGACCAGAGGGCATAATCTCAGAGTAAGGGGGTGCCCATTTAAAATAGAGGTGAGGAGGAATTTCTTCTCTTATAGGGTAGTGAATCTGTGGAATTCTTTACCGCAGAGGGCTGTCGAGGCTGGGTCGTTAAGTATATTCAAGGCTGAGATAGACAGATTTTTAATCAGTAAGGGAATCAAGGGTTATGGGGAAAAGGCAGGAAAGTGGAGCCAAGGATTATCAAATCAGCCAAGATCTCATTGAATGGCAGAGCAGACTCGATGGGCCGAATGGCCTACTTCTGCCCCTACATCTTATGGTCTTATGGTCTAACCTTTCTTCATCCCAGGAATGAGTCAAGTGAACCTTCTCTGAACTGCCTCCAATGCAGTTATATATTTCCT
The DNA here is from genome assembly GCF_964194155.1 of Cetorhinus maximus. Classification (NCBI taxonomy): domain Eukaryota; kingdom Metazoa; phylum Chordata; class Chondrichthyes; order Lamniformes; family Cetorhinidae; genus Cetorhinus; species Cetorhinus maximus. Next base: position 39,618,743 of record NC_135880.1, on the reverse strand, counting down.
CAAACAAGGAGTCCAGAACAGTACACAGCATTCAAGATGTGGTCCAACACCGTGTACAACTGAGGTATTCCATTCCTCTTGCAACAAAGGCCAACATTCCATTTACCTTCCTAATCACTTGTTGTACCTGCATATTAACTATTTGTAATTCATGTACCAGAACACCCAGATCCCTCTGAACCATCAAATTCTGCAATCTCTCTCCATTTAAATAGTAAACTGCTCTTCTATTCTTCCTGCCAAAGTGGACAAGTTCACATTTTCCCACATTATGCCCCATCTGCCAAATTTTTGCCCACCCACCTAACCTGTCCACATCGCTTACTAGTTCTACCCTTAGCATGAATCCCTCCCTATCCTGATAAGGGCTAATACAACAGGTATACCTTCTAATTAGAAGAGTTTTCCAATACGCTGATAATAAGTGTCCCAATAGGGAAGGTCATTTAAGACATTTTCTTTACTTATATTTTCTGTGTCACTGTGAGACATCAATTACCACCTGGTACCAATGACTTCCTGGACATGCATGACCAGTTCTAGTCACGCAGTCACTGTCTCCCTCAGGCTGAAGTCTCCCTCTCTGACAATGTGCCTCTTAAAAGGGGAAATAACATTTTTCTGATTAATTTGAAGGTAGCTCTATGCTTTTCAGATTTCCTGAGAGCAAGAGTTTTTTTTAAAAGGCATGGACAGAAAAGGTATCAGCAAAATATTATGAAATTCCTGATTGCCTTTAAAATGTGTTGTTTTCCATCAACTGTGTACACATCAACAATTGTCGATTCTGCCCACAAGCTATTTACCCGATGACGTCATCTATTGGAGATGGCAAGGCAAGTGACATGCTGAAATTGCAGGATGTAGGAGCTTCTGGATACCACTACGATCCAGAGCAAACACATCTCCAGTAAGTGTTTGCAGCTGCAGGAACTTCGGCTCCCAGTTATTGAACTGGAGGCCGAGCTGCAGGCACTACAGCATATCAGGGGAGGGGGAAAGTTATCTGGACACTTCACTCCAGGAGACAGTCACACCCCTTAGGGTGGAGCTTTCTAATTGGGTCAGTGGTCAGGGATTGGAAAGCAAACAAAAATGAAAATGTCCTGAAATGTCAAAGATTTTAATTACTTAACAATTTGGTGTTTAAAAGATATCCTAAAGGAGAGATTACTTTGAAATAACTTACTAATACTTGTAGAATTGTACAGTAAAATACTGATTTCTTCAACTTTGTAGTTTTATATCGCACATGATTATCAGAAAGCTTGAACATTCTTGTATCCATTTTCTCCAAAATGCTGTTATCAAATATACAGCACATCTACACACAGTTTGCTTGCATTTAATTAAATGAACTCCAATATGCAACAACAACTTGCATTTATATAGTGCCTTTAACATAGTAAAACATCCCAAGGTGCATCACAGGAACGAAATCAAACAAACTTTGACACTGAGCTACATAAGATATTAGGACAGGTGATCATCTTTGGTCAGAGACGGAGCATTTTAAAGGAGGCAAAAGAGGTAGAAAGTTTTAAGGAGGGAATTCCTGAGCTTAGGGCCTAGGCAGCTGAAGACACAGCTAGCAATGGTGGAGCAATTAAAATAAGGGATGCATGAGAGACCAGAATTGAAAGAGTTCAGAGATCTCAGAGGGCTCGAGGAGGTTACAGAAATTGGGAGGGGTGAGACCATGGTGGGATTTGAAAACAAGGATGAAAATTCTAAAATTGAATCATTGTTGCACTGAGAGCCAATGTAGGTCAGTGAGCACCGGGATGATGTATGAACAGGACTTGGCGTGAGTTAGGATGTGAGCAGCAGAGTTTTGGATGAGCTCAAGTTTATGGAACTTGAAAGTTTATGGAATGTGAATGTTGTGGGTCGGTTAGGATAATATTGGAATAGTGAAGTCTAGAGGCAACAAAAGGCATTTGAGAGGGTTTTCAGTAGCAGATGAGCTGAGGCAGAGTCAAGTGATGCTATTGAGTTGGAATTAGGCGGTGTTGGTGATGGAGTGTACATGCAGTCGGAAAGTCATCTCCGGGACAAATATAGCATCAAGGTTGCGAATGGTCTGGCGCACGCTTAAACAGTTGGCAGGGGGAGGGATGGAGTCAGTAGCCATGGAATAGTTTGTGGCAGGGACTGAAAAACAATAATTTCAGTCTTCCCAATATTTAGTTGGAGGAAATTATGCTCATCCAGTACTGGATGTCAGACAAGCAGTGTGGCAAATTAAAGACAGTAGAGGGGCCGAGAGAGATGCTGGTGAGGTAGAGCTGGGTGCCATCAACGTAGAAGTGGGTTAAAAGCAAAATACTGCGGATGCTGGAAATCTGAAATAAAAACAGAAAAATGCTGGAAAAACTCAGCAGGTCTGACAGCAGCTGTGGAGAGAAAGACAGAGTTAATGCTTTGAGTCCATACAGACTCGAAACGTTAACTCTGCCTTTCTCAACACAGAAGTGGGATCTGACGTTGTGTCCTTGGTACTATAGTTAAACAGTTCCTACTGAAGAGATCTAATTTCAGTGCTAACATTGAGAGAAGTATTCTTATTTCTAAAAAGAACACTGATTGTGATTCTGAATTGTGTTCATCCTTAAGACCGAGTCTAATTGTGCTATAGTACTGCAATATGCAAGATCCTGAGGGGTCTTGATAGGGTGGATATGGAAAGGATGTCTCTTCTTGTAGGAGAATCTAGAACTAGGGGTCACTGTTTAACAATAAGGGGTCGCCCGTTTAAGACAGAGATGAGGAGAAATTTTTTCTCTGATGGTCGTGAGTCTTTGGAACTCTTTCTTAAAAAGTGGTGGAAACAGAGTCTTTGAATATTTTTAAGGCAGAGCTAGATAGATTCTTAATAAGGGGGTGAAAGACTAACGGGTGTGGGCGGGAATGTGGAGTTGAAGTTACAATCAGATCAGCCATGATTTTATTAAATGGTGGAGCAGACTCAAGGGGCCGAGTGGCCTACTCCTATTCCTAAATTGTATGCTCATCTGTATGTTTGTATTTGTAGCCAGAACTTGGGAAAATATTTACTGAAAGCAGTACTTTAATTATGAGAAAACTTACTTTGTTTTGATAGTAGTTGAACACGTAATCCCTTTAACGAATTATGTGTTCCTTGAAACTTTTATTTTTCTGTTCCATTCTTCTATGACACTTTTTAGACAGTTTTCCATGTTCAGTCTTGTCTCCTTGTTTAGGAAGAGAAGTCTTGCCTTGAAGTGTTGTTTACATTTATTGCTATGAGAGGAGAATGATACGATCAAAGGCATGGTGGTACTGCATCACTGATCAAGTTCAGTAACAGGTATATCATAGGTGTAGTGAAACAGATGAAAGATCAGCAAGTCAATTTTCAAGTTTATTCATGAGCGTTAAAGCACAACCCCAAATTCTGTGGACAAACGTGACTGCAACAAAAGGTGTAGTTAAAGTTACAAGGGCCTGCTTAGATTTTCAAAAGTTGTCCTAGTTTTGTAACAAAGGCATTTTTCTTGAAACCAAGAGAGTGCGTAATGCACTTAAGTATACCCGATACAAGAAAGCCTGGTTGTTGGGTTTCAAGTATAAGATTGTTTAAATTAATTCTATCAAAACTCCAAACACTGTACCCTAGCTACTGAGTCCATCCCTCTCCCTTGCAACAGTCTGGGATTAAGCTATTCTGTTTGTAAACTTGGTGTCAAGTTTGATCCCTTGGTGAGCTTTCAACTCCATATTCATGCCATAACTAAGACCACCTATTTGCACTTCTGTAAAATCATCCAACTTTGCCCCTACCTCAGCGCATCTGCTGCTGAAGCGTTCATTCTTGCTGCCCTTACTACTAGACTCTAATTTTCCAATGCACTCCTGGCTGGTCTCCCACATTTTATCTCTGTAAAATTGAGGTCATCCAAACTCACAGCAAATCCCATTCACCTATCATCTTCGCCCTTGCTGACCTAAATTGGCTTGATTTTAGAATTCTTAACCTTGTTTTCAAATCCCTACATGGCCTTGCCCCTTCCTATCTCTGTAATCTCCTCCAACCTCACAAGCCTCTGAAATATCTGGGTCCTCCAATTCTGGCCTCTTGTACATCCCCAGTCATTATTGCTCCGCCATTGGTGGTTGTGCCTTTAGTTGCCAAGGCCCCAAGCTCTGGAATTTCCTCCCTACACCTCTCTGCTTCTTTACCTCACTTTTCTCCTTTAAGACACTCCTTAAAACCTACCTCTTAACCAAGCTTTTTTCACCTGTCTTAATATCTCCTTAACAAAAACAGAATTACCTGGAAAAACTCAGCAGGTCTGGCAGCATTGGCGGAGAAGAAAAGAGTTGACGTTTCGAGTCCTCGTGACCCTTCAGCAGAACGGAGTAAAGTTAGGAGAGGGGTGAAATATAAGCTGGTTTAAGGTGGGGGGTGGGGTGGGGGGAGAGAAGTTGGGGGCGGGGGGGTGGCGGTGGTAGTAGGGACAAGCAAACAGTGATAGGAGCAGTTAATCAAAAGATGTCACAGACAAAGGAACAAAGACGTGTTAAAGGTGGTGATATTATCTAAGAGAATGTGCTAATTAAGAATGGATGGCAGGACACTCAAGGTACAGCTCTAGTGGGGTTGGGGTGGAAAGACTGACAGGGCATTACAGGTATAGATTTAAAAATAATGGAAATAGGTGGGAAAAGAAAAATCTATATAAATTATTGGAAAAAACAAAAGGGAGGGGGAAGAAACGGAAAGGGGGTGGGGATGAAGGAGGGAGTTCAAGATCTAAAGTTGTTGAATTCAATATTCAGTCCGGAAGGCTGTAAAGTGCCCAGTCGGAAGATGAGGTACGGTTCCTCCAGTTTGCGTTGGGCTTCACTGGAACAATGTAGCAAGCCAAGGACAGACATGTGGGCAAGAGAGCAGGGTGGAGTGTTAAAATGGCAAGCGACAGGGAGGTTTGGGTCTTTCTTGCGGACAGACTGCAGGTGTTCTGCAAAGCGGTCGCCCAGTTTACGTTTGGTCTCTCCAATGTAGAGGAGACCGCATTGGGAGCAATGAATGCAATAGACTAAGTTAGGGGAAATGCAAGTGAAATTCTGCTTCACTTGAAAGGAGTGTTTGGGCCCTTGGACGGTGAGGAGAGAGGAAGTGAAGGGGCAGGTGTTGCTTCTTCTGCGTGGGCATGAGGAGGTGCCATAGGTGGGGGTTGAGGAGTAGGGGGTGACCAGGGTGTCCCGGAGGGAACGATCCCTACGGAATGCCGCCGGGGGGGGTGAAGGGAAGATGTGTTTGGTGGTGGCATCATGCTGGAGTTGGCGGAAATGGCGGAGGATGATCCTTTGAATGCGGAGGCTGGTGGGGTGATAAGTGAGGACAAGGGGGACACTATCATGTTTCTGGGAGGGAGGAGAAGGCGTGGGGGCGGATGCGCGGGAGATGGGCCGGACACGGTTGAGGGCCCTGTCAACGACCGTGGGTGGAAAACCTCGGTTAAGGAAGAAGGAGGACAAAGAAAGACCCAAACCTCCCTGTCGCTTGCCATTTTAATACTCCCTGCTCCCTTGCCCACATGTCTGTCCTTGGCTTGCTGCATTGTTCCAGTGAAGCCCAATGCAAACTGGAGGAACAGCACCTCATCTTCCGACTAGGCACTTTACAGCCTTCTGGACTGAATATTGAATTCAACAACTTTAGATCTTGAACTCCCTCCCCCATCCCCACCCCCTTTCTGTTTCTTCCCCCTCCCTTTTTTTTTCCAATAATTTATATAGATTTTTCTTTTCCCACCTATTTCCATTATTTTTAAATCTATACCTGTAATGCCCTGTCAGTCTTTCCACCCCAACCCCACTAGAGCTGTACCTTGAGTGTCCTGCCATCCATTCTTAATTAGCACATTCTCTTAGATAATATCACCACCTTTAACACGTCTTTGTTCCTTTGTCTGTGACATCTTTTGATTATCTGCTCCTATCACTGTTTGCTTGTCCCTACTACCACCGCCACCCCTCCCCCCCAACTTCTCTCCCCCCACCTTAAACCAGCTTATATTTCACCCCTCTCCTAACTTTACTCCGTTCTGCTGAAGGGTCACGAGGACTCGAAATGTCAACTCTTTTCTCCGCCGATGCTGCCAGACCTGCTGAGTTTTTCCAGGTAATTCTGTTTTTGTTTTGGATTTCCAGCATCCACAGTAGTTTTTTGTTTTTAATATCTCCTTATGTGGCTCGGTGTCCTACTTCGTTTTATAATGCTCCTGCGAAGCGCCTTGGGACGTTTTATTACGTTAAAGGTGTTATATAAATATAAGTTTTTGTACACATTATCACTGTGCTGATTGAGGTGCAAGTGGACTTGAAATAAAAAGCAAAACAATTATCGGTATCCCACCTAGTTGGATCATCTTATGCAAGTTAGATGGCATGAAGTTATGTGCACCTTTGATCAGGCAAAGTGAGATTATTTAAGGATGATATCTAGGGTATCTTGTTGACATTTTAAGAACATCTGTGTATAAAGAACCTTTATAAACTGCAAATTGTGAAAATTCTGATTTCAATGCAGTACATTATAGATCGTTGTAGTACTTCAGGGAGATTTGACATTGTTTAATAGGATTATATTGTATACACAACATAGATACAGACCATTTGGCCCACCTGGTCCATGCTGGTATTTATGCTTCCCAAGAACCTCCTCCCATCCCTCTTCTGCTAATTGCATCAACATATTCTTCTATCCCTTTCTCCCTCCTCAGTTTTTGTAGCTTTCCCCTAAAATGCATCTATGCTATTCACCTCAACTACTCTTTACGGTAACAAGTTCCAAATTCTAATCACTATTGGTAAAGTTTCTCCACAATTCTCCATTGAAATTGTTAATAACTTTCTTATAGTTATGGCCCCGGTCCTTGTCTTAACCCCACATATAGAAATGTGGGAACAGGGTTAGGCCATTCAGCCCATCGAACCAGCTCCACCATTCAATTAGATCATGGTTAATCAATTACCTCACTTTCCTTTGCTATCTCCATATCCCTTGATGTCATTAGTCTCCAGAAATCTATTAATTTCTGTTTTGAACACGCTCAACAACTGAGCTTCCACAGCCCTCTGGGGTAGAGAATTCCGAAGATTCATCACTCTCTGTGAATGAGGAAATTTCTCCTCATCTCGGTCTTAACTTGTCTACCCCCTATTCTGAGATTATGTCCCCTGGTTCTAGACTCATCAGCCGGGGAAGCACTCTATCTACATCTACCTTGTCACGTCCTATAAGAATTTTGTAAGTTTCAGTGAGATCACCTGTCATCCTTTGAAACTGTCGAGAATACAGATCCAGTTTCCTCAATCTCTCCTCATAAAACAATCCTGCCATCCCAGGGATTAATCTAGTGAACCTTCGTTGCACTCCCTCTATGGCAAGTATATCCTTCCTTAGATAAGGAGATCAAAACTGTACACACTACTCCAGGTGCGGTCTCACCAAGGATCTATACAGTTGTAGGAAGACATCTTTATTTTTGCACTTGAACCCCCTTGCGATGAAAGTCAACATACCATTTGCCTTCCTTATTGATTGTTACACCTGCATGCTAGCTTTTAGTGACTCGTGAACAAGGACACCCAGGTACCTTTGGACACCAACACTTCTCATCCTTTCACCATTTAAGAAATATTCTGTCTTTCTGTTTTTTCCTACCGTCTTCTGGAAACGGATCAAATTCTTTCGTAATCTTAGACCTCTTTGCAGATTCTGCAGATATCTGAATTCCCTGATTGCACCCTGACTTATAATGCAGATGTATACATCATTGTATTATTATTTATGTTGAAATTTTAAGGGTCTTTGCACTTCTGGCTATGCTGCTGATTTTAAAAAAACGCACACACAACCTGTTACTTCTACTTCACAACCTGCTTTCCCTATTACTTTCCAGAGAATGATTTAGGTTTTGTTTCAAGAGATTATTTCATGTGTTTTTTATGCTGCAGGTTTGATTTTTTCTAATTTTTCCACAAATATTCCTTGTTACCTTCTTAACAGCTGGCAGGGTGTTACCCACACTGGAACAGTGTTCAAAGGGCATTGGAAGTTTTCATTCTTGTAGACTTTTGAGAGCAATGTACAGCTTGGCTCATTTTGTTTTTATTCTGTCATAGCATGTAGGTGTCGTTGGCTAGGCCAACATTTATTGCCCATCTGTAATTGCCCTTGAGAAGGTGGTGGACTTGAACTGCTGCAGGCCATGTGGCGTAGATACACCCACAATGCTATTAGGAGTGGAGTTCCAGGATTTTGACTCAGTGACATTTTTGAGTACCTGCCCCAGTTATTATTGAAAGTTTGAAGGTCAATCGCTTGTTAACCAGCTAAAAGCTGTAAAATTGATAAGGCTCCTAAAAATCCAGTTTTGATTCCACACCTTTACAGTCTTTCAGTCCAATGTATTTGACAGGATGAGCGCTGTCCTACCCTGTGCAATAGCCAATAAAACATTAATTGTATTACCCTTCTGGAGTATCCTGGAAAGTGCTGAGACATTCTATTTAATTAGATGAAGCCAGTTAATTCCAAATAGACTAAGGCTCGGTGCTATGCTGTTAGTGAATTTAAGTTAATAATTCATTAGGGGAGTTAGATCATTATGACAATCCAATCAAAATCCACAATCCAATCAAAATCCACAATCCAATCAAAATCCACAATCCAATCAAAATCCACAATCCAATCAAAATCTACAAGGAAACATGGAGTTAAAAAAAACTCCCGCTGAGCATTAAGCATTATAACATCATCTAAACTTTCGAAAGACGTGTATGAGGCAACATATCCTTAAAATCAGAGCCAGGAAAATCAGGAGAGAAGTTAGAAAAAGCTTCTTCATGCAAAGGTTCTTAAAAGTGTGGAAAATTCTCCCACCAAAAGCACCAGAAGATAGCTCAATTAATTTAAATCGGAAATCAGAAGATTTTTGCTAGACTAGATAGTAAAAGGATAAGGAGGCAAGGCCTGCAGATGGAGTTAGGATTTGGATCAACAATCTGAATGGCAGAATAGGTACCCGGAGCCGAACGGCCTACTCTACTCCTTTTCCAATGTTCTTATTTGTCCGTTTCGTATTCTAGAACTTGAGTATTGCTGAGAAAAGAGACATGCCTAAGCTTTTCATCTTGTACTCATCAGGATACTCACAAGAAAACCAATATAAGAGGAAGATAACAATTTATACTGTATGTGAAGAGAGTGCTGATTAGCTGGCAAGTGGCCTTGCCATGGAGAATGCACCAGTTAACTGCCAAGCATTGTTTGAAATTTAAACCAAGCAGCTTGACCAGCATTGCCCTGAGGAATGAGTTAGTGAATGGCTGTCACTTATTTTGTTTAGCTGAAACAGGCACTATGTACGTGCATGTTCCTTCTGCCTGCAAAGAACAGGGCTCTGTGTATTAATATATGTAGCTTCCAGTACATGCAAATGCGCCACACTGCAAGCCCAACTGACAATCTTAAATTGGTAGTCAGTGTAATTTTTAGCACACTGAGGATTATTCAGCAAATTTTGTCGATTGCAGAATCACATCTAATGTTGGACACTGTGTTTTGAGTTTTGCAAGCACGGGCTGGTTGGATATGATCTGTACCCTGTCTGTTGCAAATAGCGGTTGGGACATGCTGTTTGATATGACCTGCCAGTCTTTGAGAGGTACAGCCTACATACCTAGCATCACACTGGCACTGAAATGCATATAACACATGACTCATTTGTGTGATAGGCAGAACATCTTTTTGGCTTGATGGCAGCATCCTATTAGTGACAAATACCACTCGTGTTGCTACTGCAAAGGAGCAGCATGAAACAGCTAGCTTCACCTGTTGCTCTATTTTTGATGTACCTTGACCTTCCAGGGTAATCTGAGGTAGACTGGGTACTTCCCTGGGCCGAAAGTGACGGCCTTCAGCTTGTTCATGAGCTTGCGTGATATATAGTGCAAAATTATCTGATCAGGGTAGCTATTATCTTGCAGGATGTCTTTGATGCGCCCTATTTCAGTGTCAACATTGTAAATAGGGCCTGAGCCATTTGCTCACCATGCAAGCTTGACAAAGGGGGCGTATCCCTTTGTCTGAGTTCCTGAGGTTCTTAATGTTCCAACAATTAAATTTTAAAGGGAGGTTGTGGAGTCCTTCGTCCTAGCAGACAAAGCAGGCCCTGGTTGGCCAGGCCTGGCTTATGAAATGTAGAAGGCCTTTGTATAGTTCCCTTGAATTTGGTCTCTGCAGCCCACAGGGGTTTGTTGGGGTCTCTTCAGAGGTAATGAGGTGTCAGTTCCTCCGAAACTGCTGTATTAGCTCTTATTGTTCGAGGGTCACAGACAGACATAGCTTCAGCTAATTTAAAAGTCTTTGTACAGTTTTTAAAATTTTAGAAATTAGCCATGAGGATATATATACATGATGAAAATTTAGATTATTGCTGAAAAAAAGAGTGCAAGATGAAAAGCTTCGGCATGTCTCTTTTTTCAGCAATACTCAAGTTCTGTATTACTAAATGACTAAAATATGAATGTGAGGCCTCAGCCCCCTGATGCTTTAAAAGTTTTAGAACTTGAAATCATGCTGTATGATCCATTTGGTCAGTCACTGGAATTCCTTTTTTTCCCCCAAAGTTATCGGTCTCTACGGAGATAGTAACACTGGCACTGAAATAGTGCTGTATTGCCAAAGATGAGAATTTTTCAGATGAGAATTTTTCAGATGAGAAGTTAAACTGAAGTCCCAAATCCTTATAAAAAGGTTGTGTCCATGTTGAAGAATGACAAAGGAGCTCTCTTGGCCAATATTTCTCTCTCAGGCAGCACCACCACAAATAAAATTGTCAGGTCATTGAACTCATTTCCTATTTATAGGATATTGTAGTGCAGAAATAGGCCATATGTTCACCTACATAAGTGATTACATTTTCAAAGTAGTTCAATGGAATTGAAGGATTTTGGTACATCCTGAGTATATGATAAGAACCTCTTTTAAATGTAAGTTTATTCCTTTTATGCCTCCTTGTTGCCAACTATTGGAAACAATCTTTCATTATTTACCGTTTTAGAAAAAAGCTTTTGTTATTTTGGAAACCTTTACCATAGAACACTACAGCACAGAAAACAGGCCATTCAGCCCTTCTAGTCTGTGCCGAAATATTATTCCGCTAGTCCCATTGACCTGCACCTAGTCCATAACCCTCCAGACCTCTCCCATCCATGTATCTAATTTATTCTTAAAACTTAAAAGTGAGCCCGCATTTACCACGTCAGATGGTAGCTCGTTTCACACTCTCACCACTCTCTGAATGAAGAAGTTCCCCCTAATGTTCCCCCTAAACCTTTCCTCTTTCACCATAAAGCCATGTCCTCTCGTGTTTATTTCTCCTAATCTAAGTGGAAAGAGCCTACTCGCATTTACTCTGACTATACCCCTCACAATTTTGTAAACTTCTATCAAATCTCCCCTCATTCTTCTGCGCTCCAAGGAATAAAGTCCTAACCTGTTTAATCTTTCCCTGTAACTCAACTCTTTAAGACCCGGCAACATCCTAGTAAATCTTCTCTGCACTCTCTCAATCTTACTGATATCCTTCCTGTACTTAGGCGACCAGAACTGCACACAATACTCCAAAATTTGCCAAAGTTTGTTAAACTCCCTTCCCCAAAACTTCACTGTTCCAATGAAAAGTCCCTATTTTTTTTCCAAATCTTTTCTCATCACTTCTCTTTTGTATTGACAGCTGTACAGTTTTTCTTTCATCTCAATGGTATTGGATACAATGGGGCAATCTTAGATAAACTCTTGGTTAACAATGGAGTCAAAGATTACAGAGGGTAGACGGGAAAGTAGAGTTGAAGCCATAATCAAATCAGCCATGATCTTGTCAAATGGCGGAGAAGGCTCAAGGGGACAAATCGCCTGCTCCTTCAAATTCGTATGTTCGTCTAATCTTTTTACCCCAAAACATGCGGTTGGATGGGAAGGTTTTAGAAGAAGTTTCAAACTCAAACTCAACACGCCAATTTCTGGTTTTATTGGGGGCAGGATGGGAGGCCAACTCATGTTCAGGGTGCAGGTCCCTTAATTGAACATTTTAACGAGGCTGCAGGCCTCTGCTTTTAATCTGCTCCAGCTTTAATGCTGGCCGACCAGAGTTCCTTCACTTTGAAAATCTGGCAGTTGAAGGGAGGCAAGGGCTGTTGGACAGAATAGTTAACTGTCTTCCTAGCACTGCTCATGGGCCAGGAGGAGTGCTTCCTCCCAGCCCCCAAGCCTCCTTTGTTAATCTCCAAAATGATGAGACCCCTACCATCCCACCCTCCCTCATAATATCCTCTACAGCCCCATGTGATCTGCGTTAAATTTGGTAGGACCATCAAGCTGCACAACCACCCCCTCCCCCACCACTCCCTCCCTGTGCTCCCTTACATAACACCGCAGTATCTTAACCACCAATTCATGGCCATAGAAACAAATTGCTTTACTTTAGCAGGCCAACCATTAGTGGCAAATTTTAATTCTGATGAAAAGATTAGATGATCTGTTTAAACCTGGCACATCTTTTATTGTAAACCTCAATGATATGAATCTGAATGTAGTCCCCAAGTGTTTTTCTATGTTTGCACTCCTTCCGTGACTTTGCACAGCAATGCAAAAAACGTGAGTCCAGTTTAGTGATTTTTGAGCGTGTGTGCTCCTTCCTGTCCTGGTGCATTCTCCACCACGCTATTCAGACAATTCATTGATGTGACTCTTGGTCTTTATGACATGAATGAACAAATTTGACTGCACCAACCACAAAACTTGCCACTCTGAAAAAGCTGTTTAGGCTTTCCGGCACAGCATGCTGCTTTCATATAAATCCACTCCATTCTAAAAATGAATCTCATGCACTGACCAATAAAAGGAACTAATTCCATAAGATCAAGGAAAACATAAATTTCCTGTCTGTTTTAAAACGGCTGCAGATATGAGTACTTGCAATATAAAATGAAGTTCCGGTTTGTTACTGATTTTTGCTATTATCCTTTTTTGCAAGCGACATGTTAAAATCTCGTCAATGATTTGAATATTGTAGGGGAGTCATTTCTAAAAGGCGTATGCTGAGTTTAAGTTCAGCATCTGACGGAAACGATACATTTCTGATTTGTGTCACCGAAGCCTCTTTCCTGGAACTGGAGCTAGTCAGTTTGAACCAGGATGGTCCAGGTTTCCCAGAGTTAAGGTTGGGTTGAAAGTGCAGGAAAATAAACAATTGCATGAATTCTGAACAGCAATAATGGCTTACAATGGGAACTTCCTATGGAGGATGCAATCAGTATACACAATCTGCAGTGCTCTCCCAGTACTGTCATATTTACTATTTCTGTATATAAAAAAAAGTCTTGTGCAGCATTTATCTTAAGAGTTTGAAAAGCGGTTTAGTGGATTTACTGCTTTGGCCTTGTAAGGAACTGATTCACCATTTTAGAAGATTTAGAAATAATTTTTGATGCAATCAATTCTATTTAAAAAAGATTTTAAGTTTGGCAAACCTTAGGAGATGAAAAAAGCGGACACTGCTGAAGGATACCAATTCTAAGAGAGTCCTGGCTCAAAATATTAGCCTGTCTTTTCTCTTCAAATGCACATATAATATATGTACTGGGTGTGCACGCAAGTGTCCAATGTGATTGCAAAGTATATTCGACTCCTGAAGCATTGGAGCTGGATTCTGCCCTCACTTTACATCACCATAAGCTCACGTTCCATTAGATAGAGATTAAGGAACCAGAGCTGATTTTTGTTTCCCTTTTTGTCTGCAGTGGTGCTAACAACAACAACAACAACAACAACAACTTATATAGCACCTTTAAAACACTTCACAGGAACAAGCCAGGCCACCTAAGGAGATGATCAAAAGCTTGGTCAAAGAGAGAGGTTTTAAGGAGGAACTTAGAGGAGGAAAGTGAGGGCAGAGGGGTGGAGAGGTTTAGGAAGGGAATTCCAGGGATTGCAGCCTAGACAACAGAAGGCATGGCCACCATTGGTGAAGTAATTATAATTGGGAATGCACAGGAGGCCAGAATTAGAGGAGTGCAGATATCTTGGAGGGGCGTGGTAATGGAGGAGATTACAGAGATAGGAAGGGACAAGACCATGGAGGGATTTGAAAACCAGGATAAAACTTTTAAAGTAAAGACGTTCCTTGACTGGGAGCCAGTGTAGGTCAGCGAATACAGGGGGTGATAGGGGAACAGCACTTGCTGCAAGTTAAGACACCGGCAGCAGAGTTTTGGTGTCCTCAAGTTAGAAAGGTCAGTTAAAGCGCCCCTACAAAACCCTCATGGAAATCGCCAGAAACCTTTGTGGTAAACAACCCAGATTGTGCATTGCTACTGGATGCTTTACCGGCAAAGCAAAATATATTTAGATTGGACAATCCACTTTGCCAGGTGTTAACTTATTGTGGGTTCCAACACCTCACCTGTTCATTTTGAACCTCTAAAAATGGCAGGGAACATTCCAGTTGAACCCTGCCTTGTCCATTGACTAACACATGAGGATCATGCATTCCTCAGAATCCTGTTGGGCTCATGACTGTCTGGTAGAAAACAATTTTGGAAGCTCAGCACTCTCCAGGGCAAAGTTGATTTGCTGCTGCTGTTCATGGTGTCAAGCCCTTCAACTGCAGAATGCATTAACTGTATGCATAGCAGCAGCTCCCAGTCCCATGCCCTGTACAGTTGCGAAGAGCAGCAAGGTCATGAGAAGATCAGCTCCAAGTCACACACCAGCCTAACTGAGACATACACTTCCAGAATTGTTGCTGGGCCAGAATGCTGGAATTCTCCATCTAACATCCGACGCAGACACGATGGGCTAAAGGGCCTCTTTGCGTGCTGTAAAACTCTATGACTATCTCTTGGAGAGCTGCTCCACCACCTTAGGGCAGCCATGAATGGGCAATAAATACAGCTTTGCCAAAACTACCCCTCATCCTGACATTAGAATTTTAAAAAGGGATATTACTCCAAGCCCCTCTTTTATCTCCACCTGTAGTTTTTCACCCCACTACCTTCCCTACCCTTCTCCTCCGACTCATTGATGTTATTTCCCTACTGTACACTCAATAGTTCATTAATAGACAATTCAAAGAAAATTGACAGGGTGTAACATTACCCTTCCTCCATTGGTTGTGCCTACTGCACTGTTATAAACATTCTAGTCCTTTAATATTTTTGAGTTTTCATTCACTTTGAATGTCAGGGAGGAATATCAAAATTGCTGTCTTTTTGGAGTTATTACATATGGTTGTTCATGCCTCTCAGGCAGTAAGTTATTAAATATATTACTGGAGATCCTAACACCATAGGTTACCTGTCAGAAGCAAACCTTATGACGGTATCTTAATTCCCTATTGTTCTTTCCTAAGCAGCAAAGAAATTGTGAGGATTACTTTCTTTTTTATTTCTTTTTTTTGCCAATTCAATGAAAAAATATCAAATATTTGGCCTGGTACCAGAGAGTTCAGTTTATAAGCATATTTTCCAAACTAGTGAAGTTTATTTTGCAGGAAATGCTGATCTCTGTCTATTCCCCTCACTTTGCAGCTGGGAGGTTGTTGTGAAATGATGGGCCATACAGGGCTGAAAACTAACACTAAGGCCAGAATCTTTGTGTCGGTGTGCGGGGGCAGGCCCTGCTCGCCGACATGTAAAATGACACGCAGTGACGTCAGGCGTGCGTCACAATGTCACGGCGCGTCATTCCGACGTTCAGTTCAGCGGGCGCACACCGAAGTCGGCTGCGCACCCGCCGAACTGTCAAAGGCCTATTAAGGCCATTTAAAAACTAATTAAAACACTTAACGGAGCTGCCCGTCCAACCTTAAAGTTGGCGGGCAGGCAAAGAGCCCAGGCTGCCTTTGCATTTATCATGACGCCTCATCCATGGATGGGATGAGGTTTCATGAAGTGTTTATAAATTGAGTAAAAATTTTTATTAAAGTCCATTGATGTATCCCCGCTGATGTGACACTGTCACATGAGGGGACATGTCTGAAAAAAAATTTTTCTTCATTAAAATTTTTGTAAATCAAACTAATCTCCCTGAGGCAGCTCTGTGTCTCGGAGATTCCTGCGCTCTTTCGCCCGCCTGCACAGGGAACGCTCGGCACATCCGGGTGTGCATCACGCTGGGCCAGCCTTAATTGGCCCGCCCATGTAAAATGGCGGTGTGCAGCCGATCGTGGGCAGCAATCAGCCACCTGCCCACTCCTGCTCAGCCCCCCCCAGCGGGGAGAAAATTCTCCCCTAAGTTCAATTATGTGCTCCCAGGTAAATTAATTTTAAGGATTTTTAAAACATTGTATAGATAATGTAGTACTCAACATTAAAAATTGGTCTCCCCCCCCCACCCACCCACAAAACCTCTTTGAAGCAATTAATGTTCAGTAAAAGCTTGCTTTTGCTGTTGCAAAAAGGGTTAGAATATATTTTCAGTGGTAATGGCAAAGGGGCAATAATGCATTCCATTTTACCTTCTGCATTTTCTTTTCTGTTGAAGTCAATTGCAAAGGCAAATTTCAACTCCAAAGAAATGTATACAATGAACACCTGTCAAGATGAAAAATTAACTTTTATTTAAACAATATTCAAAAATAATGCATATGTGCATTCCCAAATAGTGTCAGAGATTGGTGAATTCTGGTAGAAAGAAAATGGCTTCTATGTTTTTGTGCTAGTTTCAATGAGTGTTTACATTAGCCTTTTTGTTTGTTCTAGTTTGGAGAGAGCGACCTTTGTATGCCACTTTACAATGGTATCTGATGCCTTTAGATGTGACAACTATACGGGATTGATATTTGATTTCTTAGAACAGAATAACATAGTCCAATGGCAAATTTATATATTGTTCCCACTTCATTCACTGCAGGTCTCATGATTTATACTTGGAAATGCAGTCAGTGGCAGGAATACTGCAAGTCTACAGTCAGTTACACTCAAAATATAAAAATGCCTGTACATTTTATTTCCCCAGTGAATCATTATCGGGCTTGATTATTTTACTGGGATATATTCCAAATAAGTTTTCTTTTAGAAGTTTCCAAGAGTACATTTCAAACTTTTTCACTGATACAGAAGTGCACACATTCTTTCCTTTGAAAATGCTGAAATACAAATTCTAAAGAATGGTTTTTGTACTTTCCAGCACTGAGATAAAGAGGAAGCTTCTATTGTACAAGCTGTATTTTCACTGGAAGTCCAGCTGCATCATTAAAAACTGCTGTTCTCTAAGACTTGCAGGGATTGAAACAGTGAAGCATGACTACTTTTTGCAGAAGTAACAAATTAGACTCTGGCTATCTTTGAAAAATTATGTGGCTGAGAAAATGTATTTCTTCATTTGTTAGTAAAGTGATTTTTTTTTAAACACTTCTCAACTCTATTTTCTCTGACTGGTGGTTTCTAAGAAAGTTGATTTACTTGGACGGGTCCTGAAGGACATAGCTGGCAGACTGGGTCTGCAGCAGGTGGTGAAGGAACCCACAAGAGGGAAAAACATACAAGACAACCTGTTGCAAATGCTTTTGTGAATGACAGTATAGGTAGGAGTGATTACACACAGTCCTTGTGAAGATGAAGTTCCATCTTCACGTTGAGTATACCCTCCATTGTGTTCTGTGTCCGTACCACCGTGCTGAATGGCATAGGTTCAGAACAGATCTAGCAGTTCAAAAGAGGGCACCCATGAAGCGCTGTGGGCCAACAGCAGCAACAGAATTGTATTCAACCACAGTCTGTAACCTCATGGCTCAGCGAGTCCCTTGTTCTATCATCATGCCAAGGATTCAACCCTGGTTCAATGAAGAGTGCAGTAAGGTGTGTCAGCAGCAGCGCCAAGCACACCTAAAAATGAGGTGTCAACCTGGTGAAAATACAACCCAGGAATCCTCGCATGCCAAGCGGTGGAAATAACATGCGATAAACAAAGCTCAGCAATCCCACAACCAACGGCTCAGATCAAAGCTCTGTATCCCTGCCACATCCAGTTTTGAATGCTGGTAGACAATTAAACAACTAAGTTGGAGGAGACTTCTCAAATATCCCCAACCTGTCTGACTGGGGAGCCCAGCTTGTAAGTGCAAAGCAGGGGGCTGAAGCATTTGCAACCATTTTTAGTCAGTAGTGCCGAGTGGATGATCTGTCTCTGCCTCCTCCCAAAGTCCCCAGCATCACAGATGCCAATCTTCAGGCACTTCACTTCACTCCATGTGATATCAAGAAAGCAGCCTGAAAGCACCCTGAAAACGTACCAATATACCTTTAAAAAGATACACTCCAAACCACTCAATTCTGAGAGGTTAGAACTTGCGTCCTCATCTGGACTAAAAAAAAGTTATTTCTTGGAGATCTGCATTTTTAAACACATGACTGGTTCCATTTTGTTTTGTAACAGTTCTATTGTTAAATTCCTCAGTATCTTTTCTTGTAAAACATTCCGTTACAGCTACTTTTTAATCTAAACTTTTTGTACAATGAAACATACCTTTTAAGATACAAAAAAAGGGGAAATCCTAAAGACAGCAAGAGTTTAGTCTTTGATATCAGACCAATGATAGTTAAGGATTAAGAGCATGTAGAGTTGTAATACAGCTACCTTAACTTCAAAATCCTACTTAATTAGACCTGTAGAAAAAAAAACAAAAGCCCAGAGTCTTTTGTTTCTAAAACTGGATGACTGGGGCATCAACTGTGTCTCAATGCCACTCCCATAGATCTCCCCTTCTGCTTTCACATGGGAAGCATCATTCTTCCACTTGGCTCCTCCATCCACAAATGGAGATTGGGAGGCTGGGCACAGGAAAGGCAAGTGCTGGGAAACTGTTAAGTATTTGTATGGAAACTCCATTTGCCACTTGAATGTTATTCTCTTTCAAAAATCTGATCACCTCGAATACTGTACTTAGCTGTTTATTAAGCTTATGGATAAAAGGAATTAAACCAGATGGACAACCTGGCATCGACCTAGGCGCCGGAGTAACAACAGCAAACCCAGTCCTGTGCCACCCTGCAAAGTCCTCCTTATTCACAAGTGGGGGCTTGTGCCAAAATTGGGAGTTCTGTCCCACAGACTAGTCGAGCAACAGCCTGACATAGTCAAACTCGCAGAATCATACCTTACAGACAATGTGCCAGGCACCATCATCACCTGTCCCACCAGCAGGACAGACCCAGCAGTGGTGGCAGCACAGTGGTATATAGTCGGGAAGGAATTGCCCTGGGAGTCCTCAACATCGACTCTGGACCCAATGAAGTCTCACGGCATCGGGTCAAAAATGGGCAAGGAAACCTTTTGCTGAGTACCACCTATCGTTCCCCCATCAGCTGATGAATCAGTACTCCTCCATGTTGAGCACCACTTGGAAGAAGCACTAAGGGTGATAAGGGCACAGAATGGACTCTGGGTGGGGCTTTCAATGTCCATCACCAAGAGTGGCTTGGTAGCACCTCGACTGACCTAGCTAGCCAAATCCTAAATGACATAGCTGCTAGACTGGATCTGTGGCAGGTGGTGATGGAACCAACAACAGGGAAAAACATACTTGACCTCATCCTCACCAATCTACCTGTCGCAGATGCATCTGTCCATGACAGTACTGACAGGAGTGACCACCGTAGAGCCCTTGTGGAGATGAGGCCCCACCTTCACAATGAGAATACCCTCCATCGTGTTGTGTGGCATTACCACTGAGCTAGATGGGATAGATTTCAAACAAATCTAGCAGCTCAAAACAGGGCATCCATGAGGTGCTGTGGGCCATCAGCAGCAACAGAATTGTATACAACCACAATCTGCAACCTCATGACCCAGCATATCCACACCAGGCATAACTAAAAATGATGTGTCAACTTGGTGATCCTACAACGCATGACCACTTGCATGCCAAACAGCAGAAGCAGCATGCGATAGGGAGAGCTAAGTGATCCCGCAACCAACAGATCAGATCTAAGCTCTGCAGTCCTCCCACATCCAGTTGTTTAATTGTCTACCACATTCACAGCTAACAATAGGAGGAACTAGACAATATCCCCATCCTCAATGATAGGGGAGCCCAGCACATCAATGCAAAAGACAAGGCTGAAACATTTGCAACCATCTTCAGCCAGAAGTGCCAGGTAAATGATCCATCTCAGCCCCCCCCCCCCCGCCAGTTTCACTGATGCCAGTCTTCAGCCAATTTGATTCACTCCATGTGATATGAAGAAACAGCTGAAGGCACTGGATACTGCAAAGGCTATGGACCCTGATAGCATTCCAGCAATAGTACTGAAGACTTGTGCTCCAGAACTAGCTGCAACTCTAGCCAAACTGTTCCAGTACAGCGACAACGTTGGACTCTACCCGACACCCGAAAAATGACCTTCCCTCCATCATAAGGCCAGAAGTGGGGATGTTTGCTGTTGTTTGTACAATGTTCAATACCATTCACGACTCCTCAAATACTGAAGCGGTCCATGTCCTTATGCAGCAAGACCTGGACAACATTCATACTTGGGCTGATAAGTAACAAGTAACATTCATGCCACGTAAGCGACAGCCAGTGACCATCTCCAACAAGAGAGAACCTAACCATCTCTCCTTGACATTCAATGGTATTAACATCACTGAATTCCCCACTATCAACATCCTGGGGGTTACCATTGACCAGAAGCTGAACTAGTCCAGCCATATAGATCACAGAGAATCACAGAATTGTTATGGCACAGAAGGAGGCCATTCGGTCCATTGTGTCTGCACCAGCTCTCCAAATGAGTATCATGACTTAGTGCCATTCTCCTGCTTTTCCTTGTACTCTTGTACATTGTTTCTTTTCAAATAATCTTCTAATGCCCTTTTAAATGCCTCGATTGAACCTGTCTCCACCACGCTTCCAGGCAATGCATTCCAGACTTGAACCATTTGCTGTGTGAAAAAGCTTTTTCTTGCATCAAATTTTCTTCTTTTGCAAATCACTTTCAATCTGTGCCCTCTCATTCTCGACCCTTTTACAAGGGATACAGTTTCTCCCTATCTACTCTATCCAGCCCCCCCATTGTATACTGATTTGAGACCTATGCAACAAATGATAAAACCAAGATTGAAATGAGAGTGTAGAGCAGCACTTTAATGTAGTGTGCTAGCAATAACACAACACACAAATAAGGTGACTAATCATTTATTATTCGTAAGAGTGTGATCAACTGAACAATTATGTTCATAAATGACTGGTTTCATCCTGCTTCATTATAGTGAATACTTTTGCCAGTAGTAGAAAATGTAAAAGATTCTTAAAAGAAACAGGTACCTGCAATGTAGTGGAGATGAAACATTTCTCATATATATGAAACAACAGAAAATGACAATAAATGAGTTAACATTTCAAATGTGGGCCAATCATCAGAACTGGCAGAGGGTCTACACATATGTTCTTTCCACAGATGACGACTGACTGTGTTTTTCTATACTTCTTGTTTTTCTGTTCCCAGGTTTCCAGAAGCTACAGTTTTTTGTTTAAAGTTAGACATGAGCTTTGATTGTTTCAGGCAATTGTGTGTTTAATGTCAATTCTGGGGGCATTTTAAAGCCACATATAGGTGAAAAAATTGAAGATAAAATCTGTGATGTGGGAAAAATTGCGCTTGACTAATCGAATTGAAATTTTTGATGCCGTGACACAGAAAGTTGATGAAGGATAATTAAATGTTTGTAATGTGGAGTCACTGTCCATGAGGGGAACATTTGGTTAAGGGTGATCATTGTATCATAACGTTTAGATTAGTAATGTAGAAAAGCAAGGAACAGTCTAATATTAAACAGGAGGGCTAGCTTTAATCTTACAATCTTCTCCAGATATGGAGGAGGAGCCAGAAGATTAGAGAGTGGCAAATGTGACACACTCATTCTCGAAAGAGTATAAGGACAGTCCTAGCGACTCCAAACAGGTCAGTTTAACATCAGTAGTGGGTAAGGTTTGGAATCTGTAATCAGGGAAAAAGTCAACAGACAATTGGAGAGGTTTGAGTTAATTGAGGAGTGCCTGTATTTGTACGAATTTGTAAAAGGCAGATTCTGTGCAGGAACAAAGGGACCTGGGGGCGCATATGCATTGATCTTTGAAGGTGGTAGGACATGTTGCGAGAGTAGTTAGCAAAGCGCATGGGATCTTGGGCTTAACAAGTAGAGATATTATGTACAAATATGCTGAACCTTTATAAAGCTTTGGTTCGGCCCCAGCTGGAGTATTGTGTCACCACACTTTATGAAAGATGTGCGGGCCCTTAAGAGGGTGCAGAGGAGATTTACCAAAATTGTTCTAGGGATGGCCGGGGGATGGTGGTTGGGGGGAACGGGGTGGGGCATTAGTTACAGGGCTCAGGTGGAAAGGCTAGTATTCTCCTTGGAGCAAAGGAAATTGAGGGGAGATCTGATTGATATATTATGATAGGCTTAGAAAAGGTAGCCAGGGGAAATAGCTTCCCACTGGCTGACGGTAGAAGGACTAGGGTACACTGATTTAAGATTTTCAGTGAAAGATGTAAGGAGAATGTGAGGAAGAACTTTTATATCCAGTGAGTGGTGATGGCCTGGAACTCCCTGCTCACGAGGGTGGTGGAAGTGAAAGCCATCAATGATTTTAGAAGGAAATTGGATGGACATTTGAAGGAAATATACTTGCAGGGGTACGGGGATCACACAGGGGAGTGGGGATCGCGCAGGGGAATGGGGACTGGCTGGATTACTCCGTGGGGAGTAAACATGGAATCTGGGCCGAATGGCCGCCTTCTGTGCCGTAAATTGCTCTGTAGGCAGGATTTTTAGGTCAGCGTGTGGGTGGGTCGACGGGCCTGGGAGCAGCCGGGAAATGGACCGCCACCCACGATTGGTCCCCGGCCACAATGGGAAGCAGGCGCTAAAATGCTCAGTGCTGCCGGGGTAGGGGCGGGAGGAGGGTGGGCGCTGACGTAGGCGCAGGTGAGCACTGAATGGGAGCTCCCTGAAGGCAGAGAGTTGCCTCAGGGAGCTGAAGACTTCAAAACAATGAAGTAAAGGTTTCAAAATCGGGGAAAAAAAATGTCTGTGCGTCAAAATCAGTCACTTGAACATATACATGATGAAAATTCTGCCCATACATTTTAATTTTTTAATTTAATAACGGAAACCTTGTCCCACCCTTGGACGAGGTTTCATCAAAAATGCAAAGTCTGCCTGACAGATTCGCCCGCCCGCAAACCGTAAGGTTGGAAGGACCGCGAAAAATCAGGGACAATTGGAACCTTAACAACTTTAATAACAGTCGCGCGCGCCCGCCGACCGAAATATCGCATGAGTGCAGGAAAATGTCGGCATGCTCGCCCGATGTCATCTCACAATTTCATGTCCAATCAGGTCAGGCGCATGGGCCCACACGCCAACCTAAAGATTCTGCCCTATGACTGTAATATTTTATGATTTTACTTTTGTTCCTTTTGTCATTGTACTGGTGAGGCTAAATGCCAGGCTTGCTCAAAGGAAATGGCTCACCTTGTTTGGTTACAGTATTTCCAGAATAGAGATGTTGTATGTGGCCAAGGGAGACAACAGGTCCTTTAAAACAAAAAGAAACACATCGTTTGTTTTGTTTGAACTTTGGACACAATACAGAGCTAGGGCCTAAGAGAGGTAAGGAGGGAATGGGATTTTGGGGAGTGGGGGGGTGGGTGCAGGGGGGGTGCGTTTAGCAGTCAGGAAACCTGGGATAGCATCTTTCCCTCAAGTTTTGCTGAATTTAATGAGGAGGTGGTAGAGTGACATCAATGGGAGACCCTGACAGGACAGAAGAAGAGAAATGATTGTTTTGGAATGGAAGTAGGGAGGGCAAGACATCGGATTGTGAGGGATGCCACCACTGGTGACATTAACAGGGCAGCAGGCAGTGCTGTTAAGGCACTTGGTTGTTCCATCCTCTGACCCTTGCCCCCACTTCAGTTGCGGGTTTTTTGAGATCCCAGCCTGCCAATACTAAAGTTAAACACAAATAAAATATGAGCACAGAGCCTTATAATATTTAAATGAGGGACGCTTGCCTCTCTGAAAACCTTAAGTGGGTAGGTTCGAGGCAGATTGTGTTTTGCTTTGAAATTTTCAAATTTTAACTTCCTAATTCTTTTGGGTAGGGAAGAGGGTTAAAATTACCCCCATAGGGCCAGAAGGAATCTGTAGATTGTCGGCAGCAAACCACCATATAAAGGTTAATATTCAGGGCACCTGGGTTTGTACCAATTTACACTGCAGTTAAGAGTGGCAAACTCAGACATTATTTTTCCAGGAAGGGTGTTATTGTTTATGTTTGCTTCTCCACTGCCTGGTTAACCAGTTTGTTTGACAATTTATAGCCTTAAATACTAGTCTTTCTAGTTCAGGTTAACTAGGATTTTCTGTTTAATTGCTGGACTTATTAACAATTATCTAGATACTAGGCAGGTGAAGCCATAATTCTAACTTGAGGTGAATGATCTGAGACACTGAACCAAAGAAGAATATCTAGAGTAAATTCCTAAGTATATGACAGTAAGAACTAGATAGGTATACCACTATCTTGGTCCACTTTAACCACTGCAAACAAAATGCTTTTTGTTTTTAAAAGGACCAAACAGTTGATTGTGGATGTGATCAGAACTCAGTCAGGAGAAACGTTGACCGAAATTTTGGACACACCAGCCTCCTCACAACAGGTAATATTTTTTTTCTTCAAACATCAACAGTTTTAAATCTGCAGGGGGATCAATGGGACGATACTCAGGACTGATATGTCAGGGATGTAATTCACTGAGACGTGAAAGTTTGATACCTTTAGATAGCAGCATTTGGATGTCAATTCAACTCCTAAGTGCCTTTAAAGACAAGCAATTGAAACTCCTTTGGGGAGGCCACCTCATCAGTTTAATATTGCTCTGGTTGGAATATAACTGTAGCCTGATGCAAAGTCAACCATCCAGTTCAAGGATGGCATCAGAGGAACTGTTATGCAATCAGGTTTGTAACATCACTCTTCATTATTTAATGTCTACCTGGAATTCAATGA
The DNA here is from genome assembly GCF_964194155.1 of Cetorhinus maximus. Classification (NCBI taxonomy): domain Eukaryota; kingdom Metazoa; phylum Chordata; class Chondrichthyes; order Lamniformes; family Cetorhinidae; genus Cetorhinus; species Cetorhinus maximus. The sequence goes on along the minus strand of NC_135880.1, from coordinate 39,593,622 downwards.
AGAGACCGAACATTTCAAAAACCAATGAACTATTTAAACTCCTAGGAGGGAAGAGAGAGTGAGCCATGAAAACATGGCAGTCAGTGTTTTCCTAGGTAAAGCAATACTGAAAGAAAGTGCTAGGGTGTGTTACAAACTGTTAGTAGGGGGTCTGACCACATTCACTTCTGTCAAGAGTAGAATGTAGCTTTAAAAGAACAGGCCAATTACTGATGTTATTGTACATAAATGGGTGCTGTTCCATCTGTCCTTGTTTAAGTTTTGTAAGCACCTCTATTTGGTCATTTGAAATCTGAGTGCAGCTTAAGTGTGGTGCTTTAAAAGTACTGGCTGGGGCTTTTATCTGATCCATTACACCAATGGAAATGATGCTTCTGCCAGTCCCACTGCAGTTCTGGCCCAGAGGGTTTTATCATATAGAGGCGAGCAAAGATTCCCTGGCTTCTACCAGGGAGTCATGCCAGTCTGGAAGTGGAATCATGTTGCAACAGACCCTGGGAAGATGGAGGCAGCTGCCATGCACTGCCTATGCAATTTTCCTTCTGTCCTCAAATATTCCTAGCAGGCTGCTCAATTTGACCCAAAGTTTCCTCAACATCTGAACACCTGGGTCTAACACAGCTCCAGCATCCAAGGGTGAAACAGCGCTATTGACCAGATCGATTACTCTCATTAGCCAGTCATTTGCATATGCCTGTCTACAAGCAGCAGCAGTATTGACATCCACAATAAGGGTGAGATGGAGGTTGGGCAGCATCTACTGAAACAGAATGGGAGCAAATAGGGCACCCCAGCCATTAGGAAGCTAAGTTTAAGGGACTCCTAAACAGTACAGGTGTAGGTGGTGGCATAATGGTGATGTCACTGGACTAGTAATCCAGAAGCCTATGTCTGGGGACATGGGTTCAAATCCCACTACGGCACGTGGTGGAATTTGAATTCACTTAATAAATCTGGAGGACAAAGCTACTCTCAGCAATGATGACCATGAAACAATCATTGATTGTCGTAAAAACCCATCTGGTACACTGTTCCTTCCCTTTAGGTCTGACCTATATGTGACTTCAGACCCACAGCAATATGGTTGACTCTTAACTATCCTCTGAAATGTTCAACTCAAGGACAATTAGTGATGGGCAAAAAATGCTGGCTTTGTCAGCACACTCACATCCCATGAAAGAATAAAGAAAAAAACTTACAAGGGGGGAGCTTCATAGGGTGGACAAGTGGCTTCCATTTTGGAAGTGCAGCAATATTATTGCACTAATGTTAATATAAGTGCTTGTATGTTATATGTTTTCCCCATCTGGTATTATCCCATTGTAGTTGGTGTATTATGTTAAGAGATTATTCTCCATCATGGTTTAATTACAATAACATACTTCTGTTACAAATTCCCGTTTGAGGTAACGGGGCATTGAATTAGTCAATAAACTGGATTTATTTTGACTTCACCAGCTGTGTAATTTTCCTTTCTGGCTTCTGTATTTTTCCATTGGCATTCAAGCCACACTTAAAATGGACACATGTGGAAGTTAATGAGCAGAAAGAAACATTAAAAACCTATGAAAAGGAGCATATTAAATGTAGTACACATTACTTGTTAGAATTGTATGCCTGCAATTTGCCTTTAGTTTAAGGTGGGATGTTTGTTGAACTACTCATACTTTAAAAAAACAAGCTAGATGGTATTTCTAGTGATATAGTTCTAAAGGAATGTGAGGACTGGTTTCCATGGTAACTTAGAGTCCTGAATCTGTGGAATTGTTGATATAATGCAATCTTTTTTCAACTTGCTGTTGTGGAAAAATGTCCATTTACAGTGGATGAGCTAAATATGTTAAATGCAATACTTACCTCTGCTTTATTTGTGTATCAAAAAACAACTGGAGATCATTTCTGTGCTGAGTGAATGGAAATGGTTCACTGGTCATTTTAGTTTCACTGAGGATTTTTACCAGGATAATGGTATACATGCATGGTCATGTTAATGTGTACGTATGTCAGCTGATTTAAATCTTTGTACAACTTATTAGGAAGCCAATCACTTGAAGCTGGTTGAGAAGCGTGCTCTACTGGATTCCAAAGTTCCTGACAAAATGAAACATAGTCAGTCTATGCTCGAAGATGGGCAACTCCCAATTGAACAGAAAAAAAGGAAAATCCAGAGGAACCTTCGGACACTAGAACAGGCTGGCCTGGTCTCATCAACAAATAAATACCAAGAGCTAATAAATGACATTGCAAAGGTATAGAGAAAAGAAGCTAGGTATTTAATTGGGATTTTCTTGCCTGTACAATAACACACATTACTGAGCCCAAGGCTTTCTGAATACTGTCTACGATTGCTTTAGATCGTATTACAGGTCACTATTTGAAACTGCCACATTCTTGCATTTATTTTGGTTGAAAAACACCTTGTCCACCTAATAGAGACACATTTGAAAATGCCTGCAATCTTGCAATGATCTGATTAAAATTCACTTTTCGATATATTTGCATTAAATTAGGTAAGAGTTTCTTTAAAAGAAGAGAAATCCATATCAACTGCAAAGACCTTTTCTGTTTCAGGATATTCGGAACCAGCGAAGGTATCGACAGCGTCGCAAGGCTGAACTTGTAAAATTGCAGCAGACATTGAGTGCACTTAATTCCAAGGCCAAGTTTTACGAAGAACAGAATAATTATTACAATACCTATATTAAAACCTGCCTGGACAACTTAACAAGAAAGTAGGCAAATGATATGGTTCAATTCAGTAAACTCTATTAATGTAGTTGAGTAAACCACATAAGCTTAACATTCAAACAATATTCAATTGCTACTTCGTAAATCACTTAGATGGTCAGATTATGAAGGCTTTTCTTGGGTAAATTTCAGGAATGCCCGGCGATCAATAAAGTTAGATGGAAAAGGAGAAGAAAAGGGTAACAAAAAAATGAAACAGTCGACTTTGCGCTATACAGCAGCTCGCCTGCATGAGAAAGGTGTTATTCTGGAAATTGAAGGACTTCAATCCAACCAGTGAGTAACAATAACTTTATTGAAAAGGATATTAAATTATTAGACTGCTGTGAAATGCTATCTTAGTGTTTAGATATCTGCATGTTTACTAACAACTTGATGCAATTAGGAACTAATGAGCAACATTCGTAAAATTCCACTGTGACCCATGATGTAACTTGAGGCTTAACAATTTAATTACTACTTAGCATAATGTCCACTTGTCTGTAGATGAATACTTTCATCTCATTAGCTTGGGTTTTCTGAGTTTACATCCTCCTAAAGGTTGAAAGACATCAACAGAAGCAATTATAACAAGTATAGAAATCGAATTGATACTATTCTATTAATTGAAAGCACTGAATGAATAACTTCTGCTGATGACTCCGGGTCTGCATTTTATCAATCTGCACAGTTATAAATAGTTCAAAGAAGTACACCTCCATCTCCCTGATGTACTAATATATCACTATATCACTGAGTGGGCACTGTGGCCAATGATTAATGCGACCATCTGTACAGCAGTGACCGCATAAGTGAGTATTTATATCCCGGAAGTTGTGTCATGTGTTGAGTGCACATACTGTGCTACAGCTTATCTGAGTCAGAAGTTATGAGGGAGCAATGGCATGAGCCACATTTAGTGTATAAATGTTGTCTCGCTGCATTGTGCTTTCATACACGTACTCAAGGAAAGTTATGTTTATAAACCAGGGATCCTGTGGTTAACTAATAAATAAATGTAACTGTGACGTTAAAAGTTTTTTTTATTCAAGTGCTCTATTTCCCCTCTGCTCATTACTTGAGTTCAAATTTGGGAAATAAAAGCAGAGTGGAAATCCATGAAGCGTCAATTTAAAATGTTGCATATAGATGTCAGTATTAAATAACTTTGGAGTTTATCAGCAAAAAGGAAGAATGCTAGATTTTTAGTGTGGAAGGGAGCCATTCAAACAATTGTGCTGGCTCAGTGAAAGAGCTTTTCAATGAAACACTCATTTCCTACCTTCCCCCCACCCCAACCACCTCATTTCCCTATACCCCTGCAGATTTTTTTTGTGTATTTATCTAGTCCCTTTTGAAAGTTGCTTTTGAATCTGCTTCCATCAACTTTTCTTGCAGTGCATTCCATTTTATAACTCACTATATATTTTTTTAAATTGTCCTCTTCTGCGTTCTGGTTCTTCTGTTAAATTTCTTAAACCCGTAGCCTGTTCATTGACCCATATGTTAGTGGAAACTGTTTCTCTTTAGTTACTCTGTCTAAACCCCTCAAGTTTGATTTCCTCTATTAAATCTCTCCTTAGCCACCTTTGTTCCAAGGAGAACAATCCCGGCTTCTCTAGTCACTCCTCATCCTGTACCATTTTGGTAAATCTCCTTCATTACCTCTCAAAGGCGTTGACATCTGGGTAAAGTGTGGTGCTCAGAATTGGTCTCTAAGTGAGGCCTTAGCTGTCATTCTTAAAGATTTAGCATAGAGTTGACATGATTTTCACTGGAACCATAAAGTTTTTTGTAAGTTTAAAGATGAATGCTTGTAGATGAATCTTCCTTTAAAGAATACAATCATAGAATTTTCTTTGAATGCTATGCAAACTCTGCTGATACTATTAAAATGCTACAATCTCCTCTTCATTTTGAAATGATCCTGATAGTTATTGGGTATATTTGACCTCCCAATTCTGCTTTATCTTTTGTTAGGTTTAAGAATGTCCTCTTTGACATCACACCAAGCGAGGAAGTGGGAGACTTTGAAGTCAAGGCCAAGTTCATGGGAGTAGAGATGGAAAAAGTACAACTTCATTTTCAGGTAGAGAATAGAGCTGTCAGCTTTGTGTATGATTTAGCAGCTTCTGGAAGGTTTGAGAATATCACAAATGTATTTGTTAATTTTAGACTTTTGGTTTCAGAGTAATTATGGAGATGCTTTCTCAGCTCTGGGCCCAACTTTGATGCATCACCAGGCAGTTGCACAATGTGTTGCTTTTTGAAAAACCATTGTGAGAGTGACTTCCAACGTACAAATACTGATGGTCAAAGCTGCCGTTATAAGCACCAGCACTAAGACAAATATCCCATAGGTTCATGGAACAGGTGCATAACCTTATCTGTACATTTGTACTAATATGGAAGCTACAAAATAAGCAGCCTGAAAGCACCCTGAAAACATGCCAATATACCTTTAAAGAGATACACTCCAAACCACTCAATTCTGAGGTTAGAACTTGTGTCCTCATTTGGACTAAAAAAAATAAGGTTTATTTCTTGGAGGTCTGCATTTTTAAATGCGTGACTGATTCCACTTTGTTTTGTAACAGTTCTATTGTTAGATTCCTTAGTACCTCTTCTTGTAAACAGCTACTTTTTAATCTAAACTTTTTTTCCAGACCCACAGCAATAACTGCCCTGTAAAATGGTCTGACAAACAACTCAGTTGTACTAAACCACTAAAAAGCCTAAAGGAAATGAAACCAGATGGCCCACCTGGCATCGACCTAGGCACTGGAAATGACAACAGCAAACCCAGCCCTGTCCACCCTGCAAAGTTCTCCTTATTAACATCTGGGGCTTGTGCCAAAATTGGGAGTGCTGTCCCACAGACTAGATGAGCAACAGCCTGACATAGTTATACACTTAGAATCATACCTGACAGACAATGTACCAGACACCGCCATCACCTGTCCCACCAGCAGGATAGACCCTGCAGAGGTGGTGGCACAGTGGTATACAGTCAGGAGGGAGTTTTCCTGGGAGTGCTCAACATCGACTCTGGACCCCATGAAGTCTCATGACATCGGGTCAAAAATGGGCAAGGAAGCCTTTTTGCTGATTACCACCTATCATCCCCCCTCAGCTGATGAATCATTACTCCTTCATGCTGAACATCACTTGGAGGAAGCACTGAGGGTGGCAAGGGCACAAAATGGACTCTGGGTGGGGGACTTCAATGTCCATCACCAAAAGTGGCTCGGTAGCACTTCTTCTGACCAAGCTAGCCAAGTCCTGAAGGACACATCTGCTAGACTGGGTCTGCAGCAGGAGGTGAGGGAACCAAGAAGAGAAAAAAAACCTACTTGACCTCATCCTCACCAAACTACCTGTCCTATATGCATCTGTCCATGAGCAGAGTCGTTGTGGAGATGAGGCCCCACCTTCACAATGAGAATACCCTCAATCGTGTCATGTGACACTATCACTGTGCTAGATGGGATAGATTTTGAACAAATCTAGCAGTTCAAAACAGGGCATCCATGAGATACTGTGGGCCATCAGCAGCAACAGAATTGTACTCAAACACAATCTGTAATCTCATGGCTCAGCATATCCCCCGCTCTGCAATTATATCAAGCCAGGGGACCAGCTCTGGTTCAATGAAGAGTGCAGGAGGGCATGCCAGGAGCAGCACCAGGCATACCTAAAAATGAGGTGTCAACCTGGTGAAGCTACAATGCAGGACTACCTGCATGCCAAACAACAGAAGCAGCATGCAATAGAGAGAGCTAAGCAATCCCACAACTAACGGATCAGATTTAAGCTCTGCAGTCCTCCTACATCCAGTTGTGAATGGTGGTGGACAATTAAACAACTAACAGGAGGAACTAGACAATATCCGCAACCTCGATGATGGGGGAGCCCAGCACATCAATACAAAAGACAAGGCTGATATATTTGCAACCATCTTCAGCCAGAAGTGCCAGGTGTATGATCCATCTCAGCCTCCCCAGCATCACAGATGCCAGTCTTCAGCCAAGTTGACTCTCTCCATGTGATATGAAGAAACAACTGAAGGCACTGGATACTGCAAAGGCTATGGACCCTGACAGCATTCCAGCAATAGTACTGAAGACTTGTGCTCCAGAATTAGCTGCGCCTCCTAGCCAAGCTATTCCAGTACAACTACAACACTGGCATCTATCCGCCAATGTGCAAAATTGCCCAGATATGCCCTGGCCACAAAAAGCAGGACAAATACAACCCAGCCAATTAGCGCCCATCTCAATCATCTCTCGATCATCAATAAAGTGATGGAAGATGTCTTTCACAGTGCTGTCAAGCAGCACTTACTTAGCAATAACCTACCCACTGACACTCAGTTTGGGTTCCGCCAGGGCCACTCAGCTCCTGACCTCATTACTGTCTTGATCCAAACATGGATAAAAGAGCTAAAATCCAGAGGTGAGGTGAGAGTGATTGCTCTTGACATCAAGGCAGCATTTGACCGAGTGTGGCACCAAAGAGCCCTAGAAAAACTGAAGTCAATTGGAATCGGGGGAAAACGCCCCGCTAGTCAGAGTCATACCGAGCACAAAGGAAGATGGTTGTGGCTGTTGGAGGTCAGTCATCTCAGCTCCAGGACATCACTGCAAGAGTCCCTCAGGGCAGTGTCCTAGACCCAACCATCTTCAGCTGCTTCATCAATGACCCTCCTTCCATCATAAGGTCAGAAGTGGGAAGTCAGAAGCTTAACCCAACAGATTAAACAATGCTCAGTGCCATTTGCAATTCCTCAAATACTTTAGTAGTCTGTGTCCATATCCAGCAAGACCTGGACAATATCCAGGCTTGGGCTGATGTGTAGCACATAACATTCACACCACATAAGTGCCAGGTAATGACTATCTACAACAAAAGAGAATCAAACCATCTGCCTTTGACATTTATTGACATTACCATCACTGAATCCCCCACTATCAACATCCTGGGGCTACCATTAACCAGAAACTGAACTGGACTAACCAGATGAATACGGTGGCTACAAGAGCAGGTCAGAGACTGAGAATTCTGCGGTGAGTAACTCACCACTTGACTCCCCAAAGCCTGCCCACCATCTACAAGGCACAAGTCAGGAGCGTGATGGAATACTCCCCACTTGCCTGGATGAGTACAGTTCCCACAACACTCAGAAGCTTGACACCATCCAGGACAAAGCAGCCCGCTTGATTTGCACTCCATTCACTCCTTCCATCACCAGTGCACAGCGGTAGCAGCTTATTCCATGTACAAGGTGCATTGCAGAACTTACCAAGGCTGCTTTAACAGCATCTTCTAAATCCATGATCTCTACCACCTAGAAGGACAAGGCCAGCAGACACATGAGACCGCCACCACCTGCAGGTCTCTGTTAAGTCATACACTCATCCTGACTTTGAACTCTGTCGTCGTTCCTTCTCTGTCGCTGGGTCAAAACCCTGGAACTCCCTCCCTAACAGCACTGTGGATGTACCTAAACCACATGGACTGCAACAGTTCAAGAAGGCAGCTCACCACCACCTTCTCGAGGGCAACTAGGGATGGGTAGTAAATGCTAGTCTAGCCAGTGACACCCGCATCCCAGGAAGAAATGAACAAAAAAATATTGTGGTTTGTACAACCATACTCTGTGGACCTTATTTTTAATTCAGTTGTGTGGAGGCACAGGCCTGTTTTGATGCATGCCATTCACTTGAGGCAATTTCTTTACTTCTGCCTTTTCTCCCTATCAGTCTTTATAGTTTCATGCATCCTTGGTGCTAACGCTGTTAAATAAATGAGAATTTCTTCTTTCATTTATACCCTAATAGTTTTTCTTTCAGTCATTTATGGGGAGATGGTGATGTAGTGGTAATGTCACTGGACTAGTAATCCAGAGACCCAGGCCAATGCTCTGCTAGTGCATGGGTTCAAATCCTGGTGGAATTTAAATTCAATTAAAATAAATCTGGAATGTAAAGCTCGTCTTAGCAATAGTGACCATGAAGTTATCCCCGATTGTTGTAAAAACCCATCTGGTTCGCTAATGTCCTTTTAGGGAAGATCTCTCATCACAGCCCCCCCCCCCCCCAAACTGTGTGTTGTTTCCACCCTCATGTGTCTTCTCATCTCCCCTGAGCGTGTGTCTCCCCCTTGACCGTATACTCCCTCCCCCGCCCCCGCTCTCTTGCCGTCCCACCCCATAACTTTAATATGGCCCTGTATCTATAGTAGGATATTGGTAACTCTCTGTTCAAATTATAGCTGCCACAAGTTGCACCTATACTTTATTTTCATTGCCTGCTTGTTCAGTTAATCCTGTTTTTATTTTCTAAAGACAGACTCGGACAATGTAACATTACGTGGATAATGTTTGCGCATTTTACTCTTGCGAGTTAAAAAGAATTAATGAATGGATTTCACTTCCACAGGACCTGCTGGAGCTACAGTATGAAGGTGTGACCGTCATGAAGATGTTTGGCAAGGCCAAAGTCAACGTAAATCTGCTAGTTTTCCTACTGAATAAAAAATTCTATGGAAAGTGAACCATCAACATTGGCAGTCCTGACAGTTGAATTCATACTAAAATCTTTCCTCCTCATCAATTAAACAAATATTAAATTCACAGGCAATCGCAGGGTCACAGTGATATTTAAAATATCAATTGTATTGCTTTTTTTTTAAGGAAAACATATCACAGTATTGGACCAAAACTGATCTCTGCCATTGTACTTTCTGCATATGAACCAAACTGCCTTTGTGTTTTCAACAGTCCTCAGCTCAGATTTCTAATTTTGAAAAGTTGATACAGAAAAATATTGTATCAGAGAATGGGTGCATGTGGATCATTTGCTGTTGAGTTTCTTTGTTTTATTTAACACTGCACTTAATTGGATTTCTAAAAAAGTATTAAATACATTAAGCCCTGTTTAAAATTCTCTTAGCTGTAGAACTGCTGCAGATGCATAATACATTTCCCAGTCGAGGGTTCATTTCTATTCCTAGTGATTTTAACATAATAACAGCCCAGTTTCCTGTCTCTTGATCATGCCTTCGATTATAGGTTTGCTGATAGTCAGGCTGCAAATGGCTTTTTCTAATTTTCACAAACTAAAGTCAAAATAATGATAAAAGTAGCAATCTATTTGAAAAAAATCAGGAATTTAAACAATAATGCCTCTTCAAAAAAAAACAACTTCGGTCTAATAAGATTCCATTTTCAAAGTGACTTTTGCTACTTTGTGATTTAACTTTTAAAGGCTGTTTGTGGTTTAATCAGGGCAGAAGCAGCACATTAACAGAGTGGGCTGCTAAAATTATGAATACAAAGCCAACAGAAAAATCCTACTTAAATCCTGCGTGATGATTTTGGCTAAGTGCAAAACAGGTTGGTTATAACTTCTGCCTATTGCTTCACCTGTAGCTGAGCATTACTGATAAAATGCCACCTTGCCTCTAAGGGTCTGAGAATCTTTTCAAGTTTGATTTTGTTTTTATTAGGTTCACATTGAAGAAAATGCCTTAATCCAAATGTAAACTCTGTAGGATGCAAGATGTAAAGCTGCATCACTAGTGTTTCAGCTGGAAATGTTTGATGCTTCATGATTCAAGTTGTGCTTTCGTTCAGTGACAATACCAGAGTCTCTTGATTCATATAACCATGTGCATATCTGCAACACATTTGTCCACAATATCCGTACATTTCTGGTGTATCTCTAACATAAAAGCTGTATTACAGAGAAATTCAGGAAAAATATCTGTCCGAGTAACTCAGGTCTAAGTTGAAACCTAAATATGCTGCTCACATAAGAAATCAATACTTACAATTGAGTTCTGCATTACAAACCTTTAAATAATGCTGTCCAATTAATTAAGTGAATCACCTGACTACCCCAAAATCCTTTACAGTGTTTATAACATATTGTCTTAACCAGCAATTAATTCCATACACCTTTCACAGCAATAATTCCTTATGACTTTCAAAGTGAGTATTTTAACTAGGGGTTCCATGATGCTCCCATTTGTTACATGCATATCAGTTTGAAAATTTGCTTGTGATTGCCCAATAATAAAGTATACAATATAGGTACAAATCAAATTCTATAACCTTTTAATGTTTATCTTTAATCTGATGGTTTAACTTTTCTGTTATCGGTGCAGACATAGCTTTATGCGCTGGTGTAATTGAGCAGGTTACAGAAGAACTAGAAATGTAGAATTTAAAATTACACTTGCCATTATCTTTATTCGTGAATTTTAGTCATGATTTAGAAACAAATTTATGGGACCCTATAATTTTGATTATTGATTCTTAAAATAAAAATAATGGAACAATGTGGCTTCAATTTCTGTTACTAAGGCAAGGCAGCATTGATCTGACCTCTAAGCACAAGTGTTTCCAATGTTGCTTATTTAGTTTAAGAATAATTAAAATTAATCATTTATTTAAATAGTTGGCTTTAAATGCAGTGTACAATTCCAGTTATGAAAACATTCCATTTTAAATATTCAATGTAAAAAGTTAAAATATTATGATTTATACATTACGAGATAATAAATATGCACTACTGCCTAATGGCCAAAAATATATTTCCAGCCAACGTGTGCTACCTGTAGAATGGTAATAAAGTAATGATTTGGCTGTAGTGATTGATTTATGTACGTCAGTTCAAACCAACAGTTTGTGCCTTTTGTATGTAAACTGCTCTGTCCCCCAGTGTTGGCTATTTATAGCTATTCTTTTAAAACCAAAATATTGGAATCTTGTTTGACAACATTGATTTTTCAATAGTTGTCTGTCTTGTCAAATTGTGTAAAATAAATCTTCCTAAAGAGTTTCAATTCTGTTGATTTTGTTTTCTTCCAATGTGAACATGTGGCCTCGTTGTGATGATTTTTATTAGATTTGCGGTTTTTGCTTATTAGCATAAAGCTTCTCCCATAAATGTCTTCTGATTTTAAAAAAAATTATTTTACTTTGTTTTTAATCAGATTGTGGTCATTTGTAAGCTGTGTTAAAACTCTCAGTTGGAGCCACACAATATGTTTCCCAATTTCCAGCTTCTCGAGGCCTAACTTTAAATCTAATATCAAACTAAAGCAGATAATTACAGTCCTGATGCAAGTGGTTTGCACCCCAACAGGTTAATAAATGAAAGCTGATGGTAGCAACCATTTTGTGGTTCCGTACATATGACTAACTAGTGGAAGTGAACTTCCTTTCTCTGGCGCCTGATGCCATCACTTCTTTGTCCTAATGAATGTTATGTTGTGGAGATTCATCTAAAGAAAATATATGTTGTAATTTTATAGTAATTAAAAAAGAACATGCTTCTTCCCTCTCGTTGTTCACCAACTTTTTCAATCTGCATGTTGTAATATAGCCTCGTTTGATAAGCCTTTGTGAAGCTATCTGCTGAACATATTGTTGTCAAATTGCAGTTAACCAGCACCACACATGGGGCAGAATTTTGCCCTTGATGGGTGGGTGGGCAGGCCCCACCGACTCGGTGGCGGGCGAGCAGCCGATTGCCGCCGCCGAAACGGGCCCCGCCGCCATTTAAGTGGGCGGGCCAATTAAGGCCTGCCCAGCGGGCTGCCCGACGGGAAGCGCTATGCGCCTCCTGTGGTGGGGGCGGAGGGAATTCCCCAACTGCCAGAGTGCGCTCTAATTGCACATGCGCACGAAAGAGCGCACATCTCCCTGAGACTAAGTGCTGCCTCAGGGACAGCGCTGAAAGTTTTTGAAAGTTTAAAAATAGAAAAATTTAAAAATTATTAACATGGTCCCCCTCATGTGACAATGTCACACGAGATGGGACATGTTAATAAATATCACAGAAATTTTATTAAAGTTTTTTAAAACCGACACGAAGCCTCATCTCGCCAGTGGATGAGGTTTCATGTTTTTTCAGAAGCCCGCCGGGGCTGCTGGCCGACCCGCCAGCCTTAAGGTTGGACGGACAGGGCCTTTAGTTGATTTAACTACCCTGTCAATGGCCTCAATTGGCCATTGACAAGTTGGCGGGTGAACAGCTGATTTCGCTGCGCCCCCGCCTTCCTGAAAATTTAAATGGGGCGGGATGACAGAGGTTCCCCCCGACCTCATCCCGTGTCATCTTTGCGTCGGCGAGCGGGCCCCGCCTCCTGCTCGCCGATGGAAAAATTCTGCCCATGGTCTCCTACTTTTGTATTGTAATAAGGCCATGACCTGCCCCCACCTGTTCCCACATAGAAAACCCAAATGGAATTGGTTTTCATTATGTAAATGCTTTCAGACCCCGAGGCATTATGTGGCCCATGGAGCAATATAAGCAAACTTGATGACCATTTTGTCTTAGTGAGATAAAAACAAAAAGCTAAAAGCTACTGCGGATGTTGGAAATCCAAAACAAAAACAGAATTACTTGGAAAAACTCAGCAGGTCTGGCAGCATCGGTGGAGAAGAAAATAGTTGACGTTTCGAGTCCTCATGACTCTTCGGCAGAACTGAAGTATAGTTAGGAGAGAGGTGAAATATAAGCTGGTCTAAGGTGGGGGGCGGGGGGAGAGAGAAGTTGAGGGTGGGGTGGTTGTGGGGATAAGCAAGCAGTGATAGGAGCAGATAATCAAAAGATGTCACAGACCTGAGTTTTTCCAGGTAATTCTGTTTTTGTTTTGTCTTAGTGAGAGTTGAGTGCATCCTATGCCAAAAAATGGTTGTGAAGAAACCCAAGACAGATTGACAGTCATTTGATCTTTTTCTTGGCTAATTTGAGCATCTCAATCATGTTCCAAATAATAGCATAAGCGAGGGGTTACATGGAGCAATCTTTACACATTTACTAAACATTACTGTTTGCATTTCATTGCACAATCCACAATGCCTTTTTCAGATATGAAATATAAAGGGAAAGCTTCATTTGCTGGAAACCAGAAACAAAAGCAATAAATGCTGGAAATAAACAGCAAATCGATCAGCAACTGCAAAGGAAAAACACAAGCATGAGGTTAGATGTGTACCATTCACCAAACTCCTGCGCAGAATTTTCCAGGCACCTGCTGGCAGCTTTGCAGGAGTGGTGGAGGGTGGGTTGGTAGCTGAAAATTACCTGGGGTGTCCTTCCCACCTGCCATCAACCTGTTAGTAATTTTTTGGGGGCACAGGTGAGGCCTAGGATGCCCTGTCTGCTTTCAACCCAATTGAGGCTCTTCAGTGACCAATTAATGGCCACTTAAGGGCTGCTTTCCATCCCAATCTCAATGTTGTGGCCAGCAGGAGGGGTTCAGGGAGAGGGATGCCCGGCAGGTCACCCAGCTCAGGCCTTGGACAGGAGAGTTGAGGTGGTGGGTGGGTGTGCACCTCCCTCACTTAACCCCCTTTCCAGATTGGGTGCCCTCCCCACCCTCTCCCATCCCTGGGCCTCCCCTCCTGTCCCTGCCATGAGACCCCAAACTGGTTCTGTGGCATCCTGCATTGCTTGAAGTCCCAGCGGTGGCCACTGCTCCAGATGGGGCAGCTGGGACTACAGAGCTACCAGCCAACCAAACTGGCTGGCAACCCTGACATAGGACTTCCTTCTGAGTGAGGGGCAGAAACCCCGCCTCCAGCCAATTAACGCTGCTCAGACCGTTAAATGGCAATGGGCTTCTGATTGGTGGGGATGCATTCCCCACAGACCCTTCAAGTGGCAGGGTGCTAATCTCTGCCGCTCATTAAATTCTTCCCCCAGTGACTTCTCTGATCTTCCCCTGGACTATGACCCTGTAACACCTAGCCAGGCTAATATCAGTATCATCTCTTTCAGGCATTATCTCCCTACACGCCTATATTCAACTTTTACCATTACCAAAGAAATTAGTAAATTCCAGCAGACCGATTTGTTTCAGTCTGTTCCTCTCCCAAGAAACTAGTTCCCCTTTATCTGGACTCTATCCTCCACCCCTGTCTTGCTAAGACAGCTATTTCAAGAGTGAGCTGAACCTAGCTCTGGCTAGGGTGGAGAGCCGAGCCCCTCATACAAGAGATCAATTGCACACCCTCAGTTTTAAGCACACCATCACTGACAGCCAAGTCTTCAGCTGCCTAGGTCCTAAGCTTGGGAATTCCCTCCCTAAACTCTTCAAACTCTCTCTTCTTTAAGATGCTCCTCTATGTCTTTAGCAAAGCATTTGATCACCAATCCTGAAATATCCTTAAGTGACTCGGCATTGAAATTCATTTGATAATGCTCCTGTTAAGTGGGATGTTTTACTATTTTAAAGGTACAAATCCAAGTTGCGGTAATATATATATTAAAGTCGATTTGGTCTCCTGGGTTAGTTTATCATCGATATGGTCAGAAAGGAATTTTACAGGTGATCTTTTCCTTTTCTTTTTTCACTCAGGTTTTCATATTTTGACTTCTATCAAATAATTCCCTGAGTCTACGTTGGTCGGAAGTGTCTGTATCATGATATGTACAATATCACAACTACATGGGATGGATTAGATGGGCTAGTTAGTCTTTTTTTCCAGTTATTTCTGTATGTACCTACTCACCTCTATCCGTGACTCCTTTGACCCCCTGCTCCTTAAAAGTTTTCAGATTCTCCAGCCCATATAATTTCCTTTTCACCATGGATGTTCAATCCCTCTAATAAGGTACTATCTGAACAATGTAAAGCTAGTAATAGTGGAGGTCTAAAGAGACTTGGGGGCCTATGCATTTAGATCATTAAAATACCATGAGCAGTTACAGAAAATAGTCAAAAAGGCTGCCTTGATATCTAGAGGACTAGAATACAAGGGTGTAGAATTCATGCTTCAGCTATACAAAGCCCTGGTTAGACCACATCTCAGAGTATTGCGAGCAGTTCTGGTTACCACACCTTATGAAGAATATAATAGCCTTGGGTGTGCAGCTTAGATTTACTAGAGTGATTCTTGGACTCCAAGGGTCAAGCTACAAGGAGAAATTAAACAAGCTAGGTTGATTTCCCTGGAACGTAAAAGGTTGAGGGTTGATTTGATCAAAGTTTTCAAAACATTGAGAAGAACAAATAGGTCAGAGAGCGAGAAACTCTGGTTGGAGAGTCAAGGACTATGGATAGAAAACTGGAACATTCTCTTCTGCAAATGGCAGTTGTTGCAAGATCAGTTGTCAATTTTAAATCTGAGATTGTTAGCCAAAGGTGTTAAGAAATACGGAGCAAAGGTTGATATATGTATTTAGATTGCAGATTAGCCATGACCTCATTGAATGGTGCAACAAGCTCGAGGGGCTAAGTGACCTCTTATGGCTCTTGTGTTCCTATGTACTCTCCACCTCTCTCCCTCAACAAAGTGCTCTATGGGCCCTCTGGCCTGCTGTTCAAAAATAAAATAATCGGTTCTTAACTACCATCACCTTCTGCCAGTCATCTTAGACAATCTTTTTTAACTCCAGATAAAAAAGGTTGTTCTGGGAATCTACATGGGCCTTGGCTGTGGCTGCCTTTCTGTGGGAAATCATGGTAAAGTCTTGAGTAGTACTGGAACACTGTTTTAATCCTTGCAGCCCTTCCTCCTCTGTTTTATTGTATGTCAGTGCTGCTTCCTGCTATCAATGGTCTGGAGATTTTCATTATGCTTTTCCATTCCAAATACCCACCTATCACTTAGCTTCACAAAGTTTATTTCCTATTTTTCCCTTCTTGAACAGCTCTTATTCCATCTCTGGTGAGGAACCTTCTACTGACTGTGGAGCATATGAAGTGTAGAAAACTAGTCTCTCTCTCTTTCAAGTTATATGTATTCTCCACTTATCATAATCCTACCCACCTCCAGCTGGCCTACAAGGATATAGTTTTGACTGGAGGGATTTGTATTTACTTTTGGTGTAGCTTTAAGCTTTGGGTGCTGTGGTATTAAATCACATTCAGCACTACCTGCAAAAATATCACATTTTTTTAATGTGCAAATACTCAGTAAACGGTGTACCCAGACCCGATAAATACTCCTACAGTTGTTGAAGATGCAAATTGTTTGAATAATAGCACACATGTTTCACGACTGGCAATTGTAGGAAGTAGTGTGGTAGCAACTTAAATTGTAGAGTAAAACTTATTCCAAGTAGTTTGGGTACATAAGCTGGGCTTAGTCTTTTAAATACCACAAATCAAAATGATTTATAATTCAATTAGAGCTTTCAAGGTTCACATTTCAATTATTTAATAAAGTGATTCACATCAGCTTAGTCAAATAACTCTTACAATTGCTACAGGACTTCTTTTGAGGTCAGTATGCTCAGAATCACATGTTGTTGACTGTTTCTTCTTCCTCTTGCAGGTTTTGCAGGACAATAGTTTGTTTATGTTTCAAGAAATAGCACAGCAAGATAATGAGGCTTCTTGTGGGCTGGCAGGCTTTTCAAATCCTCCCACACTACTATACAGGAGCCTGTGATCTCAGCCACTTTATTAGGGAGACGCTAACATTCCACTCCTTTCATGACACTTGAATGATTTAAACCTTTGGCCCAATTTGTCTGCTCGTGTAATGATGTATTTTTCACTCAAAGGACATTATTTACCTAATGATCTCAGTCTTTCAGATTGATATGGAAAGAGGCAACCTCATCCTCCCACACAGACAAATATACTGACGATCAAACATGGGAGATCACACAACACTATCACTGGCATTCCTTATTTATGTTTTTTTTTTAAATTCATGCATGAGATGTGGGCGACACTGGCTAGGCCAGCAATTATTTCCCATCCCTACTTGCCCTTGTTCAAAGGGCATTTTTGAGAGCCAACCACATTGCTATGGATGTGGAGTCACATGTAGGTCACACCAGGTAAGGACAACAGATTTCCTTCCCTAAAGGATATTAGTGAACCAGGTGGGTTTTTACAACAATTGACAATGGTTTCATGGGCATCATCAGATTTATAATTCCAGATTTTTTTATTGAATTCAAATTCCACTATCTGCTGTGGCAGGATTCGAACCCAGGTACCCAGAGTATTACCCTGGTTGCCATGAAAAGCACGTTCAGCAGCATTATATATGGTCTTCTGGGCCCTTTTGTCATCAATACAGTTGTGTCTGGTAAACTAGTTAATTAGTCATTATGTTGATTCCCACTGATTAATTGTAACAGTAGCTACTTACCTTTGCAAGTACTTTTCAATGTGCTCTTCTGTCTCTTGTAGCCATAGCAGCAATAAGGTGTTGATGATATACAATAAAAATTTTGAGATGTTCATCAAATCACTACAACTGTGGTCAAAGTTCCACTGCAGCCATGAATGACATCAATGTTAACAACTCAGTTTAAAGCATATATATCCTCACCTTATGCTGACGATATCACACCAACATTCCATACCAAGGAACATTTTCAGAGGCAAATGGACAGATTATCTCATGCCTGTAAAATGTTTGTTTTGACCACCAATATCAGGAAGACGAATGTCATGGTCCAGGATGTTGCCATACCACCAGCTACCAGCCTTGACAATGTGATGCTGGAGGTTGTTGATAGCTTCACATATCTAGGCTCCACAATCAGCAGCAATCTGTCACTAGATGCTGAAATCAATATGCATATTGGAAAAGCTTCAGCTGTTATGTCCAAGTTGAACAAGATAATGGGGAACAATAGTTACCTGACTGAGAGCACCGAACTGTGAGTATACCAAGCCTGCATCCTCTGTGCTCTTCTCTGCTGAGACCTGGAAAACATATGCTAGGCAGAAGATAAGGTTGAACAGTTTCCACCTTCACTGTCTCAGATATATCCTCGGCATCCCTTGGCAGAACAATGTCACCAATTTAGAGGCCCTGGAGCATGCTAATTCCATCAGCATACACTAATTGCTAAGTCAACAATGTCTGCACTGGCTCGTTCAAGTTCAACAAATGGGTGACAAATGGTATACCCAAAGATCTTATGTACAGTGAACTGACAACTATGTCACCACTGAGGGTCCATACCTCCACTATAAGGACACCTGCAAGTGAGATATAAAAATTGTGGACATTGTTCCTGAAAACTGGGAGACAGTCACTGACAGCCAGAACCTCTGGAGACTGACTGTTTGGAAGGGCATTGGAAGAGGCAAGCAGAAATGAAAAGCTCAGCTGGCCGAGGAGAGGGCCCAGAGAAAACGGGCCAGTAAACCTTGCGCCTTCTCAGCCCGCTATCTTCCTATGCAACAAATAAGCTTAACACAGCGGTAACCACCACGGCACAAACCATTGTCTTATGAGTTGGCAGCCAATAAAAAAACTAAGAATATATTGAAGGAAATGTGGTATAATTGAAACAAGATCCTCGTCAAATTTTGAGATTTTGTGGTTAAGTACTGTGGGTGTGCCTACACCACATGGACTGCAGCATTTCAAAAAGGCAGCTGACCACCACCTTCTCAAGGGCAACTAGGGATGTGCAATAAATGCTGGCCCAGCCAGTGAAACCCACATCCCATGAATGAATAAAAGAGATGATAAACTATGAAAAGATACTACCCAACAAGGAAGTTTAGGGTATGAAGGTGGCAGGGAATATTGAGAGAATGGTTAGCAAGGCATATGGGATTTTGGGCTCCATAAATACAGGTATTGAGTACAAAAGCAAGAAGGCTCTGCTGAATCTTTATAATCTTCTGGTTAGAGCACAACAAGAGTATTTCCTCAAGTTCTCATCACTACACTTTAGAACATAAGAAGTGGAAGCAGAAGTAGGCCATTTGGACCTTGAAGCCTGGTCCACCATTCAATAGGATCATGGCTGATGATCTGATTATGACCTTAACTCCATTTTCCTGCCTAACCAACCTACCCCCATCCCCATCACCACCACCATCATAACCCTTGACTCCCTGGTAGTTCAAGAACCTGTCTATCTCAGCCTTGAATATATTCAATGACACAGCCTCCACTGCTCTCTGGGAAAGAGAATTCCACGGACCAATGACCCTCTGAGAGAAGAAATTCTTCCTCATCTCTGTCTTAAATGGGAGACCCCTTATTTTGAAACAATATCCCCTATTTCTAGACTCCCCCATGAGAGTAAACATCCTTTCAGCATCTACCCTGTCAAAACCCCACAGAATCTTATGTCTCAATAAGATAACCCCTCATTCGTCTAAACTCCAAGTATAGGCCCAACCTGTTCAACCTTCCCTCATAAGAAAAATCCCTTCATTCCCAGAAGAAATCAAAGATCCTGCAGAGGAGATTTACCAGAATGGTTCTAGAGATGCTACAAGTTTAGGTTGGAGAACCTAGGGCTGTTCTCTTTGGGACAAAGGAGGTTGAGGGGAAATTTGACAAGATTATGACAGATTTACATGATATAGACAAGAAAAGTTGTTCCCATTAGCTGATGGTACGAGGACTCGGGACACAAGTTTAAGGTTTCCAGCGTGAGACGCAGGGAGGATGTGAGGAAGAATATTTTTATACAGTGAGTGCTAATGACCCAGGCCTCGCTGCTTATGAGTGCGGTGGAAGCGGAGACAAAGAATTTCAGAAAGAAATTGGATGGGCACCTGAGATAAATAAACTTGTGCGACTATGGGGATGGATTGGGGCTGACTGGATAGCTCAACAGCAAACTGGCATGAGTCAGATGGCTTATTTCTATGCTATGATGAGTCTATGGGTGGAATCGTTCCAGAAATCGGCCAAGTCCGATATCGGGCAGGGAAAGTGGCGTTTGACCTGCCAACGGTGATGGCAGCTTTTCCCATCATATCATGTGGCACTTTGTTGAAAAAATGCAGAGGCACGGGTTTCATGTCAGATCGCTGATGAGGTGGCCTCTGATTCACCCACCCCGCCATCACCTCAGGCCTTCAGTAATCCGGACGCCCTATTTAAAGGGGCCCTTGCACAGAGCTAACACCCTCTAAGGGATTGGAAGCTGCTGGAAGTGATGGCTGCCAAAGGGAGGAAACATGCTACCCCCAAATTTAGTGATGTCTCCCTTGAGTGCCTACTGGACCCAGTGGAGGCCTGTCACCTTGGGCGAAGGCCAGCAAGCAAGGTTACCAATCCAGCATGGGAGGCGGTGGTCAGCAGCAACGCCCTGCAAAAGAGGACATCCACCCAGTGCCAAAAGAGGATGAAAGATCTCCTCCGTTCCTCCAGGGTAAGCCACTCTTCTTATCACTCAACTCTCTCACTCTCAAACCCATCACACATCCAGGGATCTCGCTGACTGCCAGTTCAAGGGATATCACCATTCACTCTCTCTCATCTTCATCTGCCTTTCAGATCGTGTCCTCATCCCATCCATGACACCAATCACCACACACACATGCCAGGCATCCTTCTCATCTGGCCGAGGAGGCACCCTGCTTACACAGACTCTATCTGTATTCATACAGGACAAGCTGGCACACAATGACAGGGAGAGGTCGCAGACTGGTGGAGAATGGCTGACATCAAGAGTCTTGTGGACTTTGAAAACAGAGCCATCCAGCTGGCCAGCGAGGATTTGGACTGTCCCTGTGCTGACGGTGAGGTCGACAGTGCTCAATCGAGTGAAGATCTAGCAGTGCAACATCCATCAGACAACCATGCTGTGAGTGATGTGTCCTGTTTCACAGGCCACTGCCATGAACTAATTATCTCTCCTTGCTTTCGCAGGCGCTAGGAAACAGCCATGAGGGCCCACGAGCCAGGTTCTCAACTCCAGGACAACACGAAAGAGGAATCTGAAGGCACCTTTAATGAAGACCTGTCACAGCACTCACCTACCCCCTCCGCCAGCGCAGAGACACAAACCTCGGTGGAACCTAGTTCTAGAGTAGCCTCGGGATCACAATCTGGTGAGCACATCGCACCCTTTGATCCACAGCAGGCAGAGACAGGGACATCCCTGGTTTCTGGCACTCGGAGGACCGCTGGAGGCCAGAAATCTGCTGAGTCCGAGTCAGATGACGAGCCTCTGAACTTGATCGTACCTCAGTTGCTGGAGCTTCAAAGGCAAGCTCGGGAACATCAGGAATGGATGTCCGCTGCACTCCTCAGACTGCAAGCACAATGGAGGAGTCTATCCATTTTCACACTGAGGTGATACTGCCGGCATACCAATGCACCAAGGTCAACACCAGTAGGATGGCGGCTGCCATGGAGACCTTGGTCCCAGACATTGGTCCTGCACTGCTGCAGGAGCTGCACTCCATCACTGAGGCACTTGCTGACATCCATCAGTGTCAACGTGAGGGGGAGACAGGGCATCTCAAGCTCACTCCAGCTGCCCTTCCTCTCAAGGAGTCAGCCTGGGGCCCTTGGGAGGAGGATCTGCAGCTGCATACCCCAGGTGACTCCGGGAGTATCAGGTCCATCTGCATCTCCACTTCCTGTGACCTTAGCAGTTCCAGCTCCACAGGCCGAGGAGGGTGCCACTGCCCCACAGCAGGACCCTCCAGGCCTTGGCCCTCCAGAGGATGCCCGCTGAGGTCATCACAGGCAACAGGACGTAGCAAGCCAGCAGGCTGCCTCCACCTCCGAGAGCACCAAGACGTGGTGACAGGGTTAGAAAGGTCAAGAAGATTTAGTTGCACAACATGGGCATGAGTGTTAATCACTTGTACTTAGCACTGACCATTGTAAATACAGTCCCAAGAATATCTCATACAGTGGCTCGTACAGACTAGAACCGTTAACTCTGTTTCTCTCTCCACAGATGCTGTTGGACCTGCTGAATTTTTCCAGCATTTTCTGTTTTTATTACCCAAGACTGTCTCCTTGTCTATGTCTCCATGTTATGTTGAACAGTGTTCATGTCAATCAGATGTGAAACCTTGTTTCCTGCACAAACGAAGGCTCCTGTTGCAGTCCAGGGCCTCTCCCCCGTGCAGAGTGTAACCTCTTCAGCAAGTGATTGTCCGGCTTCAAAGTCCCTGCCCAGATTAGTGATGCGTACCCTTCCATGTGTTTGCTGCAAGAATCTCGTACCCAAGCGTCATTGGGTTCCGTGATGTTCTCTGTGTGCTCTCAGCACGTTTTGAGGCAGCACTGCCACCCCCATCTCGACACCATTCCTGACAGGTGAAGGTGCGGTGCTGAAGGGAACAGGTGATAAAGCCTGCCAAAGGATCAGATTGTCTTAAATCTATGTGGCTGCTGTTTCGTGGCAGCGTCTTGATGATATGAGCCTCTTCAAAGAGTGTATGTGTGCTGCCCTCAGCCAGACAGGTGTCGGACGTTCCCAGATGCAATGTGAGGATCTTAGGAGTGTTCTCATTGCGTCTGGTCATCATCCTCCTGGAATCTTGTGGCAATGAGAGCCTCACAACTATGCCTGGTCCTCCCCACTTTGCATCACCAGGTTGTGTTGCATGCAGCAAGCCACTGTGGTGCGCAACACCCTCTGGAGAGTGTGCTGCAGGACTCCACCAGATCTGTCCAGGTACCGGAACCTCATTTTTAGGATGCCAATGGTGTGCTCAACCAAACTCACTGCACGGGCATCATCAGCCACGTCCTTTGCAGGTAGCCTTCGTCCCCAAGGAGCCAAGCCTGCATCCTGTGTGCTCCCTGGAAGCTGTCAGGGATCTGAGACCTGCTGAGGATGTATGAGTCATGGACACTTCCAAGGTATCATGTACACACCTGCATGATCCATTTGTTCCAGTCGCAGACCAGCTGAGCATTGAGTGGAAGTCTTTCCGGTTCACATATTGGATTACTTGTTGCCAGGAAGATTTAAGAGACACGCGGGTAAAGTGGATGGCACCCTGCACCTATGGGAATCTGGAAATCTGAGCAAATTCCAGTGCTGTTGCTTCCTGGCTTGCCTAATCCCTGTCGAAATTGACAAATGTGTGTACTTCGGCAAAAAGGGCATTCGTGACCTGCTGGATATGCTTGTGGGTGGAGGCTTGCAAGATCCGCAAAGGTCCCCAGTGGAGCCCTGGAAGGTGCTATTGTCGTAGAAATTGAGTGCGGTGGTAACTTTAACTGCCAATGTCAGTGGATGCCCTCTGAGCCCCCATGGTGCCAAATCCTGCAGGTGGCATATTTGCATGACCAGTTCCCTTGACATGCAGAGGCATTGGTGACACTGCAGAGGTAGCAAGTATGCTGTCTATAGACCCTGGGTCTAACAATGCGCCTGTGAACGACCACTCTGTGGGGTTCATCCTCTGTGTGTGGAGGAGGCTGTGCTGCCCCTTGGTCTTCAGGGTTCTGCTCCTCCCTTTGGCAAGCCAGGCACCTCTGCCGCATTCTTCTCCTTCTTCCCTTCATATAAGCAATCGGGCAGACAGTGAGATCACCAGACTCCATGTTCTTGATGGTCTCCTCACTGCAGTATCAAAGAGAGGGAGGTGCAAGGGTCAGCAATTGTTTCCTAAGGATCACACTTAGTCAAGTTATCACATGCAACTGCCTCTCAAGGCCTCTTAATGGATATCGGAGAGTCCAGGCCACCACATGGATGCCCAGTGTTTAGTGCGCATTATGGTTCACCATGCCCCACACCCAGCACTGCCCCACACTACATGACCAAGTGGCGGCAGCTTTGGCCGCTCGACTGCATCCTGAACTCTCACCTCAGGTGTAGGCATTTTCCGAACCTGGACTCCAAGGCTTCGCTGTTTGCTCATACCATGAGAGTGAATTTTCAATGTCAACTAAAACATAATGCAAGGGACTAGGAGCACCCTCTGTCGGTGTTCGATGGCCGCCTTTCCCAGGATCCTCAGGCTTGCCCAGTCGCGCAGTGGTTCTGCAGCACCATAGCACTCATTCGAGTTTGAAATGTGTGCGTGAGGGGTTAACAGTAGAGGAGCAATCATTGGCACTGTGAGGAATTAGTGCTGCTTGAGGGTTCACAGTTGCTTGACTAGCCTGATTCCAAGCGTGTAAACTGAATTCAAGCTAAACGCTCTCAGCTGTGGTGGAGTGCCCCATCTTTGACATGTTTTGCCATTAGCCCGGTCATTTTCTACATCCCCCACCCCCCCCTCTGTCCACCACCCCAACCCATCGCATGTGTTTAAGCTCAAACTTCAGTCAGTGCTGCCATAACTCTATCCTTACACTGTTGCCCTTGCCCCACCCAAGGTTGCATTCTCACCCTTACCCCTTTGCATTCTCACCCTTGCCCCAGCACCAGAAGCCAGCCACGAAGAAGCCACTACAGAGACTTGCCTGTGCCCCCCACTGAATCCATGGAGCCACTGGGATCATCATGAGCGCTGTGCAAAGCTGTGTGCACTCACCTCCGTGTTCCCCTCGAAGTTGAGGTCGCCAGGTTCACGCTTTTTAAAGGCAGTTGTAAATCATGCCATTGTGAAGTCGCGCCGTCATAGGATTTAAATTTGAGGTGGGGGGATTATTTTGGTGTGAGACCACAATAATTAGACGCAAATTTATTAAAATTAAGTTCCCGACATTCGATGGCAGGAAACATGGCCCACCATTGACAGGGGAGGAGACAATCGCGTCCTGGATTTACATCCTCTGGAAACGCGACTAGGGCCTTCTCATGATATTCTCCAATCTCGCCACCAAACACTCCCACTGTGAACGGAGGCGGAAAATCCTGGCCTATCACTTTAAGTCAGACACTGCTTTTCCTCCAGTGGAGAATAGGGTTGACATATGGGAAGTTCATTAGATTTGATTGCATGCATGCTTTAAGAGACAATTAGGTGCATTTCTGAAGGAAAAGGAATTGAGAGAATAGAGGAACAGCATGGTGGAGTTAATCTATTTCAATAAAACTAGTTTGTTTAAACCATGTTTCCTTGCTCTAATTTCTTTTTTCATTCTTATTCAATCCATATGATGAGTCTGTAGATTTTTAAAGGCTCCTCAATCACTACTGCATTGAATTTTACAGCCCCCTGCCGGCGGGTTTGTCTGCCCCCACCTTGTAAGAAATTTTGCGGGGCCCACCCATCCTTGTTCCAATTGAAGCCCTTGAGTGGTCAATTCTTCGCTGCTTAAGGGCTGCTTCCTGGCCAGCCGCAATTTTGAGGCCAGTGGGAGGAGGTCGGGATGGCAGAAGCCTGGCAGGTCACCTTGCTCAAGCCTTTGGTTAGGAAGGTAGGGAGACACCTCTATCACTGGCTGCCTTTCCTGATTGGGCACCCACCCCCCCACCACCTCTCCAGTCTGCACTCCCCTCAGATGTCCCCTCCCCACCAAATTGTCCAACATGACCCTAGCCCCCCTCGTCTCCCCACCCCGGGGCTTCCCCTCTTGTCCCTGCAGCAAGACTACTGGACTTGTCTTTGTCCTGGGCTCCCAGCACTTAGAATCTGGGGAATACTTGTAGTGCCAGTAATGGCCATTGCTCCTAGTGGCACTGCTGGAACTACAGAGCTGCCAGCTAATCGGATTGGCCAGTAGCTCTCTGAGACAGGACTTCCGAGTGAGGGACAGAAGTCCTGTCTGCAGCAAATTAACATTCCATGGAGTGTTAAATGGCTGCAGGTCTGCCAACATCGGCAGGGATGCGCCCCTGCCAACTTTTCCAGTGGCGGAGCGGGAAACCCTGCCATCCGAAAAATCCTACCCACGATTTTGGTCTTCATCTCCTCAAAGCTCAGTAACTTCAGCTCTCTCTTTGCAAATGTCCCATCATTTACCTTTGATAAGTTCCTAATTAATATTCACCGAAACCTCCTTACACATCACCCATGTCTTTGCTGGTTTATACTACCCCCTGGTCCTTTAATGCATAAAATTTAAAGCTCTTGTCCTCATCTACACACTCCTCCGTGGCCTTCCTCCACTTTCTCTGCAATCTCCACCAACCGTATCCCCTCTCGAACACACTGTTCCTCTGACCCCAGCTTTCTGTATCATTCCTCCCTTTGTTCACCTTTGACAATTGAAAGATTTACAGCACATGGTCCTACTCTGAAATTCACTTCTTTACCCTCTCAAGTTAATAAAACCCATCTCTTTTACCTAGCTTTTAGTCAGCCATTCTAAAATCCCATTTTTGGGATGGCGCCAATTTTCCTTACACCCATTTGAGAAGCACCTCGGGATGTTCACAAAGAATTTGATATTGCTTTGACTTGATCTCTCTAGTTGTATATCAAAAAATACCAAGTGTAAGTTCCATAGTGTAGAAGTGTAGAACTACATCAAATGCCCAGGAAGTGCTTCTTTTCACAGTGTTGTCAACCTCTGGAATAAGTTGCCAGCTCATGTAGTGAGCACAGGCTTGGTGCAAACATTCATAAGGGAGCTGGGCAAATTTCTGTGTTTGGCTGATGTAACTATATATAATAAAATAGTGAATTCACTATCAAATCAAGTACAAAAGGTGAAGTAAAGAGGGAAAGGAAGATTGGATTAAGAGAGAGAAAAAAGGAACACAAAGAATACCTTTTTAATTTTTAAAGAAAGCTCCACCAACAATTAAAATCTGGATGCGTAAAACTCCACAGGCATAAAAGTAAATTTTCAGTACGAGAGGTTGTTTGGCAGTTATTAAGACACAGCACACTATTGAAGGTACTTAAACTGAAATGGATAAACCTTAACCTTCTGTGGCGAATTTAGTCCATATCTAAAATGTCAAAATAGGAACTTGACGATATTCAACATATTGGAAAAGGGAGCCAGAAGGTGAGATGCTGTTTTTGCACGGTTTGCGGAAGAATGGTACATTCAACTTCCAGATTTGCGCATTTAACTGTTGCGGCCTGATTTATGCATAAATGAGGGTAAATGTCATTAGTCTCAATGTTACTTTTTCACAGTAAACTCAGGCCTGAATGCACCTCATTTATAATGAAAAATATGGCAGTTATAAGA
Organism: Cetorhinus maximus; assembly: GCF_964194155.1. Lineage (NCBI taxonomy): Eukaryota > Metazoa > Chordata > Chondrichthyes > Lamniformes > Cetorhinidae > Cetorhinus > Cetorhinus maximus. The sequence continues at coordinate 39,566,141 of NC_135880.1, read as the reverse complement.
AACATATAAGATTCTGAGGGGGCGTGACAGGGTAGATGCTGAGAGGGTGTTTCTCCTTGTGGGGGAATCTAGATCTGGGGAAACAGTTTCAAAATAAGTGGTCTCCCATTTAAGATGGAGATGAGGAGGAATTTCTTCACTGAGGGTTGTTAGTGCTTGAAATTCTCTATCCCAGTGAGCAGTGGAGACTGGGTCATTGAATATATTCAAGACTGAGTCATACAGATTTTTGATTGATAACGGAGTCAAGGATTGCGGGGGGGACAGGCAAGAAAGCGGAGTTAAGGCCACAATCAGATCAGCCATGATCTTATTGAATGGTGGAGCAGGCTCGAGGAGCTGAGTGGCCTACTCCTGCTCCTAATTCTTGTGTTCTCATGGTAATGAGGGTGCATTCTCACGTGGATTTATCTGGTGAGATTTTTATTTGTCAAGTAAATTGACTTAAATTTTGAGATTTTTAAGCTTTGGGAAAACAGAAATATTTTCAGGATACTTAAAATTTTAAATGTGCTCCTTTTACTGAGAGATTTTTTTTATTGTAAACTTTTGAATCCAATGTTTAAACATTTTTTAACCTGGAGTACACCTATCAGAAATTGTTTTAAATTTTATTTACTCTGGAGAACTGTCACCTGGTGCGAACTCTGAAGGCCGGCGTTCTGAGGTTGGCGTGTGGGGGCGGGCATGACACGCCGCACGCCATCGCGACATTTCAGTGGCCGGGTCCGCTTTGACTTCGGAGGCGCGCCCACCATTAATTAACGGGCCAGTTAAGGCCCTTGAGGCAGCAATTGACTGTGATTTCCAGCAGCCCATGCGATTTTCAACGCATCACACAAGCGCAGCGGGCAGGCGGGTAGGTCACATTTTTAAAAACCTCATCCACGGGCAGGATACGGGGGTGAGTGGGCTCGCGAATGCAAGTTGTTAGTGATTTACTTTTTAAACTTACTGCTACTTGCTTGTGTGAACAGGACAACTTCAACTCTCTTCAGAACTGCTTTGACAGGAATAACAGGCTTCAGTTCAGGGCTCTGGAGGAATCATAACACTTGGGGCCTTGCAGGTATCTGGCAGCCCTCCCTTACCCTGGGAATGGGGATTGTGCTCTCTATTGGAGGTGCCTCCTCTGAAGAGGAAGAGGGGCCCAGAAGGGGGAGTAGGCCAGGAGTGCACATTCAGCCTCCAGGGGAGCCACCTTTGGGAGGACAGGCGCAGGCACAAGGGGCGCATGGCCAACAGGAAGTGCAAGGCGGAATGGGACGTAGAAGACGCCGCTATCCTGCTGCCGGGGTATACAGGTGGTGATGCAGCTACCTCAATATGTCTGAGGTGCAATGCCGAAGGAGGATCCGTCTCTCAAGGGAGACAGTGACCTCCATCTGTCAGATAATCGGTTCTCAGATCATCTCCAACTGTGTGGGTGGACACCCCATACCAGTGGCACTGAAGGTCACAGTTACCCTCAACTTCTATGCCTCCGGATCTTTCCAGGGGTCTGTGGGTGATCTTTTTGGAGTCTCCCAATCAGCTGTCCACAGTTGCATCAAGCTGGTGACAGATGCTCTGTTCAGGCGTGCACTGACTTTCATTCACTACCACTCAGACAAGGCCAGTCAGGCAAAGCGAGCCAGAGGCTTTGCAGCGATTGCTGCGTTCCCCCGCGTCCAGGGTGCAATAGACTGCACACTTGTGGCCATCAAGGCACCAGTAGGTGAACCCGGTGCCTTCGTCAACAGGAAGGGCTTCCACTCCATGAACGTGCAGATAGTGTGTGATCACAGGATGCTGATTCTACAAGTCTGTGCAAGGTACCCTGGCAGCTCCCATGATGCCTACATCCTCAGACACTCCCAGGTGCCGGGGCTCTTCAGTGCTCCAGCCCGGCTGGATGGTTGGCTGCTGGGTGACAAGGACTATCCCCTCAAAAGGTGGCTCATGACGCCTCTCCGCCATCCAAGAACAGAAGTTGAGCAGCGGTACAATAGGAGCCACACCTCCACAAGGGCTGTGGTGGAGAGAACCATCGGTCTTCTCGATGCACTTCCGATGCCTGGGCTGTTCAGGGGGCGCACTCCAGTACCCCCCAGATCGTGTGTCACCAAATGCTGCACTCTCCACAATCTGGCGCTGGAAAGGGGGGGACACAGTGGAGGAAGATGTAGACGCAGATGCTGTGGCTGCCCACCACGAATCCAGTGGTGAGTCCGAGGATGAGCACGCTCAGGAGAATGCTGAGGGGATAGACACTGACCGGGCATACTCCAGGGAGGCAGGGACACCCGGGAGGCTTTGATCCAATGCTCCTTCAGCTAGCACACCACAGATGAACTTCCAACACATTCCAGGGCTGTAGGCCCCATACTTGATACCTGAGAGCAACATCTGCCTGGTTAGGAACATTAACTATGGCCTTGTCAATAAAGCTCAATGACAAACCAGTCACTCATAACATCATGGGTTCCTGTCCACCTGCAGAATGAATGAGGCGTCCACAGGCTTGCTGAGCAGCAAAACATTTAATAATTGCATACAGAAATGAAAGTAAATTAAAAGATGTTGAACTGCACACCTACTGAAAATCAACTAAAAGGCGGGGGGGAAAAGGAAAACCACCAGTGAGAAGCCCGTGGTGTGCCTAACGTGACTTACGTTTATGTTTGTGGGTGCTATGTCTACGTACTCCCCACTCGCTGGCACTGGCATTGGAGACAGCCTGCTCACTCTGCTATCCTGTTGCCCTTGATGACCTTGGCAGATGTCCTCTAGACTGTGGAGCCTGTGCTGGCCCCGACTGGGAGGGAGCAGTCAGTGGCACGGCTGGCATCTCCCCCGTCCCCGCAGCCTCATCAGGTGCCACGGTCACTGACAGGGGGACAGAGGAGTTGCTGCCCTTATCCGGAGCGCCCTGAGAGGAGCCCGCAGAGATGACAGGCAGCTTGTGCACCAATATGAGGTCGCTTCGGACCTCCCTGCTCACCATTGATGGGTGGGCACCTAGCTGGGGTACTGGGTGCCCAATCCATCTCCCACACTGACACTGATCACCTGAGGTCATTGCCGCTGTGAGGGCTTGCAGATCGGAGCGCATCCCCAGGAAGCCCTGATTGTTCTCCTGGAGGAGCCTCTCCATGAGAGTCGCCACTCTCTTCATGGAGGAGGCAGTGCCCTCGGCCATGAGGGTCATTGCATTGCTCATGCTCCACATGGACTCCTCCATCACAGAGACCATGGCACGCATTCTCTCATGTATCTCCGCCAGATCCTCCCACACACCCTGCTGGACTTACAGCACCTGCTGCCTCAGGGCTGACTCCAGAGGCCCATCATCAGCCACTGACTGAGCATGTTCCTGGTCCCCTGCAATCCTCCGGCTGCTGGCGTCCCGGGCGCTCTCTGCCTCCGCCTCAAGCAAGTGTGAAGTGCCCTCACCGCTGTGCACCGAGATACTAGCCAATGATCTTATTCCCACTGAGATGCTGGTATCTGCGCCGGTGCCTGCCTGGCTGAGAGGTGTGACGCTGGTGTGTCCATGTCTCCTGTGCCCTCGGGGGTTAGCAGCGGTCCCTCATACTCCTGAGACCAGGCGGGCTCTAATGAGGCTGAAACAAAGAACAAGGCCATTTGATTAGTTGAAGTTGTTACACTGTTAACGTGCATGCCTGGTACCTGGATCAGGATGCGCTCCTCCTTCCATAACCAATGGGCACCCGATGTTGGAGGCTGAAATCAATATACAGTCAACAGTGGAATGTTTGAACTGACAGACATTGTGACCTCAGTGCACGGCACTCTTACCTCCCAGTGGCACCCCAACCTCACCGCGGCCGGTTAACCTGGGTGCATGGCACCTCTCCAGCTCCAGTGCCTCCTGCTCATATCTGGTGAGTATGACTAGCTGCGCCTGCCCTCCGCCAGTCCTCAGCTGCTCTGCATTATTGTGTGCTGTCTTCTCCTGAAAGGAGAGAGGAGCATTGATTAGTCCACCCTGTACCTGCATTGCCATTGCAGCCTTGCCATCCCCACCTGAGGAAAACCTCGCAGGGCTCATCCGATTTGTGACCCTGGAGCTGCCATACACTCATTCCAAGCAGTCAGGGCTCACCCCCTTGCCCAGATGTTGCCTCCATCACATTTGCCAGTCACACTCTAAGACCTTCCAAACCCATGAGCACTACCACCTATAAGGACAAGGGCAGCAGATGGATGGCTACACTGCCACCTGGAAGTTCCCCTGCAAGTCACTCAGCATCCTGACTTTGAAATATTTCGGCGCTACACCAGTGTGCCTAGCTACACATCCTGGAGCTCGTCCCCAAACAGCACAGTGGGTGTACCTGCGCCACATGCAGCGGTTACAGAAGGCAGCTCACCACCACCCTCTCAGGCAACTAGGGATGGGCAATAAAGGCCACATGCCTTGAATGAATGAATGCAGACACCAAATTTGGGGTAATCCATGCCAACATGGTACTCACTCTTCCTGTTCGCAAGAGGTCATTAAACCACTTGCGGCACTGCACCCAGGTGCGTCTCACCACACCATGGGAGCTGACCCCCTCTGCCACCCCCTCCCAGGCACGTTTCATCATGTCAGGGGGGGTCTCCTCCTCCTCCCGTCCCTTGGAACAAGGATGTCGCGGCGTACTGCCACCTCCTTGAGGAGGGCAGCGAGGCAGTCATCCGAAAATCTCAGGGCACACTGACCCGCCGACCTGCCCTCCCGCCTGACCTGCTCTCCGACAGCACTGTCTGACATTCTGCTCTGCCACATCGGTGGCAGCCTCTGGAAGGCTGCCTGCATGGTTTTTGAATTGGACCCGACAGTCATGCGACTCCCGCTGCTGCCCACCCCTTCCCGCTGTTCTCGGGAGCCGCGATTCATGCTGGGCGGGCCTTAATTGGCCCATCCGCGTAAAATGGCGGCATGGAGCCGATCGCGGGCAGCGATCAGCTGTACGCCCGCCCACACCTGCTCCCACACAGGCTCGCCTGCCGCCTGAAAAATTCAGGCCTAATAGTCGATAGTAGATCCATGAGAATTATCAGAAGCAATGTCATGGAGAAGCATTGCAATTTACAGTTGCAAAATGCGATGGAAACAATATATTAGACAATGTAAAGCAGACATGATAATTGTAGAATAATGGTATCCAGTGCCCTGACTGTACAGATGTGCTGCATCATGTTGTGATAGGACATGTATTTGGAGAAATAAAAGAAAATCATGTAGTGTGTATCACAGCAAACCTGTTTAACATTGGACTTCAACCTCACTTTGTCTTAATCGGCCAATCATAGAACAAAGCCAGCAGCTGTCATGAAGTGCTTCTGGTCATGTCAATATAAATTGCTGTGCAATTAATGTATAGCAAGCCAAATGGCTTCACCTCAGCCAGTTTGTCTCTAGGAGTGAGTGCGTTGACGAAATGAAAGACACAACTCCCAGATTAGATTTATCTCCTTAAACAAATCTTTCTCCCACATTGCCAACTAGTCAAATGCCTATGTAAAACTGCCTTTAATGTTTTAGAAAAAAATCCTTTTAATTTCCCATGATAAAGAATCCGGGGTAAATTCTTTGTGCTCCACGTTCCTCAGGTAAGTTCCCAGTCTATTTTTAAATTATGTGATATGGATTAAACCTGAATTGCTATGGCGGAGAGAGAGCCAAAAAAAAAGCATAGTGATCCAGTGGTGTTTTGGTTTTTGAATTCAGAGGAAGGCCCAGTTGAGAGTTAATTTAATCTGCAGAGTCATTAATTCAAGCGGATTGTTGTTTGCAAAAGAGAAATGTTAAAGGGAATGGGGTGCAACCAAGGGTTTAAATGTAAATAACTGAGGAAAACCAACAGTATAGACTTAGCATGTGGTCTTGTTTCTGTGCTGTAACATTTGTTAGGAAATAGACAATTGTTGGTGGAATGAGTTTTAGCTTTAAAATTTAAGTTTGATTTGTATTTCTCTATTTGTGTGCTAAGAAAAGGTCAAGTTGAGTTTTAGGTTCACTTTAAAAGGTGCCTGCATTTCTAATGAGTTTTACGACTCTTCCAGCTAAGTTAAGCAAACACGAGTAGAAAAAAATGTGCTGTTGCCTGGCAATGGGGGCCCAGAGAGGCAGGCCCCACCCACCCACCCACACACACAAAAACCGAAGAAACAGCAGATTTGAGTTCAGTTTAAAGACAGCTGCCAAGCAGAAGCAACCAGGTGATACAATTTGTAAAAGTTGAACCTGATTGTACCTTTGTAATGGTGTTTTTGAAATGGTTTGGAATGTGGTTGAAGATATTTTATGAATAAAGTATATTTTTGCAAAAAAAAAGGATCCGATAGCCAGTTCCAAGCTAAAGTTGATTTGAAGACAACTGCCAGGAGAGACTAGATACTAGCAGAGGGAACTACGGAGAGAGTAGATTTCCCAAAAGAACCAAAAGGTCAGTAGCTATTCTCCATGTATCTAAACAAACAAATAAAAGTTAGGATTTATCAAGCCAGGTTCCACCCTGGGATTGGGCTTGTCCAGTAGTAACATCAGCTGGAATCATAACACATTCTATGATTTTATGATACTTTGCAAATTTCATATTTTTGATGTATAAATGAAAAGTTTGTGCTTGTGAAAAATGTACACAGGTTTCCTGAACTAAGTTGAATGGTATTCAAAATTCTTGAGGGAACAGATCATTTGAACATTTGATAACCCTGTTTGAGACTGCTACAAAACCCTAAAACTAAGCGACGGGGCTTAATCTTAGTAGAGGGAAGCTGCACAGACAGTTTAGATGTAACTCCTTGTGCAGCGAACCGTGAATGTGCAGAGTCAGATGGTGAGGAAAGGGTTAAAAGAGCATTGCATAAATAATTGTGAAAATGAGTGATTAAGAGATATTAATATTTGGAACTGGTCAGATGGACTATAGGTATTTCTCTCCATCCTTTAATTTCCTGTATTATTATGTGACAAATATGGTCCATGCCAAATGCACAAGCAATGTACTCACCTATATCAGAGGTCCTGTATTATAGATCATGTGGTCTGTAAAGACCAATAAGGTGCAAGGTTCAGTACATCTGCAACTATTTGAAGACACTTCTCCTAGGTATACTGCCGGGTTTTTTTCCACCACACTTTACTGGTTCTCACCTCCTGGTCCACCAGTCTCAGCACCTGACCCATCAAATCTTCTCAGCCCCATGCCTCAGGCTTCATATTCTCAGGCCTAGATTTCCACTAGCTGTCTGGCCCAGCATCTCACACACAAGTTGTTCCTGCAGTCCCTGAATGCACACATTCTGATGGGGTCACAATTTTCCATCTACCTAAAAGCAACTAGAAAGCCAGAATAAAACAAACCACCTGTCTCCCCAAAACCTGTCCACTGTCTACAAGGCACAAGTCAGGAGTGTGATGGAATACTCCCCACTTGCCTGGGTGAGTGCAGCTCCCACAACACTCAAGAAGCTTGACACCATCCAGGACAAAGCAGCTTAGTTGATTGGCACCCCATCCAGAAACTTTCACACCACCACCACCGACGCACAGTGGCCACAGCGTGTATCATCTACAAGATACAATGCAGGAACTCACCAAGCCTCCTTAAACAACATTTTCCAAACCCATGACCACTACCATCTAGAAGGACAAGGGCAGCAGACACTTGGGAAAACCACCACCTGGAAGTTCCCCTCCAAGCCATTCACCATCCTGACTTGGAAATATATCGCCGTTCCTTCACTGTCGCCGGGTCAAAATCCTGGAACTCCCTCCCTAACAGCACTGTGGGTGTACCTACACCACATGGACTGCCGCGGTTCACGAAGGCAGCTCACAACCACCTTCTCAAGGGTAATTAGGGATGGGCAATAAATACTGGCCTAGCCAGGCACGCCCATATCCCATGAATGAATTTAAAAAACCAACTAAAAAAACTGCACAGTACAAACAAGAGAAAGATAATTACAGGAAAGAAAAGAGACTTTTTAAAAATTTTGTCTGTAAATATTAGAATCATTCACCTTCTGCAATATTCTTTCACTATTTTCTTGTTTTTGTTTGACCTCCCTGTTCCAAACTCCATTCCAAAGCTCCTGACTCCATCCTTCTCCCTACCAACACTGAGATTACACCAGTCCATTTGTAATCCCTGACCTCAAGATGAGCTTCTGAACACCCATTCATGCCATCACTAAGATCTCCTATTTCCATCTTTGTAACATCACTCATCTTCACCCCTGTCTCAGCTCATGTGCTGCTGAAACCCTCATTAATGCCTTTGTTACCTATAGACTTGACTATTGCACTGTGCTACTGGCTGGCCTCCCACATTCTACTGTCCATAAACTTGAGATCATTCAAAACTCTGTTGCCCGTGTCTCAACTTGCACTAAGTCCCATTCACCAATCACTCTCATTAACCTATATTGGCTCCTGGTCAAGCAATGCCATGATTTTATAGCTCTCATCCTTGTTTTCAAATCCCTCCCTGGCCTTTACCCATCTCTATTTCAGTGATCTCTTCCAGCCCCACAACCCTCCAAGATATTGGTGTTCTTCTAATTCTGGCATCTTGGGTATCTCTGATTTTAATCACTCCACCAGTGGTGGCTGTGACTTCAGTTGCCTAGGCCCTAAGCTCTGGAATATCCTCCCTACACCTCTCCACCTCTCAACCTTGCTTTCCTCCTTTAAGACATTCCTAAACCTACCTCTTTGACCAAGCTTTTGGCCTTTTGACCTAATGTCTCCTTATGTGGCTCAGTGTCAGACTTTTGTTTATAATGCTCCTATGGAGCACCTTGGGACATTTCATTACGACCAAGATGGGAGGAACGCACTGTCTGTCTCTAGTTCCACTACTCCACGGGTCATGACATATATTGAAATTATTTCTCCAACTGGCTATATGGCCAAATATTGGATTACCTATGAATCTCAGAATGACCACGCAATGCCCAGGTTTCTTCAATAACAACAAAATTATTAATTTATTATAAAACCAGACTTGTCAAGTAGAAAAGCAAAGCTATGAAAATATAATAATTACTCTTTCTAAATACCCTAACTCACTCTCTCTCTCTCTCACGCACACAAAAAAAAATAGAAGAATTCTGCCAAATGGTTAAAAGCCGATGGTTCAAGGGAAAAGGATAGATGGTGGAGCCCTTGAAGTGGCGCCTGGGTTATACAGTTGGTTTCTCAGCACTGGTTCGGGAAACAATCGATGACTCTTACATTACTTTTCAGGCAGACTTTGAGGAACACTTGCAATCAGTCGATTTCAGAACACAGAGTGATTTTGGAGCAACTTCCATTCACTCTCTGCTTTGGAACTGGGTCTGGAGCTTCAGGAGCTGGTGTGTTCTTTTACCAAGCAGTTGATCTTCCTTTCTTCTCCAAAGCAAAACAAAAACCAGCTTTTAAACGCGGTTTCCCAGGCATAGTTTCTTTTCAAAGCCATAAACAACCATGTCGCCCTTTTATAAACAGTCCACCAAGGGCAAGAGGTTTCCAGCTTCTTTAAAACTACTTAATTACTTTCTTGTAAAATGCTGTCTTTTCCAGAAACAGCAACAAACAGGGTGGTCCTTGCATTAACCCTTTAAGGGACAGTGTCTTTTAAAAAAAAATTCATCCAGAATGTTCTTAGTCCTTGAAGATGAACCATTTTCTGTGATTAAAACATTTATGACAACATTAGAGACACTCTATGAATATAAATTATTGTGACTTTTTAACAATATAAAACCCGCTCCTTTTTTTTGAAGGTGTGAGATCCTCACTGCTTTCATCAATTCTAACAGAGTTTGGCTGTGTCTTCAAGCTCGATGGCATCACTTAGCAGAGAAACGTGACACCATGTAGCTGCATGAGATCTTGTTCCTGTGCAAATTACAATTACATCACATTACAATCGGACAGAGTCCACATGGTTTTATGAAAGGAAAATCATGTTTGACAAATTTATTCGAGTTCTCGAAGGATTTGACAAACAAGGTGGCTAAAGGGGAACCAGAATATGTAGTGTATTTGGATTTCCAAAAAGCATTTGGTAAGGTGCCACATAAAAGGCTACTACGTAAGATAAGAGGTCATGGTGCTGCAGGTGATGTATGAGCATGGATAAATCATTGAATAACTAACAGGAAACAAGAGAGTTGGGATAAATGGGTCATTTTCAGGTTGGCAAAATGTAATGAGTGGAGTGTCACAGGGATCAATACTAGGGCCTCACCAATTTACAGTCTATGTTAATGACTTGGATGAAGGGACCAAGTGTATTGTAGCCAAATTTTCTGGTGATATAAAAATAGGTAGGAAAGCAAGTTGTAAGGAGGACACAAAGGGCGCAATTTAATTTTGGCGATCATGGTCTTGCCGGTGTTGGAGGACTGGCGAGAGTCTGACATCGCCTCCTTTGGGCAAGGCCCCACAAAATTAGGTGCCTCTGAGGTACTTAACTGGCCAGCATCGGGCCTTCTCCAGGTCTTAAGACCCTGGAAGCGGAAATCCAACTCCCCCATGAGCTGCAGCCAAACAGAGGCCGGGTGCTCTCCGTTGCCGGCAGCACCACCGGTTCGGTGACCGCTGCCAGTAAAGTACCTAAAGAGAGGTCAAGGATCACCAAGGGACCCAGAGCGCAGGTGAGTGAGGGCGGGATGGGGGTCACAGGGTGTGGTTGGCTGCTAGGGTGAGCAGGTGAGTCGGAAGCAAGAGCAGGGGGGTGGATTTCAGCATGCCCTCCCTTCCTGATGCTGGGTTCCTCAATCAGCAACTGAGTGCCTTTGAATGAGGATACCCCACTACCCTCAGGAGGGCGCAAGAAAAACTGACAGGTTTGCTTGTCAGTCTCCTCTTATGGTGAGTTCTGAGTCAGGAGTAGAGTCATTTATGGCACAGAAGGGAGCCTTTAGATAGAGCAATTCAGTCAGCCCTTTACTCCATCCCCACAGCCCTGAAAAGCTTATTTCCTTCAAGTGGCAATCACAGAATCACAGAATTGTTAAGATGTAGAAGGAGGCCATTGGGCCCATCATGTCTGCACTGGCTCTCTGAGCATTTTAACTTAGTGTCAATCTCCTACCTTTTCCCTGTAACCCTGTGCATTGTTTCTATTTAAATAATCATCCAATGCCCTCTTGAATGCCTCAATTAAACCTGCCTCCACCACCCTCCAGTTTCCTTTTGAAATCAATGATTGTTTCCATTTCCACCACCCTCATGGGCAGCGAGTTCCAGGTCATTACCCCTCACATTTCCCCCACCTTAAATTTGTGTCCCCTAGTCCTCCTACCATCAATGAATGGGAACTCCCAGACAGTCTTTGAAATTCTCTACTCCAGAGAGCTGTGGAGGCTGAATCATTGAATATATGCAAGGCTGAGTTTGAGTTATGGGAGGACAGGCAGGAAAGTGGAGTTAAGGCCACAGTCAAGTCAGCCATGATCTTATCAAAAGGCAGAACAGGCTCAAGGGGCCAAATGGCCTACTCCTCCTATTTCTTGTGTTCTATGCTTATATTTCACAAGATGATTGTTATCCAAATCTTATCTTACCAGCTTGTATCTGCACCTGTGAATGGAAATATCAGGGGAGAAAAGCCTTGTGATCTTTATTTGAGGTGATGCTTGAGAACTCCATATTCATTAGAAAATTATCTCGCACTGAAATTGTTACTTTCTCTCTTGTTCTCTCCAAACCTACTACCAGGATAGCCAGGAGTCTTTCTAACCAAACATTAGTCTGGCCAATCACTACCAACACCACTTGATCTATGAAACTCAAAGCAAGGCAATTAAAGCTTAGAAACAAAAGACAAAAGTATAAGGTTGTCCTCTCTGCCCTATAATATTGCATTGAAGCTGCATCACCTCATTGCACACGAGTCAACCAGGTTTTTGAGACGCTCACGCAGATTTCTCTCTTTTTACTACAAGGGATAGTCTCCCCCCGCCTTACCACATCCTCCCCATTCCCTCAGTTAGCATTCACATCACAGTGCTTAGTCTAAGTGGCAAAGGCAGGGCTCTGGCTCTTAGCTGACCACATAAAAACAGATCACAACCATCGCAGTTATATTTTTAAGTGCTCTGCTTGCCATAAAAGCCACAGGACAGTGGCCCTGTGAAAACAGCGTATGAAGTAACATAACAATCGTGACTGCACTTCAAAAGCAAATACAATTGGTTATGAAGTGCTTTATGTCCTTTGATCATACAGCACTATATAGATGCTTACTTATTTCCTTCCTCATTTCCTCAACTTCCTGACTTTTGTACACTATTCCTCTGTTTATGAAGCCTGGGATCTGATGTGCTTTTTTTTTACCAAGCTTCTCGTCGTCTTCTGCTAACATCAATGATTTGTGGACATGCACCCGAGGTTTCTTTGTTACCCCATCTCCTTCATAATTGTATTGTTTCATTTATACTTTATTTATCTTCGCGGACATGATGGGCAGAATGGCCTCCTTCTGCGCTGCAACAATTCTATGATTCATCCTTCTCACTAAAATGTATCACATCACACTTCTCTGCATTAAATTGCATTTGCCATGGGGAGGATCTTCCGGTCGGCGAGCAGGGGCGGAGCCCACTCGCCGACACGTAAAATGATGCGGGATGATGTTGGGTGGAACTCAAGACGTCACCCCGTGTCATTTCAATTTTCAGGTTGGCGGGGGCACAGCCAAGACAGCTGCGCGCCTGCCGACCTGTCAACAGCCTATTGAGGCCATTTAAAAATCAATTAAGCTCATTACTGGACCTGCCCGTCCAACCCAAGGGTTGGCGGGCAGGCCGGGATACCTTGGCGGGCTTAAGAAAAAGAATGAAACCTCATCCACGGGCGGGATGAGAGTTTTAAAATATTTAATAAATGTTTCAGTAAAAGTGATGGACATGTCCTAACTCATGTGACAGTGTCACATGAGGGGACATGTCAGGGAAATGTTATCATTTGCTTACCATTTGTAAATTTGGAGCCGATCTCCCTGAGGCAGCACTTAGCCTCAGGGAGGTGAGTGCAATCTTTTGCACGCATGTATGAAAGAGTGCACTCCCAGCTGAGGGAATCCCCCCCGCCACAGGGAGCACATAGCGCTTCCTGGCGGACGACACCCTGGGCGGGCATAATTGGCCCGCCCACATAAAATGGCAGCATGGCCCCAATTGGGGGCGCCGATCGGAGGCGCGCCTGCATGCGCCCATTCCTGCATTTCCCCCCCCCCCCCTCGTTAGAGGGAGGAAAATTTTCCCCCATATGTCTTCCCTTTCATCAACCTTTCATCCTGAAATCTGTTACTATCCTTCTCACTGTTTGCGATATTTCCAAGTTTTGTGTCATCTGCAACTTTGAAATGATGTCCTGTTTACCTAAGTGCAGGTCATAAATTTTTATCAAGAAGAGTAGCTACCCTAATACTGACTGCTGGGGACAACACTCCATACCTCCCTCCAGTTTGAAAAACAACTGCTTTCTATGCCTTAGGCAATTTTGCATCCATGCTGACACTGTTCCCTCAACCCAACGTGTTTCAATTTTGTGATTATGCCTATTATGTATTACTTCATCATATCCCATTTGAAAGCCCCTATAGATACAAAATAAACGACACTGCCCCCCCTCACGCAATTCTCTCTGTTACTTCAGCAGAGAACTCAATCATGTTAGTCAAACACAATTTGCCTTTAACAAATCTATGCTGGCTGCAATTTATCATCCCGTATTTTTCTAAATGATAATTACATTAATTTTGACGCAGATTATTGTCTATGTGTTTCTCACCACTGATCTCAGACTGATTGGCATTGCTGGGCTTATCTCTCTCCCCTTTTTTTTGCACAGGGGTGTAACATTTGCAATCATCCAGTCCCCTAGCACTGGTCCCATATCTAAAGAGGATTGAAAGGTTGTGGCCAGAGCCACCTCAGTTTTCCGCCCTCGCTTCCCTCAACAAACTAGGATGCAGCCCGTGCAGACCAGATGACTTTTATTCTGAGTGCTGTCAACCTTTTACCAATTTTCATCCTTTCTGATGTCTTACTACCTCTTCTTTTTGTTGACTGTCCCTTGATTCGACGGTGATGTCTACTCAGAGATGAGTTTTTGTCATGGGTCTTCATGTGACTGAACAGGCCAGTTCTTAACCCATAGATCTTTGGGAGCATGGAGCAGGACATCCTATGAGGCTGTGGGCCCCGGAGTGCAGGATTTGCTTCCTTTTCTTCTCCTCTTTGCCACCATCTGCCTCATCATTAAGGCATTTGGACTCAAAGCGTGATGCAGCTTGATGGACAAGTTGTCACCATTTTGAACGATTGGTAGCAAGTTCCTCTCAGTCATTAATGCCAAGGAGAGCTTCATGGAGAGTTCCGGGTTTTCTTTATCCTTCCCAGTCCATCGTAGCTGATTTTCCAAGCGTTTTGCCTGAATGCTTGTGGTTCTGGTTTCAAGAAGGACATGAGCATTAGTTTGATGGTCCTCTCATTGAATCCGGAGGTTCCAGTGGAGGTATTGCTGATGTTTCTCAAGCACTCTTGTGTGTTGCCGATATACAGTCCATGTCTCACCTCAGTGCAGGACTGGGGTGCAAGCCACTCTTGATCTCTTCAATTATGTATACAAGAGACAGCTTCTCCTTGAATGTTGCCAAAACAAAACTCATATCAACCCAGATCTCATCAGTCAAATATTCCACCTCCCATATATATTGAAGGAGAGACTCTGGAATATGTTGAGCATTTCCCATACCTCTGTAGCTACCTCTCTGGAAGGGCCACCATGGATGATGAGATCCAACATCAGATCAGTTGCACCAGTTCAGTCTTCCACAAACTACAGCAGTGAGTGTTTGATAACAAAGACCTCTGCAAGTCAACAGAAGTCCTAGTGTACCTCTTCCTTTACTGCGTCATTGACAGCATTGTTTTCAAAGTACTTGTTTAGTCCTTTGGTCATGCCCCCTGCTTCCACTGGAAGGTCAGCAGCCACCCACACTCTCTACAGTGACCTTTCCCTTTTGCTTGGCTTGAACTGGTAAATCCCCAGCAAGTGCTGGAATAGAGCACATTAGGCAAATTGGACCCACAGGGAATATGACTGGGAGGAAATTCACAAAACCTATAATCGAGGCAATGGGCCAACACATAATTGCCTCTGGGCGATCATCCCTGAGGCCGGTCAGCACCAGCAGAGGCTACCTGTCTGCCGATATGCATAATTAACTGCCCATTTATGGGCTGATTGGGGACACTGCTGGTATCTTCCCAGGGGCAAATGGACCTCCCGTGGAGGGCCAAGTCCAGCAAGTGCCTGAAGGCTGTTTGTTGGTGGCTGGTCTGGAGTGGGTCCACGAGGCCTCCTGTTTTAAACCTTGTGGAGCCACAGTCATTGGCAGTCCACAGCTGCTGCTGGTAGCCTCCAAAGGGATGGACTGGCAGCTGTGGCCACCGATTATTTCATTAAATTGAATACCTCTTCAGAAGGTGCCTCAAATGGAGGCCCCCTTGTAATCCCCATCCTGTAGCAACAGCACTCACTTCTGACAATGGGCCTACCATCTGTCCGAGGCTGTATGAACCTACCTGCCATCCTTTATTGGGCGGTGGGCAGATCCAAAGGAAGCCTCTTAATTTGGCCACCTCCGGGAAGATCTGCCAGGCGGGTGACCTGAAGCAAGTGTGGGGTCCGATTCTGGAAATGGTCCCAACCCACAATTACTTTTTAAGGAGCATAAGATTCCACCTGTTACTCGCCATTGAAACAAGGCCTGGCCCATAAAATGCCCCTCCCCTCTCACCAAGGGCATCATGAAAGCAGCGCAATCACATCTCCTTCCTGATATCCACTCAGGAAACAGTTGATCCCACTGTCATTTGGAAGGCAAGGCAGTACATCCCAGGGGATACATCAAGATTGGCAGGAAATTCCTTGCACAGAAATATTTCTCCATGGTTCAAATTATTTACTGTACATTTTTATTAACTGGGTTAGTCATAGTGTGGTAGGTTTAGAGGGAGCAGATTTCTTAAAATGCATCCAGAAGAACATTTTAAGCCAGTACGTAGAAGATCCTACAAGAGAGGGGGCTGTCCTGGACTTAATTTTAGGGAATGAAGCCGGCAAGTGGTAAAGGTATCAATGGGGGAGCATTTTGTAGATAGTGATAATAACTCTGTTAGATTCAAGGTTGTTAAGGAAAAGGACAAGGATGGGCAATTGGGGGAAGGCCGATTTTAATAAGACCAGATGTAATTTGGCCAGACTGGACTGGGAGCAGCTACTTTTAGGTAAATCTGCATCGGAGCAGTAGGACTCATTCAAGAAAGAAATAGGGAGAGTACAGGGCCAACATATTCCAGTAAAGACAAAGAGTGGGACCAACAAATCCAGGGAACTCTGGATGTCGAGGGATATACAGAATTGAATAAAGAGAAAAAGGGAGGCTTATGGCAGATACCGAGGGCTCAAAACAGCGGAAGCTCTAGAGGAGTATAGAATATGTAGGGGGGAACTTAAAAAGGAAATTAGGAGAGCAAAAAGGGGGCATGAGAAAACGTTGGCAGGTAAAATAAAGAAAAATCCAAAGTTATTTTACAAGTACATTAAGAGTGCAGGGATAACTAGGGAAAGAGTAGGGCCCATTAAGGATTGTAGCGGTAATTTGTATGTGGAGCTAGAAGACGAGGTAGGGTTCTAAATGAATACTTTGTGTCGGTGTTCACAAGTGAGAGGGATGACATGGGTATGGAAATCAGGCAGAAGGACTGTGATATAATTGAAGAAATTAGTATAGAAAGGGAGGAGGTTCTAAGTGGTCTGGCAGGCTTAAAAGTAGATAAATCTCCAGGCCCAGATGAAATGTATCCCAGGCTGTTGAGTGAGGCAAGGGAGATGATAGCAGGGGTGCTGGCAATAATTTTCAATACCTTTCTGGCCACAGGAGAGGTGCCACAGGACTGGAGGACAGCGAATGTGGTACCGTTATTCAAGAAGGGGGGAAGGGATAAACCAGGGGACTACAGGCCAGTCAGTCTAACCTCAGTGATGGGGAAACTATTGGAAGCAACTCTGAGGGACAGAATTAATGTACACTTGGAGAGGCAGGGATTAATCAAGGACAGTCAGCATGGTTTTGTTAAGGGGAGGCTGAAGAGGGTATTCCCTCCAATTCTGCAACTACCACACAGGCCAGTTGAAGAGGAGAAATTACAATCCCTGATCACACAGCGACCACAGAGACTCAGGCTTCCTTTAACTGGTTTTATTCAAGCATATACAAGGGAGCTGCAATCATTCATAAGAATGAAGACCCAGCTCCCAGATTGATTACATGTCATTACTTTTGTACTTTTTCTTATCATAATACATTTGAGTATATTTGAATACATCCAATCGGCAACTGACACACCGGTCCCATGTTAAAACTATCCTATTGAGTACATAAACATGTGATTTTGCAAACCAATTATTCTGAGGGGTGTATATATAATTATATTATCCAATCAAAATTAAAACGCGTACGCAAAGACCTTTGTTCTCACAACTCAAGACTGCATATGTTTCAACAAAGACCCCTCTGTCCATTGTATGTCTTCCCATATCTAAGCTAAAACTATCTGCCCCTTCCCTATGTGAGAGGGGAGTACACGTAATCTATTTTATGTTCTCCTTGTGTCTTCAGCCTGACTCTCAAGGCTGTGCAATGTTCATCTGGTAATCGTCAACTCTTAATATGCTTAGCAGCCATGTCTGCCTGGAGATTTTAAGTGTTCTTCAGTAAATTCTTACAGTGGTCTCTTTTAGCATTTTTAATTTTCCCCTAACAGAGGTCCTGTTTGATTGAATTTTTCAAAGAGGTGACCAGGTGTGTAGATGAGGGCAATGCATTTGACGCAGTCTACTTGGACTTCAGCAAGGCTTTTGATAAGGTCCCACATGGGAGATTGATAACAAAGGTAAGAGCCCATGGGATCCAAGGCAATTTGGCAAATTGTATCCAGAATTGGCTGAGTGGCAGGAAGCAGAGGGTGATGGTTGAGGGGTGTTTTTGTGACTGGATGCCTGTGTCCAGTGGGGCTCCACAGGGATCAGTGTTGGGCCCCTTGCTGTTTGTGGTATATATAAACAATTTAGGCTTGAATGTAGGAGGGTTGACCAGTAAGTTCGCGGATGACACGAAAATTGGTGGGGTGGTAAATAGTGGGGAGGATAGCCTTAGATTACAGGAGGATATAGACGGGTTGGTCAGATGGGCTGATCAGTGGCAAATGGAATTTAATCTGGATAAGTGTGAGGTGATGCACTTGGGCAGGACAAACAAGGTACAGGAATACACGATGAATCGTAGGACCCCGGGAAGTATCGAGGATCAGAGGGACCTTGGTGTGCATGCCTACCAGTCCCTTAAGGTAGCGGGACAGGTAGATAAGGTGGTTAAGAAGGCAAATGGGATACTTGCCTTTATTAGCCGAGGCATAGAATATAAGAGCGGGGAGGTTATGCTGGAACTGTATAAAATGCTGGTTAGGCCACAGTTCTGGAATCCACATTATAGGAAGGATGTGATTGCACTAGAGAGAGTGCATAGGAGATTTACCAGGATGTTGCCTGGGCTGGAGAGTTTTAGTTATGAGGAGAGATTGGATAGACTGGGATAAAAGCAAAAAACTGCGGATGCTGGAAATCCAAAACAAAAATAAAAATACCTGGAAAAACTCAGCAGGTCTGGCAGCATCTGCGGAGAGGAACATAGTTAACGTTTCGAGTCCGAATGAACCTTCAACAGTTGCTCCAACAAAAACAACCCAAGTCTATCCAACCTCTCTTCATAACTTAAATGTTTCATCCCAGGCAACATCCTGGCGAATCTCCTCTGCACCCCCTCCAGTGCAATCACATCCTTCCTATAATGTGGCGACCAGAACTGCACACAGTACTTCAGCTGTGGCCTCACCAAGATTCTATACAACTCCAACATGACCTCCCTACTTTTGTAATCTATGCCTCGATTGATAAAGGCAAGTGTCCCAAATGCCTTTTTCACCACCCCACTAAAAAGCCCCTCCGTCTTCAGAGATCTATGGACACACACGCCAAGGTCCCTTTGTTCTTCAGAACTTCCGAGTGTCATGCCATTCATTGAATACTTCCTTGTCAAATTACTCCTTCCAAAGTGTATCAACTCTCTCTTTTCAGGGTTAAATTCAATCTGCCACTTATCTGCCCATTTAACCATCCCTCTATATCTTCCTGTATAGACACTCAACCTCACTGTTAACCACCCAGCCAATCTTTGTGTCATCCGCAAACTTACTAATCCTACCCCCCACTTAGTCATCTATGTCGTTTATATAAATGACGAATAATAAGAGACCCAGCACAGATCCCTGTGGTACGTCACTGGACACTGGTTTCCAGTCACTAAAGCAGCCTTCTGTTATCACCCTCTGTTTCCTACAACTAAGCCAATTTTGAATCCACCTTATCAAATTACCCTGTATGCCATGTGCATTTGCCTTCTTTATAAGTCTCCCATGTGGGATCTTGTCAAAGGCTTTGCTGAAATCCATATAAACTACATCAACTGCACTGCCCTCACCTACACACCTGGTCACCTCAAAAAATTCAGTCAAATTTGTTAGGCATGACCTCCCTCTGACAAAGCCATACTGACTATCCCTGATCAAACCTTGCCTCTCCAAGTGGAGATGGATTCTCTCCTTCAGAATTTTCTCCAATAGTTTCCCTACCACTGACGTGAGACTCACTGCCCTGTAGTTCACCGGCTTATCTCGACAACCTTTCCTAAATAGCGGAACCACATTAGCTGTTCTCCAGTCCTCTGGCACTCCCCTTGCGGCCAGAGAGGAATTAAAAATTTGGGTCAGAGCCCCTGCTATCTCCTCCCTTGCTTCCCTCAGTAGTCTGGGACACAAATCATCCGGACCTGGAGATTTGTCCACTTTTAAGCCTGCCAACACCTCCAATAACTTGTCACTCCCTATATCAATTTGCTCAAGAACCTCGCAGTCTCTCTCCCCGAGTTCCATACCTTCATCCTCATTCTCTTGGGTGAAGACGGATGTGAAGTATTCGTTCAAAACACCACCGATGTCCTCTGGCTCCACCCGTAGACTGCCCCCTTGGACCCTAATGGGCCCTACTCTTTCCCTGGTTATCCTCTTCCCATTGATATACTCATAGGATATCTTGGGATGTTCACTATTTTTACAATATATAGTTAGGTACTTGTTTGACCAGCACAGGCTCAATGGGCCAAAGGGCCTTTTTCTGTGCTGTAGACCTCTATGACTCTAAGATTCTACTGTGCTTCCTTGTCTTACACCAACATTAACCCTAGAATCAAAGCTGAGGTTGTGGTGGGAGGGGTGTGACAGTACACTAAGCTTTATGTTTCAGAAACTATGCTGAGTGTATTGCAATTGAAGTGTATATATGATTTAAAATTACATGAACCATTGCTGAGGTCTTTGCACTACTCTGTATGGTTGTTACATTTTTGGTATGTTTCTTTCAATTTCAACCCATGCGTCCACATCAGATAAAAATCTGAAGGAAAATATGTATTCCTAATTATGGTATTTATAAGAAATAAACAAAAAACATGTTGTCTGATAGCATGCCACAAACGATGGCCCTAAGTTCTATAATTATGGAGTCAGACAATGACTTGCACATGTCTCGTTTTTATGACTCAGAACCACTTCCATGAAGCATTTACTGTATACGAGTATGAGTTTGTCTGTCGATTGAGCAGCTGTAGTACAGAGCCAAGGCACCAAAGACATTTCTATATTACTAATGCATCTCGCTGCTCATGGTAGTTGGAGAATATCAAGACAGGAGACTTATACAGCAGAATGCATTGTTCCGGCGCTAGAATGGAGACCATGTGTCTCGGTTTGCTTCTTCAAAACCACAAGGCCTAATTGCTGTAGATTAGCATATGCTGCCTCAATTAGAGGGCCATACACCTTATCTGCACACAGGCTGAAATCAATTGAAGGGCTAATTTGTTTCCCTGTAGATTTTCAGCTTCTTAACAAAACCTGTTCTCAAAGAATTTTGACAGAAGTAAAGTTTGTCATGAACAATGAGCATCACTTCTTGCTTCAGTATTACTGCTGGTTGCACTCAGGGAAAAGGCTACAGTCTCTCGGGTGCAGGACAAATCAGTTCCTGAACTTGTTTGTGCCATGTTACTCCTGTCACAGAAGTTTGGTGTATAGATGAGGATATGCACTCAGGGTGGGACTCACTGACTGATTATTTTAATGCATTGGAGTAGTTTTTAATACAGATTTTGATTAAAAGTTGGACTTCTCTGATAAGGTAATTTTCTTCCTTTTTACTGTTATTATTTATTTATATGTAATTTTTTAAACAAATGAGAAAATACGTGAAATGAATTTCCGTATGGGCAATAGTGAAAATGGAATTGAATTGATATTTATTCAGTACAATAAACTACCTTCTGGACTTTACATAGACTTCATTTCATCTGTATTCATTGGTTCCACCTTTCAGAAGGAAAATTACACAGGAGGGTACATTCAAGGATCATGATATCCAATTCATATGACATTGTTCCAGCCCAGAGGTTACTTTATTGAATTAGCAACTCCTAAGAAGTATGGATAAACCCCTGAAAAGAGATGGAGTCCCCTTACAGGTGTAGCCAGCAGCATTGAACTTGAGACAATATCTAAGGCAGACCCAAAATTTGTAACGTTGCCTCTCAGCATCATTTTCTCCAGCACCACATAGAGACACGCGTTTCTGGAAAATACTGTTACTGAACTTGAGAAGGTAGCAGCAGGCGAGTCACGGTTCATAGGTGATCATACCAGTGGAGGATCAGGAGTCCAATGCTTGGATATCCACATTAAGGCCATCAATGAGCCCCTGTGTTTTAGGAAATGTAACAGCAAAAGAGGGCAGCTGTGCTATGTTCCTGGTGTCATTTATTAGGAAAGGAGATGACATTCCTGGCCCTTCAATCATTTGGTTGCTATGTGTTAGCAACACATTGACTACTATCGTTTATAATGCCTATCAAAAAGGCAGAACTATAAACATTCATTTTGTTGGACCTGTTCTTCCACTGGCAATGCCTCTTTATGGTACATGTCGGCTGCCAGTGTCTTTGCACATTTTCTTTCATCTACTAACTGTCCAAGCATGAAGAAGTGTGTTTAGGGGGAGATGGTGGTGTGGCGGTAATGTCACTGGACTAATAATCCAGAGGCCCTGAGAACACAGGTTCAAATCCCATGATGGTGACCATGGAGCTGTCATTGATTGTTGTAGAAACCCACCTGGTTCACTAATGTCCTTCAGAGAAGGAAACCTGCCATCGTTACCTGGCCTGGCCTACATTTGACTCCAGACCCACAGCAAAGTGGTTGATTCCTAACTGCCCTCTGAAATGGCCTGGCAAGCTACCCAGAGCAATTAGGGATGGGCAACAAATGCTGGCATATTAGCCAGTGATGCCCACATCCCATGAAAAAAACTAATTTGCTAAAGGCTGCAAAAATCTGCATCTTTTAGTAAGATACCATGGTCCATCCTGGTGCAAAATCTTCCATCAGGGCTGCAAAATTCAAACAAACCCAATGGTATTTGAGGTGTGAGGTATGGATAGGGCAAGGGACCCCAAATGCTCAGAGCTGCCCCTCTCCACCCTCTTTGGATGGAGCATTAGCTGTGACCAAGTGTACTGGCATGATGAACTGGGGAAGTGGGGCCCACCTGATAGTTCAAATGAATTCTCAAAGAGGAGCCAAAACTTTCCAAGGTCTTTACAAAGGTGGCTCACAGGAAGTCTCCTCCTCTCACGAGCTAGAACCAAATGTTCTCCTGTATCAGCATTGCAGTTTGCAGCTTCCTTTAGTTGGTGGGTGCCCAGATATGACCCTAATGGCATAGCTGCCAACATTGGCATGCGAAGGTAACCCTGTCCTGACCCCAAAAAGTCACCATTTGAGAACAATCAAGTAGCAAATAGAACAGTTACTGGAGGTGAACAAAGGTCCAATAACATAGGTAGTTCCCCCACTAAAATATAAATGATGGACTATTGGCTATAAACGCAGTTTAAAGTTAAAAACATTGTTTTGGTCCACTCGCAGTGTAACTACTTGTTTCACATGTCATAGGCTTACATTCAGACCTATATTTGCTATCAATATGTTACAGGCAATGGCAGTTTTTTTTGTAGCTATTGGTCATTTCAATAGTTTTGTAAGTTGACAATGTTTGAAGTAGAAGACTCAATTATCCTCTTCCTTGCCTGGAGGAGGGATCCTGACACCCTTCATGTCCTCCCACTACTCCTCCCTGGGCTAATATCAGCTAACTCAGAATAAACAGGGGGCAGAGTCTGGCATTGCTCTGCTCAGTGTGGCTTCGTACCACTCTAGGCAATGCACTTACCAAATGAACACCTTTGGGTGGTCTGAACTGTAATGTTACATTTTGTAGGCATTGAAACTATAATGATTCCTAATCATTACTTTACCATTTCTGTCAGGTAAATGGTTTGAGGGTTTGAATTTGGATTTCACGAAAAGTGTATAGTTGAATTTTATTCTCATTATTAATGCAGACTTGATACCACTGAGTAATTGTTTACATTACCACGATAAGAAGCTGCTTATATCCATTTCATGCGGAATTATGCACCAGTAGAAGATCTTTCACACCTTCATTTAAATTCTCTCTTCGCATACTTTCAAATCATTGTTATTCTGTTAAGGTGCTGTTAGGGAAAGGCTGTGGGCAGCACCAGTAATTAAAGTAATAAATCTTTTTGTTGTAATGATCACAGATATATTCAAATATAGAGAACAACACAAATGTCATGTTAAATGTTTGCTAAGTTAGAATATAAGAACAGAATTGGCATTCGCCATAATTTTAAAATCGACTGACCTCTGACCGTGATGTCAGCAGTATAGAGTTTTACATCACTTTGTTCCAGAAAAGCAATTTGCAGCACCCCTCATGCTGTGTTGGAGAACCAACATCTTCTCAGTCCCTCAGTGGTGACATGGCACACAAATGCTGTGCTATGGTTAACGAGGGAATTGAATTTCATTGCTGCAGATTGATGCCACTAACTAGCAACATGTATGTCCTTGGTATGTTCTATCATGATCCTGATGAATGAAAGATCTTCATTATGCTGTTCGCCTCTGCCCATGGCTTTCCTATGGGAATTTTGAGCCAGAGCTGAAGAGCCTATCTTTGGGAAGAACAAAAGTAAGAATTCTTAATGATATGCAAACATAGCAAAAACATCTTAAATATTCTCTTTTTAAATGTAATTTTTTTAGATGAAGGCTATTACACTCCGTTGAAGATGTGCATCTTCGGATCATTTTTCATCTACTTTCTTCTCTTTCACAAGTCCTGTGGCTTTGCAGCAGATGGGATGGGAAGGTGGCTGCTGCCAGACCAGTATCTGTGGTACCCTATCACTTACTGTCAGGAGACAAATGATTGCAACACATTGAGGACATCAATTCTATTTTCTCTCCCTTGTGCAGCAATGCATCTTTCATTTGACTGATGCCCCCCTACACAGTGGAGCTCAGGATGGGAAACTCAGGGACCTGATCTGGTTCCTACTTTTTTTATTCATATACTCATTTTTTATTAATTTATTGCCCATTCCTACTTGCCCTTGAGAAGGTGGTGGTGGTGAGCCACGTTCCTGAACTGCTAGTCCATGTGGTGTAGGTACTCCCACAGTGCTGTTAGGGAGGGAGTTCCAGGATTCTGACCCAGCAACAGTGAAGGAACGGCGATATAGTTCCAAATCCAGATGGTCCAAAGAGATGGCTGAAGGTCTGTAGCTCTTTGCTTTGGGCATGTGAAGCTGTGGTGTACTGTTGGTAGCTGAGTCAGAGAGAGAGGGAAGAAGGCTTCAATGCATGTGGTGATCCAGGGAAGAGGAACATAGGAAGGAGAGTTCGAAACCCTGGAGGTGAACCCTTGTGGAAGGCATCTGAGAGAAAGCATCAGTTTGGGAGAAGATTCCAAAGCGAGTTCTTGGAGAGTGGAGATTGGAAACCCTCGTGTGAAAGATGGAGTTCGGTGAGACTGGTTTGGCTCACAGTGTGACAAGCGTCTGGGAGAGTTGATGGGAGACCCATAGTTTCTGGCTGGGTGGCATCTGTCACTTGGTTTCAGGGTGTGGTGTGTCTGACCACAGGGTGCCTATTGGTTTACATGGATCGTGTACTTACTGTGAACATGGCAGTATAAGATAGATTTTGTAACTTGTGTTATCCTTGCAAATCTGTATACGTCTGTAAAGTTATAGTTGTGGGTGAAGGAGTATTGTAATATAATTAATCTTTCCTTGTTTAATAATGTTTTATGCTTTTGTTGAAAGTTCATTAGCTGACTCTGGTAGCTCTGTTCAGTAACTACTCTCCATGTATCTAAACAAACAAATAAAAGTTAGGATCTATCAAGCTGGGTAATCTCAGCTGGGATTATAACAAGTTTCTTAAGTTTTATTGGAATTGCACTCATTTAGGCAAATGGAGTGCATTCTATCACACTTGTGTCCTGTAGGTGGTGGACGGGCTTTGGGGAGTCAGGAGATGAGTTATTCTCCTAAGAATTCTCAGCCTTGACCTGCTCTTCTATTTATATAGCTGGTCCAGTTAGTTAAGTTTTGGTCAATGGTGATTCCCAGGATGTTGATAGTGGGGGATTCAGTCATGGTAATACCATTGAATGTCAAGGAGAGATGGTTAGATTCTTGGGGGTGGTCATTGCCTGGCACTTGTGTGGCACAAATGTTATCTGCCACTTGTCAGCCCAAGCCTGAATGCTGACCAGTGTAGCTAGAAACAAATTTTTCTGCGCTATTTCTCTATAATGCTCTGCAAATCTCCATTACTACTATGATGTGAATTATATGGTATAGTATCATTTCAGTTTAGATTAATTGTAGGGCGCTGCTTATATTTGAAAAAAACTACATGGGCCAATAATTTTCTATAACCACTGACAAAACAAATACCTTAATGCATTGTACAGTATAGGTAGAATTATATTTCAAGGCAGTTCACTTGTGAGTTCAGATATGTTGATAAACTAATTGAGCTTAAACTTCACAATTTAAGAAGTAATCTGTGGATTCATCATGTCTTGTCACATACACCAACCTATACATATCCTCAGGGCTTAGAGAAAGCTACGAGAGTTAATGCGAATGATTAGGGCCAAAGAAATAGGATTTTAATTTCATTTCTGTTCTTTGTAATTTGTTCATCTTTTTTGTCTGATTTTGAACTGACCACCTTGAATTTTAACCTGTTCATGGACTGTTGCTGTCTGAATTTGGCAGTTCAGCATCAAGATCAACCTTACCGATAGCAATCGCATTCCATTGTGCACATCAGGACCTACTTTTCCAGAAGTGTACCTCGAATGTCGCCTTCCCTCAGTCGCCAAGGCAAAGCCAATGATTGTTTCTAGCGTGTTCCCAATATTAATGTCAGCCTGATGGGCCTGTATTTCCCTGGCTCTTATTTCTGTCCCCTTTTCTGAAAATAGGAGCTACATGGGCTAACTTTCAGTCTAAGGGAACTGTCACTGACTCTGTTGAAGATGTGGGCAAAGGGCTCACAGAGGCTTGCTCTCTAATCACTCAGCAAGGGCATGTGAATAAGATGGTTAAATAGCCAAAATGGCGTGACAGATGAAGCTCAATGGTTGTTTTATGAGGAAAGATTGAGCAGGTTTGGACTGCACTCAGTAAAGTTTAGATGAGAGGTGATCTTATTGAAACATATGAGATTCTGAGGGGACTTGACTGGATGCTGGGAGGATGTTTACCCCTTTGGGAGAGTCTAGAACAAGGGACACAGTTTAAAAATAAGTGGTCTTCCATTTCAGACGGAAATGAGGAGGAATTTTTTTCTCTCTGAGGGTCGTCAGGCTTTGGAATTCTCTTCCCAGAGGGCAGTGAAGGCTGCATCATTGAATATATTCAAGGCTGAGTTAGACAGATTTTTGATTGACAAGGGAGTCAAGGATTATGAGGGGGCCGACAGGAAAGTAAGGTTGAGGCCAGAATCAGATCAGCCATGATTTTAGTGAGTTGCGGAGCAGGCTCGAGGGGTCGAACGGTCTACTCCTGCTCCTATTTTTTATGATCTTATAATGTAAGTAAATCTGAGGTGGCACATTTTGGTTAAAAAAAAAGTAATAATTATACTTTGAATGGGAGAAAGCTGAATGGTGTGACTGTTTAAAAATAACAACTCGTGGATAAAACTACAAAAATGCTATCGGAATAATGGGCTTAATGGCAAGAAAGATGGAATATAAAGGTTGAGAGTTGTAATGGTGTATCTATAAGGCTGTAGTTGCAGTACTGTGTACAGTATTAGGCTCTGCAATTTAGGAAGGTAATTGAGATAATAAAAAGGGCACATTTCAGATTTGCTAGGATGTAGTCTGGTACAAAGAAATACAATCATGAAGAAACAATTGAAAAATTGAGACTGTTTTCATTATAATGGAGGAGATTAAAGGATAATTTGATAGAGGTGTTTAAAATTATGAAGGAGTGATCCACAGTAACTACAACAGGTTGAAGTAAACTTTTTTCCTGTAAGTGAGGGATCTAGGTTTAAGGGATATAAATATAAGATCATATGCAAAAGATTTAAGGCAGTCGAAATACTTTTTTATATACATGAGATGTGTGAATATGGAATGCACTACATGGTTACAGCAGAGACCATGCAAATATTTTAAAATAGGGTTAGATAGGTGGTTGAAAGGAAGGGATTAAAGAGATATGGAAACAAGGCAGGTACATGAAAATGCAACTGCTCCTTGTGAGGAGGATAGAAGGAAACATGATCAGATTGGACCGAGTAACCTGTTTCGGTGTTGTAAATTCTATGTAATATGTATTTCCATGGTTCAATGCCAACGTCAACTGCAATTGATGCTGAACTCCACACCACGAATTGTAGTTCTTAAATATTAAATTCAAGGGTATAATGCGACACGATTCTGTCAATATCCCTAAATGTACAGTTCAACCAGGTGAGCAAGCAACCTTTTTAGTCAGCTCCATCCAATTAGAGATATGGTTAATATAGAAACCACTTCAAACTTAGACACAGGGTAGGATTTGGGAAATTGCAACAAGAGATAAGCTTTTAAATTATTCTGGTTTCTAAACAAAAACTGTGGAATGGAAAATAAGAACTTACATTTATATAGCCCTTTTACATAACCTCAGGATGTCCCAAAGTGCGTTCGAGCTAATGAAGTATTATTGGAAGTGTCCTCATTGTCGTAATGTAGGAATCCTGCAAATCAATAGAAATAAAGAAAGACAACAGTTCTACAAAATGGAACATAATATGAATGCCAGAAATGAGGAAAGGGAAAAAAATCCCATGTGCTGAAGTATTTACTTGTTTAAATGTTTATTTATTTGTTGTGTTCTGTTGCGTATAGCTTCGTGCAGCCTCAGGAAGGTTGGCTGTACTTTCAACAATATTAAAAATAGAGAAAAAAAATTCCCTTACATGTCCCCTCAATGTCACATGAGTTGGGACATGTTCATAATTTCCATAACAACTTTATTAAAATTTTTAAAACCCTGCATGAAACCTCATTCCGCTGGTGGGTGAGGTTTCATGTTTTTTCTAGTTGCCACCGGGGCTCCTGGCCTGCCCATCAACCTTAAGGTTGGATGGGCAGGCCCTTTAATTGCTTAATTGATCCTATCAATGGCCTCAATTGGCCATTGACAGGTCGGCAGGCGCACAGCTGATTTTGCTGAGCCGATTTTGCTGCGCCCCCGCCTTCCTGAAAATTTTAGAGGTGTCAGCTGTGGCTCAGTTCATAGCACCCTCGCCTTTGAATCAGAGGGTTGTGGGTTCATGTCCCACTCCCGGAAACCAAGAACTGTGATTGTACTCGGAAGAGTTGCAATCTGTGACTGTTGGTAACTCGAAAAGAGTTTCCTGAAAATTTTAATGGGGCAGGGTGACGTCGGGAGTTCCGCCCAATGTCATCTCATATCATTTAACGCTTCAGCGAGTGGGCCCTGCCCCCGCTCGCCGACTGAAAAATCCTGCCCCAGGAGTCTGAATGGTAGTTGGCACAGTAATCATTAAGGCAACCTGGGCCTATAGATAGGGTTGATTACTCTTCAGCACATACCTGACATTCTTTGTGGTAAAGGAGCGCTGAAAGTAATAATCATGCCTTGAAAGAATGTGGGTGTGCTGAATGTGTGACGTGTGAAAACCTGACTGGGCTTTATGCCATTTTGAAACCAGTGATATTAGCACGAGGCACATATAGTCTGGGAAAAGATTATTGCAGGTTCCTTCATGAAGTACATAGGAACATAGAGATATTTAGCCCCCTGTGCCTGTTCCATCATACAATGGGTTCACAGCTGGCCTTTATCCTAGCTCCATCCACCCACCTTGGTACCATTGTCCTTAATATCCTTAGCAAATATCTATCAATCTCAAATTTAAAAGTAATCATTGTGTTACTCGATCTATGGCATTTTGTGACTGAGACATCCACACTCCTACTATCTTGTGCCTGAAGAATTTGTTTCCTAATTTCTCTCTTGAACAGGCTGCCTCTATATTTAAGGTTGTTTTCTTGCGCTATTTTCACACCAAGTGGAAGCTATTTCTCACTATCCACCCTACCAATTAATTTCAAAATCCTAAAAAAAACTTCAATCAAATCACCCTTAACCTTCTATATTCCAGGAATACAAGTTTAATTTATATAATCTCTCCTCATAGCGTAAGTCTTTGGATACCTGCTAACACTCTGATGAATTTACATAGATCTCCCTCCAAAGCTAATATGATGACCCAGATCTTGCAGTGTCCGCATAGTCAGAGACTGGATGTACCCCGGAAGATGCACCACGGGACCCCTCGGAAGCCCCAGTGCACAGACTCCATTGGAATTTCCCTGGAAGTTTGAATTTCTGATGGACAATTCCCCCACTCCCCGGGACCCACCAAAAAAATTCTCCAACTCTTGAGTTAGAGTCAGAAACTTTAGACGGTTCTGACTTACTTACTTGGATAGTTACCCAGGAAATGTTAGACAGGACTCCCAATTCCCCCTTGACCACCCCCCCATTACCTCTGACCCCCTGACTACCCCACTTAACCCCCCCAACCTGACCTGACTAGACGCTGACCCGAACTGACTAGCCCCCACCATGAAACTACCACCCTGATCCCTTGACTCCCCCTGACCTGACCTGACTACCCCCTGACCCACCCAACCACCTGCAACCCTGCCACACTACCCACCTACAGCCCTACCTCTGTCACATTACCTCCTCACCATCCTACCTCCTTATCCACTTGCCTACCCACCTACCCCCTCACCTACCCTATCCCCTCACCCATTCTACCCCCTTAGCCTCTTACCCACTTACCTTACACACTTCCTTCTCTCTGTACATTTTCAAAGAAGCTCTGGGACAATTAAACTCTTTACTTACTGGAACACAGCAGCAAGGGGTGTTGTTTCTGTGTGGATTCTCTGCGCTGCTCCGTCTGAGGTTTGTTGCACTGGGTTGGATGTGAAGTATCTGCCATCACAAGAAAAATCGGAGGAAGGTAAGTGTGCATTTTTTTTTGTCTGATCAGGGTTGGAAATGGAGTCACTTGTGGGAGTGGTGTACAGGCCCCCTAACAGTAATCACCTGGTAGGACGGGGTATCAAAGAAGAAATAGTGGAAGCTTGTCAGAAAGGTATGACAATTATTATCATAGGGGATTTTAATCTATGCATAGACTGGAATAATCAGATGGGCAAAGGTAATGTAGATAACAAATTCATAGAATGTTTTTGGGATAATTTCTTAGATCAGCACATTCTGGAGGCAACTGGGAACAGGCCGAACTAGACCTGGTATTGCGCAATGAGATAGGATTAATTAACGACCTCATAGTGAAACTCTTTCGAGTTACCAACAGTCACAGATTGCAACTTCTTTCGAGTACAATCACAGTTCTTGGTTTTCCAGGAGTGGGACATGAACCCACAACCCTCTGATTCAAAGGCGAGGGTGCTATGAACTGAGCGGCGCCCCTAGGTAGCAGTGATCATAATGGGCCTTAATTTCTGTATTACTTACCGGCGCTCCGGTAGCGTAGCCTGGAAGTTGCGCATTGGGACCCCCATCAAAGTCCCGACGTGCACACATGCACACTAAAAGCACACTGCATTAGAACTTCCAACTCAGCATTTTTAACTACATAGTGGAGTACATTATGCTGGAGGGCTTCTATTTAAAGTGATGTCATAACACTAACTTGCCTCAATGATAGGCAAGTATTTACATGGATTTCTTTACACACTTTCATTCTTGGACTAACTGCAGTGATGAGAGGCAACAGACATTTCAGTGAGATGCTTTAGGTAGGTGAGTTTTTTTATATATGTTTAAAAGATGTTGAAAGTACATGTAACATACAGAAAGTGTAAAAATTATAGAAATTTTAATCATGCAATTCTGCTGCTTATTCCATTAAGAAGTACTTTCATATGAAATGTCTAATATGAAAGAATCATAGAAATGTATGTAATAAGCTTCAGCTAATGTTATTTTGTAAAATATGTGTTTACGATGCATTTTAATGCAGTGTGGTGTATTCCAGTTTTAAGAGTCTCTTGAATGCAATGTTGATCCGTAGAAGCCTCTTAAATAGTAAATTTGATATATCTGAAAAGGAGTTCTGCATTTACTGTTACAATTATGTAATTTGGCTATTTCAATTGCTTTAGAAAAGTATAATGCTTAAAAGGACATATGCAAGCCTTCTGTAATGATGTGAACTATTTCTCCGACGGGTATTCCAGAATCCAGTGCAGATTGCAAACTTGATCTGGAGTCAGGTTCAACACATCACAACTTCTGCTCTGCTTATTGGAACCACTCTACTTATATTGAGGGCTCGACGTAGGCACAGGCACCATGAGAGAAGAATCAGGCAACATGTTCGCTTGCTGAGCGAGGAGATCCATTAGCCACCTCAGAGTGTACAGGCAAAGGACATCATAGGAAATGATGTCAGAAGAGCTGTGTGTCAGGAGACTACACTTCAGCAAAGAAGTGATGGGATGCCTCTGTGAAATGTTGAAGGAAGACCTGAAGCCAAACTCAAAATGCCGCACTGCCTTAACAGTGGAGCTGAATCTCACAGCAGCGCTGAATTTCTTTGCGTCTGGTCTTTTCAGCATGGAATTAGTGACATGTACAACATATCGCAGAATGCTGTGAGGGCTGGCATTCACCAGGTCATTGAGGCAATTTTTTGTAGGGCTTCAGAGTTTATTATTTTTGACACATACCCTGTGAGGATGAAGGAGGGGTCCCTCGCATTTCACAAGATTGCTGGTTTCCCAAAAGTGATCGGGGCTGTCGATGGAAAGCATATTCCACTGAAGGCGCCAATAGATGAGGCCGTTTCATTCATCAACAAGAAGGGGTTTCATTTGTTGAATGTGATGATAGTATGTGATGCCCAAATGAGGATCCTCAATGTGAATGCAAACAACCGGGAAGTGCCCATGACTCATTTGTCTGGCAAACTCAAAGTTACGCTGGGCCATGACAATATCACCAGGAATTACAGGATGGCTGAAACAAAAACAGAAAATGCTGGAAAAACTCAGCACATCTAACAGCGTCTGTATTATCAAAACATTAAGATTTTTGTATCTCTTACATTGTATTTGTGAATAAATGTTTTTCATAAAACTTTACAGACTGCTACAAATGTGTTATCACAACATCAAAACCACTGAACTCTTAAATAGATGATAACTATAATAATAATATAACTCAAATAAACAACAAATCTGAACTGGAACATTTTTAAATGAAGGCTTAAATACATCAATAAACAACACAAATCAAAAATAAGTCAAATGTAAAAAGGCACCGGCATTTTTGGCACCTCAAAGTTAGCAAAGAAACTGTTTTGTCTTGTCAAGATTGGATGGAACTAGTTCAACATATCTCCATGGCAACTGCATTTTTGACACCTCATAAAGTTCATAGACAGAACAAACATTTCTGACCTTTCTTAATTTTTAAAGTCACGAACTAGGATTGTAAGTTTCAGAAATTACTTTATGTATTTAGATGTACATATACCCTGGCTGAACGCATAAAATCATTGAGTTTCTCATGGCACTGATCCACCATCCTGAGCACAATGGTGTTGGCATTAAGGACTGTTGCAACCAGTTTCCAAGCCATGCTTTGTTGTTTCCTTGGAGGTTTAGATTTTCCATGCCCTAGGATGTATATTTGCCTTTCTCCCACCTAACCGAATATTCAATTCCTCATCTGTGAAAATTAGACGACTCCTCTTCACCACATTATTGTGGGTCGCCATTTTCAAAATGCAAAGATACGAATACTTTTAAGCACGCCACACTTCAAGTCATTTAATATGTTAGGAAATAGGTTAAGTAGGTTATATGTGTATTTGGGTGCGTTAAGAATGAAGTATAGCTTTAAGTTTAATTTATATTGTTTTCTATTTGTGGGTTAAAAGGTGAAACCTAGGATCTAGTTTCATTTTTAAGTGGAGACAGCAGGTCTAAAGCTCTTTTTGTATACCTGCATTTCTAATGAGTTTTATGGCTCCTGCAAAGAAGTTAAAGCCAATACAAGATTAGAAAAAACGGTGCTATTGCCTGGCAACAAGGGTCCAGAGCGGGACACCCACACACTCACACGCGCACACAAAAAACAGCAGTATGAGGGCAGTTGGAAGAAGGTGCCAGGACAGGCAGGACATGAAAAGGGACAGATAGTAGGTTCCAAACTAGAGAAGAAAGTCCCAAAAATCCAGGGGACTGGAACAGGAGAAAGTCCCAAGAAGACCTTCTAGTCAAAGGAAGGACAGAAACCTAGAAAATGTCCTGTTTATTGAAGTTAAGAGTGAGGAGCAGAGGAAGGCTTCAAGCTTAAAGGAAGAAAAGCTGCAGGAAGCAGATTTAAAGTGAGAGGCCAGGAGGTCCAATGAGATGGTTGAAGGTCTGTTACTCTTTGTTATGGGCATGTGAAGCAGTGGTGTACTGTTGACGGCTGAGTCAGTGAGAGAGAGTGTGTGAACGAAGAACAAAGAAAAGTACAGCACAGGAACAGGCCCTTCGGCCCTCCAAGCCTGCACCGATCATATTGCCCGTCAACTAAAAGATTTTGCACTTTCGGGGTCCGTATCACTCTATTCCCATCCTATTCATGTATTTGTCAAGTTGCCTCTTAAACACCACTATCGTACCTGCTTCCACCACCTCCTCTGGCAGCGAATTCCAGACACTCACTACCCTCTGCGTAAAAAACTTGCCCCGCACATCTCCTCTCACCATAAATCTATGTCCCCTAGCAATTGACTCTTCCACCCTGGGAAAAGGCTTCTATCTACTCTGTCCATGCCACTCATAATTTTGTAAACTTCTATCAAGTCGCCCCTCAATCTCCGTCGCTCTAGTGAGAACAATCCGAGTTTCTCCAACCTCTCCTCATAGCTAATAACCTCCAGACCAGGCAGCATCTTGGTAAACCTCCTCTGCACCCTCTCCTTTGCCTCCATATCCTTCTGGTAATGTGGCAACCAGAATTGCACGCAATATTCCAAGTGTGGCCTAACCAAGGTTCTATACAGCTGCAGCATGACTTCCCAGCTTTTATACTCAATACCCCTGCCAATGAAGGCAAGCATGCCATATGCCTTCCTGACTACCTTATCCACCTGCGTTGCCACTTTCAATGACCTGTGGACCTGTACACCCAGATCCCTCTGCCCGTCAATGCACTTAAGGGTTCTGCCATTTACTGTATAATTCCTACCTGTATTAGACCTTCCAAAATGCATTACCTCGCATTTGTCAGGATTAAACTCCATCTGCCATTTCTCCGTCCAAGTCTCCAACCGATCTATATCCCGTTGTATCCTTTGACAATCCTCTTCACTATTTGCAACTCCTCCAACCTTAGTGCCGTCTGCAAACTTACTAATTAGCCCAGTTACATTTTCCTCCAAATCATTTAGGTATACTACAAACAGGTCCCAGCACTAATCCCTGCGGAACTCCACTAGTCTCAGCTCTCCATTCAGAAAAGCACCCTTTCACTGCTACCCTCTGTCTTCTATGACCAAGCCAATTCTATATCCATCTTGCCAGCTCACCTCTGATCCTGTGCGACTTTACCTTCTGTACCAGTCTGCCATGAGGGACCTTGTCAAAGGCCTTACTGAAATCCATGTATATAACATCCACTGCCCTTCCATCGTCAATCATCTTTATCACTTCCTCGAAAAACTCGATCAAGTTAGTGAGACAAGACCTCCCCTTCACATACTGCCTCTCACTAATACGCCCATTTGCTTCCAAATGGTAGTAAATCCTGTCACGAAGAATCTTCTCCAATAATTTCCCTACCACTGACGTAAGGCTCACCGGCCTGTAATTTCCTGGATTATCCCTGCTACCCTTCTTAAACAATGGAACAACATTGGCCATTCTCCAGTCCTCCGGGACCTCACCCATAGCCAGTGTGGATACAAAGATTTCTGTCAAGGCCCCAGCAATCTCATCCCTTGCCTCCCTAAGTACTCTGGGGTAGATCCCATCTGGCCCTGGGGACTTATCCACCTTAATATTCTTCAAGACGCCTGACACCTTTTTTGATCTCAACATGATCCAGGCTGTCTACACACTCTTCCCTAGACAAATTGACCGCTAAGTCCTTCTCTTTGGTGAATACTGATGAGAAATATTCATTCAGTTTCTCTCCCATTTCTTCTGGCTCCACACACAGATTCCCACCTCTGTCCCTGAGTGGGCTTGAAGTGTGGAAGAAGGCTTGAATGCATGTGGTGACCCAGGGGAGAGGGACATCAAAAGGAGAGTTCGAAACCCTGGAGGTGGACTCTTGCTGAAGACGTTTGAGAGAAAACGTCAGTTTGGGAGAAAATTCCAAAGCGAGTTCTTGAAGAGTGGAGATTGGAAACCCTCATGTGAAAGATGGAGTTCATTGAGACTGGTTGGCTCACAGTGTGATAAGCATCTGGGCCGAGCGGTTGAGAGATTCATAGCATCTGTTTGGGGTGGCATCTGTCACTTGGTTTTAGAGAGTGGTGTGTCTGACCACAGGTCACCAATTGGTTTTAATTGGTGATAGTAAGACTTTCTACAGATATTTAAAATTGAAAAGAATTAACAAAGTGAGCCTTGGTCCTATAGCAAGTGAGTCTGGAAGTTAATAATGGAAAATAAGGTGAAGGCAGATGAATTGAACAGATATTCTGCATTGTTGTCATGAAGATTTAATGTATATCATGTTATTGGAAATTATTTTAAATTGGACTTGTAGTAGGGTCTGTGTCTGTGGGAGTGTGTGTGTCTTAATTAGATTACAGCCAGCTAGTCTGGGTGCTTTGATGTAGAATAGTTTTGAGATGTTAAACAGTAAGGTAAAGGGTACACTTGCATTTTATTGAATAAACCATTCAAAGACTGGGGGTGAAACCTTGCACCAAGCTAGGAAACAATGTTTATATTACTAATAAAATTGGTACTATGGAAGGGGTTTGTTGTTAGAAGAGGTGGAGTTTAAAGGGCCTGGTGATACAATGAGAATTTGTGTTCAAAGGGAAGACTAGGTATATACAGAAAAGAGTTTTTGTGTGTGGAAGTCAGAGGCATGCCACCTGTAAGCCTACAACGGTGCAAAGGAACCAAATTGAAAGGAACCTCATATTGAATTTGTAAGATAAAATGTGCATTGCCTGGTGTCTGTTTAAGTCTATGGGTTATTGTTGCTTTGGTGAAGATTTACCTAGGAGTGGGGATTTATTTAAAGGTTATTATGGTAGTAATTTGTAGACATGTGTATGTGTTTAATTCCTTGTTAAATTAATAAATGTTTCATTTAATTTATATAAAAACCTCTGATGGCTTGGTGGTTTCATTTCTGAAATCAGAGATGCATCTCAAACATACCAATTGAAAATATAGGTTATGACAGTTGTTTAAAGTTTCCCTCTGGGATTTTAAATAACTCAGCCTTTACCAACTGCTGTGTCATAAAAATCAGTCTTCACTATAATGGATACAATTAACAACACAGAAATAGCTGTAAATCAGGAAATGGAAGGAGGGGAGGAACTCAAGAAAATCACAATTACCAGGGAAGTGGTACTTAGCAAATTGTTGGAACTGTGGGTTGACAAGTTCTCGGGTCCTGATGGATTTCATCCTAAAGTCTTAAAAGAAGTGGCTAGTGAGATAGTTGATGCGTTGGTTTTAATTTTCCTTTAAAATTCACTAGATTTGGGGGAAGGTTCCATTAGATTGGAAAATAGCAAATGTAACTCCATTGTTCAAAAAGGGAAGGAGACAGAAAGTAGGAAACTATAGGCCAGTTAACTTAACATCTGTCATAGGGAAAATGTTTGAAGCTATTATTAAAGATGTTATAACAGGGCACTTAGATAAATTCAAGGTAATCAGACAGAGTCAACATGGTTTTGTGAAAGGGAAATCATGTTTAACCAATTTATTGGCATTCTTTGAAGAAGTAACAAGTTTTTGTTATCCATTCATGGGATGTGGGCTTCGTTGGCAAGGCTAGCATTTATTGCCCATCCCTAATTGCCCTTGAGAAGGTGGTGATGAGCTGCCTTCTTGAAGAGCTGCAGTGCATGTAGTGTAGGTACACCTGCAGTGCTATTAGGGAGAGAGTTCCAGGATTTTGACCCAGCGACAGTGAAGGGACAACACTATATTTCCAAGTCAGGAAGGTGAGTCGTTTGGCGGGGGGCGGGATGATATTGGTCGTGGGTTTGTAAGGTGCTGTCTAAGGAGCCTTGGTGAGTTCCTGCAGTGCATCTTATAGATGGTACACACTGCTGCTACTGTGCGTCGGCGGTGGGGGGTGTGAATATTTGTGGATGAGTTGCCAATCAAGTAGGGTGCTTTGTCCTAAACAGTGTCAAGCTTCTTGAGTGTTGTTGGAGCTGCACTCATCCAGGCAAGGGGACAGTATTCCATCACACTTGTGCCTTGTAGATTGTGGACAGGCTTTGAGGAGTCAGGAGGTAAGTTAGTTAGGCAGGATTCCTAGCCTCTTCTAGCGACAGTATTTATATGGTTAGTCCAGTTTAGTTTCTGGTCAATGGTAACCCCAGGACGTTGATAGTGGGGGATTCAGTGATGGTAATGCCATTCAATGTCAAGGGGCGATGGTTAGATTCTCTCTTGTTGGAGATGGTCATTGCCTGGCACTTGTGTGGTGCGAATGTTACTTGCCACTTCTCAGCCCAAGCTTGGATATTGTCCAGGTCTTGCTGCACTTGGACATGGACTACTTCAGTATCTGTGGAGTCATGAGTAGTGCTGAACATTGTGCAATCATTAGCGAACATCCCCACTTCTAACCTTATGATGGAAGGAAGGTCATTAATGAAGCAGCTGAAGGTGGTTGGGCCGAGGACACTACTCTGAGGAACTCCTGCAGTGATGTCCTGGAGCTAAGATGATGACCTCCAACAACCATAGCCATCTTCCTTTGTGCTAGGTATGACTCCAACCAGCGGTGGGTTTTACCCCTGATTCCCACTAACTCCAGTTTTGCTAGGGCTCCTTGATGCCACATTCGGTCAAATGCAGCCTTGATGTCAAGGGCAGTCACTCTTATCTCACCTCTGGTGTTCATCTCTTTTGTCAATGTTTGAACCAAGGCTGTAATGAGGTCAGGAGCTGAGTGGTCCTGGCGGAACTCAAACTGAGCGTCAGTGAGCAGCTTATTGCTGAGCAAATGCCGCTTGATAGCACTGTTGATGACCCCTTCCACCATTTTACTGATGATCGAGTGTGGACTGATTTGGTGGTAATTGACCGAGTTGGATTTGTCCTGCTTTCTGTGTACAGGACATACCTAGGTGATTTTACACATTGCTGGGTAGATGCCAGTATTGTAGCTGTACTGGAACAGCTTGGCTAGGGGTGTGGCAAGTTTTGAAGCACAAGTCTTCAGTATTATTGCTGTGGATAAAGGGGTTCCAGTGGATCCATTGTACTTAGATTTCTAGAAGGCATTTTTTAAGGCGCTTCATAAAAGGTTATTTTGGAAAATAAAAGCTCGTGGTAGCAGGAGGTAACATATTGGCATAGATAGAAGATTGGCTAGCTAACAGGAAATTAACATAAATGGGTCATTTTCTGGTTGGCAGGATGTGACAAGTGGTGTGTGACAGGGATCAGTGCTGGGGCTTCAACTGTTTACAAATTATATAAATGATTTGGATAAATACAAATTATATAAATGATTTGGATGAATAGACCCATGTTATGTTGCTAAATTTGCTGATGACACAATTATAGGAAGGAAAGTAAGTTGTGAAGAGGACATACAGAGACTACAAAGGGACATAGATAGGTTAGGTGAGTGGGCAAAGATCTGGCAAATGTAGTATAATGTGGGAAACTGAGGTTATCCACTTTGGTAGGACGAATAAAAAAAGAAGCATATTATCTAAATGGTGAGAGATTGCAGAGCTCTGAGATGCAGAGGGATCTGGGTGAACTAGTACATGAATCACAAAATTGTTAGTACGCAGGTACAGCAAGTAATTAGGAAAGCTAATAGAATGTTATAATTTATTGTGAGAGGAATTGATTACGGGAGTAGGGAGGTTATGCTTCCCTTATACAGTGTATTGGAAAGATGTAAATGCATTGGAAGCAGTTCAGAGGTTTACTAGATTAATTCCTGGAGTGGGTGGGTTATCTTATGAGGAAAGGCTGGATAGGCTAGACTTGTATCTGCTGAGGTTTAGAAGAGTAAGAGGTGACTTGATTGAAACATATAAGATCCTGGGGGGACTTAACAGAATGGATGTGGAAAGGATGTTTCCCCTTGTGGCAGAATCTGGAATTAGGGGTTACTGTTTAAAATTAAGGGTCACCCATTTAAGATAGAGATGAGGAAAAATTTTTTCTTTCAGAGGGTTGTGAGACTTTGGAATTCTTTTCCTCGAAAGGTGTGTGAGGCATTCTTTAAATATCTTTAAGGCAGAGGTAGATATATTCTGGATAAGCAAGGGGTGAAAGGTTACAGGGAGCAGACAGGAATGTGGTGTTGTGATTAAAATTAGATAAACCATGACCTTATTGAATGGTGGAGCAGGCTTGAGGGGCCAAGTGGCCTACTGCTGTTCCTAATTCGTATGTTCGTATGATCGGAAGAGCTGGGCCATTATTTCAAAGGTGTGGTGCCCAGAATTGTACATGGTATTCCAGAAACAATAATCAGGGAAGAAAATCAACAGGCACTTGGAAAAGTTGGACATAATTAAAGAGAGGCAGCGGGGATTTATAAAAGGCAGAGGGTGTTTGACTAATCTCACTGAATCTTTTGAAGTAACAGAGAAGTTGATAAAGGGAAAGCATTGGATGTTGACTGTGTAGATTTTAAGAAAGTGTTTGACAAAGTACCACTGGCAGGAATGGGCTGTGTGGCTTCCCCTGCGTTTATGGGGTCCCACTCACCATATAGCTCACTCCAGTGGACTCCATTAAATCCCATCCATTAAGAACAAAAGCGGGGACATTATGCTGACTATAAAACTCTGGTTAGGCCATAACACGAGTATTGAGTCCTGTTCTGGTCATGACACATTATGAGGGATATGAGAGTCCTTCAGAGGGTGTGGAGGAAATTTACCATAATGATTCCAGGGATGAAGGAATTTAGCTATTGATTGGGGAAACTGGGGTTCTCCTCGAATTAAAGGTGGTTGAGAGAAGATTTGATAGAGGTGTACAGGATAATGACAGATTTACATAAAATAACCAAAGAAATATTGTTCCCATTAGCTGATAGTTCAAGGACCAGTGAATGCAGATTTCAGGTTTGGGGCAAGAGATATGGGGAGATGTGAGCAATAGCAAGCGTTAATGACCTGGACCTTGCTGCTTACAGGAATAGGCTCCTTCTGTGCCGTAATGACTCTTTGGCTAGGATTCAGTTTCGTCCAGCAGTCGTAGAACTGGTGGGGAACCGGTCAGTTCCGTGGGGGCTGCCTGACAGAATCAAGTGTCCTTCAGGCATTTAAGTGGCCACTGGCTGGCTTTCCCCACAATTGAGGTCCCAGCAGTGGTAGTCCTGCCTGCTGAGAGCTGCCAGACAATCAGAGGCTGGCAATTCCTCATGCTGCCAGATGGCTTCTGCCAGCACTGCATCTACCAGAGGCCCAGGATCAACTTGGGAGCCCAAACCAAGGGTGAGTGAGGGCAGGATGGGGGAGGGGGGTCGGAGGCAAGGGCAAGGAGGATGAGTTTTAGCATCCACCCCCTACCCAATGTTGGGTCCATCGAT
This sequence comes from Cetorhinus maximus, assembly GCF_964194155.1. Classification (NCBI taxonomy): domain Eukaryota; kingdom Metazoa; phylum Chordata; class Chondrichthyes; order Lamniformes; family Cetorhinidae; genus Cetorhinus; species Cetorhinus maximus. Next base: position 39,524,667 of record NC_135880.1, on the reverse strand, counting down.
TGGGTAAAGAATGCCTATCAGGGAACTCCCCCCACCCCACCCCACCCCAAGAGGCCAAGGGCAGTCTTCCAAGGGCATGGGAAAACTGTTCAGCCCTCAATTAATTACTGATCCACCAATAAATTACAATGGGCTCTGTGATAATGGGTGACAATTGGCTCATTAATGAGCCTAATTGACACCCCAACCAGGGATCCTGTCAGCCCCTTCCGCCCTAATGGGGGAAGGGTTTAGCTGCCACCGGGAGATGGACATGGGGCCTCTCTCACCATTTGGTGGGCTCGGCTGCCATCTTTCCCACTGCGACGGGTTGCATAAAATCCAACCCATTAACTCTTTCACAACCGAGGGCTGTCACACCAAGCACTTTACAGCCACTGAAGTGCTTTGAACTTTAGTCCCTGTTGGAATGAAGGAAAACAATAAGGAAATAAATCGTGCTTTTATATTCTATTAGGAAAATAATATGGGCTGGTTAAGTGGGAAAGGCGCGTTCCTTTTAAGGCAGACACGTCAAACACCAACCCACACACTGCCTCAGGAAGCGCCCAAATCCACCAGAGGATCTGACTCAACGAACGATCAAGCGGAGCTCATTTGTTAAACTTTGCAAGCCGAAGTCACTGATCTCACTGTGGAAGAGGCTCTGAGGGAGGTGGTTATAACTAACTAACCTGAGCCGGAGCCGGATTGTGGAGTGAATCCACTCGGAATGATCTGGAAAGTTCAGCTTGTGTTGTGGGTCGCGCTGCTCCCCGCGATCTCAGCTCTCAAAGACGGTAAGAAATCGGTCTGGGGAGAAGGGGAGCGGGGAGGGGAGAAGGGGAGCAGAGGAGCGCATGAGGTTGAGCTGGGGCATATCTGGCCTTTTTCCCCCCAGTTTGAAGCCAGGGTGGTCAGAGCAGCAGCAGCAAGTTCAGATACAGTCTCCACAGGATTCACTGCAGCTACCTGACCTCAGCTGGCAACAGTGTTGGAACTTAATATGCCACCCTTTACATTTTCTGCACTAGTTCACAAGTAACAAATTGGAAGTGACACTTTATCCCAATATCATAGACCCACTTTTATTGAGAAAATCCAGAGGGAGCGGGACTTTCTCATTGGCTTTTCCTCACGATCCATACCGTATTCCATTTTAAAGATATTAAGTTTTTCCTCGTGTAACGTTACCTTTTTCCATCTGTTTACTTGTAAAACAGTTTGCAGGACTAACCATACAGCTGGCAAAAGGCAAGCATGAGAATTTATAAATTCAAACTGGGGAGCAGTCAAATCTTTTAACAATTTACCAATCGTCCTTCAACGATAAATTATCACATTTGTCCTAGGATGAATTCCTAGAAACACCGGGGGGGGGGATCAAATGCTGCAGTGCAGTCACAGGGGAGTACAGGGGAATTGCTGGAAGGAACCCAGCAGCTACCAAACAAAATGGACGCAAGCGATTGGCATCTTTTATAAGGATAAGGAGAGACCACAGCGACTGAAAATGGAGACTGTTGTGGAGTGGGGAAATCAAACCAGGATGGATTCCCCACCCCCCCCGGGTAACATACCCTAGTGTTTTGCCAATTTATGTTCAAAGGCAATAACTACCTCATGATAGCTTAGATCTTTCAGAAACTTCTTTTTTCCAGATGCACAGTGACAGCACAGCAGTCCTGAACTGAGTCCCATTGGGTGTTAGAACTTGGACTGTCTATCACCTTTACTTGTAGTTAAAGGCTTTATGAGAGTTTCCATAGCTAGACCAATTTTTAATGAACAAAGACAATTCTCTATTCTCTGCTGTGCCTGGTTAACACAGTTTAAGTCTAACAATTAACCTTAAATTGTAACTCATTATTGGACAGTTCATAGAATGGGCTGACCAATTTTAAAAGGCTGAGTTTGGCAATCAATCAAATATAAGGCATTAAAACAAAAAGTTGCGGATGCTGGAAATCCAAAACAAAAACAAAATTACCTGGAAAAACTCAGCAGGTCTGGCAGCTTCGGCGGAGAAGAAAAGAGTTGACGTTTCGAGTCCTCATGACCCTTCAGCAAAACTGTTGAAGGGCCATGAGGACTCGAAACGTCAACTCTTTTCTTCTCCGCCGATGCTGCCAGACCTGCTGAGTTTTTCCAGGTAAATATAAGGCATTGTCTTTTAGGGGAATGTTGGCATACAGATCCTTAGGCCAAGATTGTCCTATTTCATTCACCCCAGAATAGGAAGTAAATCATAATTCTATTTACATGTGACTATCAAAGCCACTCCTCGTCTTCATGTCGATGCATGAATTATGCTTTGGTAGTGATTCACCATTTAAAAGTTTTCTGCTGACGACTACCATGGCTTTTTGCAGAGTTGCATGCACATGCAAGTTTCATTAGTGGCTGGCAAGAAACTATTCAGTAAAGCATTAAATATACTACTTTCTAAGAAGACATAATTTGGGCATAGTCAAGGTCCTTGAAAGGAAAAGATAGGGCAAACATATCCAGAGCTCCCTGGATGACAAAGGAGATAGACATTAAGATGAAGAAAAGTGTGTTTATGACAGATGTCAGGTAGAATTTACAATTGAGAACCAGGCTGAATATAGAAGGTTCAGAGGGGAGGTAAAAAGAAACAAATAAAAGAAACAAAGAGGGAGTATGAAAAGAGACTTGCTGCTAACATAAAAGGGAATCCCAAAGTCTTCTATAGGCATATAAATAGTAAAAAGGTGATAAAAGGAGGAGTAGGGATGATGAGGGACCAAAAAGGGAATTTACACATTGGGGAAGAGGGCATAGCAGAAGTATTAAATGAAAACTTTGCAACTGTCTTTACCAAGGAAGAAGATGCTACCCAGGCCATGGTAAAAGAGGAGGTAATTCAGACACTCAAAGAGTTTAAAATTGAAAAGAAACTGTTATTGGATAGGTTATCTGTATTTAAAGTTGATAACACCCGGACTGGATGAGATGAACCCAAGGAATCTGCGAGAAGTGAGTGTAGACATTTTGAAGGCACTGGCAATAATTTTTCAGTCTTCCTTAGACTCGGGTGGTGCCAAAGGACTGGAGAATTGCAAACGTTACACCCTTGTTCGAAAAAGGGTGTAAAGGTAACCCCAGCAACTACAGGGCAGACAGTTTAACTTCCGTGTTGGGGAAACATTTAGAAACAATAATTCGGGACAAAGTTAATAGTCACATGGACAAATGTGGGTTAATTAATGAAAGACAGAATGGATTTAAGGGAAAATCATGTTTAGCTAACTGGCTGGAGTCTTTTGAAGAGATAAGAGAGAATTAATGAGGGTAATGTGGTGTACGTGGACTTCCAAAAGGCATTTGATACAGTGCCACACAACAGACTTGTGAGCAAAGTTATAGCTCATGGAATAAAAGAGACAGTAACAACATGGATACGGAATTGGCTGAGTGACAGGAAACAGAGTAATGGTTAATGGATGTTTTTCAGGCTGGAGGAAGGTTTAGAGTGGCATTCCCCAGGGGTTATTGTTGGGATCCTTGCTTTTCCTGATTAATATTAGTGACCTAGACATTGGTGTACAGGGCACAATTTCAAAGTTTGCAGGTGATACAAAACTCAGAAGCATTGTAAACTGTGAGGAGGATAATGTAGAAATTCAAAAGAACACAGACAAGTTGGTGGAACGGGCGGACAGGTGGCAGATGAACTTCAATGCAGAGAAATGTGAAGTAATTCATTTAGGTAGAAAGAACATGGAAAGACAGTATAAAATAGGCAGTACAACTCTTAAGGCATTTGCAGGAGCAGAGGAACCTGGATGTATATGTGCATAAGTCATTGAAGGTGGCAGGACAGGTTGAGAAGTTGGTTAATAAAGCATACAGTATCCTGGGCTTTATTAATAGGGACCTAGAGTACAAGAGCAAGGAGGTTATGTTGATATGCCACTAGTTTGGCCTCAGCTGGATAGTTGTGTCGAATTCTGGGTGCCAAACTCTAGGAAGGATGTGAAGGCTTTGGAGAGAGTGCAGAAAAGATTCATGAGAATGATCCCAAGGATGAGGAACTTCGGTTATGAAGATAGATTGGAGAATTTAGGACTGTCTTCCTTAGAGAAAAGAAGGTTGAGAGGAGATTTGATAGAGGTATTCAAAATAATAAGGGGTCTGGACAGAGTACATAGGGAGAAACTGTTCCCACTCATGAAAGGATCAAGAATGAGAGGGCACAGGCTTAAAGTAGTTAGTAAAAGAAGCAATAGTGATATGAAGAAAAACTTTTTCAGTGGTTAGGGTCTGGAATACTCTGCCTGAGAGTATGGTGGAGGTAGATTCAACCGAAGCACTCAAAAGGGAATTAGGCTGTTACTTGAAAAGAAAGAATGTGCAGGGTTATGTGGAGAAGGTGGAAGAATGGCACTAAGTGAGTTCATTCAGAGAGCAGCTGCAGACACGATTGTCCAATTAGACTTCTGTGCCATAACAGTTCTGTGATTCTGAGGTGAAAGGAAGGAAGGAGCTGAAAAGACACCTAGAAATAAATAGTGAGATAAAAACAAAAAATTACTGCGGATGCTGGAAATCCAAAACAAAAACAGAATTACCTGGAAAAACTCAGCAGGTCTGGCAGCATCGGTGGAGAAGAAATCAGTTGACGTTTCAAGTCCTCATAACCCTTCAACAGAACTGAGTGATATTAGGAGAGGGGAGAAATATAAGCTGGTTTAAGGTGGGGAGGGGGGGGTGGAGAGAAGTGGGGGGCGGGGGGCGGGGTGGGGGTTGTAGGGACAAGCAAGCAGTGATAGGAGCAGATAATCAAAAGATGTCACAGACAAAGGAACAAAGAGATGTTGAAGGTAATCACCACCTTCAACACCTCTGTTCCTTTGTCTGTGACATCTTTTGATTATCTGCTCCTATCACTGCTTGCTTGTCCCTACAACCACACCCCCCCCCCCCACTTCTCTTCCCCCCCCCCACCACCTTAAACCAGCTTATATTTCACCCCTCTCCTAATATCACTCAGTTCTGTTGAAGGGTCATGAGGACTTGAAACGTCAACTCTTTTCTTCTCCGCCGATGCTGCCAGACCTGCTGAGTTTTTCCAGTTAATTCTGTTTTTGTTTTAGAAATAAATAGTGTCTTAATTGGATTAAAGCCAGCTGGTCTAGAGTCTTTGATGTATAGAAAGAAGTAGGTTTGAAATGGTAATTAGATAAACATGGGGAAGTTTAGAAACATAGATGTCAACATAGGTAAAAATTTGCATTTTTAAGTAAAGCATTCACAAGAATGGGTGAAACCTTCATCTAGCTAGAAGTCGCCAAGCAATGTGTTTATTTTTTTCAGCTTGCTAATAAAATTGTTTGAATCAAAGGATGTTATTGTTATGAGGTAAAATTAAAAACCTAGTAATACAATGGAAAATTTACATTCAAAGAGAAAGATATGTACAAAGGAGAAAGGAGATTGTGTGTAAGGCAGAGGCATTTTAAGATCTATCAAGTGTGAGAAGCCTCTAGCCTGTAAACCTCAAGTCTGTCTGCACGAACCCAGAGCTGTAAGAAACAAATTTTAAATGCGACTGTCTAGGGTGTGCTGTCTACCAGTTGTCTCTTTAATTCTATGAGTGTTATTGTTGCCTTAACAGGGGTGTAACTGAGAGTCAGAATAATTAGTGGATTTTTGTAGTTATTATTGTAGTAATTTTGTAGACATATGTATGTGCTTACAATTTTTCTTGTATTAATAAATGTTTAATTTAGTTGTATTAAAAAGAACCTCTTGAGACTCGGTCTTATTCAAAGCCTGCATCTCAAAACGTACAAATTGCAAAAATGGGTTATGACAGTTGTTTCAAGTTTCCCTCCGGGATTTGAGCAACTCAGCTTTTGCCATCAGCTGTGTCATAATACCTGGATAGAGCTAGGAATTCACCAAGGCTCCTTCAACAACACCTTCCAAACGCATGACCACTACCACCTAGAAGGACAAGGGCAGCAAATAGGTGGGAACACCACCACCTTCAAGTTCCCCTCCAAGTCACTCACCATCCTGGAAATATATCACCGTTCCTTCACTGTCGCTGGGTCAAAATTCTGGAACTCCCTTCCTAACAGCAACTGTGGGTTTACCTATATCACATGGACTGCAGTGGTTCAAGAAGACAGCTCACCACCACCTTTTCAAGGGCAACTAGGAATGGGCAATAAATTCTGGCCCAGCCAGCGAAGCCCACATCCCGTGAATTAATTATTTTTTTTAAAATTTGCAACAGCAATCAGAAATGAGAGAATTTCTCTGTCCACCTTTTTGGTGGTGTAGATGAAGGATAAACATTGCTCCGGACTTAAAGAACTTACCTATTCTTTTGAATAGTTCCATATAATCTTTCCTGTCTATCTAAACAGGCAGTTGGAGCCTCAGTTTAACATCTAATCCAAAAGACCACACCTCCAACAGTGCAGCACTCCCTTAATATTGCATTAGCACGCCAGCCTGTATGATGTGCTTACATTTCTGGACTGGAGCTTGAACCCATGAACTTTTTTCTGTCTCAGAGTTGACCTATTGACTTAATGCTTGCCATTGACTAAGCTGCCTATAATATGTTCCTGTAGCCACACAAGAGGTCACACACAAGATTAGGGCTCATGGGACTGGTGAAATATGTTATGGATTGAGGATTGGTTGGTGAATAGAAAGTGGAGAGTAGGAATAGATGGCTTATTTTCAGGATGGCAGTGTGTAAACTAGCAAAGCGCCACAAGGATTAATGCTTGGGCTTCAGCTATTTACAATTTATATCAATAACTTAGATGAGGGGGCTGAGTGTAATACACCCAAGTTTGTTGATGGTAAAATCTACGTGGGAAAATAAGTTGTGGGGTACGTGCAAAGAGACTGCAACGCCGCGAAGTGGTTGAGCAAGAAGGTGGCAGATGGAGTGTAAAGTGGGAAATTATCTACTTTAGTAGGAAGAATTGAAAAGCAGATTGTTTTTAAAAAGTTGACAGACTACTAAACGTTGGTATTCAGAGGGACTTAGAGTTCTTGTACACGAATCACAGAAAGTTAACACGCAGGTACAGCAAGCAATTAAGAAGGCAAATTTCATGTTAGTCTTTATTGCAAAGAGGTTGCAGCATAAGAGTAAGGAGGTATTGCAGTTATACAGGGTTTTGGTGATACAATACCTGGAGTACTGTGTACGGTTTTGGTTTCCTTACTTAAGGAAGGATATACTTGCTTTAGATGGAGTGCCACAAAGAGTTACAAAATAAGAGACTGTCCTCCAATGAGCGATTCAGTAGAGGGACCTGTATTATTTGGAGTTTAGAAGAATGAGAGGTGAGTTCATTGAAATGTATAAACTTCTTAGAAGGCTTGGCAGGCTAGATGCTGAGGGGTTGTTTCCCCTGGCTGGTGAGTCTAGAACTCGTGGATATAGTCTCAGGATAAGAGATCGGCCATTTAGGACTGAGATGAGGAAGTGTGTTTTCAGGCAGAAGGTTGTGCATCTATGGAAGTCCTTATCCCGGAGGTATGTAGATGTTCAGACAGTGAGTATCACTGACTGAGAACGATAGATTTTGAGGCAGTAAGGAAATCAGGGGATGTGGGAATAGGACACAAAGTAAATCCAATGTAAAAGCTCATTCATGATCTTATTGAATTGGAGCGCAGGCTTACGGTGTTGTATTGCCTTCTACTCATTGCTTCTGTTTATGTCATTGAGTGATAAGAAAATATTAACTACACATTTGATTTATCTTTCAGATACGAAACCAAGTTGTCAAGGCGGTTTTATACCCAAAACCTTTGCTGCTAAACGTATTCAGTGCAACAATAATGTGAATGGGCATAACTCACAGCAGAACATAACTGGAACTTCATCAAGACATGGATTTAATACATCTTCACAACCTTCAAACTTTAAGCGTTCAGTGGTTGAAGTTTCTGAGTCAGTGAAATATTACCTAATGAATTTCTGGACAACTTTAGTGATTCCTTTTGTTTACACCTTTGTTTTAATTACAAGCTTGCCTCTAAACCTTCTGGCAATCTTAATATTTCTCTTTAAAATGCAATTGACAAAACCAGCTGTAATTTACATGATGAATTTGGCAGCCGCAGATTTGTTATTTGTGCTGATCCTGCCTCTGAAAATCGCTTACCATTTTTCTGGTAATAACTGGAGATTTGGCTCTTTCCTGTGCCAGTTAGTTACTGGTGGTTTTTATGCTTACATGTACTGTTCAGTGCTGCTGATGATGTGCATAAGTATTGACCGATTTCTCGCTGTGGTTTATCCTATACGATCTGCCTCCTGGAGGACCCGAGGCCGTGCCATTGTACTTTGCCTTGTCGTTTGGCTTGCAGCTATTGGTGGTGCTGCACCACTTCTCCTTACTGAACAAACAGTGTATGTTACTGAGCTGAACATTACAACCTGCCATGATGTGCTACCTCTCTCTACACTACAAAACTTTTCCAGCTACTATTTTCCCATTTTGTGTTTTCTGCTCTTTGTAATTCCCCTGCTTGTGACCTCAGTCTGCTACATATGTATTATCTCAACTCTCCATTCAGCAAACGTGACAAAGCAGTGTGGAAAGAGACGTGCGTCATTTCTGGTTATAATTGTGTTTTCTGTGTTTATTATTTGTTTTGCACCAACTAACATTATTTTGCTCATACATTATCTTCATTTTTATTATGCACCAAGTGACACTCTCTATTTTGCTTACATGCTTTGTGTGTGCATAGGCAGTGTGAGCTGTTGCCTCGACCCTTTGTTTTATTATTATGTCTCATCAGTCTTCAAGAGTAAGTTGCAAAATCTTCTTTATCCTAGGGAAGTTGCTGGTCGTCAAATAAAAGAAGTGAATAAGAAATTAGAAACTTTAACTCCCATTCATTACATCTACAAAAAGTTGTTGATCACATGATGTATAAGTCCTAAGGGGCTTTTTTTTTGATAATGTCACAAAGGACAACAGATATGGCCGCCTCAGGGATAGCATCAGCCAGCTAGCAAAGATACTCATACTCTGAACAAAACATACCTCTCATCAAACCTTAGTCTTAGTTTTGCAGTTCTTCTAAAAAACTTATGTGCTTTAACCTTGACAAGTTTGAGTTTCACCTGTGTATTGTAAGTTCAGACCACAGTATTAATAGATGTTAGGCATTTTAACCCTTGAACTGCAAGTGTGCCACAAGTGGTATCCCACAGACTGGACCAGATTAAATTGCTGTCTGAGAACAGAAGGAAGTAAACCACAGTCTAGTTTCCCAATGATACTGCTTTAAAAGCTCTGGTCAAATAAATTCCATTCCGTTGCATGTCCTTCATCCGCCTTCCTTTTAAGTTTGAGATTCATACCAGTCATAATTTGCATGTCAATTTCATAAGCTGTAAAAGAACTGACCTTAAATACTGATGAGAATGAACCCTTTTATTGTTATCAAGTGTGGACTCGGCTATTCAATCAAACTTATCCGGTACTGTATTTACTCGGCCAACTTCGAACACCTTTGCATCTGCAGTAGAGCCCATCAAGTGTCATTTAAAAGGCTCTCCATGTAAAATATAAAACAGATGCAGCTCGTCAGAGAAGTGTGTGGTACAAGTGCCACAAAGCCTGATAATGCAAACCCAAAGACAGAGAATTCTGTTGCACCAAAACCTTCCACACCTGATGAAAAGAGAAAAATGACACTTCTACTGTAATGAGAAACTCCACTTCTGGAGTTGAGTGATTTGGAGAGGAAGGAGAAATTTGTATTTTATGTATTGTTTGCATTTCTTGATATTTTCACATACTGTTAAAAGGTAACAATAAAACATTTTGTCTCAATAATATAGTTAAAATTTGTACCTCTGATACTGCAAAATGTGTGTGATTTGTTCTGATGAAAGATCATCAGCCTGAAATGTTTGCTCTTTTTCTCTTCAAAAGATTTCCCTGACCTGCTCAGTATTTCCAGCATTTTTGTGTCCACAGTATTTTGCTTTTCTTTTTGTGATTTGTTGAGACATAACACTTGACCATATTAACAGGTGTAGTTCATAAAATGAAAACATTAAATAAATCCACGTTTAAGCTAATTCCAAGTTGGAAATGTAACCATGTTTGTTTATTTACATAAGATGTAAAATCGTTCCAGATGAATTTCTGCACTGTTAAATCTACAGTATATTTGGTTAAATAAATGATAATTTCTAAAACAAGAGACATGCTATTGAAGCTTTTTGTCTTGCACTCATCAGGCCAGCTATGCAAGATAAACCAACAATAAATGAGAACGATAATTTATACTGCATGAGAAGAGAGTGTTGATTAGTTGGGAAGTGGACTCTGATTGGTTGAGGCATTGCCACAGAGAATTCAGCCAAGAACAGTTACTGCTAAGCTTTTTCAAATTCAAACCAGGCAGGTAAATTCTGATTGATCAAGGCATTGCCATGATGAGTGAACCAGGCAATGGTGGTTCCCCAATGTTTTTGTTTAGGTGGAAGAGGCATAATGTGTAGTAATGCTCCTTCTGTCTGCAAAGGACAGGACCCTGTGTATGAATACATGTAGCTTCTAGATTGCATAAGTGAGCACACTGTGAGCCCAACTGATAATCTTAAATTGGTTTTCAGTGTAACTTTTAGCACAATCAAGATTGTTTAGTATGTGTTGTCCAATCACTTTCTAACCTTCTAGCCCTTGCATATATCCAATATGTAGATAATGTTTGCTATATTTGAATTTGCAACTGCATGTAAGAACTAGTTGCAGATTCAAATATAGCAAACATATTACCTAGATATTGGAAATATGCAAGGGGTAGGAGGTGATTAGACAATACTTACTAAACAATCTTGATTCTTAATGGGTTTCATCTTGCACTCAAACTCACCTTTGAAATGGAGCAGGCAAATGAGCTCCCTTTCCTCAAAGTGCTAGTTGAGAAATCTGCTAAAGGGTTCTCTATTAGTGTCTGCCACAAGCCTACCTTCACTGATCAATATACATGTTGGGATTCCTACAGTTCTATGTGCTTTCAGATTGGCCTATCGGCAGCCTCATAAATAGGGCCTGAGCCATTTGTTCACCATGCAAGCTTGATGCTGAAATAGCGTGCATCAAAGCCTTCCTGCAGGTTAATGACTACCCTGATCAGATCATTGCTCACTGTATATTATGCAAACTCATGAATGAGTCTAAAGCCACCATGTTTTTTATTCATTCATGGGTTGTGGGCATTGCTGGCTAGGCCAGCATTTATTGCCCATTCCTAATTGCCCTTGAGAAGGTGGTGGTGCACTACCTTATTGAACCACTGTAGTCCCTGAAAAGTGACCAATCTACCTCAGATTACCCTGGAAGGGCAAGGTATCTCAAAAATTTGAGCAACAGGTGAAGCTAGCTGTTTCATGATGTTACTATGCTGTAGCGAGACGAGTGGTATTCGCCACTAACAGGACACTGCCATCAAGCCAAAAAGACATTCTGCCTATCACACAAATAAGTAATGTGGTGTATAAATTTCAGTGCTAGTATGATGCCAGGTATGTAGGCCATACATCCCAACTACCTGCAGATTTTATCAAATAACTCGTCCCTTCGGCTGTTCATAACAGACGAAGTACTGACCATACTCAAGCAGCCCATGCTTGCAAAACTCAAAACATACTGTCCAACCTTAGATGTGATTCCACGATTGGACAGCACTTGGTAAACAATCCTGATTATGCTAAGAGTTACACTGAAAAGCAATTTAAGCAGTCGGGCTTGCAGTTTGGCTCACTTATGCATGCTAGACACACAAAGCCCTGTCCTTTGCAGGCAGAAGGAGCATGACCATGTATTACACCTTCTCCAACTAAACAAAAGCTTGCAGGCCGTCATTGCTTGGTTCATTCTTCATAGCAATGCATTGGCCAATCAGAGTCGGCCTGTCTGGTTTGAATGTGAAACAAAAGCTTGGCAGTTAATAGTTAACTGTTCTCTGCTACATTCTCCATGGCAACGCCTCTACCAATCAGAGTCCACTTGCCAACCAATCGACACTCTCATGCAATAGAAATTGTTGTTCCCTTTACTGTTGGTTTATCTTGCATAGCTATCCTGATGAGTGTAAGATAAAAAGTTTCAATAGCATGTCTCCTTTTTCAGCAATACTCGTGATAAATGATAAATAATTTTTACAACAGTGTAAATATTTCATAAGTACTTCACTGCCTGCAAAGTACTTTGTCATGTATTGAGATCATGAAGACACTATGCAAATATAAGTTCATTAATCATGAATAAACTTAAAAGGATACAAGTATCTATGCTCTACACCCATGTCTCATTTACAATTAAAGAAAATATGGAAAGTATCATCTTGAGGATGATATTGTGATGACTGGGACTTATAACTACAGTTCAATGTTACGTTGAATATTTCATGAGAATAGGAATGCAGATTCTCTAGCTGAACAAATGTTGGTTGGTGAAGCGTCCAGCAAACAAGCAGAGGAACTGGGAGTTTCCTTTATGAGAAATAGACTTAAAAATCCAGACTTAGAGAAAAGGCTGCTGTTTGCACACATGGGTGTTCACAAGATTATATTTTACATACAAGATCTACCAGCAGACATTCTTTGGATCAAGGAATGGGAACACAAGAAGTCACTAACGAGTTCCTTGTGATAAATCCCATCTGTCGAATGGCAGGCTTTGAACCACCACAGCAAGAGTAGTCCTTGCTAAACAAGTTCAAGATGGGCCAGGTACTCTGTGCAGCCATCCACCAATGCTGGGGCCTCAGTACAAACACCTTATGGACTTGTGCGAGACACAAATATTACTGAGGAATGTCCCCTCTATAGACTAAGTGGTGGACTAATCACCTTAAACTCAACAAATGCGGAGGCTATTGCATTCAGGGATTTGCATTCACTAAATAATAATGTTACATTAGGAGATTGTCAGCTTTAGTACCTCTGAATAGGTTCCAGATAAGGGCCAGTTCTTGCGATTCTCTTGGCATGATACTAATTTGGATGTGGTCAGAAATGGAATCTGGATTTCAGAGAATTCAGACTCCTTTTGATGTATAAAGAGGTCAAAGCTTTACTTTGAATGAACAAGTTTATTTCAGACAGTGTGGGAAAACAGCTGCAGGGTTGAAATTAAATATGTTGAGTTTTTGCAATTAAATCACAGATGATTATGGTTTCTTTTCAAAGAAGCATAGAATGGTTACAGCATAAAGGACATTTGATCTTTTGTGTCTGTGTTGGCCCTCTGAAGAAGCAATTCAGCTTGTGCCACTCCTTCCTTTTCCTCATAGCCCTGCAAACTTTTCCTTTTTGGATAATGATCCAATTCACTTTTGAAAGCCTTGGGAAACCCTGCCTCCACCACACTCTCAGGCAGTGCATTCCAGATCCTGACCACTCGCTGCATACGTTTTTTTTCCTCATGTCACCATTGCTTCTTTTGTCAATTACCTTAAATCCGTGCCCTCTGGTTCTCAATCCTTCAATAATAAGGGTAATTACAAAGGAATGAGGGCAGAGTTGGCTGGAGTGGACTGGGAAAGGAGTTTAGCAGAAAAGACGGTTGATGAACAATGGCAGACATTTAAGAAAATAGCTCATGACTCACAACAAAGATATATCCCAGTGAGAAAGAAGGATTCCAGGAAGGGGGTAAACCATCCATGGCTAACCAAGGAAGTTAAGAGTTGTATCAAATTCAAAGAAAAAATGTACGATGTGGCAAAGATTAGTGGTAAGCCAGAGGATTGGGAAAGTTTTAAAAGCCAACAAAAGATGACTAAAAAAAATGAAGAGGGAGGAAATAAACTTTGAGGGTAAACTAGCAGGTAATATAAAAATGGGCAGTAAGAGCTTCTTTAAATATATAAAAAGGAGAGATGCCAAAGTGAACATAGGCCCCTTAGAGAATGAGGCTAGGGAAATAATAATGGGGAACCAGGAAATGGCAGAGGTGTTGAATAAATACTTTGCATCAGTCTTCACAGTAGAAGACACTAATAGCATTCCAAAAATACTAAATAATCAAGCAGCAAAAGGCAGGGAGCAAATAAATACAATAACTATCACTAGAGAAAAGGTATTAGGGAAACTGATAGGGCCAAAGGCCGATAAGTCCCCTGGACCTGATGGGTTGCATCCTAGGATATTAAAGGAAGTGGCTACAGAGATAGTGGATGCACTGGTGATAATCTTCCAAGAATCCGTAGATTCTGGGAATATCCCAGAGGATTGGAAAACTGCTAATGTAACACCCTTATTCAAAAAGGGAGGAAGACAAAAAACAGGTAACTATAGGCCAGTAAGCTTAACATCCATCATTGGGAAAATGCTAGAGTCTATTATAAAGGATGTAATAGCAGAGCATTTAAAAATGCATAATATAATCAAGCAGAATCAGCAAGGCTTCATGAAGGAGAAATCATGGTTAACAAATTTATTAGAATTCTTTGAGGAGGGAACAAGCAAGATAGATAAAGGGGAACCAGCAGATGTAATATATTTGGACTTCCAAAAGGCGTTCGATAAGGTACCGCACATAAGGCTACTTAAAAGGTTAAGAGCCCAGGGTGTTGGGGGTAGTATATTAGCATGAATAGAGGATTGGCTAACTAATAGAAGACAGAGAGTTGGGATAAGGGGGGCATTTTCAGGATGGCAACCTGTAACTGGTGGAGTGCCTCAGGGATCAGTGCCGGGGTCACAATTATTTACAATATTTATTAATGACTTGGATCAGGGAAGTGAATGTTCTATAGCCAAGTTTGCGCATGACACAAAAATAGGCTTGAAGGCAAGTGGTGAGGATGACACAAAGAGTAACAGAGGTTAAGTGAGTGGGCAAACACTTGCCAAATGGAATATAATATGGGAAAACGTGAGGTTTTTCTCTTTGGCAGGAGGAGCTGAATATTATTTAAATGGAGAAAGACTATAGAAAGCTGCAGCACCAAGAGATTTGGGGGTCCTCATGCATGAATCACAAAAAGCTAACATACAAATTCAGCAGGTAACAGGGAAGGCAAATAGAATGTTGGCCTTCACTTCAAAGAGAATGGAATATAAAATAGGGAAGTCTTGCTAAAACTATACAAGGCACTAGTTAGACCACACTGAGAATACTGTGAACAGTTTTGGTCTCCTTATCCATGGAAATATATACTAGCATTGGAGGTTCACTAGGTTGATCCCGGGTATGGAAGGATTTTCTTATGAAGAGAGGGTAAGTACTCACTGGAGTTTAGAAGAATGAAAGGCAACCTTATTGAAACATATACGATTCTTAAGGGGCTTGACAGGGTGGATGCTGAGGGGCTGTTTCCCCTTGTGGGAGATTCTAGGACCAGAGGGCATAATCTCAGAGTAAGGGGTCGCCCATTTAAGACTGAGATGATGAGGAATTTCTTCTCTTACAGGGTGGCGAATCTGTGGAATTCTTTACCATAGAGGCTGGGTCATTAAGTATATTCAAGGCTGAGATAGACAGATTTTTAATCAGTAAGGGAGTCAAAGGCCATGGGGAAAAGGCAGGAAAGTGGAGTTGAGGATTATCAGATCAGCCATGATCTCATTGAATGGTGGAGCAGACTCGATGAGCTGAATGGCCTACTTCTGCTCTTACGTCTTATGGTCTATGGGAACAGCTTCACCCTATCTACTCTATCCATGATTTTGAATACCTCTATCAAATCTTCTCTCAAACTTCTCTTCTCCCAGGAGAACAGTCCCAACTTCTCCAATCTTTCTACATAACTGAAGTTATTTATCCCTGGAACTATTCTCGTGAATCTTTTCTGTACCCTCTCCAATGCCTTGACATCTTTCTTAAGGTGTGCTGCCCAGAACTGGTCACAATACTCAAGTTGAGGATGAGCCAGTGTGTTATACAGGTTCAATATAACCTCCTTGCTTTTGTACTCAATGCCCTTATTGATAAAGCCCAGGATGTCATAGCTTTATTCACTACTTTCTCAACCTTCAATGACTTATGCACATATCAACCCAGGTCCCTCTGCCCCTGCTCTGCCTTTAGAATTATAACCTTTATTTTATATTGTCTCACTGCATTTTTCCTACCAAAATAAATAACTTCGCTCTTCCCTGCATTGAATTTCATCTGCCACTTGTCTACCCATTGCACCAACCTGCCTATGCCCTTTAGATGTTCTACACTATCCTCTTTATGGTTCACAACAGAGTTCCCTTCTATCTGTGTACTTGTGCAACAATCCATCAAGGGCTGCACACTACTATTACAGCTGTGCACATCCTGATGGTTAAATGAGGTTTACTGTCACTCTAGCCCACAAGCAAAGAACTGCAAGACTCCCCCATGATAGGAAATGAACAAGAGCTAAGCCTGACATGATTAACCAGCTGCGAATAACAGCTGAAATTCACTCGTGTCAGTTCCTGGAGCCTAAAGCTACATCACCACTTGTCTTTCCTGTGGCCTGCACGCTGCACCTTCCCCCACTCACGAGGTGTCAGCTGTGGCTCAGTTCATAGAACCCTCGCCTTTGAATCAGAGGGTTGTGGGTTCATGTCCCACTCCCGGAAACCAAGAACTGTGATTGTACTCGAAAGAGATGCAATCTGTGACTGTTGATAACTCGAAAGAGTTTCCCCCACTCACCACTTGCCTGTTGCTTTCCGCTCCCCCGCCACTGCTTCTCTCTTGCTCGCTGCTTCCATCCCCAACCCCCTGTTCTCCGACTCTCCCCTGACCCTCTCGCTTGTCCCTCTCCTGACTCCCGCACTCACCACTTTCCCTTACCCCTCACTCGCCGCTTCCCTCCCAGACCCTCCCATTCAGTGCTTCCCTCTCACTTGCTGCATCACCCCTTCCCTCCCACTCATCTTTTCCCCCTTTTCTCCTGCTTGCTGATCCCCCCCCTTCCTGTCCCCCACTTCCCCCCATACCCCACCTGCCCCCAACTCGGTGCTTCCCTCCCGCTCGCCGGTGAGCAGGGGAACAAGTGACAAGTGGACGAGCAGGAGGGTCGGGAGGGAAGCAGTGAGTGGAGAGACGTGACAAATCAGGAGAGGAGGTCAACTGGAGGCTTGAAGCAGCGAGCATTATGTAAATTGAAAGAGTTATGCCTGGATTTTTGCTATGATGGAGAGCCTCTCCAAGGTTTGCCGAGGCAGCTGGCCATTTAAATCACCAGCTGCCTCCACTGAAGTGAGATTTTGGAAGACCAGGTGTGTGGATTCCAGAGTGTACAGATTAGAACATAAGAGGAGATCTGAACTTGGAGGAGGCATTTGGATACCCCTTTGGAGAGGTAAGGTAACCCTCTGGATAGGATAGACGTAAAGCACCCTTTGGGATTATTAAAAATGACCATGATTGTGTACTTTTTACGCACAAACTCATTGGAATTCTCAAGCTGCCAAAGAGCTGTCCTGCTGTCAAGGAACTGTTCATCTGTCAAGGAACTGTTAAAGAGCTGTCCAGCTGTTAAGGAACTGTCCAGATGTCAAGGAACTGTTAAAGAGCTGTTCAGCTGTCAAGGAACTGTCCACCTGTCAAGGAATTGTTAAAGAGCTGCCAAGTTGTCAAAGAGCTGTCCAGGAATTATCAAAGCTGTCAAGGAACTGTCTAGGTGAGTTGGCATGGAAGGGGAAAGGGCAAAGGATGGTGGATGAGGGCCTAGGTTGGCATCAGTTGGCACTAAGTTGGCACTGGGGTATGGGGCAAGGGTGATTGGATACAGGGGCACTAAATTGACATAGGGGCGTAAGGGGGTGTGGGAGCATGCATTGGCATAGGTTGGCATGGATGGGACATAGTGAGTGTGCAGGGGATGAGGGTTGGAGAAATTGTTTTGTTTTATTATTGTTTTATATTTATTTAAACATACTGCCTTGTGCACAGCCCACCTCCACACCCAAAAACCTCTACATTCATTCCAGGGTCTCACTCACTGACTCCAGTTTCAGCCTGCTCCCTCTGACCGAAAATCCAACTGCAGGTAGACTTTTTTAAAAGATCAAGTTTGCCAAGCTGGGAAATCTCCCACTTGGCGAACCTGACTCAGGGACAAAAATCTGGGCCTAAGAATTCGTAAGAGGATTTTTGGGCCATTTAATACCACTGATATGGTCACTCTGCTGCAGTTGGCTTTGTAGAATTATTAAAGGAAGATTGATCCCATGGACATTTGACACATTAAAATCACCAAGGCCATTGTTAGGAAGTTTGTGAAAAGTTTTGGACTCCTAGCCCCAAATAATAGTGCAAAGTTTCTTGAGGTTATCTGATGAGACATTTTAAACTATGCATACTTCCCATTCTACCACTCCCCAGCTCCCCGTTGTATACATTTTGAACCGGTTTATTACTTCACAATTCATCTTAAATGTCTACCACTTCATCCCTGCTGTCTTATGTTTTAACCCATTTTTTCCAGTCTACTTTAGCCAACTCTGTCTTCATACCTTTGTAGTTACCTTTATTTACTTTTAAGACACAAGTTTCAGACCCAAGTTTCTCACCCTCAAACTTGAATGTGAAATTCTATCACGTTATAATTGCCCTTTCCTAACTGATCCTTCACTATGAGCTTTTTAATCATCCCTGTCTCATTACACATTATGAGGTCTAAAATAGTCCTCTTGATACCTGTACCCTACACTGTAAATATATACATAGTTCAGTAATGTTAATAAATACTTCTTGGTAACTTCTACACAACTGCTTAATGGTGTCTAAACAGCACACACCACAGGTAGCAACAACCCAACAAAACATGGTGGCAGCTGGGAATGAAAATCCACATCCTCTGTGAAAAGGTTGAAGAAATCAAGAAAAGGACACCGGCAACAAATTTCTGCTCTGAAACAACCTCACTCAAGAAGCGAGAAGCTGAGAAAACTCACCTGAAAAGCTCACAAAGGGCACTGGAAACAGAACAAAAGGCAGAAGTTAAGCTTGAGCTAAAGTCTCCACTGAATCCCTGTGGAAGCAGCTTCAATAAAGCTGAGCTAGCAGCCAGCAGCCTGCAGGGTGAGATGCAACTTTTTTAAAGTTCCGGGAAAGTCAGTCCTGTGAACCATTTTTTGCAAAACCAGTCAGGCAGAAAACTCAGTTGTATGTTCGTCACTAGCTTGACCTCCGACTCGGCGCCCTCTCCACATGGCTTCCGAGTCGGAAGTGCCACTAAAGAAAGAAAAAGAAATGATCGCTATTTTGCAGCTTCCTCCTCTTCCTGGGCCATCACCACCATTTTGAAAGTCACGCCCAAACCCTGAAGCATGCGAAAATCTTCTTCTCAGCAATACCAGCGGTGCCATGTTGAAATCTTCCGCTGTCTTAAAGGAACACCCACATTTAAAATTTTTTTAACCATGGATCACAATTTTTCCCTACCACCCCCAATGTGCTGTATCTATGGCCCTGACTAGTCTTATAATTGGAGTTATTGGGGGTAAAAGTTCCTCAGATATAGTGCAGCTGCAGGATTAAATAAAAAGTTGGAGGCAGAACTAGTCAGCACATTAGTTTATTCAATTGATTGTAGATGATATCATTGCCAGGCAAGCCATAAAAGAATCATCTGCTACGTTTGAAGATGTTTTAAAATCTTTCAACCTCTTTTTCAACCTGTGATCCATCAAGATCTTGCAACGTGCCAAATTTAACAGGAGAGTCCAGCAGCCTGGGGAGCCTGTTGATTCCTTTATCAACAACACCTACCCCATGGCAGAGGGATGTGAATATGGAGATCTGAAATCCAAATTAATCCGACATGGAGTCATGGTGGGTGTCCCGGACAGTTTGCTCTCTGATCTTCTCCAAACCAAAGATTGACCTCACACATGGCATCCAGCTGTTCAAGCAGCAAGAACAACATTGGGCCTTTCTTAGAGGTGTGAACACTTCATGGGCAGAAGCCACACTTTGGTCCACCACATCTGGCCCAGAAGTGCAGGGGCCATCCGAGCCAGGGTAAGCCAACCCCCAACCGCTCTGCTGAACGACTGTGCCAGCGCTGCAGGGTGAAGCGCACCTACAGGAAAGATCAATGTCAAGCCAGTGCTGCTAAATGGTTCCACTGTCACAAACAGTGGCATTTCAGCAGGCTATGCCAGTCATGCCCTCCGCACTGCGCAGACAAACTGAAAGCCATCCACAAAGTCAAAGCCACCGACCCAGGAAACACACGGCCCTTCTTCCTGGGTAACATCAGATGATGCGGCTTTTCCTTCTGGAACGCCAGCATCTCAGTGAATGGCCATCTAACCAATTTCAAGTTAGGTTCCAGTACCAGAGTGACCATCCTATCGGACGAGGAACTGTGGCTCCAATGTGCTGGGCCTGAACCATGGACTCTCCACTCTACGGTGCAGGGGGAGTCCAATTCCTGGTCATTGGAATGATTCAGGAGCCATAAAGGTATGATGACAGATCACAGAAGTTATGTATGTCATTTGAAATCAACTCTTTTCACTCCTCAGTAGAGACGTCTGGATAGCTCTCAATCTCCTTCAACTGGCAGAAAATGTGAAGACAACCACAGTCCCCACAGAGCCAGAAACCCATCCTCCTAAAAGCCCAACTATGAAGCAGCAACCCAATGTTGACTTTGTTTATAACCCCTCTTTCCTGTTTGCAGATCAGGTCTGTTCTTCTCCTTTTCAAGTCCCTGAACCGAACCAAGAGCCAGACCAACCCACAGTGCAGGAGATTACCACAGCACCCCCAGTGGAGGTGATGCCAAAGCCAGAATAACTTCCAGTAGAGCCTCTGCCTCCACCAGGGACCACAGTGCAGTCGGTAGAGATGACAACCTACACACAGACCCAGCATCTACCAGCTAGTGTGATGAAACCACATAGCGCACTGGAACCAGGTAGCAGCCGGATGCAAACACTACTCAACAAGGGTGAGCCACCTCTACACTCTTCTTCCATCCACAGGACGGCTTCCCCTCAACCCCAGAAGACTTCCAGATGCCAGAAAAGGCGGAGGAAGGTAAAGAAGGGACACAACAGCCAGCTGGATGGATACCACTCCTGTCCACCCAGAAAGGAACAACCACCACTCACGGTACCAAATCATCACCACAGGAACCTGATCGACCAGGCATAGTGCATAGTGCAAAGTGCATGAGGTCATGTCTGCATCCAGCTGCAACCACTGGTTCACCACCAAGATGAACAGCCCCTAGATCCTACCACTCTCCTGACCAGAAGGCAAATGAGACATGGCAGGGGTACAAGACCTCCAGACCACCTCAACTCCTGATTTCAGACTTGATGGGGGGAGATGGGGTAGTATGAACTCTGTCAATGCATGCTGTTAATATTGTAATGTAAATCATGAGTAGCTTAGATTTAGAATAGTTGTAGTTGCAACACTGAAGTTAAGTACACAAGACTTATAACAACCGAAGACTTGAATCAAACTGAACGTAACTGTTGTCAGTCTATATCCAGGGGATAAAGACTTGGGGGGAGGTATAGTAGAAGGGTCCGGTAACTTAACCTGAGACTGAGTACAGCACCGCCCACCGGTGGTGTAAGAAGGCACATGACCTAGGGCGTAGGTCAGTGCAGAGCTAGGTAGAAACATATAAGGAAATTGGGCAAGTCTTCTCCATACCTGTACCCTACACTATAAATATGTACATAGTTCAGTAATGTTAATAAAGGCTTCTTGGTAACTTCTGCATAACTGCTTAATGGTGATTAAGCACCACAGGTAGTGACAACCCAACAAAATACTGAGGACAAGGATGATGGTGGCACTTGTTTGGGAACAGAGGCTTAAGTCAGCTGATCAAGTATTACCTAAGCCACTCTGATCAGTGATATCCACTGCTGGAGATATGAGAGTGGCTCAAGTTTGCAGATGTATTTGGGAGACATGTAGTTTGTCCCTGGTCATTGTCACACTGGGGGTATACAATAATCTGATAGGCATTCCATGGGAAAAGCCAGGCCATCAATCAGCTAATAACAAGATCTAGATACAAGCAATTCAACTGAACTGTTTGGATCTAGTGCCCGTGAATAAGTCTCTTTTGATCCATTTGGCCCTGGACCAGCCATTGTCACTCTGAGTTACAATTGGATAGTTTTGGAGAAAATGTAGATTCTCCAAATAAAAAGAGGGTCATTTTCACTCTCCGAATGACCTGGAATTCCCCAGTGTGCCCGAGGTCAGACTAGCAGCCTTTAACCCAGGGGTAGGTGAGAAATATGGTTTGCAAGCCCAGTACAAGATTAACTAGATCCATCTTCAGACACAATATTCTGTACATTCTGGACTACATCAAGGTGGATCATCCACTGGCCAGGGTGGAAACACAGAGCAGTTGTTTCTCCTGACTGTTACGTTCCCACACAGAACAAATGTGGCACCAGGGATCTCACTCCATGATTCATGCACCAATGGAGAAAACAATGGGCGGAGTCTTATCCTAACTGACCTGCCCACAGCAGGGAAGTCAGTCAAGGGTTGGGAACCAGTTTGATTCAGTAGTGGATGCTGTTGTGGCTAATTCAGCCACAGAATTAGCATCCTTCTCCGCTGATTCCCGACCAACCAGAGCGGGTGGATGGAATGACGTGGTAAATCTGTGAAAGGAAGTATTTCTCATGAGGCTCAGGCTTTTATGGCAGGTCACTGCTGACATCTGCAGCATGTGGACAACATTTAACCCAGGCAGGGGATAGAATAACTGAAAGGTTCATTGATTCCTGAGGCTTCTGCAACCACAGGAATGAAAAGTAAAATGGAGACTTAGCTGGAGGTCCTTGTTGCAGGATCGCTGAGGGACTGAAATGAGGTGATATTTGTCAAGGATCAGAGGAAGAAGCCAATAGCTTAAACCAAGCAAACATGGATATAAGTGGCCGAGGAAGTGAGCAGCAGGGGTGTTAGCCCCTTGAACCTGGAGACAATGACCCATGAGGTTCAAGAGCCTCAGGAGGTGGGGAATGCTGAGAGGTATAACTCCTTCAGGTGCCACCTGCTCCATGAGGAAGGAGTTCTTGTTCCAGGAGGCTGCAGATGTCAGCAACGACCTGTCATGAAAGCCTGAGACTCCTCAGACACTGGAGCTCATACATGACAAAAGAGCTGACCCTCTGCCTGTAGACACTGTTTTGGGGCCTCACCTCCTCCCAGCTGGATGATGGTGTCCATCACCTCTGCCCTGTGGAGGGGAATGTGCCTGAGGAGAAGGCAGCTGGTCTGCTGCTGGTTTTGCTGCTGCTGCCACTGGTACTGTTGGTATTGGTGTTGCTGCTCCTCTTGTTCCTCAGCAGAGGACCAGGATCAAGCTGCATAAGCTGCTCCCATGATATGATGTAGGCTGACAGCAGGGAAGTACAGGTCAAGGTGAGTGAGGTCCAAGACAAGTGAACTGACTTCAAAAAGTTGGAAGCCACCTGTCAAGCAGCAAAAGCACAGCATCAGGAGAAATGCTCTGAGAAGCAGCCTCTCACCTGCAGCCCTTCAGTTTCACTGTTTGAAGGCTTCCCAGCCTATCAGTTCCACTGGTTAAGCTCTCCCTGCTGCTCTCTCACCTTGTTGAACCTGGTGATTTCCACTCAGCTCAGGAACTCGTCGTAAGTTCAGAATTAAACCAAGAAGTGATCAGGTCAGAATCCCATCTGGACATCACTATTCGGGGCTTTAGCAACCAGCACACACCTGCACTCACCTTCCCTTGGCAGTTAAAATCTGCCCAGTGTGTCACATTGACAGAGGTGGGTGACCCACGCTGTTTGTGGACTAACTGTTTGCTACTAACACTGTGTGTCTAGGGACACAGTCTTACGGTCAGTCAGTAAAACGTTCTTTTACCCACCTGCTACCACACTTAGTGCAAATCTGCGGCATTTGCACTCACGGTGTGAGGAGAATTTCAGTTGCACTGCTGCCTCCTTTGATGTTTCTCTACTGGCATTGATTGGTTTTTGGTCAGGATTTGCTCTCTCTTGTATTAGATCCACTTGCTTTTGGGTAGTTTTGATAAGGGCCCCATTCCTTCTACTCATCCTGATACAAACTCTGCATCTGTGGCAGAATAGAAAATTAAACACGGAAAGTAATGGGTTACAACAAGTATTTTATAGCTCCCCTCATATTGTAAAACCGTTTAACCCATAAATACTGAATACAAATTCTGGGTACCAAACTGATTGGCTTGTTTAGTTTCATGTAATGTTACTGTTTCCAGTTTAGTATTAAAGGCAGAAGATGCCATTGATTCTGGATGGACAACTAACAATTTCTTTGAGTAGTTTTACTGTTATTGTCTCCATAGCTATTAGTTCTAACCATCTGTGTGAAGAATTTATTCAACTCCCATCCTTCACTCTTCAAATCTTGACCCTGAGTTCCAAGCATTGGCGGATAATTTGAGAAACTGATTATTCACTTGTTCACTCACTCCATCTCAACCTCTGGCCTTATTTAGTCCCCTCCCAGTCAGTCAGCAGCCTGACTCTGACATGTTTCGGAGTTCCAGCACTGTGCCTAGGTGCAGATCCTTGAGGTCGCCCCCAAAACAGTGCTGTGGGTGTAAGTCTACCACATGCAGCGGATACTGAACCCAGCTCAGCACAACCCTCTCAGGGTGAACTAGACATGAGCAATAAATACTGGCCTGCCCAGCGAAGGCCACTTACCATGAATGATTCAATGCAGTAATTACATGCAGAGTTTGGGTAGGGGTGGTGGTGCCAGGGGGGAGACCTAACTGTTGTGTTAAGTGACCCTGAGGAGGGCAGCAAGGCACTCGTCTGAGAAGCAAGGGGCACAGTGCCCCGCCGACCTGCCCTCCTGTCTGGCCCGATCACCAGCAGTGCTCTCGGGAGCCCTTCTGCTGGCCGTGGTTGACAGGCCTTTGGAAGGCTGCCTGCGCACCCTTTAAACAGGCCGCCGGGTCGCCACTGGACCCGGCGGTCAGTGCAGTCCCACTGCCGCCCGCCCACTCCTGCTGTCCTCGGGAGCCATGTTTCACGCTGAGTGGGCCTTAATTGGCCTGCGTAAAATGGCGGCGTGGACCCGAATGCAGGCGGCGATTGGCTTCACGCTTGCCCTCGCCCGCTCCCGATTGGCCCGCCTGACAGGGAGAAAATTCTCCCCCAGGGTTCAGGCACCCAACTACCTATGAACAATCAGATGGAAGATTTACTCATGGCAACAAATGTAACTATTCCACCTACTGTGTAGCAGTAATACTGAGTTTGTACTGTGTGCCACAAATTACAATACCAGATAACCATGTTGGAACAAATCTTTCAGCTTCTGCAAACTTTCATTGAATCCATCAGTTGATGAGATTGCCATTGTCCACTATCCCTTCATAAAGTAAACTTATTCATTTCCTCTAGGCGATCACATTCACTCCTAGACACATCAGTCAGTTAGTAACAGTCAGGGTAGCTCCATTTCCTTCACTTAAACTAATTTTGCAGCCTCCAGCCTCAAATTTACCCAGTTTACAAGCATATTGTAATGTTTGATCTCACTGCGATGTGCATTGTGAGGCTGACACTTGCACTGTGATTTTGCAGTTTGACCCGTCAGTTAAAGAGTCCACACCTTGATGAATTTGTGTTCGGCAAAATCTTGGGCTTCATTGAGAATGCAGTGCCACGCTGTGCTAGAATTTCCATGTGATCACACCCCAGAGAACAGGGAACTTGAGTGATTGGAACCATTGGGACTCTTTGACTCCTACAGTTAAGGTTAATGAGTTGCATACATTTACAGAACGGGGGTGGGGGGGTGGGGGGCACCAAATTTAAGGACAGGTAGAGGCTAGTTGGTGAGGGACAACAGGGAAGTACCTGAGAATGGGGCAGTATAACCATCAGTAACTAGGCTCCATGACCCAGGCTACCTATAAGCAATAACCTTGAAGATTTACTGGTGACAGCAACTTCAACTAATCCAACCTACAATGCATCAATATTGTTGAGCCAGTTATATATATTGCCCATTGAACAATTTGATCATATTGCTCATTAAATTACAATACAAGGTAGCCATGTTGAGACAAACCATTCAATGTCTACAGCCTTCTTTCTAATCCACCAGTTGATGTTCCACCAATGAAGAGGACATGAGGAATTTGCAGATGGATATAGATCGGTTGAGTGAGTGGGCAAAGATCTGGCAGAAGGAGTATAATGTGGGAAAATGTGAAGTTCACTTTGGCAGGAAAAATAAAAAATACAGAATATTACTTAAACAGAGAAAGACTGCAGAATTCCGAGGTGCAGAGGGATCTAAGTGTTTTAGTACATGAGTCACAAAAAGTTAGTATGCATGTACAGCAAGTAATTAAGAAGGCTAATGGAATGCTATCCTTTATTATGAGAGGGATTGAACATAAAAGTAAGGATGTTATGCTCCAGTTATATAGGGCATTGATGAGACCGCATCTCGAATACTGTGTGCAGTTTTGGTCTCCTTCTTTAAGGAAGGGTGTAAATGCATTGCAGGCGGTTCAGAGGAGATTTACTAGATTGATACCTGGAATGAGCGAGTTGTCTTATGAGGAAAGGTTAGACAGACTGGGCTTGTTTCCAACTGGAGTTTAGTAGATTGAGGGGTGACTTGATTGAAGTATATAAGATCCTGAACGGTCTTGACAAGGTGGACGTGGAAAGGATGTTCCCTCATGTGGGTGAGTCCAGAACTAGGGGGCACTGTTTTAAAATTAGGGGTCACCCTTTTAGGACAGAGATGAGGAGAATTTTTTTCTCCCAGAGGGTTGTGCGACTTTGGAACTCTCTGCCTCAGAAGGTGGTGGAAGCGGGGTCATTGAATATTTTTAAGGCGGAGGTAGATCGATTCTTGTTTGATAAGGGAATCAAAGTTTTGGAGGAGTTGATGGGAATGTGGATTTCTAAACACAAATAGATCAGCCATGATCTTATTGAATGGTGGAGCAGGCTTGAGGGGCCGAATGGCCTCCTTCTGCTCCTATTTCCTATGTTCATATGTTGCCATTGGTCATGCTCCCTTCATGAAGTAAACCTGTTCAGTTCTCCTAGCCAGCTACCTTCAATCCTAGATAGATCAGCCAGTTAGTAACAGTCTGTGCAGTTTGATTAGATTCACTTATTTTTAAACCTAATGTATGTAATGTCTGATCCCACTGTGATCCTCACTGTGAGGCTTGCTTTGTGATGTTGCCATTTGACTCAACCAGCTAAAGGCCTCACTTTGATGAAAGTGTTGGACAAATTCCCTTGGGTTTTATTTAAGTCACAATGACAGAATGAGCTGGAATATAGAAACAGATTCCCATGTGGTTGCAACCCAGTGAGCATGGCGGGTGGCCAATGGTGATGAATTCTTTGCCTTCTCCTTTTCTTTGTGGAGGATGATTCCAATACTTCAATGTCCTGTGAAGCAGTGCTTGTGCTCCCTGGGTTTGGGCACTGTAGGACTGAACACTCCAGATCATCGGTGGTGCTGGTCAAGAACTGCACTGATGCTGGCTTGGTGCCAGAGTCAAGAGAGTCCATCAGTATTGTTGGGGGCCTTAGATGGAGCTGAATTAAATTGTTGCTGGGCTATATGTGTTGTTGGGGCCAAGGCTTTTCAACAAGTCCTTGCCAAGAAAAAGGCTATGGGAGATGAACCAGCTCCATTAAGCTATATCCTGTACCTGCTGGTGGCAGGGGGTAAATGTCTACCTGGGGTTTTAAAGTTGGTCTAGCAAACATTAATAAAAAATGTTTGCCCAACCTCCAGAAATTCAAAAAAAAATGGCATGGGAGATCTCCAGATGTTAAGTAGCTGAATATAGTTACGGAACAGGGCATGTGCACCAAACTCACAGCGCGGCAGCAGGATGATCAGTCAGGGTCTCCAAGGGGAGACCTGAGAGTGCGGCTGATTAACCATCAGAAATCAGGCTCCAGAGGCCCAGCTACGTATGAGCAAACAAATGGAAGATTTACTCATGACAACAAGTACAACTACTTCACCCTACTGTGCAACAGTATTATCGAGTTTATAATGCCCTTCATAAATTACAAGATAACCATGCTGAGACAAACCTTTCAATCTCCACAAACTTCCACTGAATCTATCGGCTGGTGACGTTACCGTTTTTCATGCTCCCTTCACAAAGTAAACTTAATCAATTCTTCTTGTCGACCACATTCACTCCTAGATAGATCAATCAGTTACCTATTGTGATGCTGGATCTGACTGCGATAAGCTTTGTGAGGGTGAGACTTCCCGCGCGATGGCATTGTTTGCCTCATGCAGTTAAAGTGCATCACTTTGATGAAAGTGTTTCTCCAACACCCTGGGACTTTACTTAGGTCACAATGACATAATGAGCTAGAATGTAAAAAGAGGTTTCCATGGGAGCCAGAAAACAATGTCTGAGGGCAATGAGCAGTGATGGGAATATTTTGCCATCCCTTCTCATGGTAGAGAATGATTCAATTGCTCCAATGTCCTTCTGAAACAGAACTTGTGTTTCGTAGGTCTGGGCTGTCATAAAGCTGAGCATTCCTGATCATTGATGATGCTGAATATCATTGATCAGGATGCGTTGATGCTGGGTTAGTATCAATAAGACATGAGAGTTGATCGGTGCTGGTGGGGGTCTGACATGGAGCTGAATCCAATTCCAATGTAGTTTACGTGTTGATTAGGTCAAGGCTTTTCAACAAGTTATTGTCCCAGAGACTGCCTCTAGTGATTGAACCAGTTGTCTTAGCTATATTTTGTACATGCAGGGAGCAGGTGGTGGGGGGAGCAGTTGGCCTTCCTGGGAATTTTGCGTGGGGCCAAGTAAAGACTGGTACCTGTTTCCCAACCTCAGGTAAAGACAGGAAACTGTTTCCCACCTTCAGGTAAAGACTGGTAGCTGTTTCCCACCCTCAAACTGACACCAGCAATACCATGGAATATCTATCATTGATGTTAAGTAGATGCACATTTACAGAAAAGAGAGTGAGCACCAAATTCGAGGACAGATAGCAGCTAGTAGGTGAGGGACAACAGGAAAGTACCTGAGAATAGAGCTGTATAACCATTAGTAACTGGGGTTCCAGAACACAGACTAACTATATGCAACAATATTGAAGATTTATGAGCAACTGCAAAGTCAACTATTCCACCCAATGATACACCAGTCACACTGGGTCAGTTTTACTGATCACATTACTTATGACATTCTAAATTACATTACCAGGTAACTATGTTAAGACAAACCATTCAATGTTCACAGCCTTCCATCTAATCTATTGGTTAATCATGTTGCTACTGGTCACACTCCCTTCACAAAGTAAACCTGTTTAGTCCTTCTAGCCAACCACCTTCACTCCTAGACAGATCAGCCAGTTAGTGACAAATCGGTGCATTTCCATCTCTTTCACTGAAAGCAGTTTTACAGCCTCCTGCTTCAAATATACCCAGTTTATAAACCCATTGGGCAGGATTTTTGGGTGATCGGGTGGACGCGGTGGGCGGGCCCGGGAACAGCTGGGAAACAGGCCACCACCCACGATCGGCCCCCTTGACTGTGATCCCACGCTGGCTGGCAATTAATGGCCAGCCTGCATGAAACGTGCGCTGAAAGGCCCAGCGCTGCCGGGATGGGGGCAAGAGAAGAGTGAGCATTGAAGTCAACACGAGCGCAGGGGAGCGTGCAATGAAAGCTCTCTGAAGGCAGAGAGCTGTCTCACAGAGCTGAAGAGTTTTAAAGCCAAAAACAAAGGTTATGAAATTCTGAAAAAAAATTTCCAGCCTTAAGAATTACTCACCTAAACACATCGATGATAAAAATTCTGCCCAAACATTCTTATATTTTAAAAAATTAATATCGGAAATCTCATCCCTCCCTTGAATGAGGTTTCCTCAAAAATCCAAAGGCTACCTGGCTAATTCTTATTAAAACTCATCAGCCATGATTGAATGGCGGAGCAGACTTGATGGGCCGAATGGCCTAATTTCTGCTCCTATGTCTTATGGTCTTATGGTCTAATTCATCCACCCGCCAACCGTAACGCTGGACGGGCAGCAAAAACTCCAGGTCAATTACTACATTAATGGCTTTAATAGGCCTCTTAATTGCCAGCAGGCACACTACCGACTCTTCTGCATGCCTGCCGACTGAAATATCAAGTGAGTGTATGATAACGTCGGCTTGCTCGCCCAACGTCATTGTGTGCTATTTTATGCCTGATCGTGTCCCTTGGGTTTCATTAAGATCACTATGACTGAATGAGATAGCATGGAATAGCAGGTTTCCATATGGTCATAGCCCAGTGAACATGATGGGTGGGAATGGGCAGTGATGGGATTATTTGTAATAATCCCCCACATGAACATAAGAAACAGGAGCAGGAGTAGGTCATTTGTCCCCTCGTGCCTGCTCCATCATTCAATAAGATCATGGCTGATCTGATGATGGCCTTAACTCTACTTTTCTGACTGCTGCCATAACCTTTGACTTCCTATAGATCAAATATCTGTCTAACTCAACCCTGAATATGTTCTCTGGAGTGAAGAATTCCAAAGATTAGTAACCATTGGAAAGACGAAATTCCCCATTTCTGTCTTAAGTGGAGACTCCTTATTTTAAAGCTGTACTTGTTTGCTGTAGATTCCCCCGTGAGAAGAAACATCTTCGTAGCATCTACCCCTTCAGGCCCCCCCAGAATCTTATATGTTTCAATAAGATCACCTCTCATTGTATGAAACTCCAATGATTAGAGGCACAACCTGCTCAACCATTCTTCATAAGACAACCCCTTCACCACGACAATCAACCTACTGAACATTCTCTGAACTGCCTCCAATGCAAATATATCCTTCCTTAAATAAGGAGACCAAAACCATATGCAATACTCTAGGCCATATCTCAACAATGCCCCATAAAGTTGTAACAAGATTTTCCCACATTTATACTCCAGCCTCCTTGCAGTAAAGACCTACATTCTATTTGACTCCCTAATTACATGTTGTGCCTGCACGCTAATTTTTTGTGATTCATGTACGAGGACATCTAGATCCCTCTGTTCTGCAGAATCTCTCCATTTAAATAATATTCTGCTTTCTTATTCCCACCAAAGTGGACAACCTCATTTTTCCCCACATTATACTCCATCTGCCAAATTATTGTCCACTCACTTAACCTACCTAAATCCCTTTGCAGGCTCTTTGGCCGGAAGTTTCCAGCACCTCATGCCGGCAGAATCTTCCAGTCCCACTGAAGTGAATGGAGATTTCAATGGCTCGCCGGCCCTGGCCCGGGGTATCCCCGGTGGGGGGGGGAGTGTGCAGTTGGTGGGAGGGGGCTGGAACATTCTGTTCTATGTATCCTCCTCACAACATGCTTTCCTATCTATCTTTGTATTATTTATTTTTATTCATTAATGGGACGTGGGCTCCACTGGCTGGTCCAGCATTTATTGCTCGTCCCTTGTTGCAGAAGGTGGTTGTGATCTGCCTTCTTGAATTGCTGCAGTCCATGTGGTGTAGGTACACCCATGGTGATGTTAGGGAGGGAGTTTCAGGATTTTGACCCAGCGACAGTGAAGGAACGGTGATATATTTCCAAGTCAGGATGGTGATTGACTTGGAGGGGAACTTCCAGGTGGTGGTGTTCCCAGCTATCTGCTGCTCTTGTCCCTGTAGATGGTAGTCGTCATGGCTGTCGAAGGAGCCTTGCTGAATGTATTGTTCAGTCCCTATGACATGAAAAGAAATCCAACACTGTATGTACCAAAACTTTATGCTTTTGCTATTTTTAAAATAGACTTTCTGCTGGATCAAAATGGGAGGATGCTACAAGTCACATGACCACAGGATTGGTCCTTTGTTCTGGGAGCTACTAACAGTGATTACAAGAAGAAAAGAATTCCTCTCTCAATCCTTGGAATCTCAAACCTCATTACACAGATCCCTTGTAATCACAAAACCAGGGGGCTCACAGATCGAAACTTATTATGCCTGCAGAGCTGCTAAGAGACTCATCTCACAACTAGGACTATCCAGGTCCGTTTCTAAAAGGGACCATTGGGGGGACAAAGGGACATCATTTGCACCTCGATAAGCTTACCCTTCCAGTGGAGTCAGAGGGTCTGCCTAGACAATGACCTGACACAGGCCCTCAAATGGATGGCAACACTTTCAACAGCTAATGACAGGGATATTTTCAGTTCTGAAATCAAAGCCAATTCCAGATACTGGATAAACACACTTTTTGAAATCATTGTGGAGAAAGAAGATCACATGGCTAGAGTGACCATTTTGAAATCTTTATAATCCTTTGAGAACTGAGAAATCCTTAGACTGCTGTTTTAACACCAACTGGAGAGGACTCCAGCAGCCCTGCTGAGCAAGCAGTCATATACCACCTCTCAATTCCACTAAGCCTGCTTGCTCAACGCTTACCAAGTGGTCCAGCCACAGAAAGGCCCATCGTACAGCAGCATCATTTGTTTCAAGGATTTTCACATTATTATCTCCAACCAGAAACTCATCGAGACGGAATTCCACCACGAGCGAAACACCCTCTGGACTTTGACTTCTCGGACTCTGGAAATCATGTGAACTAATAGTAATTTCTGGGGTTCTCGTACTGTTGCTATCCATAATTGTAAACCACTTTTTTCTATCCCCTCCCTCCCCTTTACTGTCTACGTGTGTAGTGGATTGGGAAGTTGTGAACATTCCTACCCCGGGTTTTGAAAGTCAAGCCTGCTCTGCCATTCAATAAGATCAAGGCTGATCTAATTTTAACCAACTCCTCATTCCTGCCTACCCTGATAATCTTTCACCCCCTTGTTTATCAAGAATCTATCTACTTCTGCCTTAAAGATATTCAAAGACTGCCTCAACCACATTTTGAGGAAGAGAATTCCAAAGTCTCACAGCCCTCTGAGAGAATGTTTTCCTCATCTCTGAATTAAATGGGTGACCCCTTACTTTTAAACAGTGACCCTTAGTTCTAGATTCTCCCACAAGAGGCAGCATCCTTCTCACATCCACCCTGTCAAGTCCCCTCAGAATCTTGTATGTTTCAATCAAGTTACCTAAACTCCAGCGTACAAGCCTAGTCTGTCCAACCTTTCTTCATAAGACAACCCACCCATTCCAGGTATTAATCTAGTAAACCTTCTCTGAACTGCTTCCAATGTATTTACATCCTTCCTTAAATAGGGAGACCAACAATGTACACAGTACTCCAGATGTGGTCTCATGAATGGCCTGAAGCATAACCTCCCTACTCTTGTATTCAATTTCCCTTGCAATAAATGATAACATTCTATTAGCTTTGCTAATTATTTGTTGCACCTGCATACAAGGACATCCAGATCCTTTTGCATCTCAGAGATCTGTAAATGGACAACGTCACATTTTCCCACATTATATGCCATTTGCCAGATCTTTGCCCACTCACCTAACTTATCTACATCATTTTGTAGATCTTTATGACCCCTTCACAATTTACTTTCCTACCTATCTGTGTGTCGTCAGCAAATTTAGCAACCATATCACTGGTCCCTCCATTCAAATCATTTACATAAATTGTAAAAAGTTGAGGCCCCAGCACTGATCCCTGTGGCACACCACTCATCAAATCCTGCCAACCTGCAAATGACCCATTTATACCAACTCTCTGATTCCTGTTAGCTAGCAAATCTTCTACCCATGCCAATATGCTACCCCCTACACTGTGGGCTTTTATTTTCCGCAATAACCTTTGATGTGGCACCTTACCAAATGCCTTCTGGAAATCTAAATACAGTACATCCACCGGTTCTCCTTTATCCACAGCATATGTTACTTCTTCAAAGAACTACAATGAATTGGTTAAACATGATTTCCCTTTCACTAAACCATGTGGACTCTGCCTCATTACCTTGAATTTATCTAAGTGCCCTGCTATAACGTCTTTAATAATAGCTTCTAATATTTTCGCTATGACAGATGTTAAGCTAACTGGCTTATAGATTCCTGCTTTCTGTCTCCATCCCTTTTTGATTAAAGGAGTTACATTAGCTATTTTACAGTCTCATGAAACCTTCCCCGAATCTTGTGAATTTTGGAAAATTAAAAGCAATGCATTAACTATATCGTTTGCCACTTCTTTTAAGACCCTAGGATGAAATCCATCCAGACCCGGGGACTTGTCAACTTGCAATTCCAACAATTTGCTCTGTACCACTTCCCTGGTGATTGTAATTTTCTTGAGTTCCTCCCTCCCTTCCAATTCCTGATTTACAGCTATTTCTGGGATGTTACTTGTATCCTCTATCATGAAGACCAATGCAAAATACTGATTCAATTCATCTGCCACCTTCTTATTTTCCATTATTAATTCCCCAGACTCACTTTATATAGGGCCAACGCTCACTTTGTTAACTTTTTACTTTTTAAAATATCTATAGAAACTCTTACTATCTGTCTTTATATTTCTAGCTGACTTTCTCTCATACTCTAATCTTTCCCTCCTTATCAATCTTTTAGTCATTATTTGCTGTTTTTTATATTCTTTCCAATCTTCTGACCTGCCACCCATCTTTGCGCAATATATGCTTTTTCTTTAAGGTTTTCTTTAGCTTATTTAGTTAACCATGGATGATGGGTCCTCCCCATAGAATTTTTCTGTCTTGTTGGAAAGTATCTATTCTGTGTATTCTGAAATATCCCCTTAAATACCTGCCATTGCATCTCTATTGATCTATTCCTTAATCTAAATTGTCAGTTCACTTTCACTAGCTCTGCTTTCATGCCCCCATAATTGCCCTTATTTAAGTTTAAAATATGAGCCTTAGACCCACTCTTCTCACACTCAAACTGAATGTAAAATTCAATCATATTATGATCACTGTTACCTAGGGCGTTTTCACTATGAGGTCATTAATTGTCCTATTGCATTGTACATTACTACATTAATATAGCTTGTTCCCTCGTTGGCTCCAGCAGGTGTTGCTTTAAGAAATTATACAGAAAACGTTCTATGAATTTGTCACCTATGTTACCTTTACCCATTTGATTTTTCCAGTCTATTTGTAGATTAAAATCCCCATGATAATCGCTGTACCTTTCTGACAAGCTCCCACTATTTCTTCTATCTCATTAACTGTAGGTAACAGGAAACAGAGAGTAGGGATAAATGGGTCATTAGCAGGTTGGCAAGCTGTAACTAGTGGAGTGCCACAGAGATCAGTGTTAAGTCCTCAACTATTTTCAGTCTATACCAATGACTTGGATGAAAGAACCGAATGTATGGCAACTAAATTTGCTGATGCCACAAAGATGTGTAGAAAAGTAAGTTGTTAAGAAGACATTAAGACTCTACAAAGGGATTTAGATAGTTGAAGAGAGTGGGTAAAAATTTGGGTAAAAATTTGACAGATGGAGTGAAATTTGGGAAAATGTGAACTTGTCCATTTTGGCAGGAAGCATAGAAAAGATTACTTAAGTGGAGAGAGAGTGCAGAACTCTACGCTACAGAGGATTATGGGGGGAAGGCAGAAAAGTGGAGGTGAGGCCACAACCAGATCAACCATGATCTTTTTGAATTGCGGAGCAGGCTCGAGAGGCTGAATGACCTACACCTGCTCCTAATTCTTGTGTTCTGTCAGAGAGACAGTAATACTATTTTAATTGAAATCTGTGGTAGCAGATACTGACAAAGGTTTTTACCTGGAATCTGCAGCCACTGATACTAGCCTGAGTGCAGTTCTCATGCAGATACATAGTTACCTCAGACCAGGGGCCTATGCTTCCCGGGTCCTATCAGATATAGAGAAATGTATTCCATTTTGTGAATGACATCTGTTAGTATCCTTTTGGACAGTAAAACACTTCAGGGTGTTTACTAGTACTCAACTTATCATGTTATTAACTCATCATACTTTATTTATTTATTATTGAATGGGAAGATTAAGGAAGGAACTGTGTAGTGCCAGGGTCGCTAAAGGAACTTTATTATTGGAAGGAAGGAATCTAAGGGTGGAGAGACTAGAAAATCCTAAATTAACAGCCAACCTTAGTTATCAGGGAGAGCCACACATAGGCACTGTTGAAGATTTTTGGGAAACCGAGAGATGTTTTAAATCAGGACTACACCCAGAGGGACAAGCCATTGATGTGGATGGCTCCATTCTCATGTTTGAGGTGAAAAGGAAAACAGGGTGAGGAACTTATTACCTGACGAAGGAGGTAGAACTTGCTACCAAATTCCCCAATACACACAGTGCCCATCAGGCTGAATTGGCTGCAGTTAGATATGTTGTCACACACCCCTGCCCTTACATTAGATGCTCTAATTCCATATTTACACACAATTCATGCACTGAATACTGAGCCACATGGGATAGGTGAGGGTTCAAGCCAACAGATGGAAAAACGGCCTGCTGACTACTGTACTGGAGATATTTAATAACAGGGATCGTGAATATTACATTCCTAAAGTTAAAGTCCATTCTAAAACTGAACCACAGTGGAAGGGTAATCACAAAACCAATTAATGGTATGGGAAGGTGCTGAAAATGGAACTTTATAGTATCCTTATGAGTTGGGTTGGTCACAGACAACATATCAGACCTGGTCCCAAATCCTTCCACCTGATCTTAGAAACATTCAATTAAAGGAGGTGGTTTGACAGGCAATCATTAAGGAAAAGGAGGAAGGTAAAGATATAGAGGGACCTGAAGGAGCCAGGAGCATAGAAACCAGAGAGAGAATGGTGTTTAAGGTTGGCAGATGGGTTGTTCTGAAGGGATATTGGGAAGGTAAAAACAAAATATTGAAAATGCTTGAAATCTGAAATAAAAACAGAAAGTGCTGGAAAAACTGAGCAGGTCTGGCAGCATCTGAGGAGAGAGAAACAGAGTTAACTCTGAAGAAGAGACATAAGGATATTGGGAAGAGTTTGCCTCAGAAGGAGAAATGGTTCACCTAAATTTCCCTTCATTCCATGGCTAAACACTCAGAAAAACATGGGAACCAGTACATAGCAATTTCTTTGAAGTAGAAGAGAAAGAGTATCTTGTTTTGGTGGGTAGTGTAAAAAACATATATTTTAATTTCTGTTGGACTGTGGATTAAAATTACAATGGCTGCAGTTTGAAGGACATGTCCATTGGAATAGTGTGAGGGATATATACAATGTTGCTGTCCTGGTACAGAGTGTACCATGAAAGACAGGATGGAGCCAAGGAGGAGTCTGGTCTAATGGGGATCTGCCTGGCAACAATGTTTCAATTGGCCTCTGACCAGGTGACCAGTGTTTGTGTGAGAGCAGTGCAGCAGAATAGCTCCTAGCCTGAAAAGAAAATGACCTAAAACCTCTTTCTCCTGTGTGTGTCAGATTCCAGTAATTCTACAATAATTGCTAGCTGGCTTTTTCTCCTCATATCTCGATAATCTGCTCTCTCTTTGAAAAGCCCTGTTAAGAGGCAGAGGGGAAAATAACTGGTAGAGCCATTGAAAGGTAAGTGTTCAACCAGTGAACTAAAGACTGAAAGTGCTGGAAGACCACCTCATGTCACCAACAAAGAACTGAAAGGAATTTGGAAGACATTGATCAAAATCAACTCATCGAATCATGTAGTTCGGAATTGGTGCTACTGAACTGTTTTATCCCACCCTTAAAATCCATGTTTTTGTGTGTCTTATGTGTCTTGTATTGTGTGTATAGGGATTTGAGAAGGGGTAGAGTTTAGGTTATAGAGTTAGAAATTAGCAGTTCATGTTTCTTTCTTTTGCCACTGGTTAAAGACAATTTGTTCAATAAACAGTTATTTTCTTATTAAGTTTATTGGCATTCGTATTCTGTTAACCTAAATTAAACAATTAGGTGGGTTGATTAAACTTTTTTACATTAATCGCGGCTTGGGGAGCAGTGGGGCTTGATACTGCAGTGCACTATCCCCAGTGAGTCGTGACAATAGCTATAGCAAGTGAATAAATGTTGAGCTTATACCCAATACCACAAGTGCCAAAACTATTGAAATTTTGAGAAGTGGCTTGCAATGTATGTGTTTCTGGAGTTGTTGGTATCAGACAATGGCCCATAGTTTACATCAGAAGATCTTGAAATAATTCTAAGTAAGAATGTAGTCAAACACTCTCTGGTACCACCACATCGCGTAGCACTGTGTGGTCCAACAGAAAGATGCGATGAGGTCTTTGTTAGGTGACAAGCTAGGCAGTGATTTCCATGTTCCCTCTTAACACAGGCTAGACTGTTTTCTGCTCCTTTACAGAATACGTTCATAGCCTACAACAGTTTTCTCAACTTATGAGTTACTGTTTACTTATGTTCCTAGTACAAGGTTTAGTTTGCTTAAGCCTGACATCAATAAAAAAGCAAGACAGAGTGAAGGTGAAATGCCAGGCATGAAACTTAGAGACTTTGGTGCTGGTCAGAAGGGCATGGTGAAAACCACTGAGGTAATAGGGAGAAGAATGTGATTGGAATTGTTGAAAAGAGACTACATGCAAGACAGAGTGAAGGTGAAATGCCAGGCATGAAACTTAGAGACTTTGGTGCTGGTCAGAAGGGCATGGTGAAAACCACTGAGGTAATAGGGAGAAGAATGTGATTGGAATTGTTGAAAAGAGACTACATGCATCCACATAGCTAGCGAAGATTGGAGAGAGACTTCATCAGTGTCATGCACATCATTTGCTTGAAAGGGGAAATCCGACGAAAGGAGAGTATGATAACCCTCCTATAGTCCAAATTCCTCCTACAGTCCAAAGTATATATATTTTGTATGGTTGGGGAAGTTGTTAAATTTCAATGTTGAGGTTAAAAATACATTCAAAGGCTTCAGCTGGCACAATGTGAATGGTTGTGATGCCACCAGGAATGGATCCATCAGGGCAGAAGTTCACAATTTGAGCTGTTCCTCGTGTCCCACGTATGGAGCAAGTGGCCACATCCTCCCTGGTCTGTACTCAAGTGGTTGACAGTTACCAAGATTTTTCATGAAAGGTTAAATTTTGGGACTTCACCACTTGGGTCAGTTACCAGGTTGCAGCTGTGATGTTTGCAGTCCACCAGGAAGTGCACCATCGAGAGGTGGGGCTGTCATCAGTTTGTAGGGTGTGGAATGTGCTCTATTAGGAGCTATGGAATTTCAGGTGGGTGGGTGGGTTTTTTTTGGCAGTCCTGTATCAATGGGAATGTTTCATTAGCTGTCAACCTATAGTGTTCTTTGAGGAGGATGTTTTCCCTTTGGACATCAGGAGGTTCAATGTGTGCTAGTTCAAGCTGTGATGGTCTCAACATTAGGAAATAATCCCCACGATTTCGCGGAAGTTGATATCTACCATCTTTGTGTAGCAGCTCATGAGACAGGTTGAACAGCAATATTTGCTTTTGGGTAGTCCAGGGTGAGTGGAGCAGTGTGTAGTGCATTGAATCTGCTGCTCCATGTGGTACCCACCAGTTTCCATATGAGATTAATTCTCATCTTGACCTTGGCTCTGGTGTTCTCGAGGTGTTGCCTTCAGGTCAATTTGTGCTCAAGAGTGTTGACAAGGTACTTTGGTATTAGATCATTGAGATCAATCAGCCATAGACTGGACATGAAATCCTTCCCTGGTGTTCAGGTTTTTTAGGTGGAAGGCTAAAACAACATTCTGGGCAGAATTTGGTCAAAGTCTCCATTTTCTGAGGTAGGATTTCTTTAGCCCAGAACGCCAGGCCCAAGTTGTCAGCGTATCTGAAGAACCCTGACAGTCCAAAGTGAAAGACAGAAAGAAAGTGCAGG
Source organism: Cetorhinus maximus (assembly GCF_964194155.1). NCBI lineage: Eukaryota > Metazoa > Chordata > Chondrichthyes > Lamniformes > Cetorhinidae > Cetorhinus > Cetorhinus maximus. Next base: position 39,484,910 of record NC_135880.1, on the reverse strand, counting down.
CTCAGGTTTGCTGGTATCACAGAATCCACCAGTAGAACAAAGTGAGCTGGGGTCTTTGATTAAGACTAATCAGTCAATGTCACAGTCCCAACCATTAAATGGAGTTAGCTGTCAAAGTCAAAATTCAGGGTTGATTGAAATAATCAGAGATGTTGAGAGAGAGAGCAGAATTAAGTTCATGGAAATGAAAACAGGAGAAGATACCCAGACAGAAAGAAAAAGAAGATTAATTGTAAGTATGTAGAAAGGAAGAAACAAGAAGTTAAAGAGGCATTAGAAAATTGGAAGTATAAGCCAAATTCCCATTCCAAGGGACATTATGTTATTATTTTTATATCATTTTTGTTAAAAAAAGGCCATTAAAATAAATGGTCACAAAAGACAAAATACATTTACATTGTGGTCTGAAATAATCATTATTTCTTCTGAAAAAAAAATTAGTTGAATTTACATTAACCTATATATCACTGTGTTTATTTCATGCTTATTTTTTGTTGTGCAGCTATAGCACTGTCATCTACTCAGCAATGTGGAAAATTACCCAGGTATGTCCTGACACAAAAAGGAGGACAAATACAACCTGGCCAATTACCACCAAATTGGTCTACTCTTGATCATCAGTAAAGTAACGGAAGGGGTTATCAACAGTGCCATCAAGTGGCACTTGCTTAGCAATAACCTGCTCACTGACGGTCAGTTTGGATTCCACAAGAGTCACTCAGCTCCTGACCTCATTACAGCCTTAGTTCAAACATGGACAAAAGAGCTGAACTCCCAAGGTGAGGTGAGAGTGACTGCCCTTGACATCAAGGCAGCACTTGACAGAGTGTGGCATCAAGGAGCCCTAGCAAAACTGGAGTCAATGGGAATCAGGGGGAAAACTCTCCGCTGGTTGAAGTCATACCGAGCACAAAGGAAGATGGTTGTGGTTGTTGGAGGTCAATCATCTCAGTTCCAGGACATCCCTGCAGGAGTTCCTCAGGGTAATGTCCTAGGTCCAACCATCTTCAGCTGCTTCATCAATGACCTTCCTTCCATCATAAGATCAGAAGTGGGGATGTTCACTGATGATTGCACAATGTTCAGCACCATTCATGACTCCTCAGATACAGAAACAGTCCATGACCAAATGCAGCAAGACCTGAACAATATCCAGGCTTGGACTGACAAGTGGCAAGTAACATTTGCACCACAGGCAATGACCATCTCCAAAAAGAGGGAATCTAACCATCGTCCTTGACATTCAATGGCGTTACCATCGCTGAATCTCCCACTATCAACATCCTGGGGGTTACCGTTGACCAGAAACTGAACTGGACTAGTCATATAAATACTGTGGCTACAAGAACAGGTCAGAGGCTAGGAATCGTGCAACGGGTAACTCACCTCCTGACTCCCCAAAGCCTGTCGACCATCTACAAGACACAAGTCAGGAGTGCAATGTAATACTCCCCACTTGCCTGGATAAGTGCAGCTCCCACAACAATTCGTTTGGCTGTAGACCCAATGTTCAGGGTCTCGCCACTTTTCTGTTGGATCTTGGTGCCCATCCCATCTGCCTAGTGGAGAGGCAGGAGCCTGAGGAGAAGGCAGCTCCTGCTGCTGCTGGAGCTGCTGGAGATGGTGTGCCCTCTGCCCTTGACCATCAGGAGAGGTGGAAGGTGGTGCTGTCTAAACTGCCCCTATGCTGTGATAAAGGCTGACAGCAGGAAAGTGCAGCTGAAGGTGGGTGCAGGGCTTGATGGGTGAATTGCAATACAAGAATTTGGCAATCACTTGTCAAGCTGTGGAAGCACTCTCTGTGAGCCGGTGAGCTTTGAACTAAATCCAAAACCTTGCCAATCTTCCACAGGTAATTAGATTTGGATTAAAAAATCCACAAGATAAAGTAGTAAAGTACAGGGCAAAAGGAGGGAAGTAGATATGAGTACAATGTTTGATTGATTTCATATTGATCAGAATCACAGAATCACACAGTGCAGAAGAGGCCCTTCGGCCCATCGAATCTGCACCGACACATGAGAAACACCTGACCTACCTACTTAATCCCATTTACCAGCACTTGGCCCATAACCTTGAATGTTATGATGTGCCAAGTGCTCATCCAGGTACTTCTTAAAGGATGTGAGGCAACCTGCCTCTACCACCCTCCCAGGCAGCGCATTCTAGACCGTCACACCCTCTGGGTAAAAAAGTTCTTTCTCACATCCCCCCTATACCTCCTGCCCCTCACCTTGAACTTGTATCCCCTCGTGACTGACCCTTTAACTAAGGGGAACAGCTGCTCCCTATCCACCCTGTCCATGCCCCTCATAATCTTGTACACCTCGATCAGGTCACCCCTCAGTCTTCTCTGCTCCAACGAAAACAACCCAAGTCTATCCAATCGCTCTTTATAACTTAAATGTTTCATCCCAGGCAACATCCTGGTGAATCTCCTCTGCACCCTCTCCAGTGCAATCATATCCCTCCTATAACGTGGTGACCAGAACTGCACACAGTACTCCAGCTGTGGCCTCACCAAGGTTCTATACAACTCCAACATGACCTGCCTACTTTTGTAATCTATGCCTCGATTGATAAAGGCAAGTGTCCCTTTTGCCTTTTTCACCACCCCGCTAACATGCCCCTCCGCCTTCAGAGATCTATGGACACACACGTCAAGGTCCCTTTGTTCCTCAGAACTTCCTAGTGTCATGTCATTCATTGAATACTTCCATGTCAAATTACTCCTTCCAAAGTATATCACCTCACACTTTTCAGGGTTAAATTCCATCTGCCACTTATCTGCCTATTTGACCATCCTGTCTATATCTTCCTGTAGCCCAAGACACTCAGGATCACTGTTAACCACCCAGCCAATTGTTGTGTCATCTGCAAACTTACTAATTCTACCCCCCACATAGTCATCTATGTCATTTATATAAATTACAAATAATAGGGGACTGAGCACATCCCTGTGGTACGCCACTGGACACTGGCTTCCAGTCACTAAAGCATCCTTCTGTCATCACCCCCTGTCTCCTACAACTAAGCCAATTTTGAATCCACCTTATCAAATTACCCTGTATCCCATGTGCATTTGCCTTCTTTATAAGTTTCCCATGTGGGATCTTGTCAAAGGCTTTGCTGAAATCCATATAAACTACATCAACTGCACTACCCACATCTATACATCTGATCACCTCCTCAAAAAATTCAATCAAATTTGTTAGGCATAACCTCTCTCTAACAAAGCCATGCTGACTATCCCTGATCAAACCTTGCCTCTCCAAGTGGAGATAGATTCTCTCCTTCAGAATTTTCTCCAATCATTTCCCTACCACTGACATGAGACTCACTGGTCTGTAGTTGCCTGGCTTATTTCTACAACCCTTCTTAAATAGCGGAACTACATTAGTTCTCCAGTCCTCTGGCACCTCCCCCGTGGCAAGAGAGGAATTAAAAATTTGGGTCAGAGCCCCTGTGATCTCCTCCCTTGCCTCCCTCAGCAGCCTGGGACACAAATCATCCTATCAGCATGTTTTGATTGTCTTTGTTCCTTTATTCTTTATATTGACAATTGGCATCAAATATCACCAAGGAAGATAGATGAGGGAGCAAAGAGAAACAGACAACAAAGTGCATAATGCTGCACTCTCCTTTGCAATCATTAATAGCCTCACCCAACTACTTCCACTTGCCAACCAGAGCCCAGCATTTTAGATAGGTGCTGTTAAAAAGTTGCTTTTCTGGTTTTTCAGAGCAATTTTTGCACCTTTTTTCAAATTTATCTTCATTGATGTCTGACCATCATTTTGTTCCTTTTGGATGCATTCTTATCGTCTCAGTCTGAGTCACATTAAGAACTGAAAATCTTCCATGATTGCACGTTCTTCAAGATGGCATGCCTAATGCGCATGATCAAATTAGATGGCTTGAAATTTTATTTTTTATATACATAAAGGAGGGACATGCGGTGCGCATTTGGTGCCTTCTACAGGCCCCAACTACATTGGCTTTCACTTGTTAATGCCCATTTTTACACTCCGGCTGCATTCATGAGCTTGAGAGGAAATTTGGCTGTAAGTAGGACATCGGCAAAATGGGAGCACGGTTAAGCATAATCTTCCGATTATGTCCCCCACAGAAAATTCCACCCCTTAAACTCTAATCTGCTATCACTGATTCACCTTCAAAGTCTCATGCTCCCCCAAATTTGGTGTGTTTTTAAATGCACCGAGAAAAGATGTGAGACAGTAATATTAAAACCAAATTCAGAAGGCAAAAAGCAAGGTACATCGAGGGCTACAATTGTTTGGAAAAATAAACTGAGAAAACGAAAGGCTGGTGTCAGGCTGATCTGCCAAGATGCAGAAACTGTGGCTGTACGAGGAGAGAAAGAAAAATAAACTTCACATTAACACTCGGCTGCCAAAAACCCATTGAGAGAAGTGACCTTTCAGCCTGGTGCATGCCCGCTTATTTATTGTAGAAGAGGTTCAGGGGGAGAGGGCTTGTCTGACTCGGGGACAGGAACACTCCCAACCTGAGTCAAATCGGGATTGTGGAGAGGACTTGGGGTGGGCTGGAAAGTTCAGCTTGTGTTGTGGGTTGCTTGCTTCCCACAGTCTCAGCTGTCAAGCCTGGGAAGAAAATTTGTTAAATATATATTTACTTTTGTAAAGTTGTTCAGATCTCTCTTTGGGGCTATGGATTTTCTTCCAGAATGAATCACAGAATCACAATGTCACTGAATTTTAACAGGACAGAAAGTGGCCATTCGGCCTATCGTGCCTGCACCAGCTCTCTAAATGAGCATTATGACCTAGTGCCATTGCCTTGCCTTTTCCCTGTATCCCTGCACATAGTTTCTACTCAAATAATCATCTAATGCCCTCTTGAATGCCTCGATTGAACCTGCCTCCACCACACTTCCAGGCAGTGCATTCCAGACCCGAACCACTCATTGTGTGAAAAAGGGATACTAAATGAATACTTCTCATCAGTAGAGATACTAAATGAATACTTCTCATCAGTATTCACCAAAGAGAAGGACTTAGCGGTCGATTTGTCTAAGGAAGAGTGTGTAGATAGCCTGGATCATGTTGAGATCAAAAAAGAGGAGGTGTTAGGCGTCTTGAAGAATATTAAGGTGGATAAGTCCCCAGGGCCAGATGGGATCTACCCCAGTGTACTGAGGGATGCAAGGGAGGAGATTGCTGGGGCCTTGACGGAAATCTTTGTATCCTCACTGGCTACGGGTGAGGTCCCAGAGGACTGGAGAATGGCCAATGTTGTTCCATTGTTTAAGAAGGGTAGCAGGGATAATCCAGGAAATTACAGGCCGGTGAGCCTTACGTCAGTGGTAGGGAAATTATTGGAGAAGATTCTTTGTGACAGGATTTACTACCATTTGGAAGCAAATGGGTGTATTAGTGAGAGGCAGCATGGTTTTGTGAAGGGGAGGTCGTGTCTCACTAACTCGATCGAGTTTTTCGAGGAAGTGACAAAGATGATCGACGATGGAAGGGCAGTGGATGTTATATACATGGATTTCAGTAAGGCCTTTGCCAAGGTCCGTCATGGCAGACTGATACAGAAGGTAAAGTCACACGGGATCAGAGGTGAGCTGGCAAGATGGATACAGAATTGGCTTGGTCATAGAAGATAGAGGGTAGCAGTGGAAGGGTGCTTTTCTATGGAGAGCTGTGACTAGTGAAGTTTCACAGGGATCAGTGCTGGGACCTTTGCTGTTTGTAGTATACATAAATGATTTGGAGGAAAATGTAACTGGGCTAATTAGTAAGTTTGCAGACGACACTAAGGTTGGAGGAGTTGCAGATAGTGAAGAGGATTGTCAAAGGATACAACGGGATATAGATCAGTTGGAGACTTGGGCGGAGAAATGGCAGATGGAGTTTAATCCTGACAAATGCAAGGTAATGCATTTTGGAAGGTCTAATACAGGCAGGAATTAGACAGTAAATGGCAGAACCCTTAAGTGCATTGATGAGCAGAGGGATCTGGATGTACAGGTCCACAGGTCACTGAAAGTGGCAATGCAGGTGGATAAGGTAGTCAGGAAGGCATGTGGCATGCTGGAGAGGCATATGGAAGATTACAGTGCTGAAGAGGAGGATGTCCTAGAGGGGTCAAGGGCAGAATCTATTTGGTTGGAGCTAAGAAAAAATAGAAGAATCATTACATTGCTGTGTAGATTCTATAGACCACCAACTGGTGGGAAAAATAGAGAGGAACAAATTTGCAAGGAAATTACAGGGAGGTGCAAAAACTATAGAGTGATTATTATGGCAGACTTTAATTATCCTAATATAGACTAGGATAATTATAGCATAAAGGGCAGAGAGGGGGAAAAGGTTCTGAGGTATGTTCACGAGGATTTTCTGGATCAGTATGTTTCTGGTCCAATATGGAAGGAGGCATTGGTGGATCTGATTCTTGGGTATGAGGTGAGTCAAGTGGATCAAGTGGCAGAAGGGGAATATTTAGAGGATAGTGCATCACAGGGTTTAGGTTGGCTGTGGAGAAGGACAAGCAGCAATCTAGAGTAAAAATAAGTAATTGGGGAGGGCCAATTTCAGCAGGGTGATGACAGATCCATCCCAGATAAATTGGAATCAGAGATCGGTAGGCAAAGCTGTAACGGAACAATGGGCTGCCTTTAAAGAGGGACAGTTTGGGTACAGGTAGAAGTGCATTTTCACAAGGGGCAAAAGTAGGGCAACGATAGCCAGGGTTCACTGGATGCTGAAAAAGATAGAGAGTAAGATAAAGCAGAAAAGTTTGTGTATAATAGATGTCGGGTTGATAATACAATTGAGAACCAGGCTGACTATAGAAAGTTCAGAGGGGAAGTGAAAATGGAAATAAGAGAAGCAAAAAGAGAGTATGAGATAAGACTTGTAGCCAACATAAAATGTCATCTAAAAGTCTTCTATAGGCATATGAATGGTAAAAGGAGGAGTTGGACCAATAAAGAACCAAAAAGGGGTCTTATTTATGTATGGATGCAGGGGACATAGCTGAGGCACTAAAGCTGTATTTTGGTTCTATCTTTACCAAGGAAGAAGATGCTGACAAAGTCATAATGAAACAAGAGATAGTTGAGACATTGGATGGGCTAAAAATTGCTAAAGAGGGGGAATTAGAAAAGCAGATTGTACCTAAAGTTGGAAATTCCCCAGGACTGAAAGGGATACATCTGAGGATGCTGGGAGAGGTAAGGATGAAAATTGTAGGCAATAATCTTCCAATCCTCCTTAGATACAGGGGTGGTGCCAGAGGACTGAAAAATTGCAAAGTTACGCCCTTGTTCAAAAAGGGTGTAAGGATAACTCCAGCAACTACAGGCCAGCCAGTTTAATCTCAGTTGTGGGACAGCTTTTAGAAATGATAATCAGGGTCAAACTTAACAGTCACTTGTACAAATCTGATTAATTAAGGAAAACCAGCACAGCTTAACTAAAGGTAAATTGTGCTTAACTAACTTGATTGAGTTTTTTGATGAGGTAACAGAGAGGGTTAATGAGGGTAATGCAATTGGTGTGGACTTCCAAAAGCTGTTTGATAGAGTGCCACATGATAGGCTTGTCAGCAAATTTGATGCTCAAGGAATAAAAGGGACAGTTTCAGCATGGATATAAAGTTGGTTGAGTGACAGAAAACAGTAGTGTTGTTTTGTGGACTGGATGAGGGTATATAGTGGGCTCCCCAGGTGTTGGCATTAGGAGTACTGCTTTTCTTTATCTGTATTAATGACCTAGGCTTAGGTGTGTAGGGCACAATTTCAAAATCTGCAGTTGACACAAAACTTGCAAGTATTGTGACTGTGAGGACAATAGTGAGAGATTTGAAGAGGAGGTAGACAGTTTGACAGACTGGCTGGACAGACGGCAGTTGAAATTTAATGCTAAGAAGTGTGAAGTGAGACATTTTGGTCAGAAGAATGAGGTAATATAAAATAAAGGCTGTAATTTTGGGCACAAATCATTGAAGGTGGCAGGGCAGTTTAAGGAAATGGTTAATAAGGCATACAATAAGTCTTCATTTAAAGTTGTGGTTGTGTTCCTGAAAATCATGACTGACCTTAAGTGAAACATTAGTTCCCATAGGAATCAATAGTAGTTAGGTTCTGTAGGACCTTCCTTCTCAGAAAAAAACCCTCTAAGTTGAGATATTTTACATTGCTAATATGTAAAGGGAACAACAATTTATACTGCATGAGAAGAGGGTGCAAATTGGTTGGTAAGTGGGCTCCGATTGGTAGAGGAGTGGCATGAGAAATGCACCAGTTAACTGATAACCAGCAGTTAACAGCAGTTAATTGGAATCTGAATCTGAACCCTGGATATGCTGGATTAGTTAACTAACTTGCGAATTATCCTGACGAGTACAGGACGAAAAGCTTCAATATCATGTTTCTTTTTTTCAGCAATACTCGAGTTCTGTACTACCAAACGACTAATTGCTGAATTCCTACGTTAGTAAATGAAATAACTTTTAAAATTAAACAATTTTAAAATATAAAAGAACAATGTAACTGTAGTAACTAGATCAGGGGTCGCCAACCTTTTCTTTAATGAGAGCTACTTCTGATGAGTGAAATTTATCCCAAGCTACTAAAACATATATTGAAAATATACGGATTGATAAGGGTACATATCAAGCTAGGGATCTCCAGCTGCATTAGCTCTCTTGGTTGGTTTTGTAAAAAAAGAATGCTGTCTCTGTACTACAGCTTTTAGTTCACTTATTTCTTGTGACCCCAGACTGCTTCCTGTAGGAAAATTCCTCTCAAAATGTTTGCGCACTGTTGCAAAATGCCTCTCAACATTGCTCTTTTTTCCTCACTGGAACTCTGACACTGCGGGTTAAACAAACACACTTGCCTTTAATGCTTGAAAACAAAAAATCATTCTCCCATTCTTGATGGAAATACTATGTCTTTTGCCTTTTTTTGGATGGAACTGCCTCTGCATCTACGATGTCAACAAGGGTAGATTATTTTTCCTGCTGCACGCTAGGTAGCAGAGTTGCGCTAGTACAGATGGTCCTCGACTTATATCAATCCTCACTTACGGCATGTCGCACCTGCCACCCATGTTATTACTTATTGCAGTCTTTTTACTTATGGTTATTTTTTCAAATCTTAATGTGAGCTACTCATTGGCAGAAGGCGAGCTACCAGTCGCTCGTGATCGACATGTTGGCGACCCCTGAACTAGATGTATTGTTCCTCCCTCCTATCAATCACTCATCATGTGATGCGATTACAGAGGCTTCAACCATTAAGCTTATTGCACGGGTAAACCTGTGGGTGGAGCTTCCGATGGAGAGATCGCGTCTCGCGTGCAAACACCTTTACATGTCTCTTAAATAAAGTTTAACCTTTTCTTCACCAAACCTGCTGCTCCATCCATTTCTTACATTTGGCAATGAGGATAAAACTGACTTCTGCTGCATACTTCACCCTGGTTGATGTGAGTAAAACGCAGTTGAACAATACTCACCAGTCATGTCACTGTTTGGAAGAATCAATTCGTGCGATGCTAACATTGAAGATTGGCGCCAGTATGTCCAGCAACTTGGGTTCTATTTCATTGTGGACGAGATTATTGCTGAAGAAAAATGTAAATCTACCCTGCCGAGTGCATGCGGAAGCAAAATGTATAACCTGATTCGAAACCTGACTGCCCCAAACGTGCCCAGTTCTAAGTCGTGCGATGAGTTAGTGGAACTCGTGAAATCGCACTTTCAGCCCAAACCGTCTGTGATCGTGCAGTGCTTCAAGTTTAATTCAAGAGCTCATTCCCCAGGAGAGGCCATTGCTACCTTTGTGGCAAATCTGAAACAGTTAACCGAATGCTGTGAGTTTGGGGATGCCTTGAATGATATGCTGTGGGGCAGAATTGTATGCGGAGTCAAGAATGATGCCATACAGCGCCGCTTGCTAGCCGAATCCAACATCGATTTCAAGCATGCCCTGGAACTTTCTCTCGCTATGGAAAGTGGCACAAGAGTCTTGTAGGCTTTGCAGCATGTGAATAATGGCATCGTACTCCATGTTGGGCAGGAACCTGCCATTGAGCATGGCACAAAAAACAGAACAGCAGGTTTTAAATGCGATCCTATGCCCACTGTATGAAGACTTAGGAAGCCCAATGGTAACACATCAACTCATAGGATACGCATTTGTTACAGATGCAGAGGAAATCATGGAGCAGGCATTTATAGATTCAAAGGGGCAGAATGGAATTATTGCCACAGGAAAGGACACCTAGTTAGGCAGTGCAGAACGAAGGATAGGCAAACAGCAAAACAACAAAGGAATCTAATTGTGCTAACTGATACAGCAAAGGCTGAGGCTGCTACTACTGATGTATACTCTCTGTATCATGTGACTGCTGTTAAACCTGAGCCCATTACAGTGACATTGTAAGTGAATGGCAAGCGACTGCAGATGGAGATGGAGACCAGTGCTTCAACTACTGTTGCTGGGGAGCACAAGTTCAAGTACCTCAGTGAAGAGAGTCATCCATTGACATTAGAGCGGACATCCACCAAGCTGAGAATTTACACTGGTGAATCCATTCAGGTCAAAGTCATTGCTGCTGTCCCAGTCTGCCACAAACAACAGACAGCCCAACTGTCTGTGATAATTGTAAAGGGGGAGGGGCCCAATCATTTGGGTCGGGATTGGCTGCAGAAAATAAAACTTGACTGGTCAGAGTGGGCCGCACCCATAGTCCCAAAGGTCAAGCCAGACCAGACTATACGTATGTGTGGTGACTACAAACTGACAGTTAACAAAGCAGCAAATTTAGACAAAAAACTCATTCCTAGAATCAATGACTTGTATGCCAAGTTAGCAGGAGGCAAGCCATATATAAAACTAGACACGAATATGCCTATCAACAATTGGAATTGGGTAGCAGTCAAGAGAATATGTGACAATTAATACGGATAAAGGCCTCAGTACACCCGATTACCTTTTGGAGTTTCATCAGCATACGTTATTTTTCAGTGAACCATGGAGAGTCTCCTGCAGGGTCGTGTACTTAGATGACGTTCTCATCACTGGACTGACCGAAGCTGAGCATTTAGCCAACCTTGAGGAAGTGCTGAGAAGATTTATGGAAGCAGGTGTGTGTTTGAAGCGAAAAAAATGCACATTCCAACCATCGGAGATAACCTACCCAAGTCACAGAGTGGACGCTATGGGGTTGTATCCTGCTGAAGTCAAGGTCCAAACAATTAAAGATGCACCATCACCGTCTAATGTGACAGAGCTTAAATCTTTCCTAGGTATGACTAATTACTATAGCTGTTTTTTACCTAATCTATCCACTGTACTGGCACCACTACATTTGTTGCTGAGGAAGAACCACTGCTTGTCAGGGGGTTCAGAGCAAGAAGAAGCCTTTGTAACTGTGAAGAAACTGCTTCAGTCATCATGCTTTTTGGTACATTATGACCCATCTAAAGAGCTAGTGTTGACGTGTGAAGCTTCTCTTTATGGTGTAGGAGCCATTCTATCACCTCAGGACAGATCAGAAAAAACCATTGGCCACGTTTCAAGAACAATTTCCCAAGCTGAAAAGGGCTACTCTCAGTTTAAAAAAGAAGGATTCTCGGTTGTATTTGGTGTCGGGGCAGGATTTTACGTCCCACGGGTGGGTGCGTGCCCGACCTGATCAGGTGTAAAATAGCGTACGATGATGTTGGACGAGCATCTTGACGTCATCGCGCACTCGCGCGATATTTCGGTTGGCGGGCACGCACGAGAGTCAGCAGTGCGCCTGTCGACAATTAACAGGCCTATTAAAGCCATTAATCAATTAATAGAAAGCTAGTTTTCGCTGCCCGTCCAACCTTACGGTTGGTGGGCAGGCGAATCGGCAAGGCGGCCTTTGGATCTTTTAGGAAAGCTCATCCACGGGCAGGATGAGGTTTCCAACATTAATTTAAAAAAAAATAAATGTTTTGTCATCGTTTTTATTATGTTTCTGCTCATGCAAGTGAGTCCTATGTGGGGACATTTTTAAATGATTTTCAAATTCTTTACTTTTGTTTTTAAAATTCTTCAGCTCCTTCAGGCAGCTCTCTGCCTTCAGGGAGCTTTCAGTGCGTGCTCCCTCACGTATGTGCAGGCTTTTGCGCTCGCACACCTCCCACCCCTCCCCCCCACCCTGCCAGCACTGCGCTTCTCAGCGCACCTTTCATGCTGGCTGGTCGTTAATTGACCAGCTAGCGTGAAATCGTGGTCCGGAGCTAATTGCGGGCGGCGGACAATTTCCCAGCTGCTCCCGGGCCCGCCTGCTGTGCTTGCCTGACGACCTGGCCTCCCAACAAGTTTCACCAATAGCTACACGGGTGACATTTTACAATTGTGTCTGATCATAAGCCACTGACAGGTTTGTTCAGCGAAGACAAAGCTATTCCACCTATAGCTTCAGACAGAATCCAACATTGGGTTTTGACATCATCAGCTTATGAGTACATATTCCTGTTCCACCCTGACTGGCATATAGCCAATGCAGATGCACGTGATCGCCTTCTGTTACTGGGACGCCTGTTACACAAGAGTTAGTGTTATTGTTAAACTACTTGGATTCATCACATGTATGTGCCAAACAGAGACCCAGTACTGTCAAAAGTCAAAGATTTTGTTTTACAAGGATGGCCAAGAACACTTGTGTCTGATTACTCACAACCATTTTATTCCAGAAGCATTGAACTGAGTTGTCAAGACGGAATTTTGCTGTGGTGTTCAAGATGGTGCTCCCATCACAGGGTAGAGAGTCACTCTAGGCAGAGCTCCACAGTGGTTGTCAAACCGCAGATGAAGATGCTGGTACGTAGCTACGTCTGTTGGCCAGGGATAGACAGTGACATCGAGAGCATGGTTTAACACTGTTCCCTTTGCCAGCAACACCAGAAGCTACCTGTTTCAGCTCCACTTCACCCATGGGAATGGCCTGGTTGACCTTGGGTTAGACAGCACATTGACTATGTGGGACCGTTTCTAGGCATCATTAATCATCGATGCACATTCAAAATGGATTGATGTCTACGAAGTGAAAACGCCAACTTCAGCCGCAACTATTGAAAAGCTGTGCCATTACTTCAGTATACATGGTTTACCTGAGATTATTGTTTCTGGTCATGGAACAGGTTTCACCAGTGTGGAATTTCACACTGAATGGACCTGAACGGTATCTGGCACATAAAGACCGCTCCCTGGCATCCTTCATCCAATGGTCTCGCCGAAAGAGCTGTCCAGACTTTTAAAGCTGGTATCAAGGAGTTACCTGGAGTAACTCTGGAGCCGCACCTTTCCAGATTTCTCCTGTTACCGTACAAAACCACATACTACTACAGGCTCAACACCATCAGAGTTACTGATGAAACGCTGTTTACGTACGTGTTTACACTTGGTGTTTCCAAATCTCGAGGGGAAGGTGGCACAGAGCCAGAATAATCAAAAATTGAACCACGATCTACACAGCAAGGCTCGTACCTTCCATATGGTGACCCTGGGTATGTGAGTAATTTTGGAAGTGGACCCTGTTGGACTCCAGAAGCCATCATTTCAGAGACTGGTCCATTATTTTTTCAAGTGCAAGTCGAAGATAGAATTGTACGTAAACACGTAGATCATATTAGGGCTAGAGAAACATCCCAACGAATGCAAGATCAGCCTGTGATTGATGTTTCGCTGCCAACTTCTGAGGTGTGTGATCATCCTAGAGCTGATATTCCAGACATATCTAATGAGTTGCCAAATATAGAACTACCCAGTTCCAACGATGTATCTCCTAGTGCAGCTCCAGATCCCGTTAATCCTGTTCAGGAACCTCCTTCAGTAGAGCTACACTGCTCTAACAGTGGAGCTCATCAGAGACTTGATTTGTAATCACCAGAGACTGTACAAATGTTTGCTGCTTTTTCTGATATTATTTTTATTGTAAATGTAAGAAACTTAAATGGGGAGGAAGTGTAGTAACTAGATGTATTGTCCCTCCCTCCTGTCAATCACTCATCATATGTTGTGATTACAGGGGCTTCAACCAATAAGCTTATTGAGCGGGTAATCTTGAGGGTGGGGCTTCTGATGGAGAGATGTCTCCTAAATAAAGTTTAGTCTTTTCTTCATCAAACCTGCTGCTCCATCAAGTTATCACAGTAACTTTCTACCTAAGGTACCTCCTGCTTACCGTCAATCCTGCTTCCCAAACATCCTGCTCCCTGATCCTCCAGGTCACTGCAGATCCTCCCTCAAGCCCCCCAGCCCTCTGAGTTGTGGCCTTTCCCCTCCCCAACCTCCGAGTTGTGGCCTCCACCACTCCCTACTTTCTGACCTCCAAATTTTGACCTCCCCCCCAACCCCTCCAACCTCTGAATTGTGGCCTTCCCGCCAACCCCCCTGACCTCTGAATTGTTGCCCCCCCCTCCCCAGTCCCCGACTCACCCTCTGGTCGAACCTCCCACTCCCCGTGCCTGTGAAGCAGCGAGGCAGAAGCATTAAAACAAAATGGATTGTAGCAGCCCCAGTTCGGCACTTCTGCACCATCGGGACTTGCACTTCCACAACATTGGCTTCGGATCGGAGCTGGATCTTCACACGGGAATGCAGGTTCAGGAGAGGGAAGTGGTGAGAGGATCAGGCAGGGAGTGGGAGTTTCAGCCGCAACTCTGAGGCTGGGGAGGCCACAACTCAGTAGTGGGGGAGCGGGCAAAGGCCACTCCAAAATGGTGCCAATTGAGTCTCACAGGAAATGACGTTAAAAGGAATCTCGCAACCCTTAATGAGATTATAGGCCCCATTAACTTTGTTTTTATTCATTTATGGGATGTGGGCATTGCAGACTAGGCCAGCATTTACTGCCCTTCCCTAATTGCCCTTGGGTAGGTGGTGATGAGCTGCCTCCTTGAACCGCTGCAGTCCCTTACCTACATTAAAGCAAAACAACAGTAAACTGGGCACCATTAAAAGAGGACTTACTGTACAGGATACAAAATAGAGGCATAGAGAACAAAAACAAGGAAGTTATGATAAACTTTTATAAAACATTGGTTTGGTCTCAACTGGAGCATTGTGTCTAATTCTGGGCATCTCATGTTAGGAAGATGTGAAGGCAATAGAAAGTGTGCAGAAAAGGTTTACAGGAATGGTTCCAGGCATGAGGGATTTCAGTTACGTGGGGCAGAATTTTGCCCTTGATGGGCGGGCGTCCCATTTTGAGTGGGCGGGCCAATTAAGGCCTGCCCAGCGGGCCACCCAATGGGAAGCGAGGGATTCCCCAACTGTCAAAGTGCGAAAGAGCACACAGCTCCCTGAGACTAAGTGCTGTCTCAGGGAGAGGGCTGAAAGTTTTATAAACTTAAAAAATAGAAAAATAAAAAAATTATTAACATGTCCGCCTCATGTGACAATGCACATGATATGGGACATGTTAATAAATATCACATAAAGTTTATTAAAGTTTTTTAAAACAGACATGAAACCTCATCCCGCCAGACGGAAAAATTCTGGCCATGGACTGATTGGAGAAGCTGCCGTTGTTCTTTTTAGAAAAGAGAAGGCTGAGAAGAAATTTGATAGAGGTGTTCAAAATTGTGAGCGGTCAGGACAGAGTAAATAAGGAGAAACAGTTCCCATTGGCAGAAGGGTCTAGAATCCTTAAAGATCACCCATTGTTCTGTTACAGTTTTTCCTGTCAATCTCGGGTTCCATTTTATACTGGCTAGATTCCTTCTCATCATATTGAAATTAGCCCTCTTCTAATTTAGAAGTTAGACCGTTCCATGCTCTTCTCCATTACTAATCTAAACCTCATAATACAATGATCACTCTTACCCAACTAGTCCCCCACAGTTGGTTCACTTCATTTCCAAGCACCAGATCCAGCAATGCCTTCTTTATAACCACTATAAAATAATTATGAGGGTATTATTGTAAGAAATGTGTCCTTAGTTATTTGACTAGTGCCCGATAAAGAATCTGTAGCACTTAACTTCAGTACAGAAGCAATCAACAAAGGGAATAACAACATCTGAAAAATTCCCTAGCAAGATGTATTGCATTTCAACAAGCGCTATTTCTTATATTACAGAAACCCATACAAAATCCTTTCTCAATAATACACATTTCAATGTTTCTAAATTAATTAAGGAGCAGTTTAAATGTAAACCATTTAAATTATTTTACTTGTCACATTATGGAAGAATCTTAATTTTAAATTTCTGAGTTTATATTTCAGATAACTCTTCCATGTTGATTGCATTAAGGACTTTGACAGGACATCTTACAGACTTTGAAGGTATTGCCTACCTGATGACAGTGAAGCCAACAGAAATTCCAAAGACAGCCTTGTTTTTATTAATGTTGTTACGGTCGCTGCAGAAGTCTTTAAAAAAAAGAAATCCAAACTTTCATTTGACAGCTGAGAGGATGACATGACAATGTTTCATGTTTTAAGACTTTTACTATAAACTAAACAGGCTAAAAGTACTATTGTTGTAAGGAACCTATAATTTTAACTACAGAACAGAACTTTCCCCTTTTACTTTTAACATAGAAAATAGGAGCAGGCTCGAAGGGCATTCAGACTTTTGAGCCCACTCCGCCATTCAATGTGATCATGGCTGATCCTCTATCTCAACGCCATACTCCCACTCTCCCCCCATACCCATTGATGCCTTTAGAGTCCAGAAATCTATCTATTTCCTTCTTAAATACATTCAATGACTTGGCCTCCACAACCCTCTGTGGTAAAGAATTCCACATGTTCACCAACCTCTGAGTGAAGAAATTTCTCCTCATTGCAGTCCTGAATGGCCTACCCCATATCCTGAGATTGTGACCCCTCGTAATAGATCCCCCAGCCAGAGAAACCATCATCCCTCCATCCACTCTCCCCAGCCTTGTCAGAATCTTATGTTTCAATGAGACATAACCAAAAAACCCATTTCACAGTTAAACTTTTCACTGTCCCTTAAGTAGTCATTCGATTTCCTGGTCTCCGTCCAAAGTGATTCTTATCTCCTGAGGGTTTACTTCCTTTCTCCAGCCTCGTAACTTTTAACCCCAGAGCTGTCTTTCACGGTGGGTTATTTTCCTGGTGATTCTCCCTCTAGAGAAACCTCTAGAACAACCAGCCTTGTTTCCAATTCTCATGAAGTTGGTCTTTTTGACCTAAGCGCGAGCTGCCACCTGTATTCCTGCATGGTGAACCATAGGCCAGAATTTTCCCGTTGGCGTGCGGGGGCAAGTGTCCCAACGTCGTGATATTTAGGTGGGCGGGCGTGCGATGTTCTCGGATGCACACCCGTCATTAATTAATCACCCAGTTAAGGCCCTTGAGGCAGCAATTGACTGCAGTTTTTTGGGGCCTGAGCAATCTTCAGGGCATCGCATGGGCGCAATGGGCAGGCGGGTAGGAGACATTGTATAAACCTCATCCATGGGCGGGATAAGATGGTGAGTGGGGTTGTGAATGTTATCTGTCAGGTATTTAAGTGTGAAAGTTACTTATACTTGCCTGTGTGAGCAGGAATATTTCAAAACTCATACCAGCTGCTTGGACAGGTCAGGTCAGGACTCTACAATAAAGATAATTTTTGGGGCCTGCAGCTTTCAGAAAACCTTCCAGTAGCTTGGGAATGGGAGTTGTGCTTTCCACTGGAGGCACCTCCTCTGAGGAGGGATGGAGGGCCAGAAGTGGAGGACGCCAGGTGTCCACATTCTGCCTCCAGGGGAGCCACCTTTTGGAGGACAGGCGCAGACACAAGGGGCGCAGGGCCAACAGGAAGTCCAAGGCGGAAGGGGCCACAGAAGATGACACTATCCTGCTGCAAGGGTATACAGGTGATGAAGCAGCTACCTCAATATGTCTGAGGTGCAGTTCTGAAGGAGGTTCCATCTCACAAGGGAGACAGTCACCTCCATTTGTCAGATGATAGGCCCTGAGATCTCCGCTACCTGTGTAGGTGGGCACCCCATGCCAGTGACGCTAAAGGTCACAGCTGCCCTCAACTTCTATGCTTCCAGCTCTTTCCAGGGCTCGGTGGGTGATCTCTGCGGTGTCTCCCAATCAGCTGTCCACACTTGTGTCAAGCATGTCACGGACGCTCTGTTCAGGCGTGCATTGACTTTCATCCACTACCATTGGGACTAGACAAGCCAGACACAGCGAGCCAGAGGCTTCGTGGCCATTGCTGTCTTCCCCACATCCAGGGTGCAATAGACTGTACACATGTGGCCATCAAGGCGCCAGCAGGTGAGCTCAGTGCCTTCGTCAACAGGAAGGGCTTCCACTCCATGAACGTGCAGATAGTGTGTGGTCACAGGATGCTGATTCTTCAAGTCTGTGCAAGGTACCCAGGCAGCTCCCACGACGCTTACATCCTCAGACACTCCCAGGTGCCGGGGCTCCTCAGTGCTCCAGCCCGACTGGATGGATGGCTGCTGGGTAACAAGGGCTATCCCCTCAAAAGTGGCTCATGATGCCTCTCCGACATCCAAGGACAGAAGCTGAGCAGCGGTACAATAGGATTCACGGCACCACAAGGGCTGTGGTGGAGAGAACCATTGGTCTACTCAAGATGCGCTTCCGACGCCTGGACCGCTCAGCACTCCAGTACCCCCCAGACTGTGTGTCGCTGATAGTGGTTGCATGCTGCGCTCTCCACAATTTGGCGCTGGAAAGGGGTGATGCAGTGGACGAGGAAGATGTAGACGCAGTGGCTCTGGATGCACACGATGAGTCCAGCAGTGAGTCCAAGGATGAGCACACACAGGAGAACGCTGAGGGGGTAGACGCTGACCCTGGCATACTCCAGGGAGGCAGGGACACCCGGGGGGCTTTAATCCAACGAACCTTCGGCTAGCACAGCACATATGGACCTTCAACACACAACAGGGCTGTAGGCTCCAGACTCGATACCTGAGTGCTAAATCTGCCTGGACAGTAACATTAACTAGGGCCTTTGTCAATAAAGCTCCATGTCAAACAACTCACTTATAACATCATGGGTTCCCGTCCACTTGCAGAAGTAAGGAATCACCCTGAGGCATAGCAACATTTCAAAATTTATTGAGTAAACAAATGTAACTTCATAAACCAAAAAAAAGTGTTGGACATCACACCAAGTCTTCAATAAACTACTATGAGCCAGCATATAAGTACCAGTGAGAAACCCGTGGTGTGCTTGAGGTGCCTTAAATTTATGCTTACGGGTGCTACGTCTAGGTGCTGTCCCCTCACTGGCATTGGCATCTGGGACAGCCTGCTCACTGTGCTGTCCTGTTGGCATCGATGACCTTGGTGGACATCCTCTGGCCCATGTAGCCTTTGATGGCCCCGCCTGGGAGGGAGTGGCCAGTCCCACAGGTGGCTTCTCCCCAATTGCCGCAGCCTCATCAGATGCCATGTTCACTGGCAGAGGGGCAGAGGAGCTGCTGCCCTCATCCGAGTGCCCTGAGAAGAGCCCACAGAGACAACAGGCAGTTGCTGCGCCAGCATGAGGTTGCTTTGGGCCTCCCTGCTCACCGTGGATGGATACGCACCGAGCTGGGATACTTGGTGCCCAAACCATCTCCCACATGGGCAATGACCAGTTGAGCCGAGCGTAACCCCAGGAGGCCCTGATTGTTCCCCTGTAGGAGCCTTTCCACAAGAGTCGCCACCCTCCCCATGGAGGAAACATGGTGCTCAGCTATGAGGCTCAATGCATTGGTGATGCTCCGCGTGGACTCAAGAACGGGCACCATGCTACGCATAGTCTCATGTATCTCCTCCAGATCCTCCCGCATAGTCTGATGCACATCCAGCGTTTGCTGCCTCATGGATGACTCCAGAGGCACATCATCAGCCATGGACTGAGCATGTATCTGGTCCCCAGCAGTCCTCCGACTGCCGGCGCCCTGGACACTCTCTGTCTCTGCCTGCATCTCAAGTGAGTGTGAAGTGCCCTCACCGCTGTGCCCCAGGACACTAGCCGAAGATCTAATTCCCACTGAGGTGCTAGCATTTGTGCTGGTGCCTGCCTGGCAGAGATGATGTGATTTTGGTGAATGGATTTCCTCTGGGCCCTTAGGGGTGAGAAGTGGGCCCTCTGCCTCCTCCTCCTGGGCTCTGCTCCGGTGATGCTGAAAGGAAGAACAAGGACATTTGATTAGTTACAGTGCAGACACTGTCAATTTGCATGCCGCTCCCCTGGACCATTATGCGCTCATCCTTCCATAATCAATGTTCAACCCATGTTGCTAACTTCAATCACTGAGCATTCAGCAGTGCCATGGCTTTTGGGACACACATGGTGACCTGAGTGCTCGCCAAACATACTTCCCCGTGGTACCCCAGCCTCACCGTCACCGGTGGACCTGGGGGCATGGTGCCTCTCCAGATCCATGGCCTGCTGCTCATAAGGTGTTAGGATTGCCAACTGGGCCTGGCCTCCGCCAGTCTGCATCCGTTCTGTGGAATTGTGCACAGTCTTCTCCAGAAAAGGAGAGAAGAGCATCAATTATTCCAACCTGTACCTGAATTCTCATCGCATCCCTGCCAACCCAGCCAGAGTGGGACATTGCAGGATTCCAGTTCTTCATCACCCCGCAGCTGCCACACACTCATTCAAAGAAGCCAGGGCTGACCCCCACCACCTCCCCATTGCCCAAATGCTGCCTCCTTCACATGTGGCACCATAAGGTGTCATTTTGCTAAGCAAAGAGGCACAAGCACGTGGAGCACAAGGGCCAGCAGATGGATTGGTGCTACACCACCGGGAAACTCCCCTCCCAGCATGTTAGCACCCTGACTTTGACATGCTTCCCGTTCCAGCACTCTGCCTAGGTGCAGATCCTTGACTTTCTATACTCTGAGTGTCAGTGTCCCACATGCTGCGGATACAGAACCCACCCTAGCTCAACCCTCTCAGGGTGAACAAGGCATGGGTAATATCTGCTGGCACACACAAACATGCCGTGAAGGATTCAATGCCTGCACTCTGTACTCAGAGCTGCGGAGGGGGGTGGGGGCGGCTGGGGGGAAAGGGTGACGGCTGCATTAAGTGACCTCAGCCAACATGGTACTCACCCTTCCCGAGCACAGGAGGTCGTTGAATCTTGCGCTGCACCACACGATGGGAGCTCACACTCTCGGCCACCTCCTCCCACGCATGTTTGGTCAGGTGGGGGGGCCTCCGCCTCCCGTCCCTCAGAAGCAGGACCTCCTGCCGCACTGCCACATCCTCCAGGAGGGCAACTAGGCACTCATCAGAGAAATAAGGGGCACGCTGCCCCGCTGCTCTACCCTCCAGCTTGACCTGCCCCGCTGCCCTACCCTCCAGCCTGGCCTGACCCGCAGCCCTACCCTCCGGCCTGACCTGCCCCGATAGCCTACCCTCCAGCCTGACCTGCCCCGATAGCCTACCCTCCAGCCTGGCCTGCCCCGCTGCCCTACCCTCCAGCTTGACCTGCCCCGCTGCCCTACCCTCCAGCCTGGCCTGCCCCGCTGCCCGACCCTCCGGCCTGACCTGCCCCGATAGCCTACCCTCCAGCCTGGCCTGCCCCGCTGCCCTACCCTCCGGCCTGGCCTGCCCCAATGGCTTACCCTCCAGCCTGGCCTGCCCCGCTGCCCCGCTGCCCTACCCTCCAGCCTGGCCTGCCCCGCTGCCCTACCCTCCAGCCTGGCCTGCCCCGATAGCCTACCCTCCAGCCTGGCCTGCCCCCCTGCCCTACCCTCCAGCCTGACCTGCCCCGATAGCCTACCCTCCAGCCTGGCCTGCCCCGATAGCCTACCCTCCAGCCTGACCTGCCCTGATAGCCTAGCCTCCAGCCAGGCCTGCCCCCCTGCCCTACCCTCCAGCCTGGCCTGCCCCGCTGCCCTACCCTCATTCCTGGCCTGCCCCGATAGCCTACCCTCCAGCCAGGCCTGCCCCCCTGCCCTACCCTCCAGCCTGGCCTGCCCTGCTGCCCTACCCTCCAGCCTGGCCTGCCCCGCTGCCCTACCCTCCAGCCTGGCCTGCCCTGCTGCTCTACCCTCCAGCCTGACCTGCCCCGATAGCCTACCCTCCAGCCTGACCTGCCCCGCAGCCCTACCCTCCGGCCTGGCCTGCCCAGTTGGCCTACCCTCTGGACTTGTGTGATGCACAGTGGCCCTCTGATGTGCTCTTCTCCTGGCCATTGTGAGCAGCCTTGCAAAGGCTGCCAGGACTTCACTTAAACAGGCCACCGGGTCGCCATTGGACCCGGCCGTCTGTGCACGCCCGCCGCTGCCTGCCCACTCCCGCTACCCTCGGGAGTTGAGAAATACGCTGGGCGGGTCTTAATTGGCCCGTCCACGTAAAATGGCGGTGTGGACCCGATCGCGGGCAGTGATCGGATTCGCGCCTGCCCGCGCCTGCTCCCAGTCGGTCTGCCCAACATGGGGATAATCCTCCCCATAGAGATATTTGGCCTTTAGCTGCTCCCTCTCTCAGATCCTGGCAGGCTGCCTGTGTCTGTGAGTTACAGGGATAGAGAAACTCATCCCTTCTCAAATGTTATAAACTTTATAATTGTGACATTATTCCAAATACTGTGGGGTTGATACTAACATAGTTCTTGGAAACTATATTTATTCCCTCCTTGAGTTTGCCTCTGAACAGCCTGGCAATTTACATGTTTCTCTTTAAAACTAGATTGCATTCATCAGCTGTGACATACTCAGTGAATGTGTCATTTGTTGACGCAGTCTATATGCTGTTGCATTCACTAAAGATTTCTTACTACATTTTGGGTAATAATCGGTGTTTTGATTCCTTTTTGTGCCACTTGGTTACGGCATATTAGATGCTAATATGTATTTTTCCATGCTATTGTTGATCTGTGTAAGTGTTGGCAGATATTTCCCACTTCTCCCAGTGGAAAACTAGGAATTGTGCGGTGCACTCTGCTGTGTCGTGTGTCCAGTAACAATTGTTGGGACTTTATGGATTGAATTTTACCGGCCTCTGCATGGCAGGAACAGAGATGGGATGTCCAGTAAAATTGCAGGGAGTTGTATTGAGACAGTTCCCCAATGAAGTCCGAGCACCGGGGAAGTTTCCCAGTAGCCGGCTGTGAGCTGGATCAGCTACCCGCTCCATAGTTAAAGGCCCTGGCTCTCTGATAGGACTGGCAACAATAGCAGCCTGCCTGCCATTCTTAACTGGAGGCAGGCAGTTAAGAGACTGTAATGAACAAAAGAGCAGGAGTAGGCCATTTAGCCCCTTGAGGCTGCTACGCCATTCAACTAGATCATGGTTGATCGTCTACCTCAATGCTATTTTCGCACACTATTCCCATATCCCTTAATGTCGTTATCTAGAAAATTGTGGGGCGACCTTGGTGCTGGAAAGTGTGGACTCAGGACTCCCATTTCATCCCAATATCGGGATCTCAAAGCCTGTGGTAAAATCAAACCCTATGTTTTTACCTTGCACACCACCTATGTGATAGATCTCAATATCACTTCATGGATGCTGTGTTACATATTTCCTCTATTTCCCTATACTATATAATCTATTCTTTCAGTTGTTTCTAATTGTGACCCTATTCTACTATTTATCAATTATTAGAAGCCTTAGGTCATCCAACATGACAAACACATTCAGAGAAAAGCCATGCAATCCATCTTACTTTCATCATGTTTCTTGTGTTCATTATATCCTTTGCACCAACAAATATTCTTTGACTGATACCATTATTTGCGCATTTACCATGCAGAAAATTACTCCCCCTATTTTGCTTACATACTGTCAGTGTGCATGGGGATTTTGAGCTGTTCCCTTGACACTCATTATTATACCTCTTCCTTATTAAAGGCAGAGTTTCAAAATCTATACTGCAGGGAAATCTGGCTGCCATTGGATAAAATTGAGACTGAATGAGGTGGGAAACTTTACTCCCTTTGCCGCCAATGAGGTTTCCTTACCTTTGCAAAAGGTGACATTATTGAATCAATTGGTAACATGAAACGATCATCCTATTTTCACTGGTTTGGGTGTTTCTACCTAGATGGTACATTTAAGGTCATCACCAAATAAATAAAGGGAAAGTCGGATGTTTTTTTAAAGAAATGCAAAGAGTTGTTAGAACATTCCTACCAGAAGCAATAGTGGAAGCAGAATCCCTAAAGGGGAAAGTGGATAAGTATTTTTAAAAACACAAGTTTAAAAGAATATGGGGGAAAGACAGGGGAGTGGCACTAAAAGGTTAACTCCTGCTGAGAAACAGTTGCAGCCATATTGTGTTAGAAAGGCCACCTTCTGTGTTGTACAATTCTATGAATTCATTGTAACGTTATTCATTTATAATATGGAAACCAAGTTTCCCTTCGTTTAATTACTTCTATAATCAACCAATTTTAACTGCATCGTAGTGTTTACATATTTTAACACTTTCAATGCTTACAAAATATCGATAAGCAGAATACCACAAATGTTGGAAATCTGAAATAAAACAGAAAATGCTGGAGACCTGCTGAGTATTTCCAGCATTTCTTTCTGTCTTAAAAAACAAATGTTGTTTTCTCGTAACATTTCTATGTTTTTGCTTTCAAATACAACTTGTGTTTTGTTGGTGCTACTTGACTATGTGTTGATCTCATTTTAAGGCAAACTACAGTTACACCAGTCACATAAGCTAAAATTAACAACATTTTGCAACTGTTTTAACTTTGTCTGGTTACTGCTCTATTACCAGAATTGTGACCTTTTTCATGAAAATATAATAATTTTCATCATATTATTGCGATTTATTGTAAAGATAGGTTAATAGTGGGGTTTAGATGAGTTTCTCTTTGTGAGGTTGTGTGTGTGGGATTTAATTGAATTGGAAACAGCTGGTCTGGAGGTTTTGAGTTATCAAAAGGGAAGCTAGGTTTGAAATGCTAAATATGTAAACATGGCTGACGTTTTAGAATGTGAGGCGTGAGAAACATTTGCATTTTTAGATAAACCAGAGTCATGAATTTCAAAGAGATGGTGAGGTATTACACCTAGCCAACAGAGGCTAAACCAAACAGTGTGTTTATTTTTCCCAAAGATTACTGATAATATGAGTACTATGGATGATTTATGTTATGGAAAAAATAAAGTTGCAAAGACATATTGGTACAATGGAATTTACATTAAAAAGTGAGAAACCTTATAAAGGAGATGAGTTTATGTGTAAGGAGAAGAATTCTAAGATCTAACAAGTGTGAAAAGCCTCCAGTTTCTATGCACCAAGCTGCTGTCTATAGGAACTGAAGCCAAGAAAACTCATTGAGAATATCCCTGTCCAGGATATTGTGTGCTTTGCCTGGGTCTGTTGAAATCTATCTTGTTTTACTTTTTCCTTAACAGGGGTGTAACTGGCAGTCAGATTAATTAGAGGAGCTAAGAATTATCATAATGGTAATTTTTGACCTATGTGTGTGCTTAAAATCTTTTCTTCTATTAATAAATGTTTAATTTAGTTTTGTAAAAAAAACCTCTAAGACTTGGTGGACTTATTACGACTGAATTCAAGGCATGCATCTCAAAATAAAATACAAATTGCAAAAACAGTTGTGGCAGCTGTTTCAAGTTTCCCTCTGGGATTTGAGCAGCTCGGCATTTACCATCCGTTGCGCCATAACACCTTATTTAAAACAGGATTATGAAAAATGTGAACATAGCATCAAAAAAAAAATTAAATTTAACATCTAATTTCTAAGTTGTTAAATTTGAAAAGCATGACTGTACAGACCCCTTTGCTCTGTTTCCTGATTTTTCTATGGTTGGGAAACACAGTGTGATGTGAAATCTTACTCTTAATGCTGGCAGATTTGCTGACTAAGGCGGGTGAAGACCTATGATGATGAATTATAGGGGGAACCCAGTTATGTTAGGATTTCCTTGGGGGGTGGGTTGCTGTTGTTCTTACTTGATTGTAGTCTGGTGTCATTAACAGAAGTGGAACTGGTAGGACTCTATCAGCTTCCAGAATTCTCACTAACTCTGCCTCTGGTAATACCCATGTACTATACACCAGCAAGTGTCTTCATCAATGAAAGAGGGGCAATGTAGCCAATGTTATAATGCAGAGAAACATGGCAGCCAATTTGTACATAGCAAAGTTCCACAAATAGGAATGAAGGAAATGAACAGATACTGTATTTAGTGATGTTGGTTAAGGGATCATTGTTTGCCTGGACGTGCATTAATGGGTAATGTGGTTGCATAGTTAGCA
Source organism: Cetorhinus maximus (assembly GCF_964194155.1). Lineage (NCBI taxonomy): Eukaryota > Metazoa > Chordata > Chondrichthyes > Lamniformes > Cetorhinidae > Cetorhinus > Cetorhinus maximus. Next base: position 39,458,668 of record NC_135880.1, on the reverse strand, counting down.
AGATGGCCAAGATCTGCAAAATTAAAGAGTTGGGTGATAGATTTTTTTACATTGGGAAATATGACATGACACGAGGAAGGCAGTGGTGACTATGGCAGTCCAGGGGATCATTGCAGCCTCCAGAAATCAGGAAGAAGGGGTAAGTGCTGTAGTCACTTCTGCAGTAGCAACAGTTATTACTTCCATAGATGGAAGTTTCTCAAAAGACTTTTGACTGTTCAGAAACTAGTGGGCATGGTTTCCAATCAAAACTGTGTTGCAGAATATTACTTTGGTGTGATCTTTCACACTCGCAATTTCCTTAATCCCCTGAGTTGCTATACAGGCCAAAGATTTGTCAACTTCACTGTGGTGGTGAATGTTGGGATGATTGTGGGACGGAATTGCAATTAACCACCCCCATTTTCATTTGATTGCAGTGAGCACACTTCCAGCAAAATGAATGGGATCATGTAAGGGAGATCATGGCGGAGATCACGAAGGACAGTACGATAGAGGAAAATTTCAATTGCCACAGCGTCTCCGCACCATTTATGTTTCCATGAGGGAGATCAGGTCTGATAAAGTTGTGATCAATTCAAACAGTCTTCTGCTTGATCTACATGTTTGTTACTTTGAGTCCTGTTGATTATCAAGTCATGAGGGAGATAGTGACATGTGTAATCTTAGGAAATGCTGGAAATACTTAGCAGGTCACGTAGCATCTGTGAAGAGAAACAGTTAATGTTTTGGCCTTCATCAGATTTCCAGCAACTGCAGTATTTTGCTTCACCTCATTCAGCTCCACCCCCATAAAAGGAGAAGCAAGAAAACTTATGTGTCTGTGGATGGAGAAACAAAGTGAATATTTCAGCTCAGAAACTTTGTTCACTTCGTTTTTCTCTCTACAGATACTGCCAGACCTGAAGGACACTTGCAGCATTTTCTGTTTTACGGGAGGCAGGTGTTATCTGTTACTAGCTGAGCGTTCCCATTCGCACAGTATTAACAGGTCTAGAGTTAACACTTATAGTGATAGTACCTCCACAGGAGTTGTTAGTATTATACACGTTACAACGTGCTGTACATTGGTGACATTGATCTTGATAACTGAGAGGAACTGCTACCAATCCCTCAGAATGACGACAACTTGTCCAGCAGGCTCTTGGAATTGGGGAATGAATTCTCAGAACTGTGTCAGCTTGGAGACTTGTTTGTGCATGAATCTTTACCTAGTAATATTGCCCGCTTCCTCTTAAACAGAGTTTTTCCAGGTATCTTTGTTTTTGTTTCGGATTTCCAGCATCCGCAGTTTTTTGCTTTTATCTTAGTGCTTTCCTCATAAACAGATGCTGCTGTAAATTCCTTGACAGGGCGTTAACTGGTTATCAATGTTTATTCACTTCACACTACAGTCCCTAGCCCAAATAACAATTATTCGTCTGTGGCGGTTGGTGCTGAGTCTCGGCAGGACATTAAAGCCACAGAAAGTGTCATCAAAACCCAGTCTGATCCTGTTCCAAATCCAATGCCTCTTTCTGTAACCCAGGAATGTTGAGGTACCATTGAAGCTAGCATCACTGTCCCAGCCCAGCTCCCCCGCCAGCGCCGGGAATACAGGCAGAAGCTGGGAGCTCCCTTGCTTGTCGGGCTTGTGGTGGGTGGGCAACGTTAGTAACTTCAATAAAGACAAGTCCATAAGGATAAACACGCTTCCCCTTTCAGTGAGCTTCATAGAACGAATCTGGCTGGCCTCCTGGATGGATCAGCAGCCCACCACCCTTCCAAAGGTTCTCAGATTCCAGGAATTTCCAGCTTCCCCCTCAGGAACTGACCTGGAGCGGCTCCTTTCAGGGCGGAAATTCCACTGGATCAAGAAGTGCCACCGCTTCATTGCAGTGGCTCTTCTTGTTTGCCCCCCTTCTAAAATGACACACATCAGATGTGACCACCGGTGTGGTTTTACCAGCGGCACGGTACCAAACACAGGGGGCGGGGGGGGCTGCAGAGACACAAAGAGCTTAATTCATAACAGTTTCTGTGATTCATGGAAATACAAGGGAATTCCTTAAGGATGTAACGCTGTCTACTCCATATGGACCCAACGTCATAAACTTAACCTGACTCCCCCCGCCCCATCACCAAGTTTAATGGCTGCAGGATTTATTACACTTTAATTTGAGTTGCTAACTGGTGTGGTGTTCCTGACTGGGAGAAGTGGCTTTTGTAGGCGGACTGAGAGGGCGGGCTCTGTTGCTCCTTTAAATCCTCTCCGGAAATAGCGGAGTTATGAAATCAAAGCCTGCTCGGGGTGAGAAGAAGCAGCGCCAGGAACGGTGCCGGAGGCACTCCGCCCTCACACACGCACACACAGCAAAAGAAGCGCACCCGAGCCGGGAGAAGCTAAACAAAAATCCCGTGCATTTCACTTCGCCTTCCTCATATTGCGGGTTTCCCTGGCGTTTCTCCCTCCAAGGGAGCTGGTTATTTATATCTGACTCGGGCTCAGTAACGGAGCTAACCTGAGCTGGAGCGGGGATTTTTTTGTGGAGTGAATTCACTCGGGATGGCTTGGAAAGTTCAGTTTGTGTTGTGGGTCGCGCTGCTGCCCACGATCTCAGCTCTCAAACACGGTAAGAAATCATCTTAAATGATGAAAATATAGAAAATGTGAAAATATAGAAGCTTTTTTATAAAAAAATGCACATATATAAAACAGATACAATAGAACCAATTGGGGTTAATAGTTTATAGATACTAAAACTGAGTTAATTTATACATGGAGTTAATTAATGAACTCCCTGGAAGTTCTGCTGTGTCAGTGTAAAAGTAATCGGACCTGGGGTGCTTCTTACTAGTTTCTAGCCTTGTTCAGTTTCTGGGATTGAGATCTACGCAGCAGCTAGAAGGGGAATTGAACAAGTGCCCGAGCTGAGGGGGTGTGGACGCTGACTTGCTGTCCACTGTCTGCTTACTCTCCCCGTTATTCCTTCTACACCTCGACCCTTTTAAACATCCAGGAGGGAGGCTGTGGAGAAGGGGGGGATGGAATGGGTAGGTAGGTATGTGCTCAACCCACGGGTCCACTGATGTCCCTTCGCACAGAGCAGAGCCAAGATTAGACAAGTGTCGGGATTCAGGCTTTCTCACGCTTGTTGTTCATCGATCCGCACTGTAACACAGTGATGTGCTGGCGAGATTGTACGGCGCTACTTCAAATAGATTCAGCACTTTTGAAGGTTATTGGCCCGCAAGCTGATTCGTAAGTAGGCAACTGTTTTTTTTTTCTATGTGTGAAGACATCATCCCATCGTCTGTGCGTATATTTGGTTCACTACACCCCAGACAAGCTATTCACCGTGGGGCGCTTTGAGGCTGCTTTATAAACCTGACTAAAATCCGCCTGGATACTACTCTGCAACAACCGCAACGAGAAGTCCCCGCCACTGTGCTTCTAGATTATGAGAGCTAATCCGTAAACACCACACATCCCCCTGCGCTCCCCGCCCCCTTCCTTGGACGAAGGCACAAAGTACCTAAATAATTCGACATATAAAGAGAACCTTGCAAATGCTGAACATTTGCCTGAAAACAAAAACTTCGTCACTGTATGAGAAAGGGATTCAGTTCCTGACTGCCCTGTTAGGAAACTTCGGACAATGTCTTCCTTTACACCAGAAGTAATCAAACTTTGAACATGGATGGGACATAGCAGGTCTGTGACTGTTTTTATTCCGCGTCCCTGTGTTTCTGCGCACACTGACTGTCCACTTCCTGTTGATAAAAGCTGGCGTTATCAACTGGGTGTGACAAACTATGGATGGAATAAAAACAAAAAAATGCGGACGCTGGAAATCCAAAACAAAAACAGAATTACCTGGAAAAACTCAGCAGGTCTGGCAGCATCGGCGGAGAAGAAAAGAGTTGACGTTTCGAGTCCTCATGACCTTTCAACAGAACTGAGTAATATTAGGAGAGGGGAGAAATATAGGCTGGTTTAAGGTGGGGGGTGGGGGGATAGAAGTTGGGGGGTGGTGGGTGGTTGTAGGGACAAGTAAGCAGTGATAGGAGCAGATAATCAAAAGATGTCACAGACAAAGGAACAAAGAGATGTTGAAGGCAGTGATATTATCTAAACAAATGTGCTAATTAAGAATGGATGGCAGGACATTCAAGGTACAGCTCTAGTGGGGGTGGGGTGGAAAGACTAACAGGGCATTACAGGTATAGATTTAAAAATAATGGAAATAGGTGGGAAAAGAAAAATCTATATAAATTATTGGAAAAAACAAAAGGGAGGGGGAAGAAATGGAAAGGGGGTGGGGCTGGAGGAGGGAGTTCAAGATCTAAAGTTGTTGAATTCAATATTCAGTCCAGAAGGCTGTAAAGTGCCTAGTCGGAAGATGAGGTGCTGTTCCTCCAGTTTGCATTGGGCTTCACTGGAACAATGCAGCAAGCCAAGGACAGACATGTGGGCAAGAGAGCAGGGTGAAGTGTTAAAATGGCAAGCGACAGGGAAGTTTGGGTCTTTCTTGCAGACAGACCGCAGGTGTTCTGCAAAGTGGTCGCCCAGTTTACGTTTGGTCTCTCCAATGTAGAGGAGACCGCATTGGGAGCAATGAATGCAGTAGACTAAGTTAGGGGAAATGCAAGTGAAATGCTGCTTCACTTGAAAGGAGTATTTGGGCCCTTGGACAGTGAGGAGAGAGGAAGTGAAGGGGCAGGTGTTGCATCTTTTGCGTGGGCATGGGGAGATGCCATAGGTGGGGGTTGAGGAGTAGGGGGTGATGGAGGAGCGGACCAGGGTGTCCCAGAGGGAACGATCCCTACGGAATGCCGCCATTCTCCTCCATCACCCCCTACTCCTCAACCCCCACCTATGGCACCTCCCCATGCCCACGCCAAAGATGCAACACCTGCCCCTTCACTTCCTTTCTCCTCACCGTCCAAGGGCCCAAACACTCCTTTCAAGTGAAGCAGCATTTCCCCTAACTTAGTCTACTGCATTCGTCGCTCCCAATGCGGTCTCCTCTACATTGGAGAGACCAAACGTAAACTGGGTGACCGCTTTGCAGAACACCTGCGGTCTGTCCGCAAGAAAGACCCAAACCTCCCTGTCGCTTTCCATTTTAACACTTCACCCTGCTCTCTTGCCCACATGTCTGTCCTTGGCTTGCTGCATTGTTCCAGTGAAGCCCAACGCAAACTGGAGGAACAGCACCTCATCTTCCGACTAGGCACTTTACAGCCTTTTGGACTGAATATTGAATTCAACAACTTTAGATCTTGAACTCCCTCCTCCATCCCCACCCCCTTTCCATTTCTTCCCCCTCCCTTTTGTTTTTTCCAATAATTTAATTAGATTTTTCTTTTCCCACCTATTTCCATTATTTTTAAATCTATACCTTTAATGCCCTGTTAGTCTTTCCACCCCACCCCCACTAGAGCTGTACCTTGAATGTCCTGCCATCCATTCTTAATTAGCACATTCGCTTAGATAATATCACTGCCTTCAACATCTCTTTGTTCCTTTGTCTGTGACATCTTTTGATTATCTGCTCCTATCACTACTTGCTTGTCCCTACAACCACCCCCAACTTCCCTCCCCCCACCCTCCCCCCCCCCCAACCTTAAACCAGCTTATATTTCACCCCTCTCCTAATATTACTCAGTTCTGTTGAAGGGTCATGAGGACTTGAAACGTCAACTCTTTTCTTCTCCGTCCATGCTGCCAGACCTGCTGAGTTTTTCCAGGTAATTCTGTTTTTGTATGGATGGAATAATGTGTTGAGGTGTGACTAATGCATTATCGATAGAGAACGATTAGAATATTTTCAAAGACTTTACAGATACTCTAAGAGATACTGCATATTGTTCCCAATGTTCCTGCCTCCTATGTTTCATGATCAGAACACAGATATGACCAGTGGGATTGCTGCCATGCAGTTACTGGAATTATACTAAGCAGCGAGATTTCTGGGGAAAACAACACAGGTTGTTTACTTTGTCCCCAAGTCTCATGGCCATTTTGTTCCGGCTGTTTTATCTTAAGGCCCAGGGTGGCGGAATGGAAACTCAAGGATTAAAGCGAAAAGATTAAAGTTTAGAGGGGGAGGGAGGGAGAGTAAGAGAAGCAAAGAAGAAAAGAAAGGGAAGAAAGGTAAAGAGCAAAGAGACAGAAACACAAAGGAAAGCAATCAGTAAAGAAATGCAATACGCAATGAGAAGCTGGGAGAGAGATGAGAAACAGTTGACAGTCAGCAGCGAGTTATGAATGCTGCAGAATAACACATGGAAACCGTGTCTGGTGGACACATGGTAGAGAAAGTTTTCTTGATGCAGCTCCACTTACAGGGAAAAATACACAAGAAACCCGAATGAAAATTAAAGCAAAGTGGCAGACCGCAGAACAGGAAAATATTCAGATTAACTGAAAGATTTTCATTCAGCTCATTTCATTAGTGACCGGTGTAAATGTGGCGGGACTTGTTTGATGTAAAAAAAATCCTTGGCTGTTTTCCGCTTTTGTTTTCATTTTCAAATTATTTTCCTCCAATGTTGCTTTTGGAAGTTGGTTTTCTAAAAAAAACATCTGTTGGAGCAACTGGCTCGAGTTGCTTTTTTTGCATGTTGTGGGAGTGCATTCTAGACATTCTACATGGCTTGGCAATCAGAATTGGACGTGAAATTCTACAGGCTTATACTTAATCAGTGTTCATTTTCTTTTTAGCTGAACAAGCTAAATTCTTGCAGTATCTTCCAAGTTTTATGGGAGACTTTTAGCATTTGGGGGTAGATTTTCCGCTTTGGACACAATTGGACAATTGCGCTCATTCTGCGCTTGAAATTGCGTTGGTTGGGTAGTTTCCTCGAAAACTTAATTGCATTACCTTAAACATCAAAATCATCTATGAACTAGTTTAATCAGGCAGTGCAATAGAAAACAATTCTTTTTTTTTTCTTTTTTCCACTTGGAAAGTATTCCTGATGTATTTAAAAGCGGTAACGGTACAATTTTATTAATACAGCTGAAAATAGGTTAATCATCAAAATGAGCGTTTTTAATAAAGGCGTGCAATCCTTCACTGTTAAGATACCCGTTTTAAGAGCACTGAACATGACTTTAAGACTGTAGAGCCAGTTAATAGTTCCATTGATATACAAAGCTCCATTTATTCATAATTTGATTTGAAAATCTTTTTGAAGTATACTTACTAGTGCCTGTGCGCTCGGAAAATGTACACAATTTAGAGAGCTTTTAAGAACCAATGGTATCGGCAAAATATCACCATTTTGACCTTGATGCACGGCGAGTTTTGTGTGGATTGAATCTTGAACCAACCTATAAGATTCTAGAAAGCGCGCGTGTAAATGGTTTTGGAGGTAAATTCCACGATCCTTTGTGATGGTTTAATTAATTCTGCCCAATATTACAGTGGAAGCTGGCTGCAAAACTAACAGAAACAAGCGTAACACTCCTCTTGCATTTTTAATTTTGCCTCTGAAGTTTTTCAGTGGTATTTTTGTATCCAATTATTTTATAGCTGTTATATTCAGTAAACATTGTGGGTAAGATTATTTCTGCAAGTTTCATAATGTGGCTTTGGTATTTTATGAACATATATAATAAGAACTATAATTCGAGTGGAGAGTGCGTGTTGATTAATTTCTGGGCAAGGGTAATTGATGTAATGTGTCCCGAACTTGGCTTGAGAAATGCCTCTCCGTAAATCAGAAATGCTATGACGTCCGTTGGATACTTAGTTGTTTCTTGCAAATGGGTTTAGTTATGTGTGCGCAAGTCTTGCTTTGCATGTTAGTGTGAAAACGCCCATTGGCCAGCACAAATGTAATCAAAACAACAGACTTGGCAAGGATGTATTCTGTGCTGCATTTATCCCCACAGTGGTTTCTCAGGCCACAGAGACAAGCAAAAGTATTGTTCTCGACTGAGAACAGGTTGGCAAACCAGACAGGCAATCATCCTAGGTTGCTTCAGCGCATAAATAGATTTGGGAGACAATTCCTAGAAGAGAATGCAATTAGCAATTTTGCTTATAATGTTTGCACAAAATACATTTTGGTAGACTTTCCCAAAGCTTAGGTCTCAAGCATCACAAATATATCTGTCACAGAAACAGTAAGGTCGCTGCTACTGGAAGAAGTGAATGTTAAATTGCAGTTATCTCTTATGAAACAAATACTTTTGCCAGATTAAAATGATCAATTTTGAAATCAAATGTTAAGTTTAACTTTCAGTTCAATACAATCAGAATGCAATGTTTTACCAGACAATTGTTCCCCATTAAACTTTATAAATAACGGATTTCAGTCATCTGTAAGTAGCTGAAACATTTGGAGGCTGTACAGTATTAAGTGCCATTTAGTGTACTGTTCTGTGATTTGAATCTGGCCTCTGTGACTACCATACCAACATATTGCTTATTAACTAAATAACAAAATTAACCAAGTGTTAAAATGAGTGTTTCAGCTAAGAGTAATATTGGATGAAAATTTCTTGGCTGATAAGTATTTGGGGTCTCACTCAACAATGCACTTGGAACTCCAAGGTGAGGTGAGAACATTACCAAAATTAATTGCTCTTCACTGCAGCCCCTTTAGAATAAGAATCCAAGGATGATCTGCAACAAGATGATTGCTTCCAAAGAAGAAAATAATCAAAAGCAAGTAATAGTTGGATTTGGTATATGTGGCAAAGGGAGAAGGATGGGATAACTGATCTTGCACTACAAAAATATTATAAAGAATTGATAAGCTCAAAAAGTCATGGGATTTTATTCATTGCAATTATATTGGTGATTTCATATTTAATATTACACTTCAGACATTAGTACAAACCACCCTGAAATCATACAATCTTAGATTTTTATAAAACAGAGGAAGACATTAAGCACTATTTATTTTGTTCCAACCCCTGTATCACTGGGGAAAATAAAACTTCAAATTGTTCCCTTTTAGAAGTTATTGCAGATTCTCATAGCCACCACTGTTATGGGTAGGAGTATCCCATGTCCTAACAATCTTTTATGCGAGGAAATCTCTCCAACCTTTCCAAACTGATTGGTGATAATCTCCAATGGTAGACTGTAAATAAAGTATAGTGGTCCAATATAATACTGTTTCTGATGTTCTATGTTACTTATGACTGCTGCCCTGCTCTAGAAAAGTATGTGTCCAAAACATAATGCTTTCATTGACTCCCAAAAATGACATTACACAGAATCTAACATAAAAACAATGTTTTCACTGTTGAGTAATTGGAAACATTAATTTTAGCCTTTTGATTGTTATTTTTCAGGCCACTCATCACAGGGTAAAGTAAATCCCAAAAGCTTCGCAGCCTTTTCGAACCCTGAACCTTCAGAATTTGTTGATCTTGATGGGAAAATTGAAGGTGAAGGTTCAGGCCAGTACGATGGAAGTGGATTCAGAGATGGATCTGGATTTGGATCGGATGACAATAAATTCATCGTCCCTGATATAAACTCTGAGGAACGCTATGGGGAAGCTGTAGCCATCTCAAATACAGCAGAACAATACCTAACCAGTCGATGGATGACTGCATTTATTCCTTCTGTTTATACCATTATATTTGCAGTGGGATTGCTTCTCAACTGTGTCGCAATTTTAATGATTCACTTCAGAATGAAATTTAAAAAGCCGACTATAATTTACATGATGAATTTGGCAGCAGCAGATTTGTTATTTGTGCTGATGCTGCCCCTGAAAATCGCTTACCATTTTTCTGGTAATAACTGGGGATTTGGCTCTTTCCTGTGCCGGTTAGTTACTGGTGGTTTTTATGCTTATATGTACTGTTCAGTGCTGCTGATGATGTGCATAAGTATTGACCGATTTCTCGCTGTGGTTTATCCTATTCGATCTGCCTCCTGGAGGACCCGAGGCCGTGCCATTGTACTTTGCCTTGTCGTTTGGCTTGCAGCTATTGGTGGTGCTGCACCACTTCTCCTTACTGAACAAACGGTGTATGTTACTGAGCTGAACATTACAACCTGCCATGATGTGCTACCTCTCTCTACACTACAAAACTTTTCCAGCTACTATTTTCCCACTTTGTGCTTTCTGCTCTTTGTAATTCCCCTGCTTGTGACCTCAGTCTGCTACATATGTACTATCTCAACCCTCCATTCAGCAAACATAACAAACAAGTGCAAGAAAACACGTGCTATCTGTTTGGCTGTGATTGTGCTTTCTGTCTTCATTGTTTGCTTTGCACCAACTAACATTATTTTACTCATACATTATCTTCATTTTTATTATGCACCAAGTGACTCTCTCTATTTTGCTTACATGCTTTGTGTGTGCATAGGCAGTGTGAGCTGTTGCCTCGACCCTTTGATTTATTATCATGCCTCAACCATGTTCCAGATGCATTTTCAGAATCTTCTGTGTCCTAGGGATGTCACTGAATCTGGGAGTAGTCAAACAGAGCCTAAGAGCTGTAAAACAGGAAACTCCAGTTTCAACGATAGTTGCTACAAAAAATTGCTAGCCTAAATTGATTGCATTTTTTTTTGTGGGTTTTTTTAATTTTTATATTTTATGAAGGCATGATAACCTGCAATTTGGCCTTATTATGTGACAATGTCCTCTAACTTTGTAGCTTCATTGGATTTTATTGTTCAATGTGAATTTGTTTCACATTTATCTGTGACAGAAAGTATGATTTTAGACCAGATTTAATTAAAATGTTTCTGTTCTGGTTATATTTCACATTGCATGGTTTGTTCATCAAGTAGATTCAGAACATATTTGTTGCTGAAATAACATTATAGTTCAGTGTAATTGATTCATAATCACCTTAACCCTTAAACTACTATGCAGACTTGGCCTTGTCACAAGCCAATCCTGTCAATAGGATTAAAAGAAATTGTTCCTATTCTTAGTTTGGTGGATTATTATTAAAGGTTTATGTTGCTGGGCAGCCTTTATTTTGTTTTTGTTTCTCATGGGGGAGTAACCGGGTGAAGGGTTTTGGAAGAAGCTCCTCTGATCAGAAAAACAGTGGCCCAGATTTTGCTTTGGTAAGGATGGTGAAACTGTCAGTGTTTGCCGTCATCACTCCACTGAAACTGACAGCAACTTCAAGAGTTTGGACATGTGCAGAATAGTCCAGAAACCTTGAGTTGCTGCTAGTGAGTCTATATTTCTCCATATAGGACACGCTGTAGGAGTTTCCCCAGAGACTGCTGTCTCCCTTGCAACCATAAATTGATAACAACACCCACTCTAACCTTGTTAGTCTTGCCGTAAAACCACAGAAAAAGTTACAGCTGGTTCACTGAGGTATAACTAAGTTTTTAACAGCATGATGACTTCATAATTACTGTTGAACACCCTCATTGGCCCCGAAAAGCTAATTTTATATTTGTGGAAGACCAAATTCTCCACAATGATTAAAAATTCCACATTTTTACAAACATAAAACATAAATATTTTTAAGCTTGTTTATCTTTATTTTAGCTTCTATCCTAATATGGTCACTCATTTATTTCACTGTCTTAAATTTTAAATTAAAAGTGATGCATTTTAAGTGTGAATACTTCAAAATTGATTGGTTGCCTACATGCTTGCTGACATCATTATTGCTGGATGCCAGGACATTTCCTCATTTGACACCAGATTTAAACTACTGTGCAGAAGGGAAATTCATGCCACAGAAATTGTTAGATTTTTGTGGGCAGCTTTCTTTGAGGTCAGCAGTCAGTACCTTTACTTCGCTGCTGACCACAATACCTAGGCCAATATTTTTTTAATCTAATGCCCCAAAGAGCCCCAAAGTATCAGCACGATGTTAAGATCAAAATTGTTCTCTTCAGTGATAGGCGATAGTCTAATCTCTCGCTTAGAAAAGTAAAATTGGAATTCTATCTTCTATGACTTGGACTCTTAGCTTATTGAAAACATTATTTTAAATTGTATTACATGTGGTAACTTTTCAAGATTAGAATAAATTAAATACAGTGCATTTAATGTTTTGTTATTTTGATTAAGTGGAAGAAGTAACATGCTCTAGATGAAACCTTGCCTCAAGATGAAATAGTGGAATATAATTCTGTAACTGCTCTAAGATGTACCCATTTATATTGCTGCAGCTATCAAAGCCAGTGTATAATTGTGAATGCATTCAACTGTGCATTATGTCTCTCATTTGCTTCAAACATGTATGATCAAATAGAAGCTCACAGTGACTACATGTCAGAAAGTATTTAATTAGCTGCAAAGCGTTTTGGAACATCCTGAGGTTGCGACAGGCACTATATAAATGCAGATGTTCTTCCCTTTGTAATTGGTCTGCTCCTGTTACAAGATCTTCAGTTCCTTTTGTTATTACAAGGGCTGGCCCTTACAGTTATGTGAAAATATGAATTGTAATTTTCAACTCTTTATGAGGAACATATTTACATAATCATATTCAATAGGCCAGAATTCCATGAATATTCATTAGGTTTTACAGCTGTTACTGGCAGAGGCTCCTACAACCAAATACGAGTATAGTATTAGTAGTGATTAGAAATGAAACAATGCCATTAGAATTGTTTCAATTATCTGTTGCCTCTACATTCCAGATCAGCCTGCCACTCTTTTAATTTGTTACAAAAATGGGTTCAAACAAGTCTGTGCATCAATGTGAAATAACTTTCCGGTTGAAAAGATTATGTTAGTGAATGCTACAAGTGATGCGAGAACAAGAATAATATTTTATATTCCTGTGTATGTTTGTATATAATGCTATAAGATTGTGCTCCATTTTTCTTATATTGCTGTGGAAAGGTAAAGTTTCATTTTATGGGTATTTTATGTTGGTTGCTTTACAGTTAGTTTATAAAGTATGTAATCGTACTATGTTTAAACATATTTTGTCTAAAATTGCATGAAAATGGATAAAACTAATACTTACGTTTTAAAATAAAAATTTATAAACTCAGTCAGATATAATTGGAAGCTACCTTATTGACACATACTCTTACAATTTGGACATTTGCCAGTATTTCCAACCTTTGTTCCATAAGAAGGCACTAAGGTAAATTTGGGCCTGGAAGCAACCATTTCGTTTGGGTGTTATGAGGCTTCTTAAACATCCAGAATTCAGCTGAAGTGCGTGCACACACTACCAGTGAAGAGTGCACTTGACACCTTATTGTTAAAGGGGTAAGTGTGTGCACATCTGCCATCCAGCAGCATGCACAGCAGGCAGTTCATGATGTCAACCAGCGTGCAGTGCTGATTTGACACCTGTGCTGCTATTTTGCCAGCCTGTGCCCTCTCTTAACCCCACACAACAGGACACAACATTAATCAGCATGAAGGACCCCTCCCGCACCACCATCAACACTATTTAAAGAATCATAAATGACTTCCTGGTTGGAAACTGGTTTATTTATTTTGGCTGTTGCTGCAATATTACAGGTTTTGAGTGCTCATATAATTGATTAGTTTTGAAATTGTACAGGGAGCTGGATAGCAAGTACTGAAGTACATTTTTGGTGGTGGAAAGACTTGTGTGCAAAGCAGTTGCTTCCAGACTTGTGTGGCATAGTAGTGTTTCTTCTTGGTATTGAGCATGGCTGAAAGACTGAGCAGACGACACACAGAGTAGGACAAGAAGCAGGGATGGAAAGGGCTCTCAGAAGTGGGGATATTCGCTGATGATTGCACAATACTCAACATCTTTCGCGACTCCTCAGATACTGAAGCAACCTCTGTCCATATGCAGCCAGACCTGGGCAACATTCAGGCTTGGGCTGATAACTGGCAAGTAACATTCGCACCACGCAAGTGCCAGGCAATGACCTTTGCCAACCATCTCCCCTTGACATTCAATGGCATTACCATCACTGAATCCCCCACTATCAATGGCCTGGGGGTTACCACTGACAAGAAACTAGACTAGCCATATATTGTGGCTACAAAAGCAGGTCAGAGACTGGGAATTCTGCAGAGAGTAACTCACCTCTTGACTCCCAAAACCTGTCAACCATCTAAAAGGTATGAGTCAGGAGTGTGATGGAATACTCTCTTGTTTGGATGAGTACAGCTCCAACAACACTCAAGAAGCTCAACACCATCCAGGACAAAAGCAGCCTGCTTGATTGGCACCTCATCCACCACCTTCAACATTCAGTCCCTGCACGACCCACACACACTGGCAGCAGTTTGTAACATCTACAAGATGCACTAAAGCAACTCACCAAGGCTCCTTCAAATGCATCTTCGAAACCCACAATTTTTACCACCTAGAAGAGCAAGGGCAGCAGGCACATGGGAACACCACCACCTGCAAGTTCCCCTCCAAGCCACTCACCATCCTGACTTGGAACAATATCGCCGTTCCTTCACTGTCGCTGGGTCAAAATCTTGGAACTTCCTTCCTAACAGCACTGTGGGTGTACCTAAGCCACATGGACTGCAGCAGTTCAAGAAGGCAGCAGTTAGGGATGGGCAATAAAATGCTCACATCCCATGAAAGAATAAAACAAATGTTCAAATCATAACAAGCAGTGAGATGTTAAGGCTGCTGCCTATTATAGAGCTTGACGTTGAAGCAAGCTCATTTGAAAGCTGAACAGAATCTTTTCAACCATCAGAGGAAATGACATCATTAACCATTTCTAACATCGAAGTAGAAAAGTTATGAGAAGTAATCTGATGTTTATTTGCTTTTGATACCTGACCATATCAGAAATCATTTTCAGTGTCCGATGGATTCCATTTGTCTCTTTACTTTTTAAAAATTAATTCATGGGATGTGGGCATTGCTGGCAAGGCCAGCATCTATTGCCCATCGCTAAAACATGCTGTCAAAGGAGGCTGGGTGAGTTCCTACAGTGCATCTTGTAGATAGTACACACTGCTGCCATTGTGCATCAATGGTGGAGGAAGTGAATGTTTAAGGTAGTAGATGGGTTCCAATCAAGCAGACTGCTTTGTCCCAGATGGTGCCAAGCTTCTTGAATGTTGTTGGAGCTGCACTCAACCAGGCAAGTGGAGAGTATTCCATCACACTCCTGACTCATGCCTTGTAGATGGTGGACAGGCTTTGGGGAGTCAGGAGGTGAGTTACTCACCACAGAATTCCTAGCCTCTGACCTGCTCTTGTAGCCACAGTATTAATATGGCTAATCCAGTCCAGTTTCTGGTCAATGGTGACCCCCAGGATGTTGATAAACTTGCTTTGGTAATTCTTGCATTTGTCTTATCAATTTTTTAAATGTATTATTTCATGGGATGTGGACATTGCTGGCAAGGCCAGCATTTATTACCCATCCCTAATTGCCCTTGAACTGAATGGCTTGCTAGGCTATTTCAAAGGGCAGTTAAGTGTCAACCACATTGCTGTGGGTCTGGAGTCACATATAGGTTAAACTGGTTAAGGACAGCAGGTTTCCTTCCCTAAAGTGCACTAGTGAACCAGATGGATTTTTACAGCAATTCACAATGATTTCATGGTCACCATTACTGAGGCTAGCTTTATATATTCCAGATTTATTACCTGAATTGAAATTCCCACCAGCTGTCATGGTGGGATTTGAACCCATGTCCCCAGAACATTAGCCTGGGTGTCTGGATTACTCCAGATGACATTACCAATTTGCCACTCCCACTCCCCTATATAGGCAGCTCGAGAGAATGTTCTGTCAAGATAAGTGAACTTACCTAGTGCTGACAGGTTCTGGTCATTGGCTTTGAGGTAGGGCTTTCCTGGAGCAGGCAGGCACATTACTTCAGTTTTCTTTGTGCTGATCATAAGGCTGAGTATGTCACATGCATTCGAGAACAAGTCCATGCTACATTGCATGTCCAGCTCTGAACCAGCAGCTAGTGCACAGTCATCAGTAAACAGGAAATTGTGAAGTATGCCCTTGGAGATTTTGGTCTTTGCCTGGAGTTATCTCCAATTGAGCTTCTTCCTGTCCATGCGATATCTAATTTCGATGCCAGGATCACTGTCATTGAAGGCATTGGAGAACATGGTGGAGAAAAATCTGCTGAAGAGTGTTGGTGCTAGCACACAGCCCTGTTTAGTTCCATTGGTGACTGGGGATGGGTCAGAAGACTCGCCATTATCCAGGACATGCGTGAGCATGCTGTTTATGGAACCATGAAATGATTGTGATGAATTTCTCAGGGCAGTTGAATTTCTTTTTTATCTGTCAAAGGCTTTGGTTAGGGCAATAAACGTGATGTAGAGGTCCACGTTCTGTTCTTCGCATTTTTCTGGAGCTGCCCTAATCCCAAACACCATAATCAATGGTTCCTCAAATTTTTCTGAACTACACTGACTCTCTGTCAGCAGATCTGGAGGAACAGCACCTCATCTTCCGACTAGGCACTTTACAGCCTTCTGGACTGAATATTGAGTTCAACAATTTTAGATCATGAACTCTCTCCTCCATCCCCACCCCCTTTCAGATCCCCCCCCCCTTTTTTTTCCAATAATTTATATAGATTTTTCTTTTCCCACCTATTTCCATTATTTTAAAATGTATTTCCATCCATTGTTTTATCTCTACCTTTTAGCCTATTTTGATTCCTTCACCCCACCCCACCCCCACTAGGGCTATTTGTACCTTGCTTGTCCGGCTTTCTACCCTTAATTAGCACATTCCTTAGATAATATCACCACCTTCAACACCTCTTTGTCCTTTTGTCTATGACATCTTTTGGCTATCTCCACCTATCACTGGCCCTCTATCCAGCTATAACCCCGCCCCCCCCCCCCCCCCCCCCCCCCACCCCCACACCAGCTTATATTTCACCTCTTTTCTATTTTTACTTAGTTCTGTTGAAGAGTCATACGGACTCGAAACGTTAACTGTGTTCCTCTCCGCAGATGCTGCCAGACCTGCTGAGTTTTCCAGGTATTTTTATTTTTGATCTGGTTGACATGTTGCACTAAGCAAGTCAGGAGGTCAAAGAATTTGCTGGCAATAGAGGGGAGTGAGATTGCCCTTTGATTATCGCAAGATTGGCGAGTTCCTTTCTGTTTGCACAGGCGGACAATGGAGGCATCTTTACATTCTTGTCGGATGGCTCCTTGCTCCCAGATAGCCAGAAAGAGCTCAGTGACTCTCTTGACCAGGCGTTGACCTCCAGCCTTGTGGACCTCAGCTGGGATTGCATCAGCTCCTGGAGCTTTGCCGCTAGACAGGAGTTTGTTTGCATTTGGTCATTTCTAACAATGTGGGAAGGTCATCAACAGAGCAGTTAATGGCAAATGTCTGTTGATTGCTTCTTCATTGATGGGTGAAGACCAATTGAGGAAGTGGTTAAACCATCTTTCCAGAATCTGGGCTTTTACTGTGAGCAGTGTTGGCCCATCAGCACAGAGGATTGGTGATGGACCAGTAGACTGGAGACCATAAACAGTTTTCAGAGCATCATAGAATCTCTTCCAATCTTTGTTTTTGCATATGATTGAAGTTCATCTGCTTTCTGATTCTGCCAAGTGTCTTGCATCCCTCTGAACTTGCATTGGACAGTCCAGTGGATGCTTCAGTAGGCATTGTGCTTGGATAATGATGGTTTGTAATTCAGGAAAAAACTGTAGAGATGGGGGGCTGAATTTTACGTACTCCCGGCAGGGGTAAAGGGGTATGTATAATGTGGTGGGTGCCCATCCCACCACCCTCCCACCCACCTGGGAGCTCAACCCCATAATACGGAGGGGGGGGGGGGGCGGGCGCAGTGGGGAAGGGTTGTTGGCGGGCAGGCACCAAAATTGGCAGCCTGCCTGCCATATTAAAATGAGCAATTGAGGATCAATTCGGCTTGTTATCAAGCCTACTGACCCTAATAATACGTTGCCCACACCATAATACATTTGGCATGGTCAGCAGAGTGGGAGCAGGAAGCCTGATCTTTAACCTGGTTAAAGAGCGGGAAGGAAGTCGGTGCGGGGGGGGCGAGGCGGGGGAGTCGCTCCTCGGGGGCTGCCATTTGCTGTTCATGGGGTGACCCCCCCTTAGACTAAACCACCCCTTCTTTCCTACACGGTCACCAAACTCCAAATGAAGCTCTCTATTGCAGGAAAGCACAGCACTCCAGCGCAGACAAAGTCTGCACTATACGATAGCCTAACTTTATACTCTTTGAACCTAGCCTCTGAAAACCTGATTAAGCCGGTTATCTAATTAACTAGTTGCAGTTGCAAGCTGAGCCTGTATGAGCCCTGTTTTAAGACTGGACTAAAACTCACCTTCTTCCAACCCTAACAGCAACTTTTAGTTAATTGCTAAATTAAAGAAAGGCTAGACTTTAGATAAACTCCCTCAGTCACCAAACTCCAACTGAAGTCCTCTACTGCAGCCAAACACAGCACTCCAGTGCAGACAAAGACTACTGGTGAGAGTTGCTTGATTGTTGCCATGCAGGGGGAGTTTAAGCACCATCAGACCATTATTAACACCATTGGGAAGGCAAGTCAACTCACTGACACCAAAGCCTACACCAACTTTGCACCATTCTTCGTTTCCATGGCCTCTGCAAAAGAATGTTTAGCTGATCCACTTCAGGTAGATGAGTCTTTTTGAGGGAGGTGATCTAGACGTTGTGCCTAGCCAGCTCTCTATCGACCAGAGCTATTTTCTCTCAGGTCTGTCAGCTGTGGTGTTGTCCATGAAGGTACGCACATTCCATGAAGGTACGCACTTTCCATGAAGGTACGCACATTCCATGAAGGTACGCACTTTCCATGAAGGTACGCACTTTCCATGAAGGTACGCACATTCCATGAAGGTACGCACTTTCCATGTGCCAATAGTGACCAGTGTCACCTTCACTTTCTTTTTGGAGATTGACTTTTGACCACATTGATGGGATTCCTGCTAGCTGCAGCCTGCTGGCCTAGAAGGTGAAGCAGACAATGTTTAGGGCACCAGTCCTGAAAAGGGCTGCTCAATTGCTCAGGGGGCTGCTAACTTCCACTTCTTTCCAGTGAAAACAACCCTATTCCCTGAGCCATCTGTGTACAGGTTCATGACTACAGCTCCCAGTGACTCCACACCTGCTGATTCGCTGCTCACCCATTGCCACAGGACTTGTGATAGATAGATAATGGAAGACAGATGATAAAAAGATGACGAACTTGACACATGTGAACTGGATTATAGTGAGCAGAGTTGCATATCATTAGCCTCACTCTCTCGTCCTGACCTATCTTGGTCCAGTGGCAGGACGAGTCCAGACAGCTGGTGATAGATCCAAATGTAGTGGGTAACCAGGACGTCTTCTGTGTCTTGTTGAGTTCTACACGTTAGACAACACTGTGCTGATTCGCCTTCCAGATCATTGGACTTTGGATTGGTCTCATACCCCCAGTCCTTTGGAATCGGTCTCCGAATGCCAGGGTAGACCATTCCCTAAGTCACTGATGTAGGAGGCCCGATGGCTACCTTCACCTGGTTTGGTCTGCCCGAAGAAGTGTACCAGGGTACGGCCGGTCTCCCATGCTAACAACTACTTGGAGGCACAGGTGAGAGTTTGTGTGAAGGTGAGGGCCAATACAGAATGAGCCATTCCAAAGAGTGTGGTGAGCCTGCCTTTGAAAGGTGCAACCTTTCCCTTACACCTCGCCTCTTAAATAATCTGTATATTAAACACAATGGCCTAGATTTTGACTGTAGTGACATGAGAACGGTGCCAACTGTCCACCTCACTGAGAACTCTCAAACTTTTCATGGGCTTGTCAACAAATCCATAAATTCCACAAAACATTGAGTCTTTTACAGTGCAACGCCCTCTGCAGGGGATCTGTGGCAACTCTGCACATTTTTCAAAGTAATTCTCAGTCTGATTAAAAAGCCTCGCTGTTGCTTGCAAACAGGGAGAACGTGGGTGCCTTGTTAATAAGGAATGCCTGTTTGAAAGTCTAAAATTTAGCACACAATTGTTTGGTGCTCATTGATGATTGTTTCAATGTGCCCGGGGGTGCTGAACCTGACAACTGCAATAATGTAAAAGCAAAATACTGCGGATGCTGGAAATCTAGGACAAAAACAAAAATACCTGGAAAAACTCAGCAGGTCTGACAGCATCTGCGGAGAGGAATACAGATGACGTTTCGAGTCTGTATGACCCTTCATCAGAACTAAGGAAATAGAGAAATGGGGTGAAATATAAGCTGGTAGAGGGGGGTGGGGCAGGTAGAGCTCGATAGGGGGCCAGTGATAGGTGAAGGCAAAGAAGAGATTGCCAAAGATGTCATAGACAAAAGGACAAAGGGGTGTTGTTGGGCACTCGAACACTGATTAGATATGAAGCCTGGAGCTTCATATGTAGCCTGTGCTCACCCACTTCCACTGAAGGTGTGGAGTGCACTGATGGGGAGAGAAGCCAATATGGAAGTGTGTCTGAACGAGCTAGAGACAGGACATCCAGGTTCTCCAATGCGACACTGGTGGAAAGGCAGAGGAGGAGGAGGAGGCCCTTTACCCCCAGTAGGGAAGGAGTCCACACTGAGTCAACTGATATGGTGCATGTAGAAAGAGATCAGCCAGGAGGTTGCAGCCAGTAGCCCTATCCTCAATTCCAGGGCATGGCTCCAGTGACACAATAACTTTAGTGACTTGACAAGTGTGGTCAAGGTAGGATCCCATTTCGTGAATACACTTCTCAGTAACTGCATCACCAGCGCCAGCATCACAACCTAAACACACAACATCCATCATCTAACCATACATTGACATTCACATGTCCAACACTATTGCATCCTCCGCAGACACTACTGACACCTTAGATACATCTCAGCACTTCAACCCTGTGAGACATCACCCACAAATACACATATCAATAATAAAAACAGAAAGTGCTGGAAAAACTCAGCAGGTCTGGCAGCATCTGTGGAGAGAGAAACAGAGTTAACGTTTCAAGTCCAATATGACTTTTCTTTGGAACACATATCAATACATTCATTCACAATTACCACCATTTCTCTTCCAGGAAAGAAAGTGACAGCAGCACCTGGCCTGATGGTGAATGTGAACCATGTCTGCATGAGATCACCCCCTTTGAGGAGTGGCCATGATTGGGAAGTGAGTGGGGAATGCCATGGTCAGAGCTAGAGCAGGGGGCATTGAGGTATGTGACTACTCCAGCTTCCTTATAAACACACGCACATGACTATTCCTGATCACCCACACCTATCCTCACACCCAGACTCATTGCAGGCTTCCTGGTGCAAGATCTACTAGTGTTGCACTGCTGTCCAGGGTTCCTCACTTGAAATGCAGAATATCTCTGATGGCCGGATCTTCCCTCCAGCAGATAAGTGGGCTGGCTGAATATATGCCCTGAGGTTGTGGTTTGGAATAGGAATCTACCAGCCTCTCTCCAGATACTAGCATTGCTACTCCCTAGCCCGGCCACTGCACCATGACCTTTGTGGCTCCCTGTCAGGTAAGCGGCCCAGTCTGCTGAAGCCTATGCTGAGATGGCGCCATCATGACCCACAGAATCTCAAGGGTGTCAGATTCTTAGCAGCCATACACCTCACCTGCTGCTCTCACTAGCGGTGCACTTTGTAAAGCTCCATATTATGTAAGAGCACTTATAGATAGCCATTATGGGTAAGCACCATGGTAAATCCTTTAATATTTACAAATGCTGTTGGCTGTGTCCTGTTTACATTGTTTCTTTTTAATGTATATAAACAATGATTATGGTAATAGGATAGTGATGAACTGGTTATCTTTTTTTATTGTGATCTTCATGAGGAAGCGATTGAAAAGATTGAGTGAAGATGATGGACTGCCTGTTGGATCCTCAGTTGTGGAAGATACCTCATGTGGCAAAGTGCTCTGCAGTGGAGGACCTCTCTCAAAAACGCTCTTCACTTAAATGGTGATGATTAGATCGTGACTCCCAGGTGCAGGCTGTCCGAGTAGAAGCCTCTGGTCTTCTCCCTTGTCTGCCTTCCTCCTGCTCCACTTGCGCATCCTGAGTTTGGCCCTCTGGCACAGCAACCTCATTCACCAGACAGTGTATGATGTTGGTGGTAATGGCTGGTCTTTCTTGATTGCCAAACTGAGGAACTTGCAGCAAATCGCCATGAATCTGGACATTTTCTCAGCTGAGTGTTGTAGGACACCTCCTGCATCTAAACCTCTGCTTGAGCATCCTGATAATCAGGTAGTCAAGTGGCTTCTGTTGTATGAGTGCTCAGCTGCTGTCTGGTTAGATGAGCCATGACATCCCCTGTCACCTAGGGTGGTATTAATGGAGGCAACAGGGGTCTCATCCGCCAGTTGGAAATCTGGTGGAAGCTCTGCATTGCCTCTTTCAGGGAAGGCCCACTCAGGCTCTTAACTGTTCAGTGACAGGCCTTCCGCAGGATCAAGGACCTCAGGGGGTGGAAGTTCCACCTGCCAAGAGATGATGGTCAATCAAAGGTGGGCAGCTCTATTGAACAGCAGTGCCACCGTGAAGGCGGAGGCTGCTACGGGTACAACAGCCACGCGAGGCGTAGTATCATTGCTGGATCTCAGGCCACAGGTGAATTATGGTGGGATGGTGGGGGGAGAGGGGTTGGGGGGGGTTGTTGCGGGGGAGGGGGGTCGGCAACGAGAGCAGGGGGCTGGCTCTCAGTGGGGCCCTCCCACCTTCCCGATGCCAGGTCCCTTGATCAGGCACTGAATGTCTTTGAATGAGGGAACACCCCATGGGAACCCAGAAACAATCCCATGCGGGTTGCTTCCTGCATGGCCAGCCCCCATCCTCCACTGGCTTAATACCAGCGGCAGTGTGATGAGGCCCTTAAGTGGGCATTAATTGATTAACTGCCCTAGAACTCAGTGTGGCTTTAAGTCACACTCAAAATGCTCAGCAAGGATTAATTACTCCTGTTCAAATGGTTTTTGTTTGGAGATGTCATTAATTGCAGCACTAGTCATCAATATGGCATGCAATCTCTTTAATGAGTGCTAGCAGGCAATTTAATTATCAACTATCCCCTTAGCAGTTCTCTGGATGGCCATATCTATCACAATAATAGCATAATTAGCACAACTCCAAGATGACACCCTCTGCTTAGCATGGGATAAACTGGCATTGCAGCTTAAGGCCCTATCTTGGCCACCGCAGAGGCGTCGCAGAGTTCAAACTAGGGAGTTTAAAGCAGGAAATATAAATTAAAGCTAAATTATGTGGGGAAATAAAGGGATTAAGGGATAGAGATAAAAGAAAAAAACATGTAAAGTAAAAGGAAGATATTATGTCAATTAAAGATCTGAATTGTTAATTTTCTTCAGAGGGAATGAGACGTCACACTTCTAAAATTATTTTTATAGAGATTGTTCAACGGTAATTATCACCATTAAAACTCGCTTTCTCCTAAATGTGCCAGCCCTAATTTTGCAGGCAACTTTTGACTGGAACTAATGGGTAATTACCACATGTACATGTCATCATAGTGTTTTCAGTGCTGAGTTTATCAGGGAGGACTGCAACAGCGCACCCTATGGGGGAGCAGAATATCTCTGACAGTAACTTCTGGATTTCTGTGTTTAACTGTGCATGTGCGGATGGCAGAAGTTGCTGTCAGATTTAGCCTGTAATAATGGTAGTCTCACCTTTATTATTAGAGCAAATTCCAGGTCAATGTGCTTATTTCTTGTAGATAGCACATCTTTATGGGTATTTTCAGGACAATTTTAAGACTTTGCTACTCCTCCAATCCAAAGAATGTAGCTGCCTAACATCAATTATTAACAACACATTCAATTTATCCATTCATCAAAAACTAATGTACACAAATCTCTATTGGCCACATGATGAAACTCTGCTTTGATCACACGTATGACCGTTTAACTGGTCCTTCAGTTAATTAAATTCAGAGTTAGTTGAAATGCTATCTTGTAAAACACTTTACCAAGTTTGCGAATGTCGTATGCACATAACACCCGAAAATTTAATGATGTTCAATAAGGAGTGTAATACAACATGCCAGGAGCAGCAGCAAGCATACCTAAAAATGAGATGCAAACCTGGTGAAGCTACAACACAGGACTACATGTATGCTAAACAACAGAAACAGCATTGTATAGACAGAGCTAAGCTTACCTCACAACCAATGGATCAGATCAAAGCTCTGTCGTTCTGCCACATCCAGTCATGCATTATCACAGTCAATTAAACAATAATCAGAACCACATATATCCCCAACCTCAATGATGGGGGAGTCCAGCACATTAGTGCAAAAGACAAGGCTGAAGCATTTGTAACTATTTTCAACCAGAAGTGCCAATTAGATGATCCATCTTGGCCTCCTCCTGAGGTTCGCTGCATTAGAAATGCCTGTTGTCAGCCAATTCAATTCACCCCACGCGATATTAAGAAATGGCTGAAGGCAATGGATGATGCAAAGGCTATGGACCCTGATAACATCCCGGCAATAGTACTGAAGACTTGTGCTCCACAACTAGCCAAGCTGCTCCAGCATATTTAAAATATTGGCATCTCCCCAACAGTGGAAAATTGCCCAAGTATGTCTGACCCACAAAAAGCAGAACAAATCCAACCGAGCCAAATACCCCCCAAGCAACCTACTGTTGATCATCAGCAAAGTGTAGGTGGCATTGACAATGCTATCAAGTGCCACATACACAGCAATAACCTGCTCAATGATGCTCAGTTCAGGTTTCACCAGAGCGACTTGGCTCCTGACCTCATTTCAGCCTTGGTCCAAACATGGACAAAAGAACTGAACTCAAGAGCTGAGGTGAGAGTGTCTGCCCTTGACATCAAGGCAGCTTTTGGCTGAGTATGGCAATAAAGAGCCGTCGTAAAACTGAAGTCAATGGGGATCGGGGGAAAACTTACAAATGGTTAGAGTCATACCTAACACAAAGGAAGATGATTGTGGTTGTTGGAGATCAATCATCTCAGTCTCAGGACATTGCTGCAGGAATTCCACAGGATGGTGTTCTAGGCCCAATCATCTTCAGTTGCTTCATCAATGATCTTTCTTCCATCATAAGGTCAGAACGGGGCTGTTCACTGTTGATTGCACAGTACTCAGTACTATTCACAACTCCTCAGATACTGAAGCAGTCTATGTCCATATGCAGCAAGACCTAGAAAACATCAAGCTTGGGCTGATGTAGCTAGTAACATTTGTGCCAACAAGTGCCAGGCAATAAGCATCTCCAACAAGAGAGAATCTAACCATCACTTGATATTCAATGGCATTACCATCATTGAATACCCCACAATTAACATCCTGGGGGTTACCATTGACCAGAAACTGGACTGGACCAGCAAGATAAACGCTGCAGGTGTAAGAGCAGATCAGAGACTGGCAACTCTATGGCGAGTAACTCACCTCCTGACTTCCTGTCCACAATCTACATGGCACAAGTCAGGAGTGTGATGGAATACTATCCGCTTGCCTGGATGAGCGCAGCTCCAACAACACTCAAGAAGCTCAACAACATCCAAGACAAAGCAGCCCGTTTGACTGTCACCCCATCCACCACCTTAAACATTTACTCCCTCCACCACCCACCCCCTTGTACCAGTGTGTATCATATAGAAAATGCACTGCAGTTACCTGCCAGGTCTCCCTTGGCAGCACTTTCCAAACACACGACCTTTAGCACCTAGAAGAACGAGGACAGCAGGTGCATGGCAACACCACCACTTCCAAGTTCCCCTCCAAGTCACACACCATCCTGACTTGGAAATATATCACTGTTCCTTCACTGTTGCTGTGTCAAAATCCTAGAACTCCCTCCCTAACAGCACTGTGGGTGTGCTTAGACTGCAGTGGCTCAAGCAGGTGGCTCATTACCATCTTCTCAAGGGCAATTAGGGATTGGCAACAAATGCTGGCCTTATCACTAACACTCATATCCCATGAAAAACTGAAAGAAAATCCAAATTCCACAAGTTGAATCATATGAAGATTGCTCAAGTAATATGTTGATAGTTTCAGCAGAAAAAGACAACAATAGGCACAGGAGAGGGTGGGGGAGGGTGCACAATTGCATGGGATGGCATCGGGCTAGAAATGTTATGAATGACGGACGACAAGCCATGTGGGGGGCACCGCCAGCATTTTCAAAATGAGCAAGTGAAAAGCACTTAAATTTGTTATGTGGCAATAGAACACATATGTTCCCCCCCCCTCCTCCCCCGTCACTCCCCAGGATTTAACGGTGAGCACACAGGACAAAAGGTTAGGGGCCTTGGCAGGATTTATAGGGCGGCAACGGAAAGGCCACCTGTTGTTATTGCTACACTCGAAAGCCGTGGAGTGAGTCTTTTTTCTTTATTTTCTTGAAAAGAGTTGGTCAGCCATTGATTTTATTTGGATTCAAGGCCCTCTGGATGTGATTGTATTCCTGTCAAGGGGCTCATCAGAGAGGGTCCTTATAAGGGTTAGGCCGTGCAGCTACTAGATGGTTATCCCAGTCAGATTGGCAGTGCCCAAGTGGCAAGGGCATAGTACATTCTGGAGGATTCTGGAGCGTATCAATGGTTCCTGGAAGCTGGGGGTGTGTGGGAGTGGGTTGCTGAAATCTTGCTGGCCTTAGTCTTCTCAAGATGGTTGCAGGGAGGATCACTAAGGCAAAGACTATTTGCATCAGGATGCATGTGATGGTGGCTCTTTAAACATGGTGCCAGCGCTTCCTTCTGTGCCAGGTGACTACCACAAAGCCCGCTTCCAGCCAGCCCAGTAAGATTGCTCATTCCTAATTGCCCTTGAGAAGGTGGTGGTGTGCTGCCTTCTCGAACAGCTGCAGTCCATGTGGTGCTGGTACACCCACAGTACTGTTAGGGAAGGAGTTCCAGGATTTGGTGTAAAAAAAATGAATTACAATAAAGCGTAAAGAGCGGGATCTCTTCAAGTGTAAAGAACAGGGATACTAGAGTAATTAATTAATAAATTAAATTAAATAGGATAGTGATGGCAAGACAGGTGATGTGTTGCTGCTGCAGCATGTGTGAGCTGCTGGACGCCAAGGTGATCGAGAGTGAACACATCTGTAGTAAGTGTTTGCAGCTTGAGGAACATCAGATCTGAGTTGAGATGCTGGAGTCTGAGCTGCAGACATTGCGCCACATCAGGGAGGGGGAAAGTTACCTGGACACTTTGTTCCAGGAGGCAGTCACACTGCTCAGATTAGGTAATACAAATTTGGTCTATGATCAGGGACAGGAGGGTGTGATTGCAGGTGAGGCGGGTACGGGAAGCCTGCATCGAGGAGCCTCAGTCCCTGCAATTGTCCAACAGTTACGAGGTTCTTGCAAGCTGTATGGACAACAGCAGGGACTGCAGGGAGGATGAGCAAACTGACCACAGCATTGTGGTACAGGGAGCCATTCAAGTGGGGGTGAGGAAATAAGAATGTAGTAGTGGTAGGGGACAGTATAATTAGGGGGAATAGATACTGTTCTCTGTAGCCATGAGCACAAGTCCTGAAGGCTGTGTTGCCTGCCTGGTGCCAGGGTTAAGGACATCTCCTCAGGGCTGGAGAGGAACTTGGAGTGGAAGGGGAGGGATCCAGTTGTTGTCACCTATGTTGGTACCAACGACGTTGATAGGACTAAAAAGGAGGTTCTGCTGAAAGAATTTTAACAGTTAGGAGCTAAATTAAAAAACAGAACCTCCAAGGTAATAATCTCAGGATTGTTACCTGAGCCACGGGCAAACTGGCATAGGGTAAATAAAGTCAAGGAGGTAAATGCATGGCTCAAAGATTGGTGTGAGAGGAATGGGTTTCAGTTCATGGGGCACTGGCAACAGTACTGGGGTAGAAGGGAGCTGTTCCGATGGGACGGGCTTCACTTGAACTGTGCTGGGACCAGTGTCCTGGTGAATCAAACAGCTAAAGCTGTTGAGAGGGCCTTAAACTAAATAGAAGGGGGAATGGTTCTGGAGAGGGGATATGTATGCTTACAAAGCAAAACGATGTGGCAGCATTGCAGGGCAGCTATTTAGGTAATGATACCCAGAGTGTGACAGGAAGGGACAGATGTACAAACATAAAAAAACAGCAGCAAGTAGGGTCAAAGGGGAAAAAATGGTAAAAAGGCAAAATTAATGGCCCTCTACTTAAATGCACCTAGTATTTGGAACAAAATTAATGCGTAAGTGGCACAAATAGAGGTTAATGGGTATGATCTTATAGCCATTACAGAGACATGGTTACAAGGATACCAAAGCTGGGAACTAAATGTTCAGGGGTATGAGACTTCAAAAGGACAGGCAGGAAGGAAAGGGTGGTGGGATAGCTTCGTTAGTATGAGATGGAATAAGTATGATAGCAAGAAATGATCTTGGGTTGGAAGATGTAGAATCTATATGGATGGAGGCAAGAAATAACAAGGGGAAGAAGACACTGGTGGAAGTAGTCTATAGGCCCCCTAACAGTAGCTATGCTGTAGAGAATAAATCAGGAAATAATGAGGGCATGTAAAAAGGCAGTATATTAATCATAGGTGATTTTAATCTTCATGTAGATTGGGAAAATCAAATTGGCAGAGGTAGGGATGAGCAAGAATTTAAGAGTGTATTCGGGACAGTTTCCTAGAACAATGGGCCGTAAATTCCGACTAGCGTCAGAAAGTGCCAGCCTGCAGAAATGAGAAGAAATAAATGCCACACTTACGTGGTCTTGAAAATTGCATTGAGACTTCCGTTCGCTGGAGCTGCTTGGGGCCTGCATCGAAAGAATCCTCGCAGACCCCAGTGAAGTCTAGCTCCAGCATATTCAAGGAAGCCACGCCCCCTTTTTTACAGCACTTGCTGCCGTAAAGCAGGTAAGTTTAAAGGCCAGGGAAATTGACAGGCCAAGGGAAGGTCAGTGTCTAAGTTAAGTGGATAGGATGATAGGCTTGACTGGGTAGGTGCTGAGAGGTTGTTTCCTCTTGTGGGAGAGTCTAAGACATAATCTCAGAGTAAGGGGGCATCTATTTAAAACAGAGATGAGGAGGAATTTCTTCTCTCAGAGGGTAGTGAATCTGTGGAATTCTTTACCACAGAGGGCTGTAGAGGTTGGGTCATTAAGTGTACTCTAGGCTGAGATAGGCAGATTTTTAATCAGTAAGGGAATCAAGGTTATGGTGAAAAGGCAGGAAAGTGGAATTGAGGATTATCAGATCAGCCATGATCTCATTGAATGGCAGAGCAGACTCAATGGGCGGAATGGCCTACTTCTGCCCCTACGTCTTATGGTCGTCTTATATCTTATTTTGACCCAGCGACAGTTAAGGATCGGTGGTATATTTCCAAGTCAGGACAGTGAGTGGCTTGGAGGGGAATTTCCAGGTGGTGGTGTTTCCATGTGTCTGCTGCCCTTGGCCTTCTAGATGGTAGAGGCTGTGAGCTTGGAAAGTGATGTCTAAGGAGGCTTGGTGAGTTCCTGCAGGGCATCTTGTAGATGCCAATGTGCATCGGTGGTGGATGGAGTGAATGTTTGTGGTGGGGTACCAATCAAGCAGGCTGCTTTGTCCTGGATGGACAAAGTTTCTTGAGTGTCATACAGAGGTATTTTTATGCTTATCATATCTGAGTTTGAATTAACTTAATATTTTGCTGTACTGGCAGATCTCCAGTGACATTGCTGCTGATGAGTCATAGAATTATAAAATTAGACGCAGATCACACCTATGCCCAGAGCTAAATCTTCAACTGAAATTATCCACTGTAATCCTACTTTGCTACTCGTTCCACATATTTTTCATAGCTTTTTCTGTTCTGATCCTTATCTAATTATCTTTTAAATTGTAATAGTGTTCCTGTGTTAATAGCCATTTATGGTAAAGCAGTCCATATTCCAGTAATCATCTGTGTGAAAGTACTTCTTTTAACATTGCCCTTTATTCTTCTAGTGATAATACTGAGACTATTGGCAGCTAATTGACAAATTAGCCTAGTCAACAGGAGATTTTAAGTCTCGTGGGGACCCTTTTAAACAACTGTAGGGAATACTTCAGCAATCTGCTCTAGAGGCTGAGATCTCTCTGTTTAAAGAAACACTTCCTAGGATCTAATCTAATTCTTTGCCTGGTGATTTTATATAAAAACGCAAAGTCTTATCATCCTTATCAATTTCAAAAAGTTCACCCAACCATAACCAAACAGAGTCTGATTCCTATATTATTAAACTCCTTAAACATATTCCCCTCAGCCTGTATTTCTCTGAAAAAAATAATTCTACTTCCTGAACCTTACCATGATAACCTATTTTGATTGTCTTTCTTTGTACTCAGGGTCTCAGCCTCAGGTGCAGGACACTATGTTCCAAGTGCAACTGACCAGCAGTTTCTGGAAATTTGCAATTCGTTTTGTCGCTGAACTTGCTGGTCGATTTGTCCCTTAATAATGGCTTGCGCAGTTAACCTGTTATTAATTCTCCAGCAAGATCTGGCCTAAGGTCTGATTGAAGCATATAAGATCCTGAAGGGTCTTGACAGGGTATATGTGGAATCCTTGTACAGCCCATGTATAGTATCCGTAGTTGTATATTGCATTACTTGAGCAATATACCCAAAACCTCTATGGGCTTTCCTAATGGTTTTATCACACTATTTGTGATAATGATTTATGATTTATCAAATATGACCTCCATTTCCCCCTCTTGATCCTTCAGTGAGCATCGCGACATGCCATACACATGCCTATGGTTTTCCAAACCTGATACATAGCATCTATCCACATTGAAAGTAATCTATCTTGCAGGGGCATAGCTCCTTAATTTACCTAAATCATCCTGGAATATATTACATACGAACATACGAATTAGGAGCAGGGGTAGGCCACTTATCCCCTCGAACCTGCCATTCAATAAGATCATGGCTAATCTGATTGTATCCTCAACTCCACATTCCCATCTACCCCCGATAACCTGTTAATCAAGAATCTATCTGCTTTAAAAACGTTCAAAGTTTCTGCTTCCAACACCTTTCGAGGAAGAGTTCCAAAGGCTCACTACCCTCTGAGAGAAAAAAAAATTCTCATCTCTGTCTTAAATGGATGACCCCTAGTTTTAGATTTTCCCACAAAAGGAAACATCCTTTCCACGTCCATCCTGTCAAGACCCTTCAGGATCTTACATGTTTCAATCAGATCTTGGGCCAGGTCTTGCTGGAGAATTAATAACATGTTAACTGCGCAAGCCATTATTAAGGGACAAATCGGCCAGCAAGTTCAGCGACAAAGGATAGAGCACGAGTTGCAAATTTCCAGAAATTGCTGATCAGTTTATGCCACTATGCTGTTGGCTTTAGCCCTTAGCCTCCCCATTGTTTTTAAGGGCTTGCAGGATTTTCACATTAATTGCTATTAAGCACACCACAGAAAATTAAGGCTAGTAACTGCCTTTCAGTCTAAATGCCTCTGTAATGACATGATAATTAGTAGTACAATGCCAATTAATTTTTCCAGCCCAGAAAAGGAATTATTTAAACTGTTGAGTCTCATCCCGGCCTGCAGTAATTTCCTCTTAGATATTTCAAAAATCTCAATTTAAAATGTTTACCTTTTTCTCTGACTTTTCCTTTGTCTCTTTTTTTTGTTTTTTAATTTTCCCTCTTATTTCTCTTTCTGTACAGAATTTGACTTCAATTCACCCACCTTTTCTGTCATTCTTCTGTTTCATTCCCAATCCCTAAAATCTCATTGATTGAGGAGATGCCCCATTGGTCCCCACCCATTCACTGAGGTCCCAGATGCCCTTGCCACATTGTTATCAGCTAACATTTCTGGAAAGTTCTGACACAAACAGTTTCCAAACTGAAGGGCGAAGAAAAGAGTTTAACAGTATATGCCAAGAGATGTTCTGCTCCAGCAAGATTCAGCCCATTAACTTGGTCTAAATTGTCTAGCACTGCATATTTGCTTGTGTCATCTGCAAACTTTTAATGTTCCATTAATGCCCTCATCCAAATAATTTATGAAGATAATGAACAGCAATGATTTAAAAACAGAGAGAAAAAGGGGCGCCACATGGATCTACTTTAATTGATGTCAACAAGATTGCAAGGAGTAACTTGTCTGGCGATATGATCTACCTACTAATCCCATTTAATGTGATCTTTTCAAAACAGTTGTCTGTACAGCACACAACTGATTACTTTTTGG
This sequence comes from Cetorhinus maximus, assembly GCF_964194155.1. Taxonomy (NCBI): domain Eukaryota; kingdom Metazoa; phylum Chordata; class Chondrichthyes; order Lamniformes; family Cetorhinidae; genus Cetorhinus; species Cetorhinus maximus. The sequence goes on along the minus strand of NC_135880.1, from coordinate 39,426,564 downwards.
AAATAAAGATATATATCACATAATGGATTGCTATCATCCATATTTCATCTTTTTGTCAAAGATCACAGCCAGATTCTTTGTTTTTCTAATGCCATACTGAAACTCAAAGAACTGCCAAACTCTCCTGTAAAAATAACTTTCTACAACTGTCAGGCCTACCATTCTCCAAGTCTGATTTCCTTGCCACTTAAGTTTGACCAGTGGAGTCTCAAATATCTTAGAAGTAGGTGAGTTAATGGCTCGCACAATATTTTTCCTTTAGCACTCTGGATTAAATGGTATCAGGTTCAGCCTCACAGTTGATCTTGAGTACCTTAATTCTGACTAAGACCATTATTTACAAATACCTAATTTTTCTATGATCATTCTCTCTCTATTTAGTCACTTTGCTGGGTTTATATAGGATATTGCCATATATCTTTATTGTGTTAAGTGGAGGTAATATATTACCATACATCAGCAGATTGGTGAACATGCAAAGCCATTGTGGCCTTATCTTTAACCATATATAGTTATATTGTCTAAGGTTATATTATCCTTTTCCAAGTTATCTCAATGAACTTTGCATCTTTGCTTTCCCAAAAAAATGACTTGGGAATGTTATTATAATCAAAGGTAGGATTTGCTCATTCACAGATAAAGCCATTTTGATCTACCCATGTTGTTAACCATAATCTTACCTTAACTTCATGTCTTCATTGTGCATTAAACACAATGTAAAACATATCTATGTTCTTAAGCGCTTAGACTTCACTTTAGTTGAACCCTCCTGTTTATCTGAAAAAAGAATGTATCCAGGAGTATTGATTAAATAAAACCTGGAGCCAAATTTCCTGTTCGAGGCAGGAATTGGAAGGTGGGACTGATCCCGGCTCACGTTCCCACCTCCATCGCCTGCATATCAGGAAGTGGGATTTCATGGGTTGGGGTCTTACCGACTTTAGAGGTGGATCTGTGGTCCAATTAGTAGCCAGAAATGGAGGCAGGACACCGGAGAAGGGGCCACATCTGGCCTGAATTGGCAACTATTGCAGTGGCTGCCATCTGTGTGTGGCGTTAAAAAATTGAGAGGACCTTCATTTTCAGAATGGCTAAGGTAAATGGAGAACTGGGACCCTGGATAAGGGTTGGTTTGCTATTAAAGCTTCATTGTTGCTCAGTCGTTATTTTGTTCAAACTTTCACTTTTTTCCATCAAACTGTTTCAACACTGGCACCTCTGTTCCCGCTGGTCAGCTTCAGGGAGCGCCTAACAACTGCCGGCCCTCATGAAAGTAAAGATAGCCTGTTAACCAACTCCTAAGTGACTCAAGATGCCCAATTAACGAGGCGGGCGACATTCCCGCCTGCACCCCAATCACCATGCCCACCCCTCGGGAAAGCCATTAGGGTGGGGAATGAAGGCAGCAGACTGGCACGCGAGCCGTTGGCACTATTTATATTTTTGCCATATGCCTCTGTCCCATCCTGATTCAGGATAGGAAATCCCGACCCTACCCCCAATGTCACTTCTGTATCACAATTATTTCTATTTAGCCGTGTGCTCCATTGCACTTTCCTTAAATCTTCCTTCGTATATGAAAATTGAACTCTTCTGAATGAACTGCAGCGATAATTTGCCAAATTAGCTGCAATTTGATGATACTTTGATAACTACGCTCTGAAAGCTCACTACATAGAAATCAGATGTGCTTTCAAGATCACTGCTAAGGACTAAAACCAATAGTTTATTCCCTCTAATATTCAACTCAATAATCATTGACAGTATCAACACACATTTCTGTCTTCCCTCCCTCACAACGTAGTTGTTTTAATCAATCCACTTAACAGATAAATAAATGAAATCTCCAATTACAGCAACACTGCCCCGGTTGTCATTTAATTTGCTCACAGAGATTCCCATCATCCTGAAGCTATTGCCATGGAGGCACATAGCAGGTGCAAAGGAACAACACTGGACCAAATCCTTTGTTTCACTCCATTGAAATATTTTCAACCCCTATCTGTTGGCCAATATCTTCACTCTCTATTGCAACCATGGCCTCCTTTATCAATGGAGCTGTGCCTGTTGGCATGACCTAGCTTTTCAGAATTCCCAATACTCTTTAAACTGAAGCAAATAAGCTTCAGAGATGCTCCGCCATTGACATATGCACTATAACAATAGCATGGAATTTGTTATAGTGTCTCGTGGTGAACAGAATTATGATTTATCAGATCAGTGAATAAGTCATTGGTTTAAATGATAAATGTATGTTAGAAGTGACATGCTGATATAGAAATACCTTTATATGCTCAATGGCATGTGATGGTAGAAACAGCATCAAAAGGTGCTGCCATCTCTGTTTTAAGGAACAGAAAATAGTGTGTAGAGGAGATTGATGAAATGAATTATGTAGCAAGTAATATGTTGTTATCTTCCTGAAAGATGCAATATATTATTCATTCATTTTATCGTACAAGTTTATTTTTGTACACACGACTAGCAAAAACACACTAATCAATTCTCACTCATCAGGACTGAGTTTCATTTTGATTTAAAAATGTAACCTACCTTAATGCACGTTGCTCTTAAAATTTAAACAGAGTCCCTTTTACAGATTGGCTTTACAATCTGTTTTACTGTTTGTGATTCTAAATTTCACTCCTAGGGTTGAATGTTACATACGAACATACAAATTCAAAAATGGACAAAAGAGCTGAATTCCGGAGGTGAGGTGAGAGTGACTGGCCTTGACATCAAGACAGCATTTGACCAAGTGTGACATCAAAGAGCCCTAGCAAAACTGGAGTCAATGGGGAAAACTCTCTGCTGGTTGGAATCATACCTAACATAAAGGAAGATGGTTGTGGTTGTTGGAGATCAATCATCTCAGTTCCAGGGCATCACTGCAGGAGTTCCTCAGGTTAGTGTCCTAGGCCCAGCCATCTGCAGTTGCTTGATTAATGACCTTCCTTCCATCATAAGATCAGAAGTAGGGATGTTCACTGATGATTACACAATATTCAATGCCATTCGAGGCTTCTCAGATACTGAAGTAGTCCATGTCCAAATGCAGCAAGATCTGGCTGATGTCCAGGCTTGGGCTGACAAGTGGCAAGTAACGTTCGCGCCGTACAAGTGCCAGATAATGACCATCTCCAATAAGAGAGAATCTAAATATCGCTCTTGACATTCTCTGGTATTACCATTGCTGAAACCCTCACCATCAACATCCTGGGGGTTACCATTGACTGGGAAACTGAACTGGACTAGACATATAAATACTGTGGCTACAAGAGCAGGTCAAAGGCTAGGAATCCTGTGGCAAGTAACTCACCTCCTGACCCCCCAAAGCCTGTCCTCCGTCTACAAGGCACAAGTCAGGAGTGTGATGGAATACTCTCCACTTGCCTGGATGAGTGCAGCTCCAACCAACTCAAGAAGCTTGACACCATCCAGGACAAAGCAGCCCACTTGATTGGCACCACATCCACAAGCATTTACTTCCTCCACCACTGGCACACAGTGGCAGCAGTGTGTACCATCTACAAGATGCACTGCAGGAGCTCACTAAGCCTCGTTATACAGCACATTCCAAACCCACACCACTACCATCTAGAAGGACAAGGACAGCAGACACATGGGAGCACCACCACATGCAAGCTACCCTCCAAGCCACTTACCATCCTGCTTGGAAATATATTGCCATTCCTTCACTGTTGCTGCATCAAAATCCAGGAACTCCCTCCCTAACAGCGCTGTGGGTGTATATACACCACATGAACTGCAGCAGTTCAAGAAGGCAGCTCACCACCATCGAAAATGGTGGATTTTCATGCTGTATCATCCTGAACCCGCCTCATTATTTATTCACTCCTGCAAAACACGCTGTTTCCATGACAGGCAGGGTTTCATTTGTCCACCCGCCATCACCCTGCTGTTGCATCACGCCAGCCGCCATCTTTAACAGGCAGCTGCCAGCAAAGCGCTCATTGCCAACAGCTCACCACCGCTGCCCGGGAGACATAGCCAGCAAAGGAAAAAAGACTGCAGCCCCCCGCTTCAACGATGGGTCCCTTGAGCGACTGCTGGATGCCATGCAGCCCCTCTGGGATGTGCTCTACCCCAGCTCTGGCCGCAGGATGGGCAGAAAAGTCACCAACCCGGCTTGGGAGGTGGTGGCAGCAGTGGTCAGCTCAAATGCCCTTCAGAAGAGGACAGCCACCCAGTGCCACAAAGGATGAATGATCTTCTCTGTTCTGCCAGGGTAAGTCACTCTTTTCATCACTCCCAACTCACACACTCACAAACCCATCACACATCCACAGGGCCCTCACTCACTGCCAGTGCAAGGGACATCACCATTCACTCTCTCACACTCACCACCCATACAGGCCAGGCATACTTATCATCTGGCCTGGCAGGCATCCTGATACACTCTCCCCATCTCTATCCATACAGCAGAAACTGGCACACAACAGGAGGGAAAGGTTGGTGGAAAGATAGGTGGAGGGATGCTGGAGATTAAAGTTCTGACAGAATTCGAAAACATAACCATCCAGCTGGCCAGCGATGACCGGGACTGGTCCTGTGCTGACGGTGAGGTCGGCGCTGCTCTACCAAGTGAGGTTCCAGCAATCACTGACAGGGCGTCACTGTCAGCAGTCTGCCTCCACCTTTGCTGTGGATGTCCGGGGAGCACCAAGGCGTAGCAGCAGGGCTAGGAAAGTTAGGTAAAAGTAACTCTTTCGAGTTATCAACAGATCGCATGTAACTCTTTCGAGTACATTCACAGTTCTTGGTTTCCAGGAGTGGGACATGAACCCACAACCTTCTGATTCAAAGGCGAGGGTGCTATGAACTGTTGCACAGCCTGGGCACTGGTGTTAATCACTTGTACATACTGTTCACTATTGTCAATAAACTCCCAAGAATGTCTCCCTGCCTATGGCTCCTTGTTCTGATGAGCAGTGTTCTTGTCACTCAGAAGTGAAACCTTTCTGCACAAGATAAAAGGCAGGTGTTTCAGTCCAGGGCCCCTTCCCTGTGCTCTGCACAACCTTCAGACCACAGTGATGGTCCAGCCTCACACTCCATGGAAACATTACTGTTGCCTGCACCTCGGTGGTGCTGGTCATTGCTGCCAGGATGTAGTGGGCAGGTGCCACAGAGTTCTCTCATTCTCTCTTACTGCTCTCAGCACCTTTAAGGTGGGGCTGGCCCCCATCACACCAGCATCTGTGACCAGTGAATCTATGCACCAGCTCTTGAAGGGCTGAGGTGCTGAAGGCGGACACAGCATCAGAAGCATCTAAAGTTTCATGCCTGTGTCTCTGAGATGGCCCTGATCGCAAGCGCAAGTGAGCTGCCCTTGGCCAGACAGGAGCCGGACATTCTCAGAGGCCACGTGAAGATCTATGGAATGTCCTCACTGCATGACGTCATCATCCTCCTGCAACCAAGTGACTATTAGGACCTCCACTGCATTTCCATGACAGAAGCATTCTCACAGAGGGTATTTGCGCTGCCATAAGCAAGGCTAGAGTCAAATGTTCACTACTGCTATGAGGACACCTCACTGCATGTCATCATCATCCTCCACAAATCTGGCAGCTGTGAGGGCCTCCCAAGCACACCTGCCTTGTCTGGCCAGTGTGAGGGCCTCATCCCGTCATTGTCACCACCGAGGACCCCCTCAACATCATCCTCATCGGTGTCCTCCTCATCAGAGGAGATGTGCAGCTTCTCCATCTCCTCCTCAACCAGCTTCTCTCCCTGTTGCAGTGCCAGGTTGTAAAGGGCGCAGCAGACGATGATGATGTGTGACACCCTCTGCAGACTGTATTTCAGGGCTCCACCAGACCGGTCCAGGCACCAGAATCGCATCTTCAGCATCCCGATGGTCTGCTCCACCAAGTTGGAATCTGCAGTATGAGCCTCATTATACCGTAACTCTGCTGCAGTCTGAGGCCGCCACACGGGTGTCATCAGCCACGGCCTCGGTGGGTAGCCCTTGTCCCCGAGGAGCCAACCCTGCAGCTTCTGTGGACCCTGGAAGATTGCAGGGATCTGCAAGTGGCTCAGGATGTGGGCGTCGTGCACATTCCCTGGAAACCATGTGCACACCTGCAGGATGCGTTTCCGGTGGTCACATACCAACTGCACATTCAGTGAGTGGAAGCCCTTGTGGTTGATGAAGTTCACCGAGTGTAGTGATGGAGACCTGAGCACCATATGAGTGCAGTCAATCGCACCCTGCACCTGTGGGAATCCCGAGGTCAGGGCAAATCCAATGGTACTTGCATCCTGGCTGTCCCAGTCCTGGGTGAAATGCACAAAATTGTGTGCCATGGAGAAGATGGCATCCGTGACCTCATGGCTGCATTTGTGGGTGGCGGATTATGAAATCCCACAGAGGTCACCTGTGGAGCCCTGAAAGGAGCCACTGGTGTAGAAATTGAGCACCGCAGTCACTTTCACACCAACTGGCAGTGGATGCCCTCCATGTCCCCTTGGCACCAAATCCTGCAGTAAGTGGCAGATGTGAGCCACCAGGTCCCTGGACATGAGCAGTTGTCACCGACACTGGTTCTCAGTCACCTGCAGGAATGACAGGCGGCGTGTATAGACCCTGGGTGTCACTAGGCGCTGACCAGTCACGGCTCACTGTCGCACCTGGGCAGCTTGTGCGGGAGCCCCTGCTGCCCCTTCTTCATGAGGTTGCTGCTCCTGCCTTTGTGGACCAGGTGCCTCAGTCGTTCTCTCCTCCGTCTTCTCCGTTCTCTGTGGGCTATCAGGCTTACAGCTAGGTCACCAGGATCCATGATCCTGATATGGTCCTCATGCAGCATGAAAGAGAGAGAGATGTGGTTATCATGGCTGTACTTAGCACCTTTCCTGGCCCTGTGTGTCTGCCCCTTAACATTTCCCGGAGAGTGCTGGTCACCCCTTGGATGGCCAGAGATGAGTGCGCTGCATGGCTGTCCTGTCAACCTGCGACATGGGGGACACTGGTCCAAACCAGAATGCTGAGATTGCAAGGGGCTGTGAGCACCTCCAGCAGTGACCACTACATGGCCAGTGTTGGCGAGGAGATTGTATAACGTGTGCAGTCCAACTGCTCCACGGTCCAATAAATAGGTGGTGGACTCAAAGTCTGTGCCGGGGGTGGTCGTGGGGAGGTGGGGGACGGGGCTGGTAAGGTATGGAGCGCTTGGTGGCCCTTTGGTGATTCCACGTTGCTTGCAAGGGGGCAGGCTAGGAGCCAGACCCCAATCCTGTGGCTGTGCCTGATCTGTTTCAGTTACAGAGGCATGGTCACTTTATACAGGCGTCCCTAATGTGTGGCCACTTTCCTCACTTACCCTGCTCCCCCACCTTGATTGCCTGTGCGCAGGATGCAGCGCTAGGGCAACGCTTGACCCAACCCCCACCCCCCCACCGACAATGGTCACCTCCGAGGCCAGCAAACACCTGCCCCTGGACATCCCCCCACCTCAGCAGTTGCCTCCAGGGCCATGCATCAGTTGCCCCCACCCCCTGGTGCCCCTGAGGCCTGTAAACAACGGGTGAGCTGTGGAGAACGCTGCTGCTCATTCACCTCAGTTCCCCCAAAGTGCAGGCCGCCAAGTGCACGTTGCCTGCGTGCTGTTGTGAAACACGTTGGCGTGCTTTCTGCCGACATGGATGGACGATATGGAGGGGTTCCAAGAGCCTGGTGGGATGGCCTTTTAATTATATGCTGATGTATTACAATTAGCTCCCTGCCGACCGATGGCAGGAAATGTGGCCCGCCATCGGCGGGCTGAGCGGAAAATCACAACCTGCCTTCACGCTGTCATGAAGCAGGTCGCACCATATTTCCTGCGCACGTCACCTATCACCCCGCCAGCAGGATTGGAAAATTACGCTCCTTATTTGACCCCAGTTCTAGGTCCTCCCACAAGAGGAAACATCCTTTACACATTGACTCTGTCAAGACCTCTCAGAATCTCGTATGCTTCAATTGGGTTCCGTTTACTCTTCGAAATGCCAATGGATACAAGCCTTTCCTCATAAGACTTGGCTGCACATTCCAGGTATTAATCTAGTAAACCTTCTCTGAACTGCTAATTCAATTTCACCTTTCCTGAACTTATGTCATCCCTCCCTGATGTGCTAATACCATCATTAAATAACAGAGCCACCACTCCATCTTTTCCTAACTCCCTGTCCTTCCTAAATGTCACACACACTTCAATATTCAGTTTACAATTTATGTCAACCTCGAGCCATGTCTCTGTAATGGCTATTAGGTCGTATTCACCAAAGAGAAGGACTTAGCGGTCCTTAGGGAAGAGTGTGTAGATAGCCTGGATCATGTTGAGATCAAAAAAGATGACGTGTTAGGCGTCTAGAAGAATATTAAGGTGGATAAGTCCCCAGGCCAGATGGGATCTACCCCAGAGTACTGAGGGAGGCGAGGGAGGAGATTGCTGGGGCCTTGACAGAAATCTTTGTATCCTCACTGGCTACGGGTGAGGTCCCAGAGGGCTGGAGAATGGCCAATGTTGTTCCATTGTTTAAGAAGGGTAGCAGGGATAATCCAGGAAATTACAGGCTGGTGAGCCTTACGTCAGTGGTAGGGAAATTATTGGAGAAGATTCTTCGTGACAGGATTTACTACCATTTGGAAGCAAATGGGTGTATTAGTGAGAGGCAGCATGGTTTTGTGAAGGGGAGGTCGTATCTCACTAACTTGATCGAGTTTTTCAAGGAAGTGACAAAGATGATCGACGATGGAAGGGCAGTGGATGTTATATACATGGATTTCAGTAAGGCCTTTGACAAGGTCCCTCATGGCAGACTGGTACAGAAGGTAAAGTCGCACGGGATCAGAGGTAAACTGGCAGGATGGATACAGAATTGGCTTGGTCATAGAAGACAGAGGGTAGCAGTGGAAAGGTGCTTTTCTGAATGGAGAGCTGTGACTAGTGGAGTTCCGCAGGGATCAGTGCTGGGACCTTTGCTGTTTGTGGTATACATAAATGATTTGGAGGAAAATGTAACTGAGCTAGTTAGCAAGTTTGCAGATGACACCAAGGTTGGAGGAGTTGCAGATAGTGAAGAGGATGTCAAAGGATACAACGGGATATAGATCGGTTGGAGACTTGGGCGGAGAAATGGCAGATGGAGTTTAATCTGGACAAATGCGAGGTAATGCATTGTGGAAGGTCTAATACAGGCAGGAATTACACAGTAAATGGCAGAACCCTTAAGTGCATTGACGGGCAGAGGGATCTGGGTGTACAGGTCCACAGGTCACTGAAAGTGGCAATGCAGATGGATAAGGTAGTCAGGAAGGCATATGGCATGCTTGCCTTCATTGGCAGGGGTATTGAATATAAAATCTGGGAAGTCATGCTGCAGCTGTATAGAACCTTGGTTAGGCTACACTTGGAATATTGCATTCAATTCTGGTCACCACATTACTAGAAGGATATGGAGGTGTTGGAGGGGGTGCAGAGGAGGTTTACCAGGATGCTGCCTGGTCTGGAGGTTATTAGCTATGAGGAGAGGTTGGAGAAACTCGGATTGTTCTCACCAGAGCGACGGAGATTGAGGGGCGACTTGATAGAAGTTAACAAAATTATGAGTGGCATGGACAGAGTCGATAGTCAGAAGCTTTTTCCCAGGGTGGAAGAGTCAATTACTAGGGGACATAGATTTAAGGTGAGAGGAGAAAACTATAAAGGTGATGTGCGGGGCAAGTTTTTTACGCAGAGGATAGTGAGTGTCTGGAATTCGCTGCCAGAGGAGGTGGTGGAAGCAGGTACGATAGTGGGGTTTAAGAGGCAGCTTGACAAATACATGAATAGGATGGGAATAGAGGGATACGGACCCCAGAAATGCAAAATATTTTAGTTGACGGGCAATATGATTGGCGCAGGCTTGGAGGGCCGAAGGGCCTGTTCCTCTGCTGTACTTTTCTTTCCTTTTCTTTGTTATTTATTCTGCGCTATCAGTTCATCTGTTTTGCTTTGAATGCTATGTGCAATGAGATACAGAGCCTTTTGTTATGCCCTTTTATTAATTTTGTAACATCTAGCTTTGACTGCTGATTTACTCTTTACTTCCTGTTACGTTCTGTTTATCATTTCCCATATTAATACCTTTCTTTCTTTCCTTGTCTCTGCTCTTTGATCTACCACATCTTTCAAATTTTGATCTCTCGCACCCGCTATTTAGTTCAAAACCCTCTCTTTTTCCCTAGTTATGCAGTCAACCACTTTCCCCAGTCCTGGTGCCAGCACCCACAAACTGGAACCCACTTCTCCCATACCACTATTTGAGCCACGGATTCATTTCTCTCATCTTATTTTCCTTATGCCAATTTGCATGTGGCTCAGGTAATAAACCAGAGATTATTACCTTTGAGGTTCTGCTACTTAATTTGGTGCCTAGCTCCTCATACTGACTCTGCAGAATCTCCTTCTGCAGAACCTCCTTCCTTGTCCTGCCTGTGTCGTTGTTACCTACATGGACCATGACCACTGGATCCTTCCCCTCCCACTGCAACTTCCTCTCCAGCCCTGATCAGGTGTCCTGAGCCTTGGCACTGGTCAGGCAACACAGCAATCTGGAATCTCAGTCTCGGCTACAAAGAAATGTGTCAATCCCCCTCACTATACTGCCTCCTACTACCACTATATTCTTTTTTGCTCCACCACTTGAATGGCTTCCTGTACCACTGTGCCACGGTCAGTTAGCTCATCCACCCGGCAGTCCCCACTCTCATCCAAACAAGCTGAGAGAACCTCCAAGCTGTTAATTGCAGAGAATGAGGCTCCTGCACTCCTGTCCTCTGGGTCCCCTTACCTGCTTTACTTGCAGTCACATCCTCCTGTACCTGACCATCTCCCAGATCAGAAGCCCCTATCCTAAGGGGTGTGACCATCTCCTCGTGCAAAGTGCCCAGGTAACCTTGCCCCTCCCTGATGTGTCACAGCGTCTGCAGCTCAGCCTCAGGCTCAATGGCTCTGAACTGAAGCTCCTCAAGCAGCAAACACTTACTGCAGGTGTGTTTGCCCAATGGAATCCATGAGTTGCCACATGTGGCAGCCTTGACACATCACATGCCATCATTAATGTGTTTAATTATCTACTTATCTTCTTCAATTATTTATTTTCCTTTTTCATATATTTTATTAACCTTACCTCCAATTCCTGTACTATTTTAAACCTTAGGAATAGAATACACCTGAGCCACTTACCAGATATTCACCAAACAGCTAGCTTCTTCTCCCACCAGTCAATTTACTTCTTTGTTGTGATGTCACTATTTTTGTTCACTCTTCTTTTGAATGGGCTGGTTCCCAGCATCTGACTGGTATGCCTCTCCGAGTCCCAGGTAAATGTAGGCCTTGAGCCTTGGTCCTGATTTATATTCTCCTGCTCCAGGCTGCTTCCTCATGGGTCCGCCACCACTTCTCTGACCCCCAGTTAGGTGTAGGTCTCAAGCCTTTACCATTGGCTTCAGCAACCCTATGTCAAGCCAAAAAGCGGGTCCCAAGCCCACCCCTGGGGCAGTGAGACAGACTCGGTGATTTTACTGCAGGCAGACTGCTAATTGGCTGCCAACGGGCTCACATCCAATTGGGATGGCGGGCAAGCTCCTGATGCTGCCGGCCCAATCAGAAGGCCAGCAGCTCTGAAGTCTCAGCAGTGCCACTGTGAAAGGTGGGCACTGCTGGGACAGGTTGGAAACCTCAGGGATGCCTCAAAATGCATTAAATCCAGCCTAATATAAATCTTAACGTGACACTATGTCAAATTTTGTTTTATAATGCTCCTGTGAAGAGCCTTGGGATGTTTCATTACAGTAAAGGCACTATATGAATACAAGTTGTTTTTCACTTCAAATTGTCAGTTGATGAGCATCTAGACTTGGTCATGTCACAGTTGCTGGAGCTGCAAAGGCAAGCTCGGGAATATCAGGAAGGGATGTCCGCTGCACTCCTCAGATTGCAAGGCACAATGGAGGAGTCTGTCAGCCTTCAGCCTGAGTTGATAGCGCTACATGCTAATGCACCGAGGTCAACACTGGTAGGATGGCAGCAGCCATGGAGACCCTGGTCCAGGATATTGCTCCTGTACTGTTACACGGGCCGAACTCCATCGCTGACACCATAGTTGGCTCCAACAGTGTTGGCGCAAGAGGGGTGCGGGCAGCTCAATCTCACTCCAGCTACCCCTTCTCCTCAAGGAGTCAGCCAGAGGCCCTTGGGCACCCATAGGGATGAGGATCAGCAGTTGCACCTACTGGGGCCATCAACCCAGGTGACTCCGGAAGTGTCCGGCCCATCCGAATCCCCTATTCCTGTGACCTCAGCAGCTCCAGCTCCACAGGCTGAGGAGGGTGCCACTGCCACACAGCAGGACCCTGAAAGCAGGCCATGGCCTTCCAAGTCTCGGCCCTCCAGCAGACGCCCGCCAAGGTCATCACAGACAGGGTATTGCTGTCAGCAGGCTGCCTACGCCTCCGCTGTGGATGTCTTAGGAGCACCAAGACATATTGGCAGGGTTAGGAAAGTGAAGAAGACGTAGTTGCACAGCCTGGGCATGAGTGTTAATCACTTGTACATAATGTTTACTAATGTCAATAAACTCCCAAGAATGTCTCCCTGTCTATGGCTCCTTGTTCTGATGAGCAGTGTTCGTGTCACTCAGGCATGAAACCTTTCTGCACAAGATAAAGGCAGGTGTCTCAGTCCAGGGCCTCTTCCCTGTGCTCTGTGCAGCCTTCAGACCAAAGTGGTGGTCTACCTCTCACTCCTTGGTCATATTAGTGATGCCTGCACCTTGACGGTGCTTGTCATTGCTGCGAGAATGTTGTGGGCTGACAACACAGAGTTCCGTCATTCTCTCTCTCTGTGCTCTCAGCACCTTTAAGATGGGGTTGGCCTCCATCTATTCAGCATCTGTGACTGATGACTGTGCTCCTGAAGGGCTCAGGTGCTGAAGGCTTTTAAAGAATGCTTTTAAAATTTCATGGCTGGTCTCTATGATATGACCCTGATCAGAGAGTGCAGTTGAGCTGCCCTCGGCCAGACAGGAGTCAGACGTCCTCAGAGGCTATGTGAAGATCTATGGAGTGTCCTCACTGCATGTCGTCATCATCCTCCTGGAATCGAGCGACTATTAGGGCCTTCACTGAGTCTCCATGACAGGAGCTTTATCATAGAGTGTATGTGCACCACCATAAGCCAGATTGGAGTCAAACATTCATAGATGCAATGTGAGGATCTATGGTGACTCTTCACTGCATGCCGTGATCATCCACCACGAATCTAACAGCTATAAGGGCCTCTTGAGTGCGCCTGCCTTGCCTGACCAGTGTGAGGGCCTCATCACCATCATGGTCACCTTCAAGGACCTCCTCACCCTCATCCCCATCGGTGTCCTCTTCATTGGAGGAGACCTCCAGCTCCTGAATCTCCTCCTCAGCCAGCTCCTCTCCCCATTGCAGCATCAGGCTGTAAAGGGTGCAGCAGACTATGACAATGTGTGACACCCTCTGTGGACTATATTGCAGGGCTGCATCAGGCCGGTCCAGGTACTGGAACCTCATTTTCAGCATCCCAATGGTCTGTTCCACCAAGTTGCGAGTTGTGGCATGAGCCTCGTTATACCTTTGCTCTGCTGCAGCCTGAGGCCACCACATGGCAAAATCCAATCGCTCTTGCATCCTGACTGTCCTGGTCCTGGGCGAAATGTACAAAGTTGTGTGCCCTTGCAAAGATGGCATCCGGGACCTCACAGATGTATTTGTGTGTGCAGGCTTGTGATATCTCACAGAGGTCACCTGTGGAGCCCTGAAAGGAGCCACTGGTGTAGAAATTGAGCACCGTGGTCACTTTCACGGCCATTGGCAGTAGATGCCCTCCATGTCCCCGTGGCACCAAATCCTGCAGCAGCTGACAGATGTGATCGACCAGTTCCCTAGATATTCACAATTTTCAGCGACACCGGTTCTCGGTCATTTTCAGGAATGAAAAGTGGCATCTACAGATCCTGGGTGTTGCTAGGTGATGACCAATGACGGCTCGCTGTGGTTCTTCAGCGGCATGTGCAGGAGCCCCAGCCACCCCATCTTCCCGGCGGTGTTGTTCCTTCCACTGTGCAGGCAGGTGCCTCAGTTGCTCTCTTCTCCATCGTCTTCACTCTCTGTTCACCACCAGGCATACAGCTAGGTCACCAGGCTCCATAATCCTGATATACTCCTCCTGCAGGATGAAAGAGAGAAACACGTGGTTAGCATGGGTGTACGAAGAACCTGTCTTAGGTTAAGTGTGAAGGCTTCTTAGCGCATTGCGGAGAGTGCTGGCCATCACTCGGATGGCCAGGGATTAATGTGCTGCTTGGCTGCCTGAAACCCCATCTTCCTCCACCCCACCCCACCTGACTGGTTGATGACAGATTTGCCCATTGGACTGCATGCTGTGTTCTCAGCTCAGTCGCAGGCATTCTCCTAACCCGCACTGCAATGCTGCACTGTTAGCTTGAGCCATGGGGAGACTAGTCCAAACCAGGATGATGACATTGCAAGAGGCTGTGAGCATCTCCACCAGTGACTGCTACATGGCTAGCTTTCACAAGGAGATTGTACAACATGTCCAGTCATCCAGCTGTTCTGCAGTCCACTAAAATGCTCATTAGTTTGCAGTCTGTGCGCGAGGGATGTAAAGCTCTGGAGCGCTTGGTGGCACTTTGATGCCTCTGCGTTGCTTGAGTGGGCAGAAATGCTAGAGGTCCGACTCCAATCATGTCAATATGGTTGCGCCTGAACTATCTCAGCTGCAGATGAATGGTCACTTTATACAAGGTTTCCCTAATGTGTGGCCGCTTCCCTTGCCCACATCCCCACATCCCGCACCTGCTTGTGCGCTACCTTCAACCGCACTGCAGCCCTTGCCCCCACCCCCCCATGTCGCCTCGATCGCAGGGCAGCCCTTGCCCCAAGCAACCCCCGCACTCAACATGCCTCAACCTTGAAGCCCAACAGGAGACCCGGGCAAGTGCTGTGCAATGTTGCTGTGTGCTCACCTCTGAGTTTCCCTCAAAGTGCAGCCCGCCAGGTGCGCGCCTTTTATATGCTGTTGTTGAGCATGTCAGCGTGCAATCCTGCTGACGTGGGCGGACGATCCAGCGGGTGAGAGACGATTCCAGCGGGCTGGGCTTATAATGATGTGCAGAGCTATTAAAATGAGGCTCCTGACATCCGATGGCGGGAAACGTGGCCTACCAATGGTGGGCGAAGCGGACAATCACAAACTGGTTTCACGACATCATGAAACCAAATTTTGGCCTTCTCGCCATATCGTCTGCTCATGCCACCCAACATGCCTGACGTCAGCGGGCATGGAAAATCCCAGCATAAATGACAAAAGGGATGATGGACAAGTAAAGAAACAAAAGATGAGTCAAAAGGAGGTGTAAGTGGAACTAGCAAAATCATTACCAATAGCAGGTGTCCAAAAAATGGGAACTGTGGTCATCATCAGAAATTGTTGAACTCAGTGTTGCGGCTGAAAGGCTGTAAAGTGTAAATTCAGAAAGTGAAGTGCTGTTCCCTGAGCCTACTCATTTCTCTGACTCTGCACCTGCTTAAACCCTGTTACATCTCCAGAAGAATCAGGTGTACTGCTTTGCGTTTCACAGGATTATTGAGGGGCAGTGTCATCTCAGGCACCTTCTCCACAATCAGCTCTCCTGGACCTACCTGCCTGCCTGCTGACTCAACATTGGCTGCCTGACATTGTGCCAGAGCCAAACAGCTGCAGTTGAAGGCATGTTGCAGGCTGATGACATGGCGTCAGCCGTGCATCAGTAGGTAGCATTCTCACCTCTGGGGCAGAAGGTTCATTGTCCCTCTCCAGAAACTTGAGCACAAAAAGCAGCAGAGGCTCACAGTGCAGCACTGAGGGAATGCAACACTGGCAGAGTTGCCTTCTTTTGGATGAGACATTAAAACTGAGGCTTCTTTGCCCTCTCAGGTAGCAACAAAAGATCCATGGCACTATTTCAAAGAAGAGCAGGCAAGTTATTCCCAGTGTCCTGGCCTATATTTATCCTTTAATGAACATCACTAAAACACAGATTATCCAGCCATTATCACATTACTAGTTATTGAACATTGCTGGGTGTGAGTATGCTGCTGCATTTCCTACACATTGTCACCACATTTCAAAAAAATGTATTTCATTGGCTTAGCACTCTGGGATGTTCTGACCTCATGAAAGGAGCTGTATAAATGCAAATTTTTCATTTCATTTACTGTATGGTGATGAGATCCAACCCTTTAAATAGCTTTAGCCACCTGCCAGCAGGAATAGGCGAGCTTTTCACCCACTGCTAGTCTATTTGATGCGTGAAGTTAAAATGAAGCCTCAATTTTCCTGTGAGCTAAAACCAAAACCAAAACCAATGCTATTATTTATGTTGGCTGGTATCTTCCTGCTGCTATGGAGGCAGGAGGCAGGGATGGGGGCCAAACTTGGAGATTAGTGTGCTGGTTGGTGCGGCAGCGCATTACCGTTTCCGGGTGATTTTGCCTCAGTCGGATGAACAATGGTAGCGGCAATCTGCCCGGCAGTGGTGCGTAGCCATAATGACCAATTAAGGACCTAATGATGGGGATGTGGAGAACTCTTCTGGAATCTCCCAGGTGTCAGTGCAGCCCCCTGCTGAGTGCTAAACCCAGCAGCTCTAAAGAGGATAAAAGCAAAAAACTGCGGATGCTGGAAATCCAAAACAAAAACAAAAATAAAAATACCTGGAAAAACTCAGCAGGTCTGGCAGCATGCCTTTTGTCTATGACATCGTTTGGCTATCTCCACCTATCACTGGTCCTCTATCCAGCTCTACTTGTCCCACGCCACCCCCTTAAACCAGCTTATATTTCACCTCTCTTCTATTTTTACTTAGTTCTGTTGAAGAGTCATATGGACTCGAAACGTTAACTGTATTCCTCTCCGCAGATGCTGCCAGACCTGCTGAGTTTTTCCAGGTATTTTTATTTTTAGCTCTAAAGAGGAGGTAGCCTCCCAGTGGCAAGACAGGTAGCCATCAGTGCTGGAGGCACCATATCCCAATGATGACCGCAGGCAGGAAAGGCTGCCGCTGCCCAAATGACTCTTCCAGAGGGCTTTCCCTCCAGTCCGATGGGAATACTAGCTTCGTCCCTCTGCATTTTAGGAATCTGATGTATATTTCTGAGGGCCTCTCCATATTGATGCACCCTCACACTCTCCTTTCTGCCTGAGTAGTGCCACCTCTTTCAATTGGGCTGGCAACCTTCCAAAGCTGCGGGCTCTCTGACCGAGCCTCTAGCCTCAGGCATCTGGCTGCCATCCTTAATTGAAGGTGACCGATTAGAGGATGCCTCTGAAGTGTGCACTGCAGGCCTATGTGTGGTCAAGACCCAGGAAATTTTGCTCCCGTATCTGAGATAGCCCAGAAGTGACAATACATTTTATTGTTATTTTTGACCACTGCCATAAACTTTGCTCCTTATCACTGACTCCAACCATGTACCAGCCATTTATTCAGGCTGAACTAGATGGTAGAAGGACTTGACCTCTGTTTGATCCAATCACCACTTCCCCCATCACCACAGCTTCTTGTTTCCCTCTGCAGCACTACCTCTTTCTACCTCAACCCTTGCACTGCTGAAATTATTTATCCATACTTCTGTTGGTGACAGAATATTTTTCTACTGCCCTGCTTTTAGCCTTTGACGCTCCAGCTTCCATAATTTCTGACTTGTGCAACACTTAACTATTTTTATTCTTCTCCGCACTCAGTCCTGTTCACCCATTATCCCCAAATTCACAAACTAACTTTAGCTGCCTGTTCACCAACATGTTTTACATTTAGAATTTTTGTCTGTATCTTCAAATCCCTTCGCAACCTCAATCCACCCAATTTTTAAAAATTCATTCATGGGATGTGGGCTTCACTGGCTGGGCCAGCATTTATTGCCCATCCCTGGTTGCCCTTGAGAAGGTGGTGAACTGACTGGTTTGCTAGGCCATTTCAGAGGGCATTTAAGAGTTAACCACATTGCTGTGGATCTGGAGTCATGTGTAGGCCACACCACGTAAGGTCAACAGACTTCCTTCCCTGAAGGACATTAGTGAACCTGATGGGTTTTGCAACAATCGACAATAGTTTTATTGTCATCAATAGACTTTTAATTCTAGATTTTTATTGAATTCAAATTCCACCATCTGCCGTGGTGGGATTTGAACCTACATCCCTAATCAGTAGTCCAGTGACAATGCAGCCACCATCAGTTTTATACATTCCCTTGTTTCTCTTAGCCTGTTGATTGCGTGATTGTCTGCATTTCCCGATCTTTTTGTCTCACCATTGTTGAGAGAACCTTTAGCTGCCTCATTACTTCCTCTGAAACTCCCTCTTTAAACTGTTATGATTCCCGTGGGAAAATTGTAAACCAATACAAACAAATTTACTGAATGACCCCCAAAGAAGAAATTACCAACAAAATTTCATTTTTTTCCAACTTTTACTTTAACACAAATCAAACTAAAGTAAATTAAATGTGAATTAACAGGCAAATGATACTTCAAAAAAGGTAAATTTCACTTTAAATAGTTGATACAATAAAGATATGTCTTATGCAGCCACAAGCACCCGCATCACTCCCCGCAGACATGTGGCACTACATAGCTACACAGTTCCACAATATATTGTTCTTTATTCATGCAGGGTAGGTCAGGAGTCCTATCCCTCAACAACTTTCATCTTTGAATTTCACAGGTATGATTATCATCAACATGGCACATTTCTATGAACCCTTTCTCCCTAAGGTTATAACAGCGGTGTAACTTTTCAGAATTCCTTTTCAGCCAACAATCCAATAAAACCCAGGCTCTTGGTTTGGCCACTACTGGGAAAGCACTCCGATTTAAAGAGTCTCTGAGCTATTCACGCAGCTATCCAGGTTTTAAACCTTTTTAGCCAGCTCGCATGTGCCTTCCAAGAGCTCCTGACTCCTTTTCTGCCACATGGTAAAACAACCTCTTCCTGAGGGTGATTTGCTCCTTCTCCTCAAAAGAATTCTCTGTGTTCCCCTTTCTGTCTCTGTCTGCTTTCTCTTTGTGTCTGTATCTGTGTGCTGATCACCTTCGCCCTTCAGCTCCACTGCTTGTTGGGTGGCCAGGTCACAACTCACAAAGGCTCCTTTGATAGCACCTACAAAACCTGTGACCTCTACCACCTAGAAAGACAAGGGAGCAGATGCATGGGAACACCACCACCTGCAAACTCCCCTCCAAGCCACATATCATCCTGGCTGGAACTCCCTTCCTAACAGCGCTGTGGGTGTTTCTACATCACATGAACTGCAGTGGTTCAAGAAGGCAGCTCACCTTTTCAAGGGAAATTAGGGATGGGCAATAAATGCTAGCCTAGCCAGCAAAACCCACATCCATGTACAAATATATAAAAAAACGTGGATCAGTATTTCTTATTATCAAAGAAAATTACAATTGATTCCTTTACAATTGATGCAAACTCTTAAAAGTCCTTTTCAAACATTCTTAAAAACAAATTCCTTCTTCCAGGTCAAAGGTCAGGTCACTACCTTTAAGAACCTGCTCATCACAGATAAGTGTGAAGTATTAAAGTTTGGTTAAAAAAAATTAACCAGGTCTCACATTACTTGGAAAATAAGAATCCTTATGGGACTGCCTCCCAGGTGCCAGGGTAAAGGATGTCATGGAACGGCTAGAGGGCATTCTGAAGGGAAAGGGTGTTGGGACCAATGACAAAGGAAGAAAGGGAAATGAGGTCCTGCAAGCAGACTTTATGGGGTTAGGTAGGAAATTGAAAAGCAGGACTTCAAAGGTAGCAATCTCCGGATTACTCCAGGCGCCACGCAGTAGTGAGTATAGGAACAGAGGGATAGAGCAGATGAATGCCTGGCTGGAGAGATGGTGCAGGAGGGAGGGCTTTAGATTCCTGGGGCATTGGGACTGTTTCTGGGGGAGGTGGGACCTGTACAAGTTGGACGGGTTACATCTGAACAGGAATGGGACCAACATCCTGGCGGGAAGGTTTGCTAATGCTGTTAGGGTGGATTTAAACTAAATTGGTGGGGGGATGGATCCTGAAAAGTAGTTTAGAGGGGGGAGAAGCTGAGGTGGAATTAGAAGTTGAAATGCTAGTAAATGAATCGGGAAGGCAGAGGAAACATAGGCTAGATAAGAAAAAAGTGAGTTCAGCAAGGCTAAAGGAATATATTTTAATGCAAGGATCTTGAGGAATAAAACAGACAAGCTGAAGGCACAGATAGGCATGTGGGAGTATGATATAATGCTATGACCGAGACTTGGCTAAAAGAAGGGCAGGATTGGCAGCTCAACAATCCTCATTATAGGGTGTTCAGATGAGATAAAGAGGGGGTTAGAGGAGTGGGGGAGGCAGTCGCAATATTGATCAAGGAATCAATTATAGCAGTGAGGAGGGATGATATCCTGGAAGGATCATCAAATGAGGCCTTATGGGTAGAAGTAAAAAACACAAAAGGGGCAAACATGTTGTTGGGTGTGTACTAAAGGCCCCAAAAGTCAGGGAGAGATAGAGGATCAAATATGTAATCAAATTTCAGAGAAGTGTAAGAATAATAAGGCAGTAATAGTAGAGGATTTTAGGTACCCAAATATTAACTGGGATAGTTTTAGTGTGCAAGGTAGGGAGGAGCAAAATTCTTAAGTTGCATCCAGGAGAACGTTTTTAGCCAGTACGTAGAAAGGCCGACAGGGGAGGGGGGCAGTTCTGGACCTAATATTCGGAAATGAGCCCGGGCAGGTGGAAGGCCGTAGGCAGTAGGGGAGCATTTTGGAGAAAGTGACCACAACTCAGTTAGATTTAGGATAGTTACGGAAAAGGATAAGGTTGGGCCGGGAATAAAAGAAGGAGGGCATTCGGCCCATCGTGTCCATGCAGGTCAACAAAACTCTGACTACATTAATCCCATTTTCCCATTATGAATATCTAAATACTTCTTAAATGTTACAAGAGTTTCTGACTCAACCACCCTTTCAGGCTGTGAGTTCCAGACTCCCACTACCCTCTGGGTGAAAAAAATTCTCCTCAACTCCCCTCTTAGCTTTCTTATCCCTTACCTTAAATCAATGCCCCCTGGGTATTGACCCTTCTACTAATGGAAAAAATGCCTTCATATTCACCATATCTGTGCCCCTCATAATCTTATACACCTCTATCAGGTCCTCTCTCAACCTTTGCTGCTCCAAGGAAAACAACTCCAGCCTATCCAATCTTTCCTCATAGATCAGACTCTCTCTTCTAGGCAGCATCCTGGTAACTCTCCTCTGCACTCTCTCCAGTGCCATCACATCCTCCCTGTAATGTGGTGACCAGGACTGCACACAGTACTCCAGTTGTGGCCTAACCAGCGTTTTATACAGTTCCAGCATAACCTCCCTGCTCTTGTATTCTATGCCTCAGCTAATAAAGGCTAGTATCCCATATGCCTTCTTAACCACCTTATCCACCTGCCCTGCTACCTTCAGGGATCTGTGGATATGCACACCAAGGTCTCTCTGATCTTCGGTACTTTCCAGGGTCCTACCATTCATAGTATAATCCTTTGCCTTGTTAGCCCTCCCCAAGTGCATTACCTCATACTTTTCTGGGCTGAATTCAATTTGCCACTGCTCTGCCCACCTGACCAGTCCATTGATATCCTCTTGCAGTTTACGGCTATCCTCCTCACTATTTACCACCCTATCAATTTTCGTGTCATCCACGAGCTCCTTGATCATACCCCCTACATTTAAGTCCAAATCATTTATGTACACCACAAACAACAAGAGCCTCAGCACTGAGCCCTGTGGAACCCCACTGGAAACAGACTACCAGTCACAGAAACATCCCTCTACTATCACCCTCTGCTTCCTGCCTCTCAGCTAATTTCAGATCCAACGTGCCACTTTGCCTTGGATCCCATGGGCTCTTACTTTCTTGACCAGTCTGCCATGAGAGACCTTATCAAAAGCCTTGCTAAAGTCCATGTAGACCACATCAAATGCATTACTCTCATCAGCAATCCTGGTTACCACTTCAAAAAATTTGATCAAATTTGTCAAACATGACCTTCCCTTAACAAATCCATGCTGACTATCCCTGATTAATCTGCATCTCTTCAAGTGCAGATATATTCTGTCCCTCAGAATTCTTTCTAGTAACTTCCCCAGCACCAAGGTTAGACTGACTGGCCTGTAATTTCCTGGTCTATCCCTCCCTCCTTTTTTCAATAATGAGGCAATGTTAGCAGTCCTCCAGTCCTCTGGCACGTCACCTGTAGCCAGAGAGGATTTGAAAATTACTGCCAGGACCCCTGATATCTCTTCCCTTGCCTCCCTCAACAGCCTGGGATACATCTCACCCGGGCCTGTGGATTTATCAACTTTTAAGGCCGCTAAACCCACTAGTACCTCCCCTCTCTCTAAGTTAATTTCCTCTAATATTCACAGTCTTCCACCCTGATGTCTATGCCTGTGGCGTCCTTTTCATTGTGAAGACCGACACAAAGTGTTCATTGAGGGCTGTATCCATGTCTTCCGGGCCACACACAGATTACCTCTATGGTTGCTAATTGGCCCTAATCTTTCCCTAGTTATTCTCTTGCTCTTTATATGTTTAAAAAAATCCTTTGGGTTTTCCTTTATTCTACCCACCAATGCTTTCTCATGCACTCTCTTAGCTTTCCCGATTTCCTTTTTAAGTTCCCCCTTGCACTTTTTATACTCCTCTAGGGACTCTGCCATATTAAGCCCTCAGTATGTGCCATAAGCTTCTCTGAATTCAAAATGGTAATTTCAAATTGAATGAGTCATTCAGATACAAAGACGCTAGCCGTCTCAAACTCGAGTTGTGAAAGTCATCACACAGGATGTATAATTGACCTACCCAACCACTTTATTTGGAAAAGGACTTTGGACTTGTAGATCACATGGTAAGACAGCCATATTTGTTGCCTGCTTTTAAAACAGCAAGAATCTGTTCTGCAGAAGAATTCATCAGACAGGCATTGAACCAGCTGCAAGTCAACTAAGCAGCCATGGTAATAAACAGCCATACCTTAAAAGGTGGGAGGACACTTCTCAACCTGTCCAACTTCAAGTTCACCTGAGAACCAAACTCCTGGAAAGTCCACTACAATAGGCTTTGCAGCTTACTGAAAATCCTCTGCTTTACAAGATCTTCACTTCAATTAAAGCATCAACTCACCTAGGAACATAAGAACTAAGAGCAGGAGTAGGCAATTCAGCTTCTTGAGCCTGCCCCATCATTCAATGCGATCATGGCTGATCTCATTTCGGCCTCAACTCCAATTTCCTGCCCTCTTCCCATAACCTTTCAACTCGTTATTAATTAAAAATCTGTCTATCTCCTCCTTAAATTTATTCAGTGTCCTGGCATCCACTGCACTCTGAGGTAGTGAATTCCACGGATTCATGACACTTTGAGAAAAGCAATTCTTCCTCATCTCTGATTTAAATCTACCACCCTTTAGCCTAAAACGATGGCCTCTCATTCTAAAATGCCCCACAAGGGGAAACATCCGCTCCACATATACTTTATCTATCCCCTTTAGCATCTTATATACCTCAATTAGATCTCCTCTCATCCTTCTAAACTCTAGTGAGTATAGGCCTAAACTGCTCAATCTCTCCTCATAAGACAAGCCCCGCATCTCTGGAATCAATCTAGTGAACCTCCTCTGAACCGCCTCCAATGCAACTACATCCTTTCTTAAGAAAGGGGACTAAAACTGTGCACAGTACTCCAGGTGCGGTCTCACCAATGCCTTGTACAGTTGCAACAACACTTCCCTGTTTTTATACTCTATTCCTTGAGCAATAAATGCCAAAATTCCGTTTGCCTTCCTTATTACCTGCTGTACCTGCATACTAGCTTTTAGCGATTCATGCATGAGGACACCCAGATCCCTCTGCACTGAAGCATTCTGAAGCTTCTCTCCATTTAAATAATAAGTTGCCTTATTATCCTTCTGACCAAAATGGATAACCTCACACTTATCCAGGTTAAACTTCATCTGCCAAATTTTGGCCCATTCACCTAACCTGTCCATATCCATTTATAAATTTCTTATTTCTTCATTGCAACTTTCCCACCTATTTTGGTGTCATCTTCAAATTTAGCTATAGTACCTTCTATCCCTGAATCCGAGTCATTAATATAGATTGTAAATAGTTGGGGTCCAAGGACCAAACCCTGTAGCACCCCACAGCTTGCCATCCAGAAAATGGCACATATATCCTGGCTCTCTGCTTTCTGTTGGTTAGCGAATCCTCTATCCAAGCTAATATATTACCCCTAACTCCGTGAGTACTTATCTTGTGTATTAAAGAAACTACAGGCCCGATACAAAAGAGAAACTGAGACAATTGTAAATTGTAGTTGTATTGTTCCTTCCCTCATTTGTATCTAAACTTTGTGTAAATGATAGTGTGGGTGAGTTGAGTGAGTGAGACTTCACTTTTCAAACTTTTGGGACAAGTATGTGATAATAAATAACTTTTCTTATTTTTAAATTCACAAAATGCTTGCTTCTGGAATTATTTAAATTGAGACACTCAGCCCGAGGGTAAGAAAACACATAGCCCTCACATACAAAGCACACTGATAACTGTGTTACAGACGAGAGAGACAGTCCAACGGCCCTATTTCCTCTTACCTGTAAGCAGAACGTGTTTTCAGTTAGTATTTTGAAGAATACGCAGTGATGTGTTTTCACAATCCCTCGGTGTTTGTGATCCAAATTTACTAATAATCCACAGCAAACTCGAGTTAGGATTAACTCAGAAGATAGTTTATTTCCCACATTCAAAACTCGCGAAAGGGATGTTTACCATGCCCCACTCACACACACACACACATAAAGTAAAAGGAGGTGGGGTTGGGGGTGGTGTGATTTAAAAAAAGCAGTTTTATAACACAAGGACTACAGAAAAAGAAAATTAGTTCACATGAGTTCCTGAGTCCAAAGTCAGAGTCCAATGAGGAATTACTTCATGTAGGCATTCGAGGTCAGCTGGCTGAAGACCTGAGTTATAGGATTCACTTTTCAGTTGAGGCTGATATTGCAAGATTGAAGTAGGTGCGCAGAGATTGAGTCAGTTCTGCAGGCAATGGTACAAAATCTTCCAGCAGAGTCAGGCTTGGTGGGCAGGCTGTTGTTCTGCCAGGAGGAACTGCTTCTTGGTGGCCCACCAGTTGAATATTAAAACCGCAGACTGGCTGTGAAGCCCAAAGATTTAATGTTAAAATTGTCCAAAAGACCAGAGCCTTGGGTCATGTGGTGTGGCTTATTGCTGGTTAATCGCAGCTTAACAATCAGTTTTTGTGCTTCTGGCCAGAATTCCATTGTTTGTCCTTAGGAGAGAGGTGAGCTGGTGATTAATATCTCTTCCAGCAAAGTGCAGCTGAGGAAACTGAGTAAAGACTTGGAGTTTGGTGAGAGGGAGAGTTCGGTGAAGGGGAGAAGAAAGTGTTTGTTTCCTTTTGCTATTAAGTTCCTCAAGCCACAAACGCAGGACAGGAGGGTGTGGTTGCGGGTGAGGCAGGTAAGGGGACTCAGAGGGCAGGAGTGCAGGAGTGTGAGCCTCTGTAATTGTCCAATCGGTTCAAGGTTCTTTCAGTTTGTTTGGATGAGAGTGGGGGCTGCAGGGTGGATGAGCAAACTGACCATGGCACCATGGTACAGGAAGCCATGCATGTGCGGGGAGCGAACAGGAACGTAATGGTAGTAAGGGACAGTATAGTGAGGGAGATTAACCTGTTCTCTGTAGCAAAGAGCAAGAGTCCAGACAGCTGTCTTGTCTGCCTGGTGCCAGGGTTCGGGATACATGCCCAGGGCTGGAGAGGAACTTGCAGTGGGAGGGGGAGGATCCAGTTGCTGTGGTCCATGTAGGTATCAAACCCATCACACATCCACAGGGACCTCACTCACTGCTGGTTCATGGGACATCATCATTCACTCTCTAATGCCTTCATTGGCCTCATCCTGTCCATGGGACCACTCACCACCCACACATGCTAGGCATGCTTACCGTGACATAGGCAGAACTAGGAAAGAGGTTCTACGTAGTGAGTAGGATGAGCTAGGCACTAAATTCAAAAGCAGAACCTCAAAGATTATAATCTCTGGATTATTACTTGAGCCACATGCAAATTTGCATGGGGTACATAAAATTAGAGAGATGAATAGGTGGCTCAAAGGCTGGTGTGGAGGAAGTGGGTTCCGGTTTGTGGGGCACTGGCACCAGTACTGGGGAAAGTGGGGGCTGTACTGTTGGGATGGTCTACACCTGAACCGGTCTGGGACCAGTGTTCTTGCGAACCACATAACTAGGGAAGTAGAGAGAGTTTTAAAATAAATAGTGGGGGCAAGGGATCAAATGTGGAAAGATTTGGTCTATCAAAGAGTAGAGACAAGGTAAGAAAGGAAAATAGTAATATGCGAAATGAGGGTCTGGGAACGGCAGGAAGGGACAGAGAAGAAACTTAAGAATGCACAAAGAATCAAGACTAGATATCACAAAGATAACAAAAGGACTAAACTAAAGGCTCTGTATCTGAATGTGTGTAGCATTTATAACAAAGTAAATGAATTGATAGCGCACATTGAAGTAAGTAAATACGATCTGATAGTCATTACGGAGACCTGGCAGCAAGATGACAAGGATTGGGTCCTGAATATTGAGGGGTATATAACTTTCAAGAAGAATAGGAAGTTAGGTAAAAGTGGAGGGGTAGCACTGTTGAACAAAGATGGCATTTGTGCAATAATTAGAGATGACATTGATTCAGGAGATCAGAATGTAGAATTGGTTTGGGTGGAGATCAGTAATAGTAGGGGAAATAAGTCACTAGTGGGAGTGGTCTACAGGCCCACTAACAGTAACCACAATGTGGGACAAAGTATACAAGAAGAAATATTGGTGCTTGTGATAAACGGACGGCAATAATCATGGGTGACTAATCCACATATAAACTGGAAAAACCAGATTGGCCTGGATGAAGAGTTCATAGAGTGCACTCAACTCACAAACCCATCACACATCCACAGGGACCTCACTCACTGCTGGTTCAAAGGACATCATCATTCACTCTCTCATGCCTTCATTGGCCTCATCCCGTCCATGGGACCACTGACCACCCACACATGCTAGGCATGCTTATCATCTGGCCTGGCAGGCATCCTGCTCACACTCTCTCTATCTCTATTCATGCAGGGCAAGCTGGCACACAACAACAGGGAGTGGTTGCAGACCGGTGGAGGAATGCCTGAAATCAAGGTCCTCCAGGCCCATCCATCCAGGTGACTCCAGGATTGTCCGGCCTATCCGAATCCCCTCTTCCTGTCACCTCAGCAGCTCCAGTTCCACAGGCTGAGGAGTGTGCCACTGCCACACAGCAGGACCCCGAAAGCATGCCCGGGGCCCTCCAAGTCTTGGCCCTCCAAGGTCATCGCAGGCAGGGTGCTACAGTCAGCAGGCTGCCTACACCTCCACTGTGGATGTCCGGGGAGCACCAAGACTTGGCAGAAGGGTTAGGATAGTTAAGAAGAATTAGTTGCATAGCCTGGGCACGGGTGTTAATCACTTGTACATAATATTCACTATTGTCACTAAATTCCTAAGAATGCCTCCCTGCCTATGGCTCCTTGTCCTGATCAGCAGTGTTCTTGTCACTCAGATGTGAAATCTTTCTGCACAAGATAAAGGCAGGTATCTCAGTCCAGGGCCTCTTCCCTGCTCAGTGCAGCCTTCAGACCAAAGTGATGGTACAGCCTCACACTCCCTGGACACATTACTGATTCCTGCACCTTGGTGGTGCTCATCATTGCTGCTGGAATGTTGTGAGCAGACGCCACAGAGTTCTCTCATTCTCTCTGTGTGCTCTCAGCACCTTTAAGGTGGTGTTGGCCCCCATCTCTTCAGCATCTGTAACCAGTGGCGCTGTGCTCCTGAAGGGGTCAGGTGCTGAAGGCCAACCAAGGATCAGATGCTTCTAAAGTTTCAAGGCTGCATCTCTATGATATGACCCTGATCACAGAGCGCAAGCGAGCTGCCCTCGGCCAGACTGGGTCAGACATTCTCAGAGGCTATGTGAAGATTTATGGAGTGTCCTCACTGCATGTCGTCATCCTCCTCCTGCAATCGAGCAACTATTAGGGCCTCCAGTGCGTCTCCATGACAGGAGTATTCTCACAGAGGGTGTTCGCATTGCCATAAGCCAGACTGGAGTCAAACATTCATAGACGTAATGTGAGAATGTATGGGGTCACCTCTCTGCATGTCATCATCATCCTCCACAAATCTAGCAGCTATGAGAGCTTCCCAAGCGCACCTGCCTTGCCTGGCCAGTACGAGGACCTCATTCTTGTCATTGTCGCCTTCAAGGACCTCCTCACCCTCCTTACCATCATCCCCATCCTCATTGGAGGAGATCTCCAGTTCCTCCATCTCCTCCTCAGCCAGCTCATCTCCCCGTTGCAGCGCCAGGTTGTAAAGGGCACAGCAGATGATGACGATATGTGACACCCTCTGCGGACTGTATTGCAGGGCTCCACCAGACTGGTTCAGGCACTGGAACCTCATCTTCAGCATCCTGATGATCTGCTCCACTAAGTTGCAAACTGCAGCATGAGCCTCATTACACCATTGCTCTGCTGCAATCTGAGGCCACTGCACGGGTGTCATCAGCCATGTCCTCTGCAGGCAGCCCTTGTCCCCGAGGAGCCAACCCTGCAGCTTCTGTGGATCCTGAAAGACTTCAGGAACTGTGACCGACTGAGGATATAGGAGTTGTGCACACTCCCTGGAAACTGTGTGCAGGATGCGATTCTGGTGGTCGCACACCAGCTCCACATTCAGCCAGTGGAACCCTTTGCAGTTGATGTAGTCCAACACGTGGAGATCTGAGCGCCACATGAGTGCAGTCGATCGCACCCTGCACCTGTGGAAAAGCCGAGATCTGAGCGAATCCAACGCTCTTGCATGCTGGTTGTTCTAGTCCCGGGTAAAATGCAAAAGTTGTGTGCCCTCGCAAAGATGCCATCTGTGACCTCATGGATGCATTTGTGGGTGGCGGCTTGTGCTATCCCACAGAGGTCACCTGTGGACCACTGAAAGGAGCTACTGGCATAGAAGTTGAGCGCCACAGTCAGTCTCATGGCCACTGGTAGTGGATGACCTCCATGTCCCCGTGGCGCTAAATCCTGCAGTAGCTGGTAGATGTGACCGACCAGTACCCTGGACATGCAGAGTGGTCCTCTGGTTCTTGGTCATCTGCAGGAATAGGCACCGACCACCGATGGCTCACTGTGGTTCTTCGATGGTGTGTGATGGAGCCCCAGCCGCCCCTTCTTCCTGAGGTTGCTGCTCCTGCCTCTGCACAGCCAGGAGCCTCAGTTGCTCTCTTCTCCGTTGCCTTCACTCTCTGTAGGTCATCAGGCATAAAGCTAGTTCACCAGTCTCCATGATCCTGATGTACTCCTACTGCAGGATGAAAGAGAGAGACACATGGTTAGCTTGGGTGTACAAAGAACCTGTCCTGGTCAAGTGTGACAGCCCCTTAATGCTTTCCGGAGAGTGCTGGCCACCACTTGGATGGCCAGAGTTTAGTGGACTGCATGGCTGCCCTGTTAGCTTGAACCATGGGGGAGACTGGTCCAAACCGGGATGCTGACATTGTAAGGGGCTGTGAACGCCTCCACCAGTGACTGTTCCACGGCCAACTTTAGTGAGGTGATTGTTCAATGTGCCCAGTCGTCCAGCTGTTCTTCAGTCCACTGAAACACTCATGACTTTGCAGCCTGTGTTGGCGGGGGTGGGCGGGGCATGGTGAAAAGCTCTGGAGCACTTGGTGGCACTTTGATGCCTCTGCATTGCTTGAGTGGGCAGATAACCTAGGAGCCTGACTCCAATCATATCAATGGCTGCGATTGAACTGTCCCAGTTGCAAAGGAATGGTGTCTTTATACAGGTTTCCCTAATGTGTGGCCATTTCCCTTGCCCATCCTATCCCCCCACCCCGAATGCTTGTGCGCTATATTTAATGGCAGGGCAGCCCTTACACCCCCCTCCAACCCATGAGAAGTCACCTCAACAGCAAGGCTGCCCTTAACCAACCCACCCTCTACACACCCCTCAAGCTTGAAGTCCAACAGGCGACCCTGGTGAGTGCTGCACATCGTTACTGTGTACTCACCTCCAAGTTGCTCTCAAATGGCAGCCCGCTATGTGCACACCTTTTATGTGCTGTTGTGAAATACGTTGGCGTGCTTTCCCGCCAATGTGGAAGGGCGATCCAGCAGTGGGTGGGGGAGGGGGGAGGCTGGCCTAATAATGATATACAGATGTATTACAATGAGGTTCCTGATGTTCGATGGCAGGAAACGCAGCCCGCCATCATCAGGCTGAGTGGACGATCGTGAACTGGTTTCACGCCGTCCTGAAACCAATCACGCCATATTGTCCGCCCACTCGACTGAACACTGGCGGGTACGGAAAATCCCGGCCTATGTGTCGCAAGGAACTAAAAATCCATGTTATCTGGTTGCAGTTTCTACCTGAGTTTAAATGCCAGGCTATTGATTGCTGCCCATGGCCAGCTAAATCTGTTGTCATAAAGAAATATTTTTTTATCAAGCTTGCATATATACTTTTTAATTTCCTGTACTTGGTATAGTTTTAAACTGGATTTGGCAGCAAGCCGCGGAATGCAGTCTCTCTCACTGATGGGAAATGACTTTCATAACTGGCAAGTGCTGTCATCCTTTTGTACTCCTGAGATAAACGTTGTGTGTTCGCTGCAACTCTCCTGAGAGAGGTGTGGGTAAACTTTTTGCTTGCTTATTGATGCCTGGAGGCAGCAGCACAACACGCCAATAACTCACCAGCGACTTGCACTGATACTGCCCAGGTATCAGTCTGCGGGGTGAGAGAACCCCACCCTCCTGACGTAGGGCAGGTCCAGGCCCGTCAGCACGCTCCGCCCCGCGCGGGTGGGGCGCAGGCCACGCCTCCTCTGCCGGCCCTTCCAATCAGGTTCCTGCAATCCTTTGCGGCGATTCCAAGTGGCGGAGCGCCTGTCAATCAACCCAGCCCAGGTAAGAGGCACTCGGTTCCCCCCCACCCCGTCCGCAATTAGCACTTGATATAAAGGTCGGAGCAGGGGTGTGTAGCTTGAGTTTGTTCCTGTTATCTTGGAGTTGTTGACTGGGGATTAATCGAAGCATTGGGAGGATGTTTGCAATAAAATTGGTGGCGTGGCTGCTGGTGCTGCCTGTTTGTGGTGCAGGTAAGGCTGAGGAGGAGTGGAGTGGAGCCGTAAACCCGGGAGTTATATGTCGGTGTTATATTGCTCTCCGCTGAATGATTGGTGGCGGGCGGGCGGGCGGAGGTGTAGTTAGGGTTCATCGAGTTGGTGAGGAAGATGGCACATACCTTAGATAAGTGCACGATTTGTTTTTCTCTTCCGTGGAATGATTCGGCTTGCGCGCATGTTTTAAAGTAGAAAGCCTTCCGATTTTTATTTCTCTAATTCCGTCCCGAGCCTTTTTTTGAAAGGCGCGTGAGTGGTGTTCCACCGTCAGCGCCTGGTTCCCGGGGATCGCAACCAAACAATTGGATTGGATTCGGCGGCAGCTTCCATTTCTCCTTTAGCCTCCAGTGTATCTGACATTGTACCTGGGGCTAAAGGGGAAATACAATTTCTTTTTTTTGTATTGTGAAAGCGAGAGACTTTTTTAAAGTGTTATTTTGGAACCTTCGAGCATGTTTCGCCAGACCCTTTTTTAACACTCAAGTAAAGATTTCATTTTTTACTTAATAAAAACGAGCTAATGGCATAAAATGGATAGGTACTAAATCCGAGGTTCTAAATTAACTCCATGCTTGATACTAAACTAAGTTTGGATTAATGATTGGAAGGAAAACTGTTCTTGTTACTAGCTGTAGTGGAAAGTGTAAATCTTTTTGGATGCCTGTTGTGATGTTGCTGCTACCTATAGTAATCTTTCCCGCTGGAGGAGGAAGACAGTTTGCTTACTGTCTGCTCTTAGATCAAGATTACTTGATTTTAAATTGTTCACTAGGTTCGTATTTTTTAGCATGCTCATGCTCTCCATTGTTTGTACCACTGGCTTCAATCAATCTAAACACTATCAGGGTTTGGCTGAATAGAGTGGCTTCCTAGGGAGTTAATGTATTTAAAATGTTGCCTTTCTGTATTAATTATCCTGTTATTTAATAGGACTCTGTAGAGCATAAGGCCTTAAGATATGAGGTAATGAACTTATTTAGCACCCAACTTTGTCTCGGATCACTGTCTTAAATCACAATAAAGAGGTTTGTTTTTTGGGGTGGGGGCAGATGAATGGTTGGATAAAGAGATGAAAGGAGGGGAGAGAACGATGTTGACGCCGAAAGTAACAGGAACATTGGTTAAGATTGGCAAAAGCTCAGGGCGCTCGATCATGCGGAAGCCACAATTATTCAATAGTTTTAAGTACAAGTTACTTCAAGACTTTCCCGGTGAATTATATTTTGATTTAGGGTGAAAATTTAAGGTGTTTGAACATATTTCACCATTGTAGGAAGAGCTTTTTTTAAAATGGCCAATTGTGTTCTGAAACAAGATTTAACTAACATCCCATCCTTAATGTTGAGAATAGTAACTGCAGTAAAAATATTGGCTAATTTTAAGGCTGAGAGCCATGTAAAGCTCAAGGTACACATTGTGCTTGCTGAGCCTGAATATAGTTGTAATCTAAACTTGTTTTGAAGGTGTGCAATGTTGTAACTATGACGACACTATATAAGAGTTGTGATTCTTTCAGAAGTGAAGTTTAGAATTACTACAAGCGAGTAGCAGTTAGTCATGAGGTTTTAAAGTTAAACTCGGAGTGGACGTTTCTACTTGAATAAGATGGCTGTTCATATAGCTGATCGTAAGAAGTTTTTTTATTTGCATTCTAAGCCTTTGGAAAAAGGAAATAATACTTTTGAAACCAGCTGCTATGTATAACAGTGGTCTGGGTGACTCATGTTCTCTCTGCCTTGTAAGTATCTGCTTGCTGCTTTCTCATGGGTGGAGGTGGGGGGGGGGGGGTGGAGGTAAGATGTTGGGTAGAAAAGCACTACTTTCCCCAAATGGTTTTAATTATGGTAACATCTGCTATGTACATTTCATGATCATGAAATTTTATTACTTGACAAAAGTAAAGCCACAAAACTAGATGGGAATGTGAGTGAGGAGGATGTTAAGAGGCTTCGAGGTGATTTTAAATGGGTTGAGTGAGTGGGCAAATACATGACATGACGTGGATAAATGTGAAGTTTTCCACTTTGGTAGGGAAAGCAGAATGGCAGAGTATTTAAATGGTGATAGATTGGGAAATGTTGATGTACAAAGGGACCTGGATGTCCCTGTACACCAGTCGCTGAAGGCAAACAGTTCGGGAGGCAAATGGCATGTTGGTCTTCAGTGTGAGAGGCCTTGAGTACAGGAGCAAGAATGTTTTCTTGCTGCTATACAGGGCTGTGCTCTCCTTACTTAAAGGATAACTTGCCACAGAGGGGGTGCAGCGAAGGTTCACCAGACTGATTCCTGGGGTGACAGGATTGTCATGAGGAGGATTGGGCCGATTAGTCTGTATTCACAAGTTCAGAAGAATGAAGGGTTCTCGTTGAAGCCTATAAAATTCTGATAGGGATGGACAGACTGGATGCTGAGATGTTTCCCCCTGGCTGGGGGTAGGGATCTTGAATGCTTCTATCAAATCATTCCTGAACCTTCTTTAATGCCAACAGCCTAATTTTCTTCAGTCTGTTCCTGTGACTGAAGTCCCTCATGTCTGGAACCATTCTAATGAATCTTTTCTGTACCTTCCAAAATGTCTTTGCATCCTTCCTGAAGTGTGGTGCCTGAAATATGACACAGAACTCGAGTTCAGGTTGAACCAGTGTTTTTATAAACTTCCTTGCTTTTTTTATTGTATGCCTCTATTGATGAAGCCTAGAATCCTGCATGCCTTTATTAGCCATTTTCTCCGCCTGCTTTGCCACCTTCAGTATGCAGCCCCTTTCTTGTTCTTTCTAACAATGTATCATCTCATGTTTTTATTCATTGGGCAGTAATTGTGGGTTTTCCTACAACACTTGGACTGCAGTGGTTCAAGAAGGTTGCTCACCAAGATCTTGAGGGCAATTAGGGATAGGGAATAAATGCTGGCCTAGCCACCAATGCCTGCACCTCATGAATGAATCGAAGAAATTGTGGTGTTGGTTGTAGATTTCAGGATGCTGAAATGGCCAAAATGGACTTCAATGTGGAGAAATGTGAAGTGATGCACTTTGGAAGGACTAATTGGGAAAGACTATTACTATACCTGGCATAATTTTGAAAAAGTGTAGATGCATACAAGCCTTGGTGTTCATAAATGTAAATCTTTAAAGATGGCAGTGCATGTTGGTAAGGGCTTTAAAAAGCATATGGCACAGAATGTAAAGAGACCATGCTAGAACTTTAAGTTACTTGGTTAGGCTTCAGCTGGAGTACTGTGGACAATTCTGCCCATCACACTTCAGGAAAGATGTCAAGGCCTCAGGTTACAGACTAGTGTTTCCAGGAATGAAGGACAAGTTATAATCATTATGGCACAGGAGGCTATTCAGCCCATTGAATTCACGCAAGATGTGTTTTTTTTAAAAATCGATCCACCCAGTCCCATTCCACTGCACTCTCCCTGCAGCCCTTCATGTTTATTTCCCTAAGTGTCAAACCAATTTCTTGAAAGAGGTTGGAACAGTTTGAGAGTGTTCCCTATAGGTGACCTAATAGGGAAGTTTAATATTGAGGTTTTGATGGAGAAAACTGACTATTCCCTCTGAGTGGGTTAGTAATCAAGTCATGATTTAAGTTCAGTCAAAAGATCTAGGAGAGGTGAGAATTTATTTTCGCTGTCAGGTTATGGAACACTCTACTTGAAAAGGTGGTGCAAACTGATTCTGTAGATTTATTTTGAAGGGAGTTGGGCTGGAATTGAAGATGAGGAACATGGCAGGTTTATGGACAAAAAGGCAGGGTTAGGAACTAAGTGCAGCTGCTCATCTAAAGAGCCAACAGAGGTACAAGCGGCCACTTCCAGTGCTTTGTTTCTATAACACTTAAACATTTTCCACCATACAACACAGATTTGTAATTTTTCTGTTTGAAATTGTCAAAAATTCATCAGATACTGCACATCTTGTGTCCAGCTGGTTTAATTGGTACTTTGATTTAATCCATGTGATTGTGGTCAACTTTCTTAAGAGATGCACCAGACCCACTCTTGGTCTCCATCCAGACTGCACTTGGACCCTTCTTGCTCTTTACCATTACACATCCTGTTGCTTATTGTTGGCTAGACATGTTGTCTGGAGTGCTTATTCTGATTAGTTGAGTTGCCTATAATGGCAGCTTGTCCAACAATACAATATTCTGTGGTGTAGACATCTGGGGTCCTTGCCTGTATTCCATCATTTTGGCAGGTAATCAAGAAAGTAAAGCACTTGCATGCTTTGCTTTTTACCTTTTATTTTACCAATACAAGTACAAAAATTAAATTGGCATGCAGCATGAATTTTGAGATTTTTTAGTTGTTGGTTACTCATTAGCACTTAACAAATGCAATTTCCATATCTGGATTCCTAATTGATCTCGAGGCTAGTGGTTAATGCATTAGACAACACTACATTGGTATTGATATGCTACATGGGGAATGTTGGACATTATGTTTTAATGTGTAACCACTTTTGTGCATTAAGTGTATCAAATGCAATTGCTTCTGTCAGTGCTTTGCCTCAATTTAAAATATGTTGGTGTTTCTTGCGATTTAGTGGGTGTAACATAAATTCACAAGCATGTTGAATGCTTTACTTCAGTAGGTTAAGCTGTTGCTGTTACTAGTAGTCTTTTGTTTACTTTCACTATATTGTATACCTTATACTGCAACAAAATCTGAGTAGAATTAGCTGCCCTTTTCTAAAATTGAAACACCTTTAATATTGACTCCATTTTGTCTAAGTGGCAAATGCAAGCTGGAATAACATTTACTATAGAATCATAAAAACTATCTTTTTTTAATTTCAGCATCATCTCGAAGCTTTATTGGCAAAGAAACCAACAGCAGCAACGGTGACCCTGGTTTTGAAGTTAATGAGTTTGCTGCATCTGTACTAACCGGTGGATTGACTACTGTCTTCTTGCCTTTGGTTTACATTATTGTGTTTATCATTGGCTTGCCATCAAATGCTATGGCACTGTGGGTATTCGTCTATCGAACCAAAATGAAACACCCAGCAGCTATCTACATGGCCAATTTGGCGTTGGCAGATCTCCTGTTCATCATTTGGTTCCCTTTGAAAATTTCTTACCATATTAATGGCAACAATTGGATTTTTGGAGAAGGACTGTGTAAGGTGCTCGTGGTTTTTTTCTATGGAAACATGTACTGTTCAATTCTATTCATCACTTGCCTCAGTGTTCAACGATACTGGGTTGTTGTAAATCCAATATCTCAAACAAGACAAAATACTCGTATTGCCTATTCTGTATCCATTTTCATTTGGATAATGATTGCATTGGGCACTATGCCATTATATTTAAATATTCAGCAAACTGCAAACATTACTAACCTTGGTATAATAACCTGTCATGATGTCATGCGTGAAGATCAGTTGGCTTCCAGCATGTTTGATTACTTTCTCTCTTTGGCAATTGGTGTGTACTTCTTTCCAGCATTGCTGACATTAACTACATATGTGCTGATGATCAAAACATTGAAGGCCTCTCCCAATGAAGATAACATTGGGAAAAGCCGCAGGAGAGCAATTGAATTGATTATAACTGTTCTTACAATGTATTTAGTTTGCTTCACTCCTAGCAACATTGCACTTCTTGTTCACTATTCTCTGATAAAGTACAAAGGGAACAGCAATCTTTATGCTTTCTATATTGTAAGTCTTTGTCTTAGTAGCATAAATAGTTGCATTGATCCCTTTGTCTATTACTTTGTTTCCAAAGATTTCCGAGACCATGTTCAAAATACTTTGCGATGTCGTAGTGTTAGGACAGTGAGAAGTATCCAGGCTTCCTTTGCCTCTAAGAAGCATTCCAATAGATCTGCTTCTTATACTTCTGCCAGTAAAATTACTACTACAACCACAAGCAACTGTTGAATGTTAGTGTGAAGGCATAGTTTTGATTTGACAGTTCAGTTGCAGGTACAGCATGTACTATACAGTTTTCATAATTAACTGATTTGGTATTCAAAGCTCAAATGCATGAAGTATTAAGCAGTTTTGGGTGGTCTTAACTGAAGCTATATTATCAATTTCCTGCTTTTGATTGCATAGCTTTGTACAAAAAACCTACAACTGAGTCACCTTTTGAATAAATTTGGCCATTTTGTCCAAGTATTGTTTTGATAGCTATCGTATCTTGCAGTATTTGTTTCTGCACAAAGCATTATCTATGAATTGCACAATAATTGCTGAACTAGACAAGTTGCTGACTGTCATTTGCTGAGAATATGGAACCAAAGCAATCTTTTTTTTAGTTTGTCAATTTTATATATACATATTTTGAATTCTGGATTTTTTTATATTTGGTGTTTGACTAGAACACTATCATTTTTAGTTTTCACTTTTTTAAAAAAAAAACTTGCACATAACTGCCAAAGGCTTATACTGTGACTTGTTTTATGATTGAATGCATTGTTCATAATTGGTACAGTAACTGTGAATCTTTCTGTAACTTGAAGAAAAATAGCTGGAACTAGAGGAAAGGGAGCATGGGATGTTTAATAGCTAGTGTTAAGAATATTAAGAAAATTGTTCAGTAAATTGTTTTTAAATCCTCTGTTTTCAATAATGATACATTTGTTTTGAATAAATATTTTTTAGAAAACTAATTGAGGTTTGATGTTATTTTAATACACTTGGCCATCAATAACTGCCTGCAGACTTATTATGGCTAGATAAGACTTGTCTCCATAGACTGGTCTAAATTTAAACCAAGCTGCAAAATTTACAGGACATTATGGCGACCCACTGTGCTAACAAACTCATCTTGATTCATCCATTCTCACAATTGAACTTTTATCCCTTAGTTGTATGACCCTAGCATTATCCAAGTACTAGGAGCTGAATTCACACAAAGATTCTCAGTGAAGTATCAACCTGTGTTCTGCTTTTAGATGCTTAACCTATTAAACCTTTCAAAGATCTTCTATTTTTAAAAGATTAATTTACCTTCCACAATGGAATAGATTTAGCATCTCCATGAACCCTGCTTATTACCTGCTCCTCCATACTCTGTGAACAACGGATATCACTATTCCATAACATTAAGGATTGACTAGCCCCTGCGTCTCAAGATTTTAACATCTTTACCCACTCCACCTTGTACACGTGGAAGGACTTTCCCTTCACTTACAAAATCTTTAAACATTTCTGCAACCTGCTCCTGAGAATTCTCTTGAGTAAACTGAACATGTTCCCACTTCACCTTTCATTGATTCTCCCTGTTTCATCTGTACACAAACCACTTTCTCCTGTGCCTGAACCTCAAACCACTACTTTTACTTCCAGAGCTTTTCTGTACCCCAATAATTCCTACAGATTTTTCCGCAATCTCCAACACACTGACTTTGTATGTTCCCCTTATTGCAATGAAAACACTTCAATTTTCAAATACCATTCTACTTTCAGCACCTTCCTTTTTATTGAGAAACTTCCTGGGAACTTCCAGCTACTCCTCTTCCCTGACTACCTACCTTCCTTTCATCTTCTTGGTTTTTATCCTTTTCCAATTTGAAAGGGTGACGAATAAAATTTAGCTCTATGAACTAACTCATAATCATCAGCTATCTCTGCTGCTTGTCTTACAGAATCAATCCTCCATTCCTCCACATGAGTTCTCAATACTGAAAGGATTGAATCTTTAAATTCTTCCAAAAGAATTACTTCCCTAAGAACTGCGTAGGTTGTCTCTATTTTTAACACCTGTATCCACTGGTCAAAATTATTTTGTTTTACTCTTTCAAACTCAATATAAGTTTGCCCAGGCTGTTTTCTCATTCCTAAATTTCTGCCTGTATGCTTCAGGAACAAACTCATGCACTCAAAATAGCCTTTTTCACCACATCATAATTACAGACATTTCTTCTGATAGGGAAGCATATACCTCAAGCGGCCTACTGAACAACTCAGACTAATAATAATGTCCAGCTTTCCTGTGGCCATTTCATCTGTTTAGCTAGCTTCTCAAATGAAATATAGAATGCTTCAATATCTTCAACTTTGGAAGAGCTTGTGCAGATTTCACATCTCCCCACTGGGTTCTAATCTGGAGATAAATCCTTCCTCACCACCTGGCATTTTTTTTTTTTAAAACACCAACATTTTCAATCTGATTTCTCTTTCCTCCTCTATCTTCACAATTTCTAATTCCCCTTCAAAAGCTATTTCTGTCCTTTGCTTCTAATTCAAGCTTTTTCATTTGCAACTGAAGTCTCGCTACCTCCTAGCTGTGACTCACTAGTGTCAGGCTTCACTTCCAACTGTAGATGCTGTGCTATACTCTTATGATTTCCTAGCACCCTCAGGTAACTCCAATTTTGACTCATCTGCCAACTCTGTTCACTTTTGGTTATTTTCTCCAACCCAAAGAGTTATCTTCTACTCCCAGACAGATTAGAACCCAGTGGGGAGATGTGAAATCTGCACAAGCTCTTCCAAAGTAGTAGATATTGAAGCATTCTATATTTCATTTGAGAAGCTAGCTAAACAGATGAAATGGCCACAGGAAAGCTGGACATTATTATTAGTCTGAGTTGTTCAGTAGGAAATGTCAAAGCCATCTTGCAATCTCACCACTTCTAAAATACCTCTCCAACTCCTGAATTCAAAGTGCTTCTCATACTCGTAACCTTAAGATTCACCAATTCCAAACCAATCAAGGAATTAGAAATATTTCTAACTTGGCAAGAGCCCCCAGTTGTTATGAGACAGCCTTTTGGTAAAGCTTGGTTATTTAAAAATCCCAGATGGAAACTTTAAACAACTGTCATAACCTATATTTTAAGTGGTATGTTTGAGATGCAACTCTAAATTCAGGAATCTGACCACCAGTTCTCGAGAGGTTTTGTATTAAACTAAATGAAACATTTTATTAGTTGATACAAATTTAACATACACACACATGGCTATAAATTACTACTATCATAACTTCTAACAAATTCCCAAACTAATCTTAAAGGCAACGGCAACCCATAGACTTAACCAGACATCAGGTAAAGCATTTTCACATTACTAATTCAAAATGAGGTTCCTTTCACTTTGATTCCTGTGGAGACATTTGTAGGCTTACAGCTACTTTGATCTTACATTGCCTTTGCTCTGCACACACAAAAACTGCCCTCTGAAATACCTAGCATATCTAATTGAATTTAAACTCTCATTGTACCACCAGCCTCTTTGAACTCCACCTCTTCTAACAATAAAACCCCTTTCATAGTACCAATTTTATTGGTAATATAAACATATTGCTTGGCCTCTGTTAGCTAGGTGCCAGATTCCACCCCACTTTTTGAATGCTTTATTCAAAAAATGCAAATGCACTATACCTCTGTTTACATCTCAAAACTAGTACACATCAAAGCACCCAGACTAGCTGGCTTAAATCCAGTTAAGACACACCCATAGTCTAAAGCTTTATTTTTAAAAAAAAAAATTCTAATATATAAATTACTTCATGACATGATCCCATCAATACCCTGCATAACTGAAGCACACTTGCTTCTGAGCCAGATTGTAGGTTTAAGTCCCGCCCCAGGACTTGAGCACAAAAATCAAGGCTGACGATCCTGTGCAGTACTGAGAGGGTGCTGTACTTTTGGAGGCCCATTTTTCAGATGAGCTGTTAAACCAGCCTTATCCCATGGCACTATTAGCAGAGGTGTTTTGGCTAATATTTATCCTTTCAATGTATGAGAAAATGATCTGGTCATTTATCACATGGCTATGTAGGAGCTTGCTCTTAGCAAATTGGCTGCCACATTGTATGCAAACAGGACATTGCTGCAGGAGTTCCTCAGGTTAGTGCCAAGGCCCAACCATCTTCAGCTGCTTCATAATGATTTTCGCCAACCAAGGTCAGAAGCGGGGATTATCTCACAGTTGCAGAGCGTTCAGTACCGTTCGCAACTCAATACAGAATCATAGAATGGCTATCGCACAGGAGACCATTCAGCCCATGTCTGTGCTGGTCCTCAGAGCAATTTGCCCAATGCCACTCTTTTTTCTCTGTAGTCCTGCAACGTTTTCATTAAGATAATTTTCAAAAATTGAATAGCCTTGATTGAACCTGCCTCCAGCACACTCAGGCAGCGCATTCCAGATCCTAACCACTTGCTCGTTTCCTCGTTTGTGCCATTTCTGCCTTTGCCAATTACCTGAAATCTGTGTTCTCTGGTTCTTGATCCTTTAATCAATAGGAACAGTTTCTCCTGACCTCCTATGGCCAGATAATTCATGATTTTGAACACCTCTATCAAATCTCTCTCAACCTTCTCTATGCAACCAAAGTTCCTCTTACCTGGAGCCATTCTTGTGAATCTTTTCTGCACCCTCTCTAATGCCTCCACGTCCATCCTAAAGGATGGTATCCAGAACTGGATACAATATTCTGGCTGAGACAGAACCAGTGTTTCATACAGGTTTAACAGAGCTTCCTTATTTTTGTACTCTTATGCCTCTATTGATAAAGCCCAGTATGCTAAATAACTCACTGCTTGCTTGTCCCTACAACCACCCCACCCTCAACTTCTCTCCCCCCACCCCCCCACCTTAAACCAGCTTATATTTCACCCCTCTCCTAACTATACTTCAGTTCTGTTGAAGGGTCGTGTGGACTCGAAACGTCGACTCTTTTCTTCTCCACCGATGCTGCCAGACCTGCTGAGTTTTTCCAGGTAATTCTGTTTTTGTTATGCTATATAACTCTCCTGCCACCTTCAATGATTTCTGCCTATATACAGCCAGGTCTCCCTGCTCCTGCCCCACATGGAGAATTGTAACCTTTATGTTGTCTGTTCTTCCTAAACAAATGAATCACTTCATACTTCTCTGCATTAAATTTCATCTGCCACTTGTCTGCCCATTTTAGAAACCTATGTCTTTGGAAGTTCTAAACTATCAATCTCATGGTCCACAGTTCCAATCATCTGCAATTTTTGAAGTTGTGCCCTGTAAACCAAGGTCTAGGTCACTAATATATCAGAAAGATATAGTGGGCAACTCTACCATAAACCTTCCTCCAATCTGGAAAAAACGTCCGTCCACAACTACTGTTTTCCTGTCCCTAAGCCAATTCTATATTCATGTTGCTACTGTCCCTTTTATTCCCTGAACTCTAACTTTGCTCACAAGTCTGTTGTGCAGCACTGTATCAAACATCTTTTGGAAGTCCATCAAAAGCATTACCCTCCATTTTACCTAACTTGCTTTTTGGATGAGGTAAACATAATCTGCCCTTAACAAATCCATGCTGAGTTTTCCTTAGTTAACCCACATTTGCCCAAGTGACTAATTTTGTCCTGAGTTATTGTTTCTAAAAGTTTCCCCACCACTGAAGTTAAACTTACTGGCCTAACAATGCTGGGCTTATCTTTACACACTTTTTTGAACAAGGGTGTTACATTTGCAATTCTCCAATCCTCTGGCATCACCACTGAGTATCAAGCAGTTTGTGCCTGCAAACAGCAAAATCTGGGCAACATTCGGGCTTGGGCTGATAAGTGGCAAGTAAACATTTGTGTCACACAAGTGCCAGGCAATGACCACCTCCAACAAGAGAGAATCTGACCACCATCCCTTGATATTCAATGGCATTGCCATCAATATCCTGGGGATTAACAGTGACCAGAAGCTTAGCTAGACCAGCCATAGAAATACAATGGCTTCCAGAGCAGATCAGAGGCTGGGAATTCTGTGGCAAGTAACTCATCTCTTGATTCCCCGGAACCTGTCCTCTGATAATGAGACACAAGTCAGGAGCATTACGGAATATTCTCCACTTGTCTGGATGAGTGCAGTTCCAACAACACTCAAGCTTGATACCATCTAAGA
This sequence comes from Cetorhinus maximus, assembly GCF_964194155.1. Classification (NCBI taxonomy): domain Eukaryota; kingdom Metazoa; phylum Chordata; class Chondrichthyes; order Lamniformes; family Cetorhinidae; genus Cetorhinus; species Cetorhinus maximus. Next base: position 39,383,287 of record NC_135880.1, on the reverse strand, counting down.
GAAAGCATCCTGCCTGACCAGTACCCGATACACCACCTTAAGCATTCACTCCCTTCACTAACAGCACACTGGTAAGCAGTGTACACCATTTACAAGATGCACTGCAGCAACTTGCCAAGATTCTTGCAACAGCACCTTCCAAACCTGTGACCAGCACCATCTAGAAAGACAAGGGCAGGAGATACATGAGAACACCATCATCTGCAGATTCACCCCCCACCCCCCCTCAAACCACACACCAGTCTGACTTATAATAAGATCATAAGACATAGGAGCAGAAGTAGACCATTCGGCCCATCAAGTCTGCTCCACCATTCAATGAGATCATGGCTGATCTGATAATCCTCAACTCTGCTTTCCTGCCTTTTCCCCATAACCCTTGATTCCCTTACTGATTAAAAATCTGTCTATCTCAGCCTTGAATATACTTAACGACCCAACCTCTACAGCTCTCTATGATAAAGAATTCCACAGATTCACTACCCTCTGAGAAAAGAAATTCCTCCTCATCTCTTATTTTAAGATTATTTTAAATGGGCGGCCCCTTACTCTGAGATTATGCACACTGGTCCTAGACTCTACCACAAGAGGAAACAACCTCTCAGCAACTATCCTGTCAAGCCCTCTAAGAATCTTACATGTTTCAATAAGGTCGCCTCTCATTTTTCTAAACTCCAATGAGTACAGGCCCAACTGACTCAACCTCTCCCCATAAGAAAATCCCTCTATCCCCGGGATCAACCAAGTGAACCTTCTCTGGACTGCCTCCAATGCCAGTATATCTTTCCTTAGATAAGGGGACCAAAACTGTTCACTATTCCAGGTGTGGTCTAATTAGTGCCTTGTATAATTTTAGCAAGACTTCCCAATTTTTATACTCCATTCCCTTTGAAATAAAGGCCAACATTCCATTTGCCTTCCCTATTACCTGCTGAACTTGTATGTTAGCTTTTTGGGATTCATGCACAAGGACTCCTCTGTGCTGCAGCTTTTTTCAGTCTTTCTCCTTTAAATAATATTCAGCTCCTCCATTTTTCCTGCCATAACCTCACACTTTCCCACATTATATTCCATCTGCCACATTTTTGCCCACTCACTTAACCTGTCAAAATCCCTCTGTAGACTCTTTGTGTCATCCCCACCACTTGCCTTCCCACCTATTTTTGTGTCATCCACAAACTTGACGATAGTACATTCATTTCCCTCACCCAAGTCATTAATAAATATTGTAAATAATTGTGGCCCCAGCACTGATCCCTGTGGCACTCCGCTAGTTACAGGTTGCCATCCTTAAAATGCCCCCTGTATTCCAACTCGCTATCATCTATTAGTTAGCCAATCCTCTATCCATGCTAACATACTACTCCCAACACCATGGGCTCTTATCTTATTAAGTAGCCTTATGCATGGTACCTTATGGAATACTTTTTTGGAAATCCAAATATATTACATCTACTTGTTTCCCTTTATCTATCCTACTTGTTTCCTCCTTAAAGAATTCTAATAAACTTGAAACTATATTGCCTTTCCTTTGCTGTCACTGGGCTAAAACCCAGGAATTCCCTCCCTAACAGCATTGTGGGTTTACTTACAGCACATGGACTTCAGCAGTTCAAAAATGTGGCTCACCATCACCTTGCAAACAACGTCTACATCACAAGAAGGAACAAGAAAATTACAAGTTGCTTCACTTTGAAAGCACTTAATTGGCTGTAAATTGCCTGGGGCTATCCAGTGGCCATGAATGGTGCTATATAAATGTAAGTCTTAAATAGAGGCACTCCTCTCTGCTATTTTGTAGTAAATACATTGTTAGAAATAGTAAAACAATAGAATATCATTGAGGATGCGCTATTCTCACCTACAGTAATTTCTGGTCTATGATGCAAGTTTAACCCCGCCAACAGATTTACTTTTTTAAAAACTGATGCACAAACTAGCTTTTGTTTAAGGAGTTTGGAAGAATGAAAGGTGACCTTATTGAAACATATAAGATTCCTAGGGGTCTTGACAGGGTAGATGCTGAGAGGTTGTTTCCTATTGTGGGAGAACCTGGGACCAGAGGGCATAATCTCAGAGTAAGGGGGCGCCCATTTAAGACAGAGATGAGGAGGAATTTCTTCTCTCAGAGGGTAGTGAGTCTGTGGAATTCTTTAAGCAATATGAAAATATGATATGCAGGAACAAACATAGAAGCTGAAATTTCAAGTTGTCGCCCGCTCTGACCGATCGCCTCTAGCAGTTGGGTTTGTAATCCATTGATTGCTGCAACCACGGATGCTGCTGCGGGCGGTGTCTGCATCCAAAATTGGCTGCCAAAATCACGACGGGGACAGGGCGTTGTCCTCGGCGCTTATTGTTTTCTCGCCCTCTTGTGTTTTTGGGGTTTGTTCAGAGGGCAGAAAAAACTGGAGGGGGTTTTTATTACACCCGCCCACCCCCCCCACCCACCCACCCCCTGCCCCCACCGCCAACTTCAGGCTGGGTGAAATTGACGCCCAATTGAAATTGATGTTTTTGATTAATTGCTAAATCCACTCCAATAGAGATAGTGGACTCTCTTCCTATTTATTGCAGGGTCAACACTTCCCTCTCAATCAGCATCACTAAGTAGGCGATCAAATGGTTAATTATTGCATTGCTGTTTTTGGGAGCTTGCTGTGCACAAGTTAGTTGCTGTGTTCCCCACATTACAACAGTGACTACACTTCTATAAAATAATGAGGACTCTGAAGTGGACAGCTGGCAGGTTTAAACGTGTGAATTCTTTTTTATGGCAACAATGCACTCCACATTATAAGTACATATATAAACTGAAACAGCTAGCGAGTGCAGCAGCTGTTCCATAAACAGATCAAGGAGGAGTCATATAAAGTTGCTCGAAAAAGTGGCAAGCCTGAGGATTGGGAGCAGTTTAGAATTCAGCAAAGGAGGTCCAGGAGATTGATTGAGAGGTGAAAAATAGAGGATGAGAGTCAACTTGCAAGGAACATAAAAGCAGACTGTAAAAGCTTCTACAAGTATGTAAAAAGAAAAAGATTAGTGAAGATAAATGTAGGTCCCTTACAGTCTGAAATGGGAGAATTTATAACAGAGAACAAGGAAATGGCAGAGCAATTCAACAACTACTTTAGTTCTGTATTCATGGAGGAAGACACAAATAACTTCCCAGAAATACTAGGGAACCAATGGTCTAGTGAGGAGGAGGAATTGAAGGAAATTAGTATTAATAAAACAATAGTGCTGGAGAAAGTAATGGGATTGAAAGCCAATAAATCCCCAGGGCCCGATAATCTACATCCCAGGGTACTAAAGGAGGTGGTTGTCATCTTCCAAAATTCTGCAGATTCTGGAACAGTCCCGGCAGATTGGAGGGTGGCAAATGTAACCCCACTGTTTAAAAAAGGAGGGAGGGAGAAAACAGCCTAACCTCAGTAGTAGGGAAAATGCTAGAGTCATTCTGCTTCACTCTAAATGCTATAGTCAGCTTTCCTCTGCTTCACTCAGAGGGTGGTGAACCTGTAGAATTTTCTATCACAAAAGGCTGTGGAGACCAAGCCACTGAATATATTTAAGGAGGAAATAGATGGATTTCTGGAGGCGCCAAGGGGTATGGGGAGAGAGTAGGAGTATGGCTAGAAAATAAAGGATGTGATAACAGGGCTCCTAGAAAATATCAATGGGATTAGGCAAAGTCAACATGGATTTATGAAAGGGAAATCATGTTTTACAAACCTACTTGAGTTCTTTGAGGACATAACTGGAAGAATAGATAAGGGACAACCAGTGGATGTGGTGTATTTGGATTTTGGATGTGAGCGATGAGGAGGGTGTTAAGAGGCTTCAAGGCAATTTAGACAGGTTGAGTGAATGGGAAAATACACGGCAGATGCAGTATAACATGGATAAGTGTGAAGTTATCCGCTTCAGTAGGAAATACAGGATGGCAGAGTATTATGATAGATTGGGAAATGTTGATGTACAAAGGGACTTGGGTCCTTGTACACCAATCACTGAAAACAAGCAGGCAGTTAAGAAGGCAAATGGTATGTTGGCCTTCATTGCGAGAGGACATGAGTACAGGAGCAAGAATGTCTTATTGCAGCTGTACAGGGCCTTGGTGAGACCACACCTGGAGTACTGTGTGCAGTTTTGGACTCCTTACCTAAGAAAAGGTATACTTGCCTTAGAGGGAGTGCAGCGAAGATTCCTGGGATGGCAGGATTGTTGTATGAGTAGATATTGGGCCGGCTAGGCCTGTATTCGCTGGAGTTTAAAAGAATGAGAGGAGATCTCATTGAAGCATATAAAATTCTGACAGGGATGGACAGATGCAGGGATGATATTTCCTCTGGCTGGGGCTCTAGAACAAGGGGTCACAGTTTCAGGGTATGGGGTAGACCATTTAGGACTGAGATGAGAAGAAACTTCTTCACTCAGAGGGTGGTGAACCAATGGAATTCTCTACCACAGGAGGCTGTGGAGGCCAAGTCACTCCAAGAAGGAAATAGAGAGATTTCTAGACTCTAAAGGCATCAAAGGGTTTGGGGGGAGAGTGGGAGTATGGCGTTGAGATAGAGGATCAGTCATGATCATATTGAATGGTGGAGCAGGCTCGAAGGACCAAATGACCTACTCCTGTTCCTATTTTCTATGTTTCTACGATCCACATTGCATAATCACAATAGTGTGCTGTAGTGAAATCCTAAGGGCAGAATTTTCTGCCTTTTGGGTGGGCTGGTTGGGAGTGGGCACGGAGCCGATTGCTGCCCGTGATCGGCTCCACGCCGCCATATTATGCGGGCGGGCCAATTAAGGCTTGCCAATGGCGACCCGGCGGCCTGTTTAAAGGGTGCGCAGGCAGCCTTCCAAAGGCTGTCAACCACGGCCAGCAGAAGGGCTCCCGAGAGCACTGCTGGTGATCGGGCCAGACAGGAGGGCAGGTCGGAGGGGCACTGTGCCCCTCGCTTCCCAGACGAGTGCCTTGCTGCCCTCCTCGAGGAGGTGGCAGCACGGCATGAAATCCCCGTGTTGAGGGACGGGAGGAGGAGCCCCCCCCCCCTGCATGACGAAATGTGCTTGGGAGGAGGTGGCAGAAAGGGTCAGTGCACACAATGTGGTGTGACGCACCTGTGTTCAATGCCGCAAGCGCTTCAACGACTGTTATGATCAGGAAGGTTGAGTACCGTGTTGGCATGGGTCACTTAGCACAGCAGTTAGGTTGGCACCCCTGTCTAGCCCCCCCATCCCCCACCACCACCCCCACCCAAACTCTGCATGTAGTTACTGCATTGAATCATTCATGGTAAGTGGCCTTCGCTGGGCAGGCCAGTATTTATTGCTCATGCCTAGTTCACCCTGAGAGGGTTGTGCTGAGCTGGGTTCTGTAACCGCTGCATGTGGTAGACTTACACCCACAGCACTGTTTTGGGGGCGACCTCAAGGATCTGCACCTAGGCACAGTGCTGGAACTCGGAAACATGTCAGAGTCAGGCTGCTGACTGACTGGGAGGGGAACTTACAGGTGGCGGGGCACCCATCCATCTGCTGCCCTGGGCGTTCCACATGGTTGTGCCTCCTTGCTTTGGAAGGTCATACAGTGTGTGTGGCAAATGTGATGGTGGCAGCATCTGGGCAAGGGGGTCAGCCCTGGCTGCTTGGAGTGAGTGTACGGTGGCTCCAGGGGCACGATTCACACGAGCCCTGCAATGTTTCACTCAGGCGGGGGTGGCAGGGATGCGATGGGAATCCAGGTACAGGGTGGAGTAATCAATGCTCCTCTCTCCTTTTCAGGAGAAGACCACACACAATAACACAGAGTGGGTGCGGCCAGGCACAGTTGGTGATTCACACCAGATATGAGCAGGAGGCTCTTGAGCTGGAGAGGTGCCGTGTGCCCAGGTCCACCAGTAGCGGTGAGGTTGGGGTGCCAGGGGGAGGTAAGAGTGCCCTGCACTGAGGTCACAATGTCTGTCTGTCAGGGCAAACATTCCACTGTTGACTGTTTAGTGAATTAAGCTTCCAACATGGGTTTCCCATTGATTATGGAAGGAGGAACGCATACTGATCCGGGGACCAGGCATGCACATTAATAGTGTCTCGACTTCAACTAATCAAATGTCCTTGTTCTTCCTTTCAGCCTCACCGGAGCAGGGCCGGGAGGAGGAGGCAGTGGGCTCACCACTAACGCCGGGGGGTCCTGACAAATAACAAGCACCAGCGTCACACCATCTCTGCCAGGCAGGCACCAGTGCAGATACTAGCATCTTGGTGGGGATCAGATCATTGGCTAGTGTCCCGGGGCACAGCGGTGAGGGCACTTCACACTCACTTGAAGTGCAGGTGGAGGCAGAGATTGCCCCGGGTGCCAGCAGTCGAAGGCCTGCAGGGGACTAGGCACATGCTCGGTCAGCTGATGATGGGCCTCTGAAGCAACCTCATGTTGGCACACAAGCCGCCTTTTGTCTCTGCCGGCTCCTCTCAGGGCGCTCCGGATAAGGGCAGCAGCTCCTCCACCCCATCTGACAAATGGAGGTGACTGTCTCCCTTGACAGACGGAGCCTCCTTCGGCACTGCACCTCAGACATATTGAGGTAGCTGCTTCGCCGCCTGTATACCCTGGCAGCTGGATAGTGGTGTCTTCTGCGGCCTCTTCCACCTTGGACTACCTCTTGACCCTGCGCCCCTTGTGCCTGCACCTGTCCTCCCAAAGGTGGCTCCGGGGGAGGCTGAATATGGACTCCTGTCCTCCTCCCCCTTCTGGCCCTCTCTTCCTCCTCAGAGGAGGTGCCTCCAGTGGAGAGCATAACTCCCATTCCCAGGCAAAGGGAAGGCTGCCTGAAACCAGCAAGGCCCCGAGAATGATGTTTACTCCAGAGTCCTGACCTGAAGCCTGTTATTCCTGTCCAGGCAGCTCTGAAGAGATTTGAAGTTGTCCTGTTCGCATAAGCAAGTAGCAGTAAGTTTACCAATAACTGTCTGCCAAATACCACTCGCGACCCCACTCACCCCTCTTATCCTGCGTGTGGATGAGGTTTATACAAATGTCTCCTACCCGCCTGCCCATTGTGCCCATGTGACGTTCTGAAGATCGCACGGGCCCCAAAAAAATCGCCGTCTATTAATGGCTGAAGGGCCTTAACGGGCCCGTTAATTAATGTCAGGCGCGCATCAGAGCTCACAGCGCGCCTGTCCACCAAAATGTCCCAATGACATGCGGCGATGTCGGGACGCACACCCGATGTCACTGCGCGTCGGCATGTTGGGCACACCCCTGCACGCTGACTTAAAAATTCTGGCCTAAATCAGAACCAAAGGGTCATTTTAAAATTTAAATACAATTCATGTGACTCAAACCACATTTGGTATTTTTTTCTAGACTTTATCAATCCTGTAAATGCACAGATGGGAATCCTAAAACGTAAGAAATAGGAGCAGGAATAGGCATTTAGCTCTCCCCGGCTCCACCATTCAATAAGATTGTGGCTGATCTGATTGTGGCCTTAACTCCACTTTCTTGCCTGTCCCCCCGCCCTAACCTTTGACTCCCTGGTAGATCAAATATCTAACAAAGCCAGTTGAAGAGAAGAAAGAAAGAGCTTCCATTTGCACGATATTTATCACATCATCCAGAATGTCTCAAAGCCTTTAATGTCTAATGGATTAATCTCGTCATTGTTGCCAAGTAGAAAAGTTAATGAGTTCACAGCGGGGAGCATTACTCTCATTGCAACCAACCAGTTAGAACCAGTCAATGCATCATCAACAGCTGGGTGTGCCTGGCAAATTCTTTTGAGGGAGTAAAAAGTTAAATTTTAGCAGCGCCTTGGCTATATCTAACTTGTTAGCAACAAATATAAATAAACACACCTGTGACTGCAGGCCTCAAAAATCATCAGCTCCTCTTAAATCCTCTTTGCCTCAAACTTAAACTCAAACAACAGTGAAAGAAACATCTTGGTTCTGAAAGCCAACAGTCCCATTCACTGGAGGCGGGAAACCAGGCTTCACTTAAGGAGCACTCTGGCTGCAGACAGGAAGAGACAATTCTGAAAAAGAAACAATTGACTGCAGGACCTGCAGATCAGGCCCCCGCCCCCCACATGATGGCACCAAGGGCCATGGTAGCACATGGCGGGCATGAGAGTTCGGCTGCAGGCTGCAGCATCTTGAAGTGGGCCGGGGCAGACTGACTCAGCTGGCTATGCAGTATTACCAAGGTGGAATGGGTGGCAGGGGAGTAGGCATGCTGTCGTCATGCTAGTTGGGAGGTAAAGGAGTATAGGTCATCCTGCTTCCGCAGCTGCTGTTTATGTGGCTTGCACTGGAGAGGGGGTTGATCAATACGTGTCTGCTATAAATGATTGCAGTTTTGCACGTATGTATATTATTGCCACTTTATAGACAGGACCTGTTTAAATGATCACTTGCGACACTGCGGGGAGGAGCCTTGCTGATTGTCAGCCTATCAGGTATCTGGCGCCATCTTCTGGCTCTTTCCATATTGTGCTCCAAACTATCTTTGGCCGGAAGCTATCAATTTTTGAAGTAAATACACGTCTGAATTACAAATACTGTACACACGAAGATCTGTAGTGAAAGCAGGAATTTATAAAATCAACCCTAATATAATTTAAGATTAGGTATACAATGGAATTGAGACTGTGGGCAGGTAAATTCTGTTGTTGCATTTGGTAGTTTTGGATTGCCCAGATACAATGCGTAGAGCAGAAATGGCCAAGGAGATCGCATATTCTTTATTTCAACAGATGGAAAGTTAGATGAGCTCCATGATGGGTGTGTTAATTTCCCAGTACAATTTTTTAAACGATTTCTCAGATGAATATACCTCTAGGTATAGGAGAGTCTGACTTTTTATTTTGGAGGGCAAGGGCTTAATAGTGAATCTACTTTTGATTCCTTTCAATGTGAGTTTTATTCCCCTTCAGGTTTCATTCCTTTTTGTTAATAGCCTAGAGTTGAAGGGTGGTTTACTCAGGATCTGGTCATTTACAACCATATGGATACAAAAATATTATAATCTCTAATTAGATATTGATGAGCCATAGTAAATAATTTATTTGCACTTAGTCGATGCTTCTGCCTCAGCATTTCGAAATCTTGAAATGTGCCAACTCTCAAACCTGTTTCTCCATAAAGGAAATGAATTCAGTTCTGGGAAACTCTCTGGATAATTTTGATTTCTAAATCTATGGGCTGAATCTTGCCATTCCCATGGGAATGGGGTTGGACGTGGGGGCAGGCTGGGAAAATAGGGGGGAGGTTGAATTGGGACTGTCCCCTCCACCCCCGATGCATTCCCACTGCTGGGAAGCTTTCCCAAGAGAAGGCTAGGAACCAGATTATGCAGGTTAGGGGTGATTTTGCAGCCTCACTGGCATTTTGCAAGCACCAGAGTGCTCCCCCCAACCTGCAGAAGCTGCCAGTTCAGTGGAGGCAGCCTCCCCGTGGCTGTCTGGGGGCATCACTGGAGCTGGAAGCTCCATGCGACAATCAATGTGGGCTGCGTTCATAAAAGACTGAAACCAGAGCTGAGAACAATCCAGAAGAGGGCTTCCCCTCCATCTCTATGTACCTACTGGTCTAGATCGTCTATATTTACATACTGCTGTGTGGGCCAACAAGGATGCCTCCATGTTGGGGCGCCCTCATGGTTCCCAAACTGCTTCAGCAGTGCCCACTTCTCCCAGGGAGGCTACTGAGGTCCATCCTCTGATTGGACTGGCAGCATCAAGATCCCATCGACCTGAGGAGGCTGACTTTGGGAAGATCGCTGAGCCGGTCTCACTCCCATTAAGTGCATCCCAGTAAGTAAGACCATCATTTGGTCCCGCATTGGGGTCCTGAAGCCCACTGCAAAACCTAGCCCTAAAAATCACCCCCCTAAATCCTCAAAACCCCAATCAACATATCAGTCTCCTCTTGAAGACTGAGGTTTACTGCTTTAGTGATGCCATCAGAGCTGTGGCAGGATGGACTTCCATCCACTTACTGACCTGGCACTCACCCTAATTATAAAAACTGCTTGATTGTCATAATAATGTAATTGGTTCACTAATTTCTTCAGAGAAGAGAACCTTCCACCCTTATCTGCTGTGTCCTACACATGACTTGAGTTCCACTGTAGTTGACTCAGTTGTTAGGGCAACCAGGGATATTTAATAAATGCAATCGTACCAATGGTACCCTCATTCTGAGATAAAATGACATAGAGGCCAATCCTATTCATAAAGTATCAAATGGGAATTTAACTCTAAATCAAAGTGAGTTATTATATCCTTGTAAGGATCATTAGTGAGGCCGCAGTCAGCCAGATTATTCTTTGCCTTTCCACCTATTTAAAGCCAGCACTAGGATAAGAAATAGTAGGAAATTGAGTGAAGTGTCTTTATACCAGATCCTCACCATTTTTGTGGTGGTTCAATTTTCCTCTTCTTACTTCATTGGATGAGGCAATAATGACAGTGGCATAGTTAATGACATTTTCTATCATCGTTGTCTGAGCAATGTTGGACTCTAGGAATGCCAAAACAGGAAGTCAGCGTTACTAAGGGGAACATAGCACATCGAGTACATCCATTTAAGGCACTCAGTTTGCTGGACTAGTCCAATCCTTTCTCGACAAGTTCCAGTGTTGTCCTCCAAATGAATTTATTGGTTTTGACAACACCAAATCCTGCCTGATTGAGCATCTTGGGATTTTTTTTACTGTTTAAGGTGCTATATAAATACAAGTTGTTGTTGTTGTTCATGCTGACAGCTTTAGTATCAGTTAAAACTGATGCTTGTGAAACGTGACAAACTGGCATGCTGATGTCACTTTAACAAACCAACAACTGGAATGTATGACAACACACTCAAAGCTATCATGAACAAAGGTAGCATTTGAGGCTTATCAGTAATCATCCAAAGAGAGATTTAATTATCATGAAGCAATTATCAACAATGCTAATTCTTCCCTTGTATGGCAATAAGTAAGTCATGTCAGCTGATTACGTTGGGGCTAAAGCTAACAATGTCAGAGGCAGCAAAGTGGCAGTAGCAGTATAAGTCACTGTCCCAAAATTCCACACCATTTTCAGTCTGGTTTCAGTATGCAATCAAGATAATTAACAACCAAATGAGACAGAAGCCATTTTGCCAATTTTCCACGTCAAAAAGTATCTTCCCCAAATTCATAGGATCATAAAGGGTCAGTCCCATGAACCTGCTCCAACCTTCACATCTACCTGATCTGTATCCCAACTCCATTATTGTTAATGATTCTGCTTACCCCATTTACAATCCCTCTAGACCCACCTTTTGTCCCTTGTCCCATTATCACCTTTTTTGCCTTGTGCCATCGTTCCTGTTTTCATTTAATCTCTAAGATAATAGCAAAAAACTGCGGATGCTGGAAATCTAGAACAAAAACAAAAATACCTGGGAAAAACTCAGCAGGTCTGACAGCATCTGCGGAGAAGGTCACAGTTAACGTTTCGAGTCCGAATGACTCTTCATCAGAACTAAGGAAAAATAGTAAAGAGGTGAAATATAAGCTGGTTTAAGGGCGGGGGGGGGGGGGACACAGGTAGAGCTGGATAGAGGGCCAGTGATAGGTGGAGATTGCCAAAAGATGTCATAGACAAAAGGACAAAGAGGTGTTGACAGTGGTGATATTAGCTAAGAAATGTGCTAATGGTGACATTAAGGGTAGAAAACAGGATGAGCAAGGGACAGATAGCCCTAGTGGGGGTGGGGATAGCCCACCCCCATCCCAACCCACCCACCCACCCCCTGATTCGGTGACAAGCACAGCCTTTTGTAGGAGACAGTTCCTAATCTTCACTCCCAAACTGACTCCACTGTTAATTGTCCTGGCTCTAATGTTAAGATTAAGGGCTGGATTTCCAGGACGATTCCCTGGTGGAAATGACCCACCACTGCTGCGGCTGCCGAGTTGGAATATGGTGTCACGGCGATAACAGAGATGTGGTTCAAAATAGGACAGGACTGGGTGCTAAATATTCCAGGATACCAGGGCATGTATTTTACCAGCCCCTGGATGGCTGGGTGCGGATCACTACCTGCTCTCCGGAGATGGGCAGCCAATTTGCATTATTAAGATGCCTATTAGGGGAGAGAAAGTGGAGCCGCCGGCATTTTACCAGTGGCAGGGTGGTCCCCTGCTGCACTGGGAGGCCACAGACTTCATGATCCACCCTGCGGCAGCTCAAGGGGCCAATGGAGCCAGAGGCTCACTGGTGCAAAGAGAAGGCCTCAGGTAGGAAAGGCATCTCTTGCAGCCCCAATGATTCCTCCATAGGATCATAGAAATTTACAGTGTTGGAGGAGGTCATTTGTTCCACTGTGCCATCTGACAAGTTGCCATTCAGCCTAATTCCACTTTCCAGCTCTTGGTCCATAGCCTTATAGAATCAGAAGCATAGAATGGTTACAGCACAGAATGAGGCCATGCAGCCCATCTTGCCTGTGCCAGCTCTCTGTCAGCACAATGTACTCCCTTCCTTGCCTTTTCCCCATAGCCCTGCAAATTTTTCCTCTTCAGATAATGATCCAATTCTCTTTTTGAAACCATGACTGAGCTGCCTCCACCACACTCTCAGGCAGTGCATTCCAGATTTTAGCAATTCACTGCGTGAAGAAGTTTTTTCTAGTAGGTTACAGCACTTCGAGTGCATATCTAAGTACTTTTTAAAATGTTATCAGTGTTTCTACCTTGATCACCCTATCAGGAAGTGAGTTCCAGATTCCCAACACCCTCTGCATGAAAAAAATTCCTCTTGAGTCCCCTCTAAACCTCCTACCTCTTACCCTAAATCTATGCCCCCTCATTATTGACTCCTCAACCCAGGGGAATAGGGCCTTCCTATCCACTCTTTCTAGACCCCTTACAATTTTATACATTTCAATTAAGTCTCCCCTCAGCCTCCTCTGTTCCAAGCCTATCCAATCTTTCCTCATAACTAAAATTCTCCAACCCAGGCAACATCCTTGTAAACCTCTTCTGTACCTCCCTAATGAAACCACATCATTCTTATTGTATGGTGACCAGTACACACAGTACTCTAGCTGTGGCCTAACTACTGTGTTATACAGTTCCAGCATAACCTTCCTGCTCTTATATTCTACATCTTGGCTAATAAAAGTATCCCATATGCCTTCTTGACAACCTTATCGGCCTGCCTACCTTGCATTAATTTAACACCTCACCATGTCCACAAGTGTTCCACCACCAATGGGTTGCTTTTAAAGTGCACTTGTTATGGGAGTCATGTGCCACCAAGTGTACAGCTAGATCCTGCAAAGGGCAAATAAGATAAATGCTCAGATGACCTTGTTTTTTTATTCTTTCATGGGATCTGGGCATCGTTGGCTAGGCCAGCATTTATTGCCCATCCCTAATTGCCCTTGAGAAGGTGGCGGTGAGCTGCCTTCTTGAACCGCTGCAGTCCATGTGGTGGAGGCACACCCAAAGGCCCTAACAGCACTGTGGGTGTACCTACTTACAGTGGGCGTACCTACTTTCTAGCAGTTTAATGCAACAGAATGGCTTCCAGACCATTTCAGAGGGCATTTAAGAGTCAACCACATTGCTTTGGGCCTGGAATTGGTAAGGACAGCAGATTTCCTTCCCTAAAGGAAATTAGTGAACCAGTTGAGTTTTTACAACAATTGACATCATTAGACTTATAATTCCAGATTTTTATTGATTGAATTCAGATTCCACCATAGGCCGTGGTGGGATTTGAACCCAAGGCCCCAGAGCATTACTCTGGGTCTCTGGATTACTAGTCCAGTGACAATATTACTACTCCGACACCTCCCCTAAACTGGTTGAGGGAGGAATACTATGAATAATGGTTGCATTTGTATAGGGTCGTGGCCATGCTTGAAACTCTTTAAGCCATTTCTGAGTTGCAATACGCTGCAGTATATAAATGCAGACGTCTAAATTGTGGTTCCTCCCAGTAATATAACATCTGAACTCCATTGAGCTTTGAACCATAACTGTTTGATGGGATGGTCCATGGTATGAGGAACTTTTTTTTTATTCGTTCGTGGGATGTGAGCCTCACTGGCTAGGCCAGCATTTATTGCCCATCCCTAATGGCCCTTGAGAAGATGGTGGTGAGCTACCTTCTTGAACCCACAGTTCTGTTAGGAAGGGAGTTCCAGGATTTTGACCCAGTGAAGAAACGGCGATATATTTCTAAGTCAGGATGGTGAGTGACTTGGTGGGGGGGATGTCCAGTGTCCAGGTGGTGGTGTTCCCAACTATTTGCAGCCCTTGTCCTTCTAGGTGGTATTGGTTGTGGGTTTGAAAGGTGCTGTCGAATGAGCCTTGTAGATGGTACACACTGCTGCTACTGTGTGTCGGTGGTGGACGGAGTAGATGTTTGTGGATGTGGTGCCAATCAAGCGGGCTGCTTTGTCCTGGATGGTGTCAAGCTTCTTGAGTGTTGTAGGAGCTGCACTCATCCATGCAAGTGGGGAGTATTCCATCACACTCCTGACTTGTGCCTTGTGGATGGTGGAGAGGCTTTAGGGAATCAGGAGGTGAGTTACTCATCGCAGGATTCCTAGTCTCTGACCTGCTCTTGTAGCCACAGTACTTATATGGCTAGGCCAGTTCAGTTTCTGGTCAATGGTAACCCCCAGGATGTTGCTAGTGGGGGATTCAGTGATGGTAATGACATTGAATGTCAAGGGGCGATGGTTGGATTCTCTCTTGTTGGAGATGGTCATTGTCTGACACTTGTGTGGCACGAATGTTACTTGCCACTTGTCAGCCCAAGCCTGGATATCGTCCAGGTCTTGCTGCATTTGGGCATGGACTGCTTCAGTATCTGAGGAGTCGTGAATGGTGCTGAACATTGTGCAATCATCTGCGAACATCCCCACTTCTGACCTTATGTTGGAAGGAAGGTCATTGATGAAGCAGCTGAAGATGGTTGGGCTGAGGACACTACCCTGAGGAACTCCTGCGGTGATGTCCTGGAGCTGAGATTACTGACCTGCAACAACCACAACCATCTTCCTTTGTGCTAGGTATGACTCCAACCAGTGGAGATTTTTCCTCTGATTCCCATTGACTCCAGTTTTGCTAAGGCTCCTTGATGCCACACTCTGTCAAATGCGGCCTTGACATCAAGGACAGTCACTCTCACCTCACCTTGCATACCAACTTGCACTGTGGCAGGTTTCTAACAAGAACAACCACAATCTGAATTTATATAGCACTTTTAATATAGTAAAAGACCTCAAAACACTTTCTATGAGATTTATTAAACAAAATCTGGCATTGAACCACATGAGTTATTAAGAGGAGTGAACAAAAGCTTGGTCAAACAGTAGGATTAAAGGAGCATCTTAAAAGATGTCATGAACATATAATAATTTTCATAATATTATTGTGATTTATTGTAAAAGTGGGTTAATAGTAGAATTTGGATTAGTTTCTCTGTGTGTATCTCTGTGTATGGGGGATTTAATTGAATTAGAGACGGCTGGTCTGGAGGTTTTTGAGTCATCAAACAAGAAGCTAGGTTTGAAATGCTAAATAAATAAACATGGCTGAAGTTTTAGAATGTGAGGCATGAGGAAAATTTGCATTTATAAATAAATTAGGTTAGTCTGAATTTCAAAGAGATGGTAAGATGTTACACCTAGCTAAAAGAAGCTAAGCTAAACAGTGTATATTTTTCCTAAAGGTTACTGATAAAATTAGTACTACGAAAGGTTTATATTATGAGAAAAATAATGTTGCAAAAACATATGTGAACAATGGAATTTGCATTAAAAGGGAGAAACATGTATAAAGGAGATGAGGTTATGTGTAAGGGGAAAACATTCTAAGATCTAACACAGGTGTGAAAAGCCTCCAGCTCTATGCATCAAGTTGCTGTCTACAGGAACCGAAGCTAAGAAAACTCACTTTGAATATCGCTGTCCAGGGTATTGTGTTGCTTTGCCTGGGTCTGTTTAAATCTATTTGTTTTTACTGTTGCCTTAATGGAGATGTAACTGGGAATCAGATTAATTAAGGGATTTAGGAGTTATTGTAGTAGTAATTTGTAGACCTACGTATGTGCTTAAAATCTTTTCTTTTATTAATAAATATTTCATTTAGTTTTGTAAAAACCTCTAAGTATTGGTGGACTTATTACTACTGAATTCAAGGCATGCATCTCCAAATAAAATACAAGTTGCAAAACAGTTGTGTGACCATGTGATCAAGTTTCCCATGTGGATTTGATCCACCTGGCACATACCATCTGTCATGTCATGACAAAAGAGGAGAGAGAGGTAGAGAGGTGGATAGGTTTAAGAAGGGCATTCCAGAGCTTAGGACTCAAGCTGTCAATGTGGCCACCAATGGTGGATCAAAGAAAATCAGAGTTGTGCATGAGGCCAGAATGGAAGGTGCATTGAGACTTCGGAGGGGTTTCTCCTCTGACCGGCAAGGCAAGGAATTTTGTGGAGAGTAATTCACCTCTTGTCTCTCCATAACCTATCCACCATCTGCACGGCACAAGTCAGGAGTGTGATGGAATACTCTCCACTTGCCTGGATCAGTGCAGCTCCAACAACACTCAAGAAGCTGGGTTCCATAAGGACAAAACAGCCTGCTTGATTGGCAACACACTCACAAACATTCACTCCCTCCACTACCAAAGCACAGTGGCAGCAATGTGTACCCCTACAAGATGCAGTAGAGCAACTCACCAAGGCTCTTTCATCAGCACCTTCCAAACCCACGACCTCTACATCTAAAAGGACAAGGACAGCAGATGGGAACACCACCACCTGCAAGTTGCCCTCCAAGGTCGGAACAGTATAGTGATGTGGGTAAAGACAAGCAGAGCGGGACAGGAAGGGACAGAGAGTTTAACAAAAAATGTACATCAGCAAATAAGGTAATTGCTTGGAATAAAATTTTAAAAATGAAATTAAAGGTTCTTTATCTGAATGCACAAAGCATCTGCAATAAGATAGATGAATAAGTGGCACAAATAGAGCCAAGTGATTTACATCCAGTTATCCAGTTGCCATTACAGAGGCAGGGGCCTGAATTTTTAGCTTGGTGAGCGGGCACAATCGGCGGGCCCGGGATCGGCCAGGAAACAGACCACCGACAGCGATTGACCCCCGACCACGATTTCACGCTGGCTGACCAATTAACAGCCAGCCAACGTGAAACGTGCCATGAAAAGCTCAGCACTGCCAGGGCAGGGGCAGGAGGATGATGGGCGATGACTTCAATGCAGGCACGGGTGAGCGCTAAGAGGAAGATCCCTGAAGGCCTCAGGGAGCTGCCGACCCGAAAATGTCCCAATACAGTTTTAAAAAGCAGAAAAAAATGTCTGAGCATCGCAATCAGGCACCTGAAAATATAGATGATAAAAATTCCACAGATTTTTATTTTCATTTTATCTCATAACGGAAACCTCATCACACCCTTGGATGAGGTTTCATGAAAAATGTAAAGGATGTCTGGCCAATTTGTCCATTCGCTAACTGTAAGGTTGGATGGGCGACGAAAAATTGCAGACAATTACACTGTTAAGGGTTACAAGGTGATCAAGGTTGGGAAATAAAAAATCCAGGGTACACAATATTTTGGAAAGACAGACAGAATGGCAAAGGAGGTGGGGTAGCCCTTAGAGTAAGGGACAACATAAGCACATTGGTGAGAAAAAATCTGGCTCTGGAGATCATGAAGTAGAGTCAGTATGGGTGGAAATTAGGAATAGCAAGAGTCAGAAAGCACCAGTGGGACTGGTTTATAGGCCCCCTAACAGTAGTTATACCATTGGACAGAGCATTAAACCAAAAATTATTGGAGCTTGTAACAAAGGAAATATAATAATTGTGGGGGACCATATAGACTTGGACAATGAAATTGGCAAGGATGGTCTAGAATATGAGTTTGTAGAATGTTTTTATGAAAGATTCTTGGAGCAGTACGTAGTGGAACCAACTAGGAATAAATAAATAAAATGCATCGCTGTCTCGGTGGATGAGAGCCAACATTAACAATTACAACATTGGCTCACTTCAGACAGCCCAGGGTTTTTCCCACAATATCATTCAGGAGGCAACAGTAGGTGACTAACGGATTTTAGTGCAGAGCTGGAGAATCAATCAAATTTGGAATCATAAAACACCATCAAGACAGGGAATCTAATTTACCAGTGTTGCTGGGCTTTCCAAGGTACAGACCATCACTGATAGTACCCATGCTGCTCATATGCTCCTGCATTTTGGGATTTTTCTTACTCTATGATTCAGAAGCAGCAGCAGAATGTGGCAGTTGGAAGAGAAACTGCTTGAGCTTATCAATCTAAATGTTCCAGTGAACTGCAAGGCCAGACTTGTGTTGTTGTTGAGACTGAGCAGTTAGTAAAGCTGAACTATTTTAAAAAATCTCAGAGGGAAACTTTAAACAACAGTCATAGCCTATAATTTTAAGTGTTATGTTTGAAGTGCAACTCTAAATTCAGAAATCAGACCACCAGTTCTCGAGAGGTTTTATATTCAACTAAATGAAACATTTTATTAATTCACACAAGTTAAATATATGCACATGGCTACAAATTACTGCGATCATAACTTTTAATAAATTCCCAAACTAATCTCCATTAAGGTAACAGCAACCCATGGGCTTAACTGGACACCAGGCAAAACATTTTCACCTTACAAATTCAAAATGAGGTTCTTTTCACTTTGGTTCCCGTGGAGACAGTTGGAGGCTTACAGCTGCTTTTGATCTAACATTGCCTCTACCCTGCACACACAAAGCGGTTGTCTTGTTATACCTGCCCTTTGAATGTTAATTCTCATTGTATCAACAACCTCTTCTAACAATAAAACCCCATTCATAGTACCAATTTTATTAGTAATATAAACATATAACTTGGTATCTGCTAGCTACATGGTAGCTTTCACCCCACTTCTTGAATGCTCTATTCAAAAAATGCAAATGCCCTCTACCTCTCTGTTAACACCTCAAAACTAGTACACATCAAAGTACCCAGACTAGCTGGCTTAAATCCAATTAAGACACCCCCAGACTAAACCTCTATTTTAAAAGAAAAATATTTTCTAATAATATTATATGCATTAATAGCTTCATGACAGTCTTTTGAGCTCAAGGGTTCAGCTTTGGATTCAGATCGCAAAGATTCCTGTGCGAGAACCCAAGAGATTTGTTGGGGACAATGGAGTTAAAGGGAGAAGCAAAGAGGCTGTTGAGCAGACCAGTAAAGATGAAAGACTGGGGCAGGTGGCAGGCCACAGGACAGGTTGTTGAGAGGAACCACTTGTGAGGGATGTTGTGTATACTGTTCCAGGGCAGAGGAAAGGATCCTGGGGTTAGAAGTGGAGACATGTAGATAGTAAGAGGGATGGAGGAATTATCAGAGGCGAACCCATTTCCTCATAAATCTTTTAAATTGAGATAATTGATATGTCATTAATATATCTACTCATTTGTTGAAAACAATTGTCAGAGATCCTGAATTTGGAATTGAAGGGGAAATTAAACAAAGTCAGTTGCGCTGCTAAGGAATTTAATGTGCTCAGAACATATTATTGGGGATTCAGATGGGGAGGTCAGCTGTTATTTTCCATACATTCAGGAAGTTTTCACTCTATGGGGAGAATATTAGCTCCCCCCGCCTGGTTGAAATTCAACAACGGAGGGAGCAATTAAAATGGAGCAAGTGAATTAACAGCTCCATCCCTGATTAAGACCACATCAAACACATGACCTTCATTGACCTTCCTTGTTATTTCCTCAAAAAAATTCAATCATGTTAGTCAGATACCACCTTCCTTGCTGACAGTCCTTGATTATTCTGTGTCTTTCTAAACGACTATTGAAACTGACCCTTTGGCCTGAATTTTCCAGTCCTGTTGTGACGGGACCTGCCACGGGAGATTTGGCAGCCCGGTCAATGGTCCATTGACTTTTAGAGGAACTGGATGATCCCAGCAGCGGGTGGGGCTGGAAATCCCTGCCCTTAGAATTTTTCCAATGATTTGTCCACAACCAAAGTTAGGATGATTGACCTGTACTTGGTCTATCCCTTCCTCCCTTTTTAAACAATGGTACAATGTTAACAATCATCCAGTTCTCCAGCACCATGCTGTAGTCAGAATGGATTAATGGTCAAAGCCTCTCCTATTTCCTTCCTGGCATCTTTTACCAGCCTGGGATACATTTCATTCAGGCCTGATGATTTATCCATTTTTAAAGATGCTAAACACCTGAATATTTCCTCTCTCACTATGTTTAGCCTTCCAATATTTCACACTCTTCTTTAATTACAGTGTGTACATTGTCGTCCTCTTTTGTGAACAGATATGTAAAGTATCCATTATAAAACAATTTGCTCCTCTGTAGTTGGAAAGATTTGGTTGTGGTTTCTTGCCGACAGCTGATGTGGAGCTGTTGTTCCAAAACCCAGGAGGGAAAGAGAGTAAACCAAAGATGGAGCAGCACTTTACAGCGGGGACTGCCCATAACGTCAGGCCACATTTGACTGAGTGTGGCACCAAGGAGCCCTAGAAAAACTGGAGTCAATGGGAATCAGGGGGAAATCTCTCCACTGGTTGAACTCATACCTAGCACAAAGGAAGATGGTTATGGTTGTTGGAGGTCAGTCATCTCAACTCCAGGACATCACCGCAGGAGTTCCTCGGGGTAGTGTCCTCAGCCCAACCATCTTCAGCAGGGAAAGAGATGCGAGACCATTAAAGAGCACGGGAGGGAAAAGACCACGGAGAGCAGCTGATTAGTGAGTATTTCTAGGCTTTAAAGCAAAAGTAAGGTCTTTAGTTTGTGTTTAGGTCTCGAGTCTTTTTTTTCTCTTTTTCTTAAAAATAGCTTGTTAGGTATAGGGTTGATACAGGTGTAGAAAAATAATTACAATAAAGTGTAAAGAGCAGGGTATTCCTCAAGTGTAAAGAGCGGGGATATGGAGTAATTAATTAATGAATAAAAGAAAATATGATAGCAATGGCAGGGCCTGTGATGTGTTGCTGCTGCAGCATGTGGGCGCTGCTGGACACCAAGGTGATCAAGAGCGAACATGTGTAGTAAGTGTTTGCGGCTCGAGGAACTTTGGATCCGAGTTGAGGAGCTGAGGTTCGAACAGCAGACATTGCGCCACATCAGGGTGTGGGAAAGTTACCTGGACACTTCGCTCCAGGAGGCGGTCACACCCCTCAGATTAGATAATTCAGATTTGGTCTGTGATCAGGGACAGGAGGGTGTGACTGCAGGTGAAGCAGGTGTGGGGGCCCAGGGGGCAGCGTTCGAGGAGCCTCAGCCCCTGCTACTATCCAACAGCTAAGTGGATGAGAGCGGGGCCCGCAGGGTGGATGAACAAACTGGCCACCGCACCGTGGTACAGGGAGCCATTCAAGTGGGGGGAGGAAATAGGAATGTAGTAGTGGTAGGGGACAGTATAATTAGGGGGAATAGATGCTGTTCTCTGCAGCCATGAGCGTGAGACCCGAAGGCTGTGTTGCCTGCCCGGTGCCAAGGTTAAGGACATCTCCTCAGGGCTGGAGAGGAACTTGGAGTGGGAGGGGAGGGATCCAGTTGTCGTCGTCCATGTTGGTACCAACAAAAAATTGATAGGACTAGACAGGAGGTTCTGCTGAAAGAATTTGAACAGTTAGGATCTAAATTGAAAAGCAGAATGTCCAAGGCAATAATCTTAGGATTACTACCTGAGCCATGGGCAAACTGGCATAGGGTAAATAAAGTCAAGGAGTTAAATGGGTGGCTGAAAGATTGGTGTGGGAGGAATGGGTTTCAGTTCATGGGGCACTGGCACCAGCACTGGGGTAGAAGGGAACTACTCCGATGGGACGGGCTTCATTTGAACCGTGCTGGGACTAGTGTCCTGGCGAATTAAATAGCTAGAGCTGTAGAAAGGGCTTTAAACTAAATAGAAGGGGGAAAGGTTCTGGAGAGGGGATACATAAGCTAACAAAACAAAAGGATATGACAGCCTTGCAAGGCAGCTATTTAGGTAATGATAGCCAGAGTGTGACAGGAAGGGACAGATATACAAACATAAAAAAACAGCAGCAAGTAGGGTCAATGGGGAAAAAATGGTAAAAAGGCAAAATTAATGGCTCTTAACTTAAATGCACCTAGTATTCGCAACAGAATAAATGTATTAATGGCACAAATAGAGGTTAATGGGTTTGATCTTATAGCCATTACAGAGAGATTGTTACAAGGAGGTCAAAGCTGGAAACTAAATATTCAGGGGTATGAGACTCTTTGAAAGGACAGGCAGGAAGGAAAGGGTGGTGGGATAGCTTCATTGGTACATGATAGAATAAGTACGATAGCAAAAAATAAGCATGGATGAGAAGATGCAGAATCCATATGAATGGAGGTAAGAAATAACAAGGGGAAGAAGACTCTGGTGGGAGTTGTCTATAGGCTCCTTAACAGTAGCTATACTGTAGGACAAAGAATAAATCAGGAGATAATGAGGGCATGTAAAAAATGCAGTACATTAATCATAGGTGACTTTAACCCTCATGTAGATTGGGAAAATCAAATTGACAGAGGTAGCCATGAGCAAGAATTCATAGAATACATTCAGGACAGTTTCCTAGAACAATAGGTTGTGGATCCAATCAGGAATCAGGCTATTTTGGATCTGGGAATGTGTAATGAGGCAGGTTTAATAAATTACCTCAAAGTAACGGATCCCCTAGGAAACAGTGACCATAACATGGTTGAATTTAACATTCAGTTTGAGAGTGAGAAACTTGGGCCGGAAACAACTGTGTTAAACTTAAATAAGGGTAATTACAAAGGAATGAGGGTGGGGTTGGCTGGAGTGGACTGGGAAAGGAGTTTAGCAGAAAGGACAGTTTATATAGTTATTGCTATTACAGAGACTTGGTTGAAGGATGGACAGGATTGGCTGATAAACATTCCAGGATTTAGAAGTTTCAGGCAGGATAGAGAGGGATGTAGAAGAGGTGGGGGAGTTGCACTGCTGGTTAAGGGGAATATCACAGCTGTATGACAGGAGGACACCTCGGTGGGCTCATGCAGCGAGGCAATATGGGTAGAGCTCCGGAATAGGAAGGGTGCGGTCATAATGTTGGGGGTTTACTATAGGCCTCCCAATTGCCGGCGGGAGATTGAGGAACAGTTATGTGGGCAGATTTTGGAAAGATGTAAAAGCAATAGGGTTGTTGTGGTGGGTGTTTTTAACTTTCCCTATATTGACTGGGAATCACTTAGTGCTAGGGGTTTGGATGGTGCAGAATTTGTAAGGTGCATCCAGGAGGGCTTCCTGAGACAATATGTAGATAGACCAACTAGGGAAGGGGAAATACTGGAGCTGGTATTAGGGAATGAACCCGGCCAGGTGGTCGAAGTTTCAGTCGGGGAGCATTTCGGGAAATAATTCAGTAAGTTTCAAGGTACTGGTGGATAAGGATAACATGAGTCCTCAGGTTAAGGTGCTTAATTGGGGGAAGGTTAATTATAACAATATTAGGCAGGAACTGAGGAATCTAGACTGGAGGCGGATGTTTGAGGGCAAATCATCAACTGACATGTGGGGGGCTTTCAAACATCAGTTGATAAGAATTCAGGACCGGCATGTTCCTGCTAGGATGAAGAATAAGCATGGCAAGTTTCAGGAACCTTGGATAACGAAGGATATTGTGAGATTAGTCAAAAATTAAAAGAAAGCATTCGTAAGGGCTAGAAGGCTGGGAACAGATGAAGCCCATGGAGAATATAAAGAAAGTAGGAAGAAACTTAAGCAAGGAGTCAGGAGGGCTAAAAGAGGTCATGAAAAGTCACTGGCAACCAGGATTAAGGAAAATCCCAAGGTCTTTTATACATATGTAA
Source organism: Cetorhinus maximus (assembly GCF_964194155.1). Lineage (NCBI taxonomy): Eukaryota > Metazoa > Chordata > Chondrichthyes > Lamniformes > Cetorhinidae > Cetorhinus > Cetorhinus maximus. Next base: position 39,359,358 of record NC_135880.1, on the reverse strand, counting down.
AAAGCAAAAGGGTAGCCAGGGAAAGGGTAGGCCCACTCAGGGACAGAGGTGGGAATCTGTGTGGAGCCAGAAGAAACGAGAGAGATACTAAATGGATACTTCTCATTAGTATTCACCAAAGAGAAGGACTTAGCGGTCGATTTGTCTAGGGAAGAGTGTGTAGACAGCCTGGATCATGTTGAGATCAAAAAAGAGGAGGTGTTAGGCGTCTTGAAGAATATTAAGGTGGATAAGTCCCCAGGGCCAGATGGGATCTACCCCAGTGTACTGAGGGATGCAAGGGAGGAGATTGCTGGGGCCTTGACAGAAATCTTTGTATCCTCACTGGCTACGGGTGAGGTCCCAGAGGACTGGAGAATGGCCAATGTTGTTCCATTGTTTAAGAAGGGTAGCAGGGATAATCCAGGAAATTACAGGCCGGTGAGCCTTACGTCAGTGGTAGGGAAATTATTGGAGAAGATTCTTCGTGACAGGATTTACTACCATTTGGAAGCAAATGGGCGAATTAGTGAGAGGCAGCATGGTTTTGTGAAGGGGAGGTTGTGTCTCACTAACTTGATCGAGTTTTTCGAGGAAGTGACAAAGATGATCAACGATGGAAGGGCAGTGGATGTTATATACATGGATTTCAGTAAGGCCTTTGTCAAGGTCCGTCATGGCAGACTGGTACAGAAGGTAAAGTCGCACGGGATCAGAGGTGAGCTGGCAAGATGGATACAGAATTGGCTTGGTCATAGGAGACAGAGGGTAGCAGTGGAAGGGTGCTTTTCTGAATGGAGAGCTGTGACTAGTGGAGTTCCGCAGGGATTAGTGCTGGGACCTTTGCTGTTTGTAGTATACATAAATGATTTGGAGGAAAATGTAACTGGGCTAATTAGTAAGTTTGCAGACGATACTAAGGTTGGAGGAGTTGCAGATAGTGAAGAGGATGGTCAAAGGATACAATGGGATATAGATCGGTTGGAGACTTGGGCGGAGAAATGGCAGATGGAGTTTAATCCGGATAAATGCGAGGTAATGCATTTTGGAAGGTCTAATACAGGCAGGAATTACACAGTAAATGGCAGAACCCTTGAGTGCACCGACGTGCAGAGGGATCTGGGTGTACAGGTCTACAGGTCACTGAAAGTGGCAACGCAGGTGGCTAAGGTAGTCAGGAAGGCATATGGCATGCTTGCCTTCATCAGCAGGGGTATTGAGTATAAAAACTGGGAAGTCATGCTGCAGCTGTATAGAACCTTGGTTAGGCCACACTTGGAATATTGCGTGCAATTCTGGTCGCCACATTACCAGAAGGATATGGAGGTGTTGAAGAGTTTGCAGAGGAGGTTTACCAGGATGCTGCCTGGTCTGGAGGTTATTAGCTATGAGGAGAGGTTGGAGAAACTCGGATTGTTCTCACTAGAGTAATGGAGATTGAGGGGCGACTTGATAGAAGTTTACAAAATTATGAGTGGCATGGACAGAGTAGATAGTCAGAAGCTTTTTCCCAGGGTGGAAAAGTCAATTACTAGAGGACATAGATTTAAAGTGAGAGGAGAAAACTATAGAGGAGATGTGCGGGGCAAGTTTTTTACGCAGATGGTAGTGAGTGTCTGGAATTCGCTGCCAGAGGAGGTGTTGGAAGCAAGTACGATAGTGATGTTTAAGAGGCAGCTTGACAAATACATGAATAGGATGGGAATAGAGGGATACGGACCCCGAAAGTGCAAAATGTTTTAGTTGACGGGCAATATGATCAGCGCAGGCTTGGAGGGCCGAAGGGCCTGTTCCTGTGCTGTACTTTTCTTTGTTCTTTGTTCTCTATAAACAATGGCAGATGTTTAAGAAAATAGTTCATGACTCACAACAAAGGTATATCCCAGTGAGAAAGAAGGGGACGGGGATAAACCAACCATGGTTAACCATGGAAGTTAAGTATAAAATTGAAAGGAAAAACATACAATGTGACAAAGTTTAGTGGTAAGCCAGAGGATTGGTCAAGTTTTAAAAACCAGCAAATAATGACCAAAAAAATAATGAAGACGGAAAAAATAAACTTTAAGGGTAAACTAGCAAGTAATATCAAAACGAGCAGTAAGAGCTTCTTTAAATATATAAAGAGGAAGGGAGGGGCCAAAGTGAACATGAGGCTGGGGAAATCATAATGGGGAACCAGGAAATGGCGGAGGAGTTGAATAAATACTTGGTGGTAGTAGACACTAATAGCATTCCAAAAATACTAAATAATCAATGGGCAAAAGAGGGGGAGGAAATAAATGCTATAAATATCACTAGAGAAAAAGTACTAGGGAAATTAATGGGGCTAAAGGCCCATAAGTCCCCTGGACTGAATGGGTTCCATCCTAGAATATGAAAGGAAGTAGCTACAGAGATAGTGGATGCACTGGTGGCAATCTTCCGAGAATCCTTAGATTCTGGAAAAGTCTCAGAAGATTGGAAAACTGCCAATGTAACGCCCTTATTCAAAAAGTGAGGGAGACAAAAAACAGGTAACTATAGGCCAGTTAGCTTAACATCCATCATTGGGAAAATGTTAGAGCCTATTATAAAAGATGTAATAACAGAGCATTTAGAAATGCATAATATAATTAAGAAGAGTCAGCATGACTTCATGAAGATGATATCATGCCTGACAAATTTATTAGAATTCTTTGAGCAGGTAACAAGCAGGATAGATAAAGGGGAATCAGCAGATGTAATATATTTGGATTTCCAAAAAGCATTCGATAAGGTACTGTACATAAGGCTACTTCATAAGATAAGAGCGCATGGTGTTGGGGATATAAATTAGCATGGATAGAGGATTGGCTAGCTAATAGAATACAGAGAGTTGGGATATGGGGGGCATTTTCAGTATGGCAACCTGTAATTAGTGGAGTGCCACTGGGATCAGTGCTGGGGCCAAAATTATTTACAATATATATGAATGACTTGGATGAGGGAAGTGAATGTACTATTGCCAAGTTTGCAGATGACACAAAATTAGGTGGGAAGGCAAATGGTGAGGATGACACAAAGAGTCTACAGAGGGATCTTGACAGGTTGAGTGAGTTGGCAAAAACTTGGCAGATGGAATATAATGTGGGAAAATGTGAGGTTATGCACTTTGGCAGGAAGAATAGAGGAGCTGGATATTATTTAAATGGAGGGAGACTGCAGAAAGCTGCAGCACAGAGGGATTTGGGCTTCCTTGTGCATGAATCCCAAAAAGCTAACAGATAAGTTCAGCAGGTAATAGGGAAGGCAAATGGAATGCTGGCCTTTATTTCAAAGGGAAGTCTTGCTAAAACTACACAAGGCACTAGTGAGACCACACCTAGAATACTGTGAACAGTTTTGGTCCCCTTATCTAAGCAAAGATGTAATGGCATTGGAGGCAGTCCTGAGAAGTTTCATTAGGTTGATCCCGGTTATGCAGGGAGTTTCTTATGAGGAGAGGTTGAGTAGGTTGGGACTGTACTCATTAGAGTTTAGAAGAATGCGAGGTAACCTTATTGAAACATATAAGATTCTTAGGGGGCTTGACAGAGGCTGGGAGGTTATTTCCCCTTGTGGGAGAGTCCAGGACCAGAGGGCATAATTTCAGAGTAAGGGGCTGCCCATTTAAGACAGAGATGAGGAGGAATTTCTTCTCTCAGAGAGCAGTGAATCTGTGGAATTCTTTACCGCAGAGGGCTGTAGAAGCTGGGTTTTTAAGTATATTCAAGGCTGAGATAGACAGGTTTTTAATCAGTAAGTGATTTAAAGGTTATGGGGAAAGGGCAGGAAAGTGGAGTTGAGGATTATCAGATCAGCCATGATCTCATTGACTGGTGGAGCAGACTCGATGGGCCAAATGGCCTACTTCTGCTGCTATGTCCTATGGTCTTATGGTCTTGGGGTCTTCAGCTGCATGATCAATGACCTTCATTCCATGATAAGGTCAGAAGTGGGGATGTTGGCTGATGATTGCACAATGTTCAGCACCATCTGCGGCTCCTCAGATTCTGAAGCAAACCATGTCCAAATGCAGCAGGACCTGAACAATATCCAGGCTTGGGCTGACAAGTGCCATGTAACATTCGCACCACAAAAGTGCCAGGCAATGACCTTCTCTAACCATTGTTCCTTGACGTTCAATGGCATTACCATCACTGAATCCCCCACTGTCAACATCCTGGGGGTTACCATTGACCAGAAACTGAACTGGACTAGCCATATAAATACTGTGGCCACAAGGGTAAGTCAGAGGCCAGGAATCCTGCAATGAATAACTCACTTTCTGACTCCCCAAAGCCTGTCCGTCTATAAGACACAAGTCAGGAGTGTGATAGAATACACCCCACTTGCCTGGATGAGTGCAGGTCTCACAACACTCAAGAAGCTTGACACCATCCAGGACAAAGCAGCCCACTTGATTGGCACCACATCCACAAACATTCACTCCCTCCACTTCCGATGCACAGTAGCAGCAGTGTGTACCATCTACAAGATGCACTGCTGGAATTCAGCAAGGTTCCTTAGACAGCACTTTCCAAATCCACGACCACTACCATCTGGAAGGACAAGGACAGCAGATCGATGGGAACACCACCACCTGGAAGTTCCCCTCCGAGTCACTCACCATCCTGACTTGGAAATGTATCGCCATTCCTTCACTGTTGCTGGGTCAAAATCCTGGAACTCCCTTCCTAACAGCACTGTGGGTGTACCTACACCACATGGACTGCAGCGGTTCAAGAAGGCAGCTCACTGCCACCTTCTCAAGAGCAACTATGGATGGGCAATAAATGCTGGCCCAGTCAGCGAAGCCCACATCCTGTGAATGAATGAAAAAAGAATCAAAGCTGAGAGGAAATTTGATTCCATCTGTGCTGTTAGGAATGGTTAATCAGTGAAATTACACTGATAAGCCAAAATAATACTCTTAACACCTCCGCTTGACATTCAGTGGCATTACCATTGCAGAATCTCCCATTATCAACAAGCTGGGGGGTTACTATTGACCAGAAATTGGACTGAACCAGCCATATAAATACTGTGTCTACAAGAGCAGGTCAGAGACTGGGAATTCTGTAGAGAGTAACCCACCTCCTGACTTTTTAAAGCCTGTCCACCATCTACAAGGCACAAATCAGGAATATGATGGAATATTCTCCCCTTGCCTGGATCAATGCAGCTCCAACAACACTCAAGAAGCTCATCTTCATCCAGGACAAAGCAGCTCGCTTGATTGGAACCCTATCCACCACCTTAAACATTCAATCCCTTCATCATCGATGCGCAATGGCAGCAGTGTATAGCATTTACAAAGTGCCTTGCAGCAACTCACCAAGGCTCCTTCTTCAGCACATTCTAAACCCGTGACCTCTACCACTTAGAAGGAAAAGGGCAGCAGAAGCATGGGAACACTATCACCTGGAAGTTTCCCTTCAACTCACACACCATCCTGACTTGGAACTTCACTGACACTGGGTCAAAATTCTGGAACACCCTTCCTACAGCACTGTGGATGTTCCTGCAACACATGGACTGCAGCAGTTCAAGAAAGCAGTTCACCACCACCTTCAAGAGCTATTAGAATAGGCAATAAATGCTGGCTTAGCCAATAATGCTCACATACAATGAACAATATATATATATAAAAAAAGTGGATTCCCCTTATTATAACCAACAGCATTACAATGATCAGTTTTTGTCATGATTAGAACAGCCCATTGCTCACTGTTATAATGGAGAAAGTCTGACAGCAACTTCTGAAGGCTCCACATGCTCAGTTATATGTTGAAATTTGGAACCTGCTGTTGGAGAAACCCAGTTCTTCCACAGTATATGCTAATGCAGTCTTTGCTGACAGACTCAACACTGTATTCAGTGAACTTGAGGTACTAGCCCATTGGTTTCCCACTAAAGACACTAGCAAAAGTTATGTTTTGTGCATTCAGGAGTAAGTGAATTTTTAACGGAGTAATAAGTGATAATTACTTCCAAACAACATCTCTGGCCCTGAAACTTTTATTTAATAACTGTGGAGTCTCATGCCGTCAGAAGTTAATTCGTGTTGGAGATTTGAAAGAATATTAAAATAAGTGTTCTTTTTACTTTTACTGCCTATCTCTTCTATTCCTCCCCCTTAATTCCATCTATCTTTTCCAATTTTTATTTTACTTTCTGTAACCAATATAAATCTAATGATATTTCCTGTTTAATACTTCCTGGGACTTTGCATGTCTCAGTGAGGATTTTTCAATTTGATGGGTTGAAAATCCTCATTGTTAGTGGTCTTGTTCAGAGTTGCTACAGTCCCCTGTGAAGGGAGCTGTGCTAGATCAGACACCAGATTAGGGCAAATCTACACTGAGAAACTTGAGAACTCTTTGTGGGAAGCCATCAATGTGGTGAAGAGCGAGCAATGTTTCTTCACCACTGACAGCAAAATCTGGGGTATTATCTCATTGATGGGACCGGTTAGCTCAGTTCACTAGATGGCTAATACATGGTTCAGAATAATGCCAACAGTGAAAGTTCGATTTCTGTTCCAGCTAAGGTAAACTTGGGATTTGGCTCCTCACCCTACCCCTGGCAGTGGAAGGTAATGGAAAACCATCACTAACAGAAACTGCTAAGAAAATAGCTCAGGATGAAGCACCAGCAGACAACGAACCAAGGACCTAGCTTTGGGCAAAGTATGACTATGATCTCACTCATAGTCCATATGTAACTGCTGGTGATACATGTAATGCTCTAATTTCCTACCTGTACCTAGTGGTAATCCCATAACCCTCTGACATCTATCCCACCTTCATAGCCAGAAATCCTCATGCACTTCACAATCCGGGGTTGGGTTCTCCTGTCGATGCCACTTTTGATAGGCTTCCAATCTCTTTCCCTATCACCTTAAACTGCAGTTCTGTTTGAAGGTGACACCTTTGAATTGGGAACTTTAGTTTGATCTGACCTGTAATTGAACCTCACACATCAAAACCATCTGGCACACACTGAGCTGACCGATATCCAGCGTTTCACAATGGGCGGCGGGCTCAGTGTTTGGGGCCATTTTCACAGGGCACTTAGTCTGAACCTCAGCTCAGTATTAGCATTTCTAAACAACTCCCTCAGCTCAGTCTCACTAATCGAGAGTTTTCATCAAATGATGGAAATTAAAATACAAGAGGAGACCCAGTGCTGGCGCTTGCTCCTGAAATCACATAGACTCCAGATCCTTTTATATTCCTGCTTTGAGAATGAGTTTTACTCTCTACCTCAACAGCCACATGTGGTGAAGAATCGCGAAGTCTAATAGCTCTGAGTTAAAGATCCCACACCCTCCCTTTCCCCATGGTTCTTTCAGTGGGCGTTGTAAATAAACAGAATGTGTTTCTTCTAAGAACGGCTTACTGATCTTCTGTGTTTTGGTACCAACTCGGTCACCCCGAAATGAGCATACAACCTGGATCCCTTAGCCCCAGCAAACAAGGGGACTGGATCCAACAAACTGGCAATGAGAGTAAAAAGCAAGAAAAGACAGGAAAGGATGAGGTAAAAAGCAAGAAAGAACAAGGGAAATCAGAAGAACTGAAATCGAGCTGTACCTCGCACGGTACTTGTAAGTAAAGAAAAATTTCCTCCCTGATCGTCGCTGTAATCCCATCAGAGCATGCTGCAATTCGGAAGCCTTTCGATCCAACCTCGGATGACTGGTCTCATGTTGAATGCTTCCATTCTTCTTCCAGGCAAACGTCATTGTGGGGAGGAGAAGCAGTGTGCGATCCTTTTATCAATTTGTGGGAGTAAGACATATGGACTAATTCAAAATTTGTTGGCACTCAATGCTCCAGATTCGAAAAGTTTTGATGACTTAGTGAACCTCGTAAAGGATCATTACCAGCCCAAGCCGTCGGTGACGGTGCAATGGTTCAAATTTAACTCAAGGAATAGAGCCGCGGGGGAGACAGTAGCTTGTTATGTGGCAAGTCGGAAACAATTAACTGAATATTGCGAGTTTGGTACATCTATCAGTGATATGCTTAGAGATCGTTTGGTGTGCGGTATAAATGAAGATGCTATTCAGAAGAAATTACTGTCTGAAACAAATTTAGATTTTCAGAAGGCATTGGAAATCGCTCCGGCAATGGAAGGTACAGTGCGAGACTCGAAAGCCATCCAGGGAGCACAAAATGCCGTCTTCCAAGTTGGGCAGGGAGCCTCAGCTAAAAAGAGTGCAAAAGCACAAAGCTTTACTCAGAACAGGGAAGCGGCCATCGTTAGCAGACAAATTAAAAGAGATAACTTTAAAAACATGGCATAATGGTAATGGAGGTGGAAGCAGGCAACCTTGTAATGAATCACAGTTTAAAATGTTCGAATGTTTTTTTCTATCAACGAAACGGACACCTCAAGAGACATTATAAAGATTGAATCAGGCAGACTTTCAGGCAAAAGCAAAAACCCAATGAGATTAATAGCATTGAAAAGCCTGAAGTAATAGTTTCTGATATTTATTTGTTATATAATTTAAAGACAGGAAGAACAGAACCTATCTATGTAACCATGAGAGTCAGTGAGAGGCCTATCGGGATGGAGGTGGATACTGTTGCAGCCACTACGGTGATAGGTGAGCATACTTTTAGATACCTGAATCATGGGGAACTTAAACTAAATTTGGAAGAAACTGATGCCAAATTGAAAACTCACACAGGAGAAAACATACAAGTCATATGTAAAGTCATAGTACACTACAGAGGTCAAACAGTGAAATTACCCTTGATGGTAGTAGCAGGTGAGGGACTTAGTCTCCTCAGATGAAACTGGCTGAAAGAAATTAAATTGCAATGGACTGAAATCTTCCACTGAGAACAAATGGGCTATCAGAGCTACTACAAAAATATGCCTGTTTTCAAAGATGAACTTGGAAAAATTGAGGGGCTACAAGCAAAAATTCATGTAGATCCAGAGGCAATACCTTCAGGAGTGCACCAGACCTGCGGGGGACACTCTTCTGAAAGTGGATTTTAAAGAAAAAGCAGCTGATTGGTGAGTAAATCCTGGGAGCAGACTTGGAGGGAGGAGCACCGGAACGGTAAGTATAAATCTAGTTTATCTCGGGGATTTGCGGCCTTGTCTCCAGGGAGCAGACTCGGAGGGAGGAGCACTGGAGCGGTGACCTCGGGGCACAGAGTAACTGAAGCCAAAACTGAAAAAGTGACATCACAGGAAAGCTGTGACCTGATCGGTTGGTAGGAAATCTGCACCAAATTTGGAGAAAAAAACACTGCAAAGCTAATTAATAAATTAATTATCTAAGTCGAGATGGCTGGGCAGGTGATGTGCTGTAGCTGTTTGATGTGGGAACTGGCAGATCCCATTGCGAGCCACAGTGACCACGTCTGCAGCAAGTGTTGGTTGCTGGAGGAACTCCGGCTCAGAATTGATGAGCTGGAGTCTGAGCTCCGGACTCTGCGGCACATCCGGGAGGGGGAGTGTTACCTGGATGCTTTGTTTCAGGAGGCGGTCACACCTGGTAGATTAAGTACCTCAAATTCGGTCAATGGTCAGGGACAGCAGGGTGTGACTGCAAGTGAGGCAGCTAGAGGTAAATAAGGTAAATGAGCTTGTGGCGCAGATTGAAATTGGCAAGTATGATGTGGTGGGCATCACAGAGACATGGCTGCAAGGGGATCAGGACTGGGAGCTAAATATCCAAGGATATACATCCTATTGGAAAGATAGGCAGGTTGGCAGAGGGGGTGGGGTTGCTTTGTTAGTAAGGAATGAAATTAAATCAATAGCAAGAAATGACGTAAGGTCAGATGATGTAGGATCTGTGTGGGTAGAGTTGAGGAAACGCAAAGGTAAAAAAACCATAATAGGAGTAAGGTACAGGCCTCCGAACAGTAGTCAGGATGTGGGGCACAAGATACACCAGGAGATAGAAAAGGCGTGTAAGAAAGGCAAGGTTACAGTGATCATGGGGGATTTCAATATGCAGGTAGACTGGGAAAATCAGGTTGGTAGTGGATCCCAAGAAAAGGAATTTGTGGAATGTCTACGAGATGGCTTTTTGGAGCAGCTTGTGGTGGAGCCCACTAGGGAACAGGCAATTCTAGATTTAGTGATGTGTAATGAGGCAGATTTGATAAGGGAGCTTAAGGTGAAGGAACCCTTAGGAGAAAGTGACCATAATATGATAGAATTTACCCTGCAATTTGAGAGGAAAAAGCTGGAATCAGATGTAACGGTATTACAAAACAAAAACAGAATTACCTGGAAAAACTCAGCAGGTCTGGCAGCGTCGGCGGAGAAGAAAAGAGTTGACGTTTCGAGTCCTCATCAAGTCCTCAAATGTCAACTCTTTTCTTCTCCGCCGATGCTGCCAGACCTGCTGAGTTTTTCCAGGTAATTCTGTTTTTGTTTTGGATTTCCAGCATCCGCAGTAGTTTTTTGTTTTTATAACGGTATTACAGTTGAATAAAGACAACTACAGAGGCATGAGGGAGGAGCTGGCCAGAATTGACTGGGAGATGAGCCTAGCGGGAAAGACAGTGGAACAGCAATGGCAGGAGTTTCTGGGAGTAATTTGGGAGACACAGCAAAAATTCATCCATAGGAAGAAGAAACATACTAAAGGGAGGACGAGGCAACCATGGCTGACAAGGGAAGTCAGGGACAGCATAAAAGCTAAAGGGAAAGCATACAATGCGGCAAAGAGCAGTGGGAAACCAGAGGATTGGGAAGCCTACAAAGACCAACAGAGGACAACTAAAAAAGAAATAAGGAGGGAGAAGATTAAATATGAGGGTAAACTAGCCAGTAATATAAAAGAAGATTGCAAGAGTTTTTTTAGATATATAAAGGTTAAGAGAGAGGCAAAAGTGGACATTGGGCTGCTGGAAAATGACGCTGGAGAAGTAGTAGTGGGGAACAAAGAAATGGCAGAGGACCTGAATAGGTACTTTGCGTCAGTCTTCACGGTGCAAGACACGAGTAACATCCCCAAAATTCAAGAGAGTCGGGGGGCAGAGGTGAGTATGGTGGCCATTACCAAGGAGAAGTTGCTAGGAAAACTGAAAGGTCTGAAGGTGGATAAATCACCTGGACCAGATGGATTACACCCCAGAGTTCTGAAGGAGATAGCTGAAGAGATAGAGGAGGCGTTAGTGGTGATCTTTCAGGAATCACTGGAGTCAGGGTGGGTCCCAGAGGACTGGAAAATCGCTAATGTAACCTCCCTCTTTAAGAAGGGAGTGAGGCAAAAGATGGGATATTACAGGCCGATTAGCCTGACCTCGGTCGTTGGTAAGATTTTAGAGTCCATTATTAAGGATGAGATTTCAGAATAGTTGGAAGTGCATGGTAAAATAGGGCAAAGTCAGCATGGTTTCATCAAGGGGAGGTCATGCCTGACAAATGTGTTAGAATTCTTTGAGGAGGTAATGAGTAGGTTAGACAAAGGAGAGCCAATGGATGTTATCTACTTGGACTTCCAGAAGTCCAAGGTGTCGCACAGGAGGCTGCTCAGTAAGATAAGAGCCCATGGTGTTAGAGGCAAGGTTCTAGCATGGATAGAAGATTGGCTGTCTGGCAGGAGGCAGAGAGTGGGGATAAGGGGGCCCTTCTCAGGATGGCGGCCGGTGACTAGTGGAGGGGTCAGTGTTAGGACCACAACTTTTCACTTTATACATTAATGATCTAGATGAAGGAACTGAGGGCATCCTGGCTAAATTTGAAGATTACACAAAGATAGGTGGATGGACAGGTAGTATTGAGGAGGCGGGGAGACTGCAGAAGGATTTGGACAGGTTAAGAGAATGGGCAAAGAAGTGGCAGATGGAATACAACGTGGGAAAGTGTGAGGTCATGCACTTTGGAAGGAAGAATAGAGGCATAGACTATTTTCTAAATGAGGAGAGAATTCAGAAATCTGGAGTGCAAAGGGACTTGGGAATCCTAGTCCAGGATTCTCTTAAGGTTAACTTGCAGGTTGAGTCGGTAGTTAGGAAGGCAAATGCAATGTTGGCATTTATTTCGAGAGGACTAGAATATAAAAGCAGGGATGTGCTGCTGAGGCTTTATAAGGCTCTGGTCAGACCACATTTAGAATATTGTGAGCAATTTTGGTCCCCATATCTCAGGAAGGATGTTCTGGCCCTGGAGAGGGTCCAGAGGAGGTTCATGAGAACGATTCCAAGAATGAAAGGCTTAACATATGAGGAATGTTTGAGGACTCTGGGTCTATACTCGATGGAGTTTAGAAGGATGAGGGGGGATCTGATTGAAAGTTACAGAATATTGAAAGGCCTGGATAGAGTGGACGTGGGGAAGATGTTTCCATTAGTAGGAGAGACTAGGACCCGAGGGCACAGCCTCAGAATAAAGGGAAGACCTTTTAGAACAGAGATGAGGAGAAACTTCGTTAGCCAGAGAGTGGTGAATCTATGGAATTCATTGCCACAGAAGGCTGTGGAGGCCAGGTCATTGAGTGTATTTAAGACCGAGATAGATAGGTTCTTGATTGGTAAGTGGATCAAAGGTTACGGGGAGAAGGCGGGAGAATGGGGTTGAGAAACTTATCAGCCATGATTGAATGGCGGAGCAGACTCGATGGGCCGAAGGGCCTGATTTCTGCTCCTATGTCTTATGGTCTTAATACCAAGATTCATGAAGGCAAGACCAGTACTTTATGCAATGCGGGAAAAGGTAGACTCTGAACTGGACAGATTAGAAAAACTGGGAGTGATACAACCAGTGCAGTTTTCAAAGTGGGCAGCACCAATTGTACCTGTTCTCAAACCTGACTGAAGCGTTCGAATTTGTGGGGACTACAAGTTAACAGTCAATAAAGTAGCAAAGTTGGACAGACACCGCATACCAAAAATTGAAGACTTACATGCTAAACTGGCAGGTGGAACTGCCTACACAATGTTAGATATGAATCATGCTTATCAACAATGGGAATTAGAGAAGGCCTCCCAGAGGTTTGTCACCATTAATACACACAAAGGGATTGTACCAATATACCCATTTGCTTTTTAGCGTATCTTCAGCTTGCGCCATATTCCAAAGAACTATGGAAAATTTACTGCAGGGACTACCCCACGCTGTAGTTTATTTGGATGACATTCTCATGACTGGACTCACTGAAAAGGAACATTTGATGAACTTGGAAGAAGTTTTGAAACATTTTTCGCAGGTTGGGGTGAGGTTGAAAAAAGAAAAGTGCACATTCCAAGCGAAAAAGGTAACTTATCTAGGTCACAAGGTAGATTCAAAAGTCCTACATCCAGTTGAAGAAAAAGTGAAAGCCACTAGAGAAGCCCCAGCACCAAACAATACATCCGAACTGAAATCATTCTTGGGGATGATCAATTACTGTGGACACTTCTTGCCTGATTTGTCGACAGAACTGGCACCACTGTATTACTTGCTCAAGAGAAACCAGTGATGGTCTTGGCAAACACCACAGGAAGAAGCTTTCACAAAAGTGAAATAGGTGTTGTAATCATCTACACTTATCGTACATTTTGACCCAAAAACGGTTGGTATTAACACGTGATGCATCTCCATATGGAGTGGGAGCAGACTTTCCCATCGAATGGATGATGGATAAAAATGACCTATAGGATGTGCATCAAGAACACTCAATACTGCAGAAAAAGGGTACTCTCAAATAGAAAGAGAAGGCTTATCAATCACTTTCGGTGTTCAGAAGTTTTACCAATATGTACACGGTCAGCATTTTACTATCATATCGGACCACACGCCATTATTAGGATTATTCAGCGAAGACAAGGCTATGCTCCCTAAAGCCTCAGTAAGAGTACAAAGATGGGCATTGATCTTGGCAGCGTATGAGTATACTTTCATTTATAGACCGGGAAGACAAATTGCAAATGCAGATGTACTCATGCAAGTAAAAGATGAGGATGTTCCAATTCCTTAAGAATTCAGTTTATTATTGAACTTCCTGGACTCATCACTGATATGTTCTAGACAGATTACAGATTGGACAAATCGAGACCCAGTCTTATCCAAAGTGTGAAATCAAATTCTTCATGGTTGGTCACAAGAACAAGAATCTGATTAAATAAAACCGTATTTCCAGAGAAGATACAAAATAACCAGCTAGGAAGGTATCTTATTGTGGGGAGCACGAGTGATTGTTCCTCCAAAAGGTCGAAAGCCATTGTTATCTGAACTTCACAGTGCACATCCCGGAATTTCCAAAATGAAGACAATAGCACGCAGCTATCTATGGTGGTCTGGAATGGATGGAAAAATAGAAAACTTAGTGAGAAGTTGTATGCAGTGTCAGCAAGTACAAAAATTACCTGCAACAGCCCCATTACACCCCTGGGAGTGGCCAGGAAGGCCATTGTTGCGAGTACACATTGACTATGTGAGACCTTTTATGGGATCAATGTTTCTAATTATCGTCGACGCTCATTCAAAATGGAAGGACATATATGAAGTGAGGTCACTGACATCTTCCACTACAATAGACAAATTACGACAAAGTTTGCAGTCAATGGGCTACCTGAAGTGCTCATATCAGACAATGGAATAGCATTCACAGGTACTGAATTTCACCAATTTATCAGCCTCAATGGTATTACTCATGTGAAAACTTCACCATACCACCCTTCTTCAAATGGACTGGCTGAGAAAGCAGTTCAGATGTTCAAATCTGGTATGAAGAAATTGTTTAGAGATTCTATAGCGACTAAATTAGCATGTCTTCTTTTCCATTATAGGACCACACCTCATACGACAACAGGTGTCACGCCTGCAGAATTGTTGATGAAGCGCCATCTCCGATCGAGGTTGAGCCTAATTATGCCAAACTTGGGGGGGTGTCATGAAGCTATTAATGTATATATTATTGGAAATGATTTTTTTTAAAATAGAGGTTTATTCTGTGGGTGTGTCTTAATTGGATTAAAGCCAGCTAGTCTGGGTGCTTTGATGTGTACTGGTTTTGAGATGTAAGAGAGCATTCAAGAAGTAGTGTGAAATCTGGCACCTAGCTAGCAGAGACCAAGCAATATGTTTATATTACTAATGAAATTGGTACTATGAAAGGGGCTTTATTGTTAGAAGAGGTGGAGTTCAAAGGGGCTGGTGATACAATGAGAATTTACATTCACTGAGCTGTGCTAGGTATTACAGACAGCAGTTTTGTGTGTGCAGGGTAGAGGCAACCTAAGATCAAAGCCTGTAAGTCTACCATTGTGTCTGCAAAATAACCAAAGTGAAAGGAACCTCATTTTGAATTTGTAAGGTGAAAATATTTTGCCTAGTATCTGCTGAAAGCCTATGAGTTGCTGTTGCCTTAATGAAGATTAGTTTGGGAATTTGTTAAAAGTTATGATAGTAATAATTTGTAGCCATGTGTATGTATTTAACTTGTGTAAATTAATACATGTCTCAAATATTTTGATATAAAACCTCTCGAGAACTGGTGGTCTGATTCCTGAATTTAGAGCTGTACCTCAAACATATAAAAATAAAATATAGGTTATGACAGCTGTTTAAAGTTTCCCTCTAGGATTTTTAAGTAACTCAGCTTTACCAACTGCTGGGTCATAATAGGGGGGAAGGTGGAAAGAAGTCAGGGAAGTCAGAAAATTGGGCCTGACTGTCAAAGTCGTGACAGGACATTTAATACAGGAGAGAAAGGATTTGTGAAAAATTTTAGAGAAAGACCAACATGGTTGATGGTGAAATAAGTGCAGTAATGGACCTCTTTCCTACCACGTGAAAGTCAAAGACTGAGTCATAAGGAGACATGTGGATCTTAGAAGAGGAGAAACAAAATACCCAGAAATGATTCCACCAGTGTTCGAGACTGAACCAATGTCTCCTGTTGAAAGAACTCAACCAAATACTGATGTGTCTGAAGGGCCGACTGTATCTGAAAGAGTCCAAGAAACAGATTTGCAGGTACCTACTGAAGAACCAGATGCTCAGATGGCTGCAGTGAGGGAAGCTCCGGATCAAACATCAGAAGCTGCAGAGCTGAGATGTTCTATATGCATAATGAAACCCCCAGAAAAACTGACTTTGTAAATTATTTATCTGTGTGAATAATTTGACATTTTGCAAAAATTGTAAAATGTATTTCTGAGTAAAGGGGGAGGGATGTAGTAATCTGATGTGTAACATACCTTCAAATGTTGTAATATTAGATCACATGATCTTGATACCCAATAGCAGAGTAGCACGGGCTACCTCTGTAGAGTAGTCTTGAGTTAGAGTCTGTAGAGTAGAGACAGAGTTTTGAGTTGTAAGCACACAAGTGTAGCTGCTGAGTTCCTTTTGTAAATAAACAGAATGTGTTTCTTCTAAGAATGGTTTACTGATCTTCTCTGTCTTGGTACCAACTCAGTCATCCCGAAACAAGTGTGGAACCTGGATCCTTTAGCCCCAACAAACAAGGGCACTGGATCCAACAGTATGACAGAGTATTCCAAGATGAGTTGGGGGAAAATCAAAGGTGTACAAGCTAAAATATACTTGGGCTCTGAAGCAACACCCCAGTTTTTTAAGGCAAGATCTGTGCCTTATGTTTTAAAAGAAAAGGTAGATGCGAAATTTTGTTCTTTGGAAATATTGGGAATAATATAGCCAGTCTAATTTTCAGAATGGGCAGCACCATATTACCTGTGATGAAACCAGATCAAAGCATTTGCATCTGCAGAGATTACAAATTAACTGTGAACAAGGCTGCAAAATTAGACAAATACCCAATCCCAAAGATTGAAGATCTGTATATTAAACTTGCAGGAGGAAGATCCTACTCTAAACAGGATATGAGTCATGCGTATCAACAGCTACAGCTGGACAACACAACATGCAGAATTTAATGTCCCATGGGTGGGTGCGATTGGGCGTAAAATCGCATGAGAAGACGTTGGGCGAGTGTCATGACATCATCCCTCGCTTATGTGATATTTCGCTCGGCAGGCGCGTACATAAGTTGGAAGCGCACCCGCTAACAAGTTGGGAGGCAATTAAGCCTATTAATGGCACAATTGTCTCCAATTTTTCATGATGGGCGAATCGGCCAGGTGGACTTTCATTTCTCATGGGCAGAATTTTTCCTTGGTGGGGGTACTGGGTGGGGCTGGGCGGGGGCAGTCAGGAAGCCAAACATCACCCACGATTGGCAGTGCTCTGCGATTTTACGCGGGGGGGGGTCAATTAAGGCCCACCCAGCGTGATACATGAGCAGCAGCACTGGGCGCTGCCTGTGCGGTCGGGGGGAGGAGGGCGAGCTGGCCTAGCATGAACTTTGCGCATGCGTGCGACAGAGCACTGAATAATCTCCCTGAGACACGGAGCTGCCTCAGGGAGATGAAGAATATATTGAAAAAATTATTAAAGAACAGAAAAATTTAAGAAAACATGTTGCCTCATGTGAATCTGTCACATGAGCAGGGACATGTTTTTAATTAAAAATTAAAGTTTTTATTTCATTTATATTCGATTTTGGAAGCCTCATTCTGCCAGTGGATGAGGTTTCCAAAAAAATGCAAAGGCCGCTTGGCCTCTTTGCCTGCCAGCCAATCGTTAGCTTGAATGAGCAATGAGAAATTAAGCAGAGCTGATAACTTAATGGCCTTAATAGGCCTTTCAATTGTTGCCGGGCACATTGCCAGCTCTGGTGCGGGTCCGCCGACTGAACTATCGCGCGACTGCATGTTGACATCGGCACACACGGCCGACATCATCGTGCATCACTTCACGCTCGGTCAGGTCGGGCGCATGCCCACCTGCCGAGCTGAAAATCCTGCCCCATGAAACCTCATCCAAGGGTGGGATGACATTTCTATTAGTAAATAAAATGAAAATAAAAATCTATGGACAGCATTTTTGTCATCTATATGTCCAGGTGCCTGATTGTGATGCTTGGACATTTTCTTCCTAATTTTCAAGACTTTACTTCATGGTTTTTGGGTCTGCAGCTCCCTGAAGTGGCTCCCTGCCTTCAGGGAGCTTTCTCTCAGCGCTCTCCCGTGCCCACCCTCCTCCCACCCACCCCGGCAGCGCTGAGTTTTTCAGTGTGTGTTTCCCACTGGCTGGCCGTTAATTGGCCAGCCAGCGTGAAATCGTGGTTGGGGGTCGATTGCGGTGGGCAGTCCATTTCGCAGCCGATCCCGGGCCTGTTGATCGCCCCTTCCGCCGAGCTGAAAATTCAGGCCATCAAGAAGTTATATCACCATAAACACGCACAAGGGCCTGTGCCAATAAACACGCCTACCCTTTGGTGTGTTATCTGCCTGTGCGGTGTTCCAAAGAACCACGGAAAGCCTACCAAAAGGATTTTCCCGAGTTTTAGCATACTTGGATAACGTCCTGGTCACAGGATCCACAGAAGCAGAACATGTAGCCAACCTGGAAGAGGTTCTGAAGAGACCTTTGGAGGCTGGTGTTCATTTAAAAAAGAAAAGTGCGCTTTCCAAGCAAAGAAAGTTACGTATCTGGGTCATCGATTAGAGGAGAAAGTCAGGGCAATCAAGGAAGCGCCCTTTCCTACCAACGTCATGGAGCTCAAGCCTTTTTTGAGCATGGTAAATTATTATGGTCGATTCTTGCCTAATCAATTTACAGTTTTAGCCCCTTTACACTTTTTATTGAAGAAGAACCACAGATGGTCCTGGAAGGCACAGCAAGAAGAAGCCTTCACAAGAGTTGAGAAACTTTCACACCCTTCGTGTCTGCTAGTGCATTGTGACCAGTCTAAGGAATTGATAAGTCACTTGTGATGCATCTCCCTACAGAGTGGGAGCAGTATTGTCACACAGGATGGAAGATGGATCTGAAAGATCGATAGGATATGTATCCAGAACCTTTTCTGCAGCCGAGAACGGTTACTCACAAATTGAAAAAGAGGGCTTATCTATCATATTTGGAATAAAGAAATTCTATCAATATTTGCATGTTCGACACTTCACCATAGTGTCAGATCACAAACCACTGTTAGGTTTGTTTAGTGAAGATAAGGCAACCCTACCGATATCCTCTGCTAGAATTCAAAGCTGGACTTTAATTTTGTCAGCATACGAGTACACTTTTATGCACCATCCGGGTGTGCACATAGCAAATGCAGACATCCTCAGTCGTCTCTTTTTGCCAGATAGTATTACACATGTTCCAGTACCAAGTTCGGACCAAGAGGTAATACTTGTTTTGAATTTCCTGGACTCCTCACCAGTCTGTGTGAGACAGATAATGAACTGGACAAATCGGGATCCAATTTTAGCAGAAGTCTGTGAACAGGTATTGCAAGGATGGTCAAATGCAAAAGTCCCTGAAGAATTAAAACCATTCTTTGTCCGTATGTTGGAACTGAATTGTCAAGATGGTATCTTGTTATGGGAAGCAAGGAGTTGTTATCCCTTTGCGAGGAAGAGAACCATTATTGGAAGAGCTTCATAATGCGCATCTTGGTATTTCGAAAATGAAGATGCTCACATGAAGTTATATCTGGTAGTCAGGTATAGACAGTGATATAGAAAAAATGATTAAACACTGTCTCCAGTGCCAGCAACAGCCGAAGTTGCCCGTTTCAGTTCCACTGCATCCATGGGAGCGGCCTGATCAACCCTAGGTTAGACTATGTATAGACTATGTAGGTCCATTTCCTGGTACCATGTTTCTTGTGATCATAAATGCACATTCAAAGTGGATGGACGTGTTTGAAGTGAGATCAGCTACATTGTCTGCAATCATTGAGAAACTGCGCCAGAGTTTCAGTGTTTATGAAAAAAAACAAAACAAAAACAGAATTACCTGGAAAAACTCAGCAAGTCTGGCAGCATCGGCGGAGAAGAAATCAGTCAACGTTTCGAGCCTCCATGGCCCTTCGGCAGAACTGCAGCATAGTTTCAACAAGGGAGAAATATAAATTGGTTTAAGGTGGGTGGGGGGCGGGGGGGAAGAGACACATTGAGGGTGTGGTGTGAGCAGATAATCAAAAGATGTCAGAGACAAAAGGGTCAAAGAGGTGTTGAAGGTGGTGGTCTTTGTCTGAGAAAAGTGCTAATTAAGAATGGAATACAGGATATTCAAAGTACAGCTCTAGTGGGGGTGGGGTGGAAAGACTAAAGGTTTTAGTTTTAGATTTAAAAATAATGGAAATAGGTGGGGAAAGAAGAATCTATATAAATTATTGAAAAAAAAAGCGGGTGGGGGGGGTAGAGAAACGGGGTGGGGATGGGGGGAGGGGGAGTTTAAGATCTAAAGTTGTTGAATTCAATATTCAGCCCAGAGGGCTGTAAAGTGCCTAGTCGGAAGATGAGGTGCTGTTCCTCCAGTTTGTGTTGGGCTTCACTGGAACAATGCAGCAAGCCAAGGACAGACATGTTGGCAAGAGAACAGGGTGGAGTGTTAAAATGGCAAGCGACAGGGAGGTTTGGGTCTTTCTTGCGGACAGACCGCAGGTGTTCCGCAAAACGGTCGCCCAGTTTGCGTTTGGTCTCTCCAATGTAGAGGAGACCGCATTGGGAGCAACGAATGCAGTAGACTAAGTTAGGGGAAATGCAAGTGAAATGCTGCTTCACTTGAAAGGAGTGTTTGGGCCCTTGGACGGTGAGGAGAGAGGAAGTGAAGGGGCAGGTGTTGCATCTTCTGCGTGGGCATGGGGAGGTGCCATAAGTGGGGGTTGAGGAGTAGGGGGTGATGGAGGAGTGGACCAGGGTGTCCCGGAGGTTTACCTGACGTTATTGTGTCAGATAATGGTACTGCTTTCACTAGTACTGAATTCCAAAGATTCATGAGCCTAAATGGAATTAAACACATCAGAACAGCACCGTACCAACCCTCATCCAATGGGTTAGCAAAAGAGCAGTATAAACCTTTAAAACAGGCATGAAAAAACTATCAGAGGGAATGTTAGAAACACGAATTTCAAGATCTCTGTCCAGCTATCACATAACTCCTCATGCGACCACTGGTTCAACACCTTCTGAAAAGCTAATGAAGCGCCGACTTTGCACAAGATTGAGTCAAGTATTCCTTAATTTAGAGGGGAAGATGGAGAGAAACCAGAGTGGTTATAAAGTGAATCATGATGTTCACAGTAAAGGTTGAGAATTTGCTGTGGGAGAGACAGTTTTTGTATGAAATTTTACAACTGGACTAAGATGGGGTCCTGGTACAATCGTCTCTGAAACAGGACCTTTATCATATCAAGTGGAAAACAGGATCGTTAGGAAAGATGTGGATCATCGCAGAAGTGGAGTAACCCTCCAACAATTAATCCGCTTGAAATCAAAGTCGAACATCCGACCCCTGAGGTGCCTGATCGACATAGAATAGACATACCTGATGCCTCTGTTGAAGTAAATAGTTCTGAACTGCCATTGTCTAAAGATGTCCCTGATGCTGCAGTTCCTGTTCAAGCCGGTCCAAGGGAAGAGCCTCCAGTTGTACAGTTGTGTTGCTCTACCCGAATCCGAAAACCTCCTCAAAGACTACATTTATATCTGCACGAACTGTATTTAATTGTATGTAATATGGGTTAAGGTATTTTTGTAAATAAGAGGGTCAAACAAAATTAAAGGGGGAGGAATGTAGTAATTGTAAGTTAAACCTGTTCTTACTGTTATAGGGATCATGTGACTGTAGAGACAAGTCAGCCCTAAGTGTGGAGAATCTTGGGTGTGGAGCTTGAGTGTGGTCTTGGGGCAAGCGTATGGCCTCACCAGGGGTCAGTGAATAAAGTTTACTGTTTCATACAAGAAACCAGCCCTGCATTCCAAGTTTATTACGCTCTCTCTCTACAAGCCCCAATTATCAGTCCCCAGTTCTCATACAAGCCCTCATTTCCTCATCTCCATCTCTCATATGAAACCTGACTCCCCAGTCACCCTCTCTCCCCATGCCCCTTTCAGTTCCTAGTCTCCATCTCTCCACGAACCTCCATTCCCAATTAATGCAGTATCATCTTGTTCTGACACCAGCCTAATATTTGGTAATTCAGTCTCATATGTGTCTGTTGATCTTGTAAGTGACTGTGGCAGGAAATTTAAATTGCTGATTTCCCAGGTTGCTGGAGATGATGCTTGGATTAGGAAGCCTTTTTTTCAAATTATTCTTTCATGGGATGTAGGCTGCCCATCCCTCATCACCCTTGAATAGAATGGCTTGCCATTCAGGCCATTTCAGAGGGGTGTTAAGAGTCAACCGCATTACTGTGGGTCTCAAGTCACATTTAGACCAGACTGGGTAAGGATGGCAGATTTCCTTCCCTAAACACAGTGGCAGCAGTGTGTACCATCTACAAGATGCACTGCAGGAATTCAACAAGGCTCCTTCGACAGCGTCTTCCAAACCCATGACCACTACCATCTAGAACCATAGAACCATAGAAAAGTTACAGCACAGAAGGAGGCCATTCAGCCCATCTTGTCCATGCCAGCCCGAGGACACCCAGGTGCCCTTTCTAATCCCACCTTCCTGCACCCGGCCCATAGCCCTGCAGCTTACAGCACTTGAGGTGCAAATCCAGGTACTTTTTAAAAGAGTTTAGAGTTTCTGCTTCTACCATCAACTTGGGCAGCGAATTCCAGACACCCACTACCCTCTGCGTAAAAAAGTTCTTCCTCATGTCCCCCCTACACCTTCTGCCAATTATCATGAATCTATGTCCCCTGGTTCTAGAATTCTCCATCAAGGGAAACAATTTTATCCTGTCCACTCTATCTATTCCCCTCATAATTTTGTACACCTCAATCAAGTCACCTCTCAGCCTTCTTTGTTCTAAGGAAAATGACACCAACCTATCCAATCTCTCCTCGTAGCTACACTTTTCTAACCCTGGCAACATTCTTGTAAACCTCCTCTGCACTCTCTCCAGAGCTATTATGTCCTTCCTGTAATATGGTGACCAGAACTGCACACAATATTCCAGTTGTGGCCTCACCAATGTTTTATACAATTCCAACATTATATTCTTACTTTTATATTCTATACCTCTGCCAGTGAAGGAGAGCATTCCATATGCCTTCTTTACAACCTTGTCTACTTGAACTGCTGCCTTCAGGGACCTGTGTACTTGTATGTCAAGATCTCTCACTTCATCTACCCCCCTTAGTATATTCCCATTTATTGTGTAATCCCTGTAACTGTTTGACCTCCCTAAATGTATGACCTCACACTTCTCTATGTTAAAATCCATCTGCCACTTTACTGCCCACTCCACCAACCCATGTATATTGTTTTGGAGATTATGGCTATCCTCTACACTATCCACTACTCAGCCAATCTTTGTGTCATCTGCAAATTTCCCAATCGTGCCCCCTACGTTCACGTCTAAATCATTAATATATAACACAAACAGCAAGGGTCCCAACACCGAACCCTGTGGAACACCACTTGAGGCAACTTTCCATTCGCAAGGGCATCCATCGACCATTACCCTTTGTTTCCTGTTACAAAGCCAACCTTTTATCCAATTTGCCACATTACCCTGAATTCCAAGGGCTTTTACTTTCCTGACCAATTTGCCATGTGGGACCTTGTCAAATGCCTTGCTAAAATCCATGTACACAACATCCACTGCACTACCTTCATCAACCCTTCTTGTTACTTCCTCAAAGAATTCAATCAAATTTGTGAGGCAAGACCTTCCTTTAACAAATCCATGCTGACCATCGCTGACTAGTCCATGCCTTTCCCCATGACAGTTAATCCTATCTCTCAGGATTGATTCTACTAATTTGCTCACCACCGATGAAAGACTAACTGGCCTATAATTCTTTGGCATTTCCTTTGATCCCTTTTTAAACAATGGAACTACGTTTGCATTTCTCTAGTCCTCCAGTACCTCCCCTGTATCTAGTAAGATTGGAAAATCATCCTCAGAGCATCTGCTATCTCCTCTCTGACTTCCTTCAGCAGCCTCGGAAACAATCCATCTGGTCCTGGTGACTTATCAACTTTCAAGGATTTCAACCCATCAAGTACTTCCTCTCTCTTTATGACTATCCCGTCCAATATCTCGCAGTGTTCCTCCTGGACTACTATATCTACATCCTCCCTTTCCTTTGTAAACACGGAGACAAAATATTCATTCAAAACCTTTCCCACAGCCTCTGCATCTACACACAAGTTTCCACCTTCAAGGGCAAGGGCAGCAGATACATGGGAACACCACCACCTGGAAGTTCCCCTCCAAGTCACTCAACATCCTGACTTGGAAATATATCGCCGTTCCTTCACTGTTGCTGGGTCAAAATCCTGGAACTCCCTCCCTAACAGCATGGTGGGTGTACCTACACCACATGGACTGCAGCGGTTCAGGAAGGCAGCTCACCACCACCTTCTCAAGGGCAACTCAGGAAGGGCAATAAATGCTGGCCCAGCCAGTGAAGCCCACATCCCGTGAATGAATAAAAAAAAGGGCATTAGGGAACCAGTTGGGTTTTTAATAACAATCCATGGTAGTTTCAAGGCCATCATTATTGAGACTAGCTTTTAATTCTGCATTTTTGATTTATATTATTTGAATTTAAATTCCAGCAGCTGCCGTGGTGTGGATTTGAACTTATGTCCCCATAGATTTGTCTGGGATGCTAGATTAATAGCTTAGTGACATTACCACTCTGTCACTGCCTCCCCATAATTCAATACCCAGAAACTCTAACAGGGTAGGGACAATTAGGACAGTATTTAATGGAGGCGATGGGGTCTCATCTGCCAGCTGGAGAGCTGGCATAAACCCCAGGTCGCCTCTGTTAGGGAAGGCCTGCAGTACAACTGGAAAGCGGCAGGCTGACCCCAGGATGAAGAACCCCGGAGGCAGAGGCCCGGCCCGCCAAGAGCTGTTGGCCAATTAAAGGCCAGCACCTCTATTGAACGGCAGCGCCACCACAGAGCCAATGGCTGCTGCCGGTATGTCATCCAACCGAGG
This sequence comes from Cetorhinus maximus, assembly GCF_964194155.1. Taxonomy (NCBI): domain Eukaryota; kingdom Metazoa; phylum Chordata; class Chondrichthyes; order Lamniformes; family Cetorhinidae; genus Cetorhinus; species Cetorhinus maximus. The sequence goes on along the minus strand of NC_135880.1, from coordinate 39,334,463 downwards.
CCTTGGATCGTTGCTGGATCCCAGGCCACAGGTGAGTGATAGCAGGAGGGGGGTTTGTGGGGTAGGGTTGGAAGGGGTGGCCGCGGGGTGACGGGGGATGGTGGCCAGCAGTAAAGGCAGGGTGCTGGCTCTCAGCAGGCACCGCCTTCCTTATACGTGGTCTCTCGATCAGGCTCTGAGTGTCTTTGATCAAGGGCCGCGCCCTGAGAGCCCATTAGCAACTCCACATGGGCTGGCTTGTCATACTTCAAGCAGACCGAGCCCCCCCTGCCCAGTGCTGGGTTAATATCAGCAGCGGCGGGTTGAGGCCCTTTAAGTGAGAAAATAAATGTTATTTTTAATGCAACATATGGGCTAGAATTTTCTGCTCGTTGGGTGGGCGCATGCCTGGCCCGAACGAGCGTAAAATGACATGCGATGGCGTCGGGAGAGTGTCTGGACGTCATTGTGCACTCGCGCGATATTTCGGTCGATGGGCGAACGCGGGAGTTAGCAGCGCGCCCGCCGACAATTAACAGGCCTATTAAGGCCATTAACAATCTAATTGAATTAAATTGTTCACTGCCCATCCAACCTTACCGTTGGCGGGCAGGCGAAAAGGCCAAGTGGCCTTTGGATTTTTTGCGAAACCTCATCCACAGGTGGGATGAGGTTTCCATCTGTTATTAAAAAAAAATTTCATTCTAATTTCTAACATGTCCCTGCTCGTGTGACATGAGGGGACATGTTTTTAATATTTTAAAATTCTTTATTTTTGATTTCTTATACCTTCAGCTCCATGAGGCAGCGCCGTGCCTCAGGAAGCTTTCCCTGCGCACATGCGCCAAGTTTCCCACTCGCCCTCCTCCCCCCTCCACACTGGCAATGCTGAGCGCTGCAGCACATGTTTAATGCTGGGTGGGCCTTAATTGGCCCACCAGCGTGAAATCGTGGTCGCGGCCCGATCGCGGGTGGAGGTAGGCTTCCCGACCGCTCCGCCATGCCTGCCCGACGAGGGCAAAATCCTGCCCATGATTCTGCCCAGCTGTTTGATCCCTGATGAGGATCTTATTATTGTAACATTAGAATGGCGTGTAATTGCGTGCTGATATTGACATGCATACTGTGGATTAAAAAGACCTATGATAAAGAGGCAACTTTAACTTCTTCATGGAAGAGAATATATGTGAGACATTATTAACATTGTCACGTTCCAAAGATAGTTCTCATGCAATATCATCTAAGCACCTTCATCAACTCTTAAACAAATTGGAGAACTGTTTTTTCAGTAAACTATAGAATGGGCGGGATTTTCCACACCCGCTCGCCGCCAGGATCTTCCGGTCCCACCGCAAGCCAATGGACTTCTGGCTGGGGGGCCACCTCGCCCGTGGCAGGTCCCACCCGTGACAGGGCTGGAAACTCCTGGCCTATATTTTTTACCCATGATGATTTACATTATTTTACAGCAGGCTGACACATTGTTATTGAAGTTTTGCTGTGCTATTTTAACAGACATGATTCCAAATGTTTGTATACTATATATTTACACACTGTATTTTCAAGGTCATGATTTTATGCTCACAACAGAAACACTATAAAGTAGAGGAAAAGGTAGTGGATACATTTGTCCTACCATTGCTACACTCTTAGGGGCACCATCTCCACATCGTAGAAAGGATTTATGTCAGAATGTACCGGATATATTTAATTTCAAGCAATTTAGGCAGCTGATCATGTGGTTCTGGCACAGTGCTAATAGGAGTACTGCTCATCAGGCCTGCTGTGTGGTAAGATGACTCTACAGTCCACTTATTAATATTAATTAGTTATACTCCAAAAAAAGATGGGAGCACATCAAGGATTAAAGGTGAACTATGTAATACAAGCAGCTCTTAAAAGACTAGTGCTCACCCTCAAACCTGCCCTACTGAAGATTGAAATGGCTAGACCTAGGGCACAAGTCAGAAGTGCTCCATTCAATTGAGCAGCATTGGAGGTTGTTCTGCAGAAGTCTTGCAAATGGTGGTTCTTTTTGAAACTGAGGGTCGTCTTCCAGAAGAGTAACTGTTACCTTTGCACCAAATCTGAATCCAGAATAAGGGGACTCTGTTTCAAAATTATAGTTATATATTAGTCCTTATAGGACAGTGATGAGATTTTATTTCTGTCAGAGAGATTTGTGACTTTGGAACTTGCTGCCTCAGAAGGCAGTGGAAGCGGGGTCACTGAATATTTTTAAGGCGGAGGTAGATAGATTATTGTTAGGCAGGGGAATCAAAGGTTATCGGGGGTATATGGGAATGGCGAAGTCAAAACAGAAACAGATCAGCCATGATCTTATTGAATGGTGGAGCAGGCTCAAGGGGCCGAACCCCTGCTCCTATTTTGTATGTTTGTATGTAGGTGAGGACTAAAGTTGCTAGGCTCTGGAAGGCTGTCATGGTAAAGTGGTCACATTTTGCTTCATTATACCATGTTTCCTTGCAGTGCATGTTAAGAACACTTCACTATAATGTTGATAGAGCATCGCAGAGGGAGAGTGCGTGTGTTTTACTGGAGCAGTCTGTTTTGCTGTTATGCCAACGTGTTTGCTCTATGGCCCAATAATTGTGGCAACCCAAGGTATGTTTCATGTTCATCACCATGGAGATGGCTGGTGAGTTCAGCGCTTCAATGATACAGATCTTATCTTTGATTCCTATTGCAACATAGCAGGTTTTCTTTCTGCTTACACATAAGAGCTATACAATTTATTTTCATTCCAGGATGTGGGATACCTGGCAAGGCTGGTACCTGTATTTATTGCCCATCCCTAGCTGCCCTTGAAAAAGTGGTGGTGGGCCTTCTTGCTGAACCATTGCAGTCTAAGTGGTGTAGGTACCTCAGCAATGCTTTTAGGTAGAGTGTTCCAAGACTTTGAGCCAGTGACAATGAAGGAACAGTGATATATTTCCAGATGAGGATGGTGCGTGACTTGGCAGTGAAACTGGAGGTTAAGTTCCACGCATCTGCTGCTCTTGTCCTTCTAGATGTTGGAGGTGACGGAGATGCTCCTAGGAAGCCTGGGTGACTTGTTGCAGTGCATCCTATAGATAGTTGAGTGAGTGGATATTTAATTCTGTGGATGGGGTGTTGAACAGCTTTATCCTAGACGGTGACAAGCTTCTTGAACGTCATTGCACCTCCAGCTATTATCAAATAAGCATTCTCAAATATATTGTCGTCTGCTGTTCTAAGTGCCCAAGGGAAGGGATTGCCAGATGACTGTCCTCAATTTAGCATCCCATAGAAAAATAACAACAACAACAACTTATATTTATATGGTGCCTTTAATGAAATGCCCCAAGGTGCTTTACAGGAGCATTATGAAACAAAGTATGGCACCGAGTCACATAAGGAAATATTGGCCCAGATCTTCCAGTTTCTGGATTGTCGACCCAACCTGATTACCCCTCCCAACGACGCTAACACCCGCCCATCTGAATACCCCCTTGAGCCAACCCAATTACCCCCCCAACCAACCTACCCACCCCAGCCACCTACTCACCTCACCCATTTGCCACCTCATCTACCTACCACCTTACACACCTGTTGCCCTACCCACCTTCCACCCTACCCACCTTCCACCCTATCACCCAATCCACCTACTACCCTATGTACCTGCCACCCTATCACCCTATCCCCCGCCATCCTATATACCCACCACTCTACCCACCTACTACCTCACCCACTAGCCACCCTACCCATCTGCCACCCTACCCACCCACTACCTCACCTACCTGCCAGCCTACCCACCTACCTCACCCACCTACCACCTCACCTACCCACCGAACCATCCTATCCATTCACTCATTCATCCATTGATCCATTCACTAACATTCATCCACTCACCTATTCATTAACATTCACACTGGTCATTCGAACTTACCTTACGGCAGCTAGTGCTATAAAAAGGGGTCATGTCTCCTGGATTGATCCTCTTCGCTCCTCTCTGCATGGATGTCTGTGCTGAGGGAGTTCTTCTGGCCACTGCATCAGAAGTCAGATCCTTTTAAATGTAACCAGGGAAGTGTGCAGTTTTCTGACTGATCAGTGTCAGATGCAGCAGTTCTGAATTGGAAGGTTTAGGCCAATAAGTCAGATGACCAAAGAGGTAGGTTTTAAGGAGTGTCTTAAAGGAGAAAAGTGAGGTGGAGAGGTGAAAGGTGTAGGGAGGGTTTAGGGCTGAGGCAACTGAAGGCATAGCCACCAATGGTGGAGCGATTAAAATTGGGGATGCTCAAGAGGCCAGAAATAGAGGAACACAGCAATCTCAGAGGGTTGTGGAGCTGGAAGAAATTAGAGATAGGGAGGGACAAGGCAATGGAGGGATTTGAAAGGAATGAGAATTCTAAAATCAAAATATTGTTTGAGCAGGAGCCGGTGTTGGTTAGCAAGTACAGGGGTGAAAGGGGAATGGGATTTGCTGTGAGTTAATACACGGTAACAGAGTTTAGATTACCTCAAATTTATGGAGAGTAGAATGTGGGAGACCAAATAGGAGTCAAGTCTAGAGGTAACAAAGGCGTGGATGAGTCTTTCAGTGGCAGATGAACTGTGAAAGAGTGAAATTGGGTGATGTTACAGAAGTGGAAGAGTTCTTAGTGATGGCACGAATATGAGTTCGGAACCTCATCTCAAGGCCAAATGTGACACCAAGGTTGCGAACAAACTGGCTTAATCTCAAGCTGTTGCCAGGGAGAGGGATGGAGTCCATAGCTAGGGAACAGAATTTGGATCGGGGCCCCAGATCAATGGCTTCAGTCTTCTCAATATTTAATTGGGGGGAATTTCTGCTCATCCAGCACTGTATGTCAGATAAGTAATCTGATAATTTAGTTATAGGCTGGGGGGATGGTGGCAGAGTTGTGAGAGGTGGTGGTGAGGTAAAGCTGGGTGTCAGTGTACATGTGAAAACTAACACAATGCCATCGGATGACATAGGTGAGAAATAGGAGGGGGCTGTGGCAGGGGCAGAAACCTGGTTGGTGGGATTCAAAAAAAATATATAAACGCAGAGTATTACTTAAACGGAGAACAATTGCAGAATTCAGATTTGGAGAGGGATCGAGGTGTTCTCGTGCATGAGTCACAAAAAGTTAGAATGCAGTTACAGCATATAATCAAGAAGGCTAATGGAATTTAATCCTTTATTATGAAAGGAATTGAACATAAAAGTAAGGACCTTATGCTTCAGTTATACGGGGCATTGGTGAGACAGAATACTGTGTGCAGTTTTGGTCTCCTTATTTAAGGAAGGATGTTAATGCATTGGAGGCGGTTCAGAGGAGGCTTACCAGATTGATACCTGGAATGAGTGGGTTGTCTTATGAGGAAAGGTTTGACAGGCTGGGCTTGTTTCCACTGGAGTTTAGAAGAGTGAGGGGTGACTTGATTGAAGTATATGAGGTCCTGAAAGGTACTGATAAGGTGGACGTGGAAAGGATTTTTTCTCTTGTGGGTGAGTCCAGAACTAGAGGGCGCTGTTTTAAAATTAGGGGTTGCCCTTTTAGGACTTAGATGAGGGTTGTGTGACTTTGGAACTCTCTGTCTCATAGGGCAGTGGAGGCGGGGTCACTGAATATTTTTAAGGCAGAGGTAGATAGATTCTTGTTAGACAAGGGAATCAAAGGTTATCAGGGATAGATGGGAATGCAGAATTCAAAACACAAACAGTTAGCCCTGATCTTATTGAATGGCGGAGCAGGCTCAAGGGGCCGAATGGCCTACTCCTGCTCCTAATTCACACGTTCAAATGTTCTGAGAAAAATGGGAATGGATTTGGGAAGCATTCAAGGACTTTGGAGAGGAAAAGGAGGCTAGAGATGGGACAGTGGTTTGCAAGGGCAGTGGGACCAAGTCTTGGATTTTTGAGGAGAGGCATGATGATGGAAGGTTTAAAGGAGAGAGGGACCTGAAGAGAGAGACTGAACAGAACCTTACCTGAGCACCTTCAAAAGTGGCAGGCATCAACACAAATATACACATTCAGAGGGGAGTCAATAAGTGAGCTTGCCACATACACTGCAGCAATTCAAGTAGAAGACCTACCAGCAACTTCTCAAGGACAGCTAGCGATGGACAATAAATTATCAGCCTTCCTAGTGACACACCTATCCTGAGAAAGAAAAAAAATAATGCTAATCAAGAGTCAGAGAAGGTACGTCTAGACAGAAGTTTGTCACGGAGAAAAAGTCTTACGACAGGCTGTATTAGACAACGCTTTCACTTGAAATATCCAACATATAATAACAAACTGCATATGCTTCATTGTCCACTCAAAAGAACCACTGCTCTCATCCTTTGCCCAACACATTATCTTACTATTTTATTCTGCTAATGCTAGAGTGAAGTCACATTTCACATTAGAATAATAGCAGAGCCAAATGTATTTGTGGGGTACAACTGTGTTCAGTATACCTTACCTCAGTGATACCCCTTTGTGATGACAAGTAAATAACCTGCATCATGCACTAACGATGTTCTCCTTTTCGTGGTGTGTTCTGTCTCCAACCACAAAATCATTTCCAAATTCACTTCAGCTTTGGAAAGCCAATGCAATTGGTACCATCAAAGCCCAAGCAATGTTATTGTTCTTAATCTTCATTTATCTAAATATGTAAATACTCATCATCATAAGTCATCTCAGTCCACAACACACTTCAGCTCAACTGATATTTTTATAACTAGTTAGATAGTATTTCACACACTTTATCTATTAACATCCTAAGTTGCATTGTTTCCTCTGAGCTTATGGGGAATTTCCACAACTTTATCAATACGGAGGCTGCTGTAAGTAATTTTGTTCATTTTTGCACAAAAGACTTATTTCTCCCCCAACTATTATTAACTCTTTGTAAAACAAAACCCTTCATCACCCAAGACCTATGCGTAGAGGCAGCTAAAATAAAAGCAAAATAATGCAGATGCTGGAGATCTAAAATAAAAACAAAATGTGCTGGAAAAACTCAGCAGGTCTGGCAGCATTTGTGATGAAAGAAATAGAGTTAATGTTTCAAGTCCAATATGACTCTTCTTGCCTTAACGAAAGTGTAACAGGGAGTTTGATTAATTAGGGGATTTAGAAGTTATTATAGTAGTAATTTGTAGACATATGTATGTGCTTAAAACCATTTCTCTTATTAATAAATGTTTAATCTAGTTTTGTAAAAACCTATAAGGCTCAGTGGTCTTATTACTACTGAATTCAAAGCCTGCATCTCGAGACGTACAAATTGAAAAAATAATCGTGGCAGTTGTCTCCAGATTCCCTCTGGGATTTGAACAACTCAGCATTTACCATTGGCTGTGCCAACAATAAGTATGAAGCAATCCTTGCAGGTTGATGAAGCTTAGAGGTCTTAAATACAACCCCAATTGTTGATGCACTCACTAGCACTAGAACACTTAATCCTAGCAAGCCATGTGGGAGATGTGGCCTTCTGCTTGCACCAAGGAAATGCCAAGCTTTCTAGCAATTCTGCAAGGCATGTGGTGGAAAGGGCCATTCGTAGCAACAGTGCATTAGAGAATAGTCTGATTCAGCTACAGAGTGCTGTGCATAGATCCAGACAGATTGTACACAACAGGTATGAGACAAAGAGCATTGAACACATGTTTCACACTGTCAATCCCGTGGAAAACATAAGTGCCGTTTCTCCATCCAAGGTATTTACTAAGATTAAAATGATCTGTCCTAAGAAAGTTGGCAACTGTTCGTTATTGGCCAAGATTGACACAGGGGCAAATGCCAACATATTACCTCTGGGAATTCTAAAAGACATGTTTGCTCAGATATGGAGGGCCATGATGAAACTTACTACTGCATAACTTTTGGCGTACAACAGTTCACTAATTCCACGTGCAGGATCCATAGTCCTGGAATGCAAGTACAGTCAATCCTTCTGGATATCACAAATGTTCTACAGCCTGGAGGCTAAAGTTGATTGTAGATCTAATGGAATTCCATGATGCATGGAATCAGTTAGACCTCACATGGCAAATCAACCTCAGAAACTATTCCTATCACCTCTTCATGACTTATCCAGAAAGTTTCGAGAAAATTGGCAGTTTCAAGGGAGCTGTAATTTTAAGTTTGCAGGGGAATGCAAGTTCATCAACTGATCTGGTACATTTTGAGCAACGTGAATACCAGTAGCTACAAGAAGAAATGGCAAAAAATTCCACACTACAGAAACTATGGAAAACCATCATTGAAGGATGGCCTGAATCAATTCAGCATGTCCACGAACACGTGAGACCATTTTGGCTTTACTGGGGTGAGCTTGGCACCTTCCAGGGAGCCAATTTTAAAGGCGGGAACGTCACCATACTGGCATCTTTGCAACCTGATATTCTTCAACAACTTCATCACTTACACATGGGGCAGATTTTTATGGCCCCGTTTCGGCAGGGACGGGGCCGTAAAATGTGGCGAGTCATTATAATCCCCATTGACTTTAGCGGGAACGTAAAATCCCGCTGTTGTAAAATTCTGCCCATGGGCATGGATGACGTGAGAAGAGTCAAAAGAGAGACAGTCTATTGGCCAGGTACAAACAATGATATTGAAGCCGTTGTCAAGGGTTCAAGCCATGTCAAGAGCATATAACAAATCAGCACAAAGTATCATTGATTCCACATGAAGTTTCTAGCAATTCTTGGTCTAAAATCGCATCTGACCTCTTTTGTGTCCATTGCACTGACCTCATCATCGTCGTCGACTTTACCAAATACCCCATTATTTGACAATTGCATGATATGTCAAGCACAACTCTAAGTGCTAATTTTGGTTTATTTGGTGTGCCTGGAGAGATTATTCTGGATAACTGCGTGCAATTTATTGGTGAGCCATTTCAGGATATGTATGAGAAGTGGAATATCGATCACAATACTTCTTCTCCTCATTACCCTAAATCTAACAGCCTAGCTGAATGAATGATTTGCACAGTGAAATCCCTGATTCTCAAATGTAGGCAGACCAAGCAAGGTTTACAAAATACAATGTTATATTCTGGTCACCACATTACAGGAAGGGCGTAATAGCTCTGGAGAGAGTGCAGAGGAGGTTTACAAGAATGTTGCCAGGGTTAGAAAAGAGTAGCTATGAGGAGAGATTGGATAGGTTGGGGTTATTTTCCTTAGAACAAAGAAGGCTGAGAGGTGACTTGATTGAGGTGTACAAAATTATGAGGGGAATAGATAGAGTGGACAGGATAAAATTATTTCCCTTGATGGAGAATTCTAGAACCAGGGGACATAGATTCAAGATAAGTGGCAGAAGGTGTAGGGGGGACATGAGGACGAACTTTTTTACGCAGAGGGTAGTGGGTGTCTGGAATTCGCTGCCCAAGTTGGTGGTAGAGGCAGAAACTCTAAACTCTTTTAAAAAGTACCTGGATCTGCACCTAAAGTGCTGTAAGCTGCAGGGCTATGGGCCAGGTGCAGGAAGGTGGGATTAGAAAGGGCACCCGGGTGTCCTTGGGCTGGCATGGACAAGATGGGCCGAATGGCCTCCTTCTGTGCTGTAACTTTTCTATGGTTCTATGGTTTTATATCTGAGAGTGACATCTTTACGTGCACCTATTCTATCACTAGCAGAGCCCATGTTTGGCAGACCAGTGTGTACCAATTTACCTTCTCTTACCTATTATACTCTCTCAGAAACTAGGGGCAGAATTTTCCCTTTGGCGTGCAGGGACGGGCCCCGCATGCATGCGCGTAAAATGATGTGCGGTGACGTCGGGCGAGTGTCCCGACGTCACTGCGCGTCATCGCGATATTTCGTTGGGTGGGTGCACGATGATATCTGATGCCTTTAATTAATCGGCCATTTAAGGCCCGTGAGGCACCAATCAACGGTGATTTTTCAGCTCCTGTGCAATTTTCAGGTCGGTGCACAGGGGCAATGGGCAGGTGGGTAGGACACATTTGTATAAGCCTCATTCACGGGTGGGATAAGAGGGCTCAGTGGGGTCGCGAGTGTGCTCTGTCAAATATTGATGTTTCGAAGTGACTGATACTTGCCTGTGTGAGCTGCAATACTTCAAAACGCATACTAGCTGCTTAGACTGAACTCACAACCTTCAGGTCAGCACTCTGCAGTGAAGAATCTTTTTCTTTGGGCCTGCAGGTTTCAGGAAGCCTTCCCTTAGCTTGGGAATGGGAGCTGAACTCTGCACTGGAGGCAGCTCCTCTGAGGAGGAAAGGAGGGCTAGAAGGGGGAGGAGGCCAGGAGTCCACATTAAGCCTCCAGGGGAGCTACCTGTGGGAGGACAGGCGCAGGCACAAGGGGCGCAGGGCCAAGAGGTAGTCCAAGGCGGAAGGCGCCGCAGAAGATGCCACTATCCTGCTGCCAGGGTATACAGGCGGCGAAGCAGCTATCTCAATATGTCTGAGGTGCAGTGCCGAAGGAGGCTCTGTCTCTCAAGGGAGACAGTCAACTCTATCTATCAACTAATTGGGCCTGAGGTGTCCGCGAACTGTGTGGGTAGACACCCATGCCAGTGGCTCTAAAGGTCACAGCTGCCCTCAACTTCTATGCTTCTGGCTCCTTCCAGGGCTCAGTGGGTGATCTTTGCGGTGTCTCCCAATCAGCTGCCACACTTGTGTCAAGCAGGTTACAGACGTTCTATTCAGGCGTGCATTGACCTTCATCCACTTCCATTGGGACCAGGCAAGCCAGACAGAGTGAGCCAGAGGCTTCGCAGCGATTGCTGGCTTCCCCCGTGTCCAGGGTGCAATAGGCTGCACACATGTGGCCATCAAGGCGCCAGCAGGTGAGCCCGGTGCCTTCATCAACAGGAAGGGCTTCCACTCCATGAACATGCAGATAGTGTGATAGCAGGATGCTGATTCTACAAGTCTGTGCAAGATACCCAGGCAACTCCCATATCTATACATCCTCAGACACTCCCAGGTGCCGGGGCTCTTCAGTGCTCCAGCCCGGCCGAATGGATGGCTGCTGGGTGATAAGGGCTATCCCCTCAGAAGGTGGCTCATGACGCCTCTCCGCCATCCAAGAACAGAAGCTGAGCAGCGGTATAATAGGAGCCACACCTCCACAAGGGCTGTGGTGGAGAGAGCCATTGCTCTTATTAGGATGCGCTTCTGATGCCTGGTCCATTCAGGGGGTGCACACAAGTACCCCCCAGATCGTGTGTCGCTGATAGTGGATACATGCTGCACTCTCCACAATCTGGCGCTAGAAAGGGGGGGGCGCAGTGGACGATGAAGACGTCAACACAGTGGCTGCAGCTGCACACGATGAGTCCAGCAGTGAGCCTGAGGATGAGCATGCACAGGGAAATGCTGAGGGGGTAGATGCTGACCCAGGCATACTCCAGGGAGTCAGGGACACCTGGGAGGCTTTAATCCAATGAACCTTCAGCTAGCACACCACTTATGGACCTCCAGGACAAGCCTGGGCTGTAGGCTCCATAGTCGAATCCTAAGTGCAAAATCTGCCTGGATAGGAACATTAACTAAGGGCCTTGTTAATAAAGCTGAATGTCCCACAAAACACACATAACATTTCTACTTCCAGGAGAAAAGAGGCACCCTCAGCCATGGTGACATCTCTGAATTTAATATTACAACCAAAGAAACTTAATGAAAGAATATGACAAAGGTGTTAAAAATCACAACAACTGATAAAGACCTCATTACGGGCCAACACAAAGGCACGAGTGATAAAGCCGTGGTGTGCCTAACGTGCCTTATGTTTACGTTTTCAGGTGCTGCGTCTTGGTGCTGCCCCATTGCTCTGAGTGGCTTGTGAGACAGCCTGCTGACTCTGCTGTCCTGTTGGCCTCGATGACCTTGGCGGTCGTCCTCTGGCCCGTGGAGCCTGTGCTGGCCCCGCCTGGGAGGGAGCGGCCAGTTCCACAGCTGGCATCTCCCCAGTCGTTGCAGCCTCTCTGGATACAACGGTCACTGGGAGAGAGGCGGAGGAGCTGCCGCCCTCAGCTGGAGCGCCCTGAGAGGAGCCCGCAGAGCCGACAGGCAGCTGCTGCGCCGATGTGAGGTTGCTTCATAACTCCCTGCTCACCGTGGATGGATGGGCACCGAGCTGGGGAACTTCGTGCCCAGACCATCTCCCACATTGGCAATGACCAGCTGAGGTTAATGCCGATGTGAGGGCTTGCTGGTCAGAGTGCATCCCCAGGAAGTCCTGATTGGCCTCCTGGAGGAGCCTCTCCATGAGAGTTGCCACTCTCTCCATGGAGGAGGCATGGCGCTCGGACATGAGGCTCATTGCTTTGGCGATAGTCCGTGTAGACTCCTCCACCATGATCACCAAGCCAAGCATAGCCTCATGTATCTCCCCCAGATGCTCCCGCACACCCGGCCGCATTTCCTGCAGCTGCTGCATCGCGGACAACTCCAGAGGCACATCATCAGGCACCATGCCTGGTCCTCTGCAGCCCTCCGACTGCTGGCGCCATGGGCACTCTCTGACTCTGCCAGCTCCTCCAGCGACTTTGAAGTTCCCTCACTGCTGAGCCCCAGTTCACTAGCTGATGTTCTAATTCCCACCGAGGTGCTAGTATCTGTGCTGGTGCCAGCCTGAGATGGTGTGACGCTAGTGAGGCTTCAGGGCCCTCAGATATGAGAGAGGGGTCTCTGCTGCTCCTCCTCCCGGCTCTGCTCCACTGATGCTGAAAGGAAGAACAAGGACATTGGATCAGTTAACGTGGAGACAATGTCAATGTGCATCCCTGTCCCCCGGATCATTATGCACTCATCCTTCCATAAGCAATGGTCAAGCCATGTTGCAAACTTCAATCACTGAACATTCAGCACTGCCATGGCTGTTGGGAGAACAATGGTGACCTCACTGCTGGGCAAACATACCTGCCCGTGGCACCCCAGCCTCACCAACACCAGTGGAGCTGGGTGCAAGGCGCCTCGCCAAATCTAGGGCCTCCTGCTCAGAGTGGCTGAGAACTGCTGGCCCTCTGCCAGTCCTCACCCTCTCATTATGTGCATTCTTCACCTGAAAAGGAGAGAAGAGCATTGATTAGTGCTTCTTGTACCTGGACTCTCTTCGCGGACGGCCCACCCCAACCAGAGTGGGACATTGCAGAGCTCCAGTGCCTCCTCACCCCACTGTGCCAAACACTCACACAAAGACGCTAGGCCTGTCCCATCCCCCATTTCCTTGGCCAAATGCTGCCTACATTACGTTAGGCACCACACGGTCTAACCTTCCATAGCAAGGAGGCGCAAGCATGTGGAGTGCAGAGGGCAGCAGATCGATCGGTGCCAATGCCACCTTGAAGCTCCCCTCCCAGCATCTCATCACCCCGACATTGACATGTCCTGGAGCTCCAGCACTGCGCCTAGGTGCAGCTCCTCCAGGTTGCCCTCAATACAGTCATGTGGGTCACAGTGTACCACATGCTGCGGGTGCAGAACCCATCTCTTCACTGCCCTCTCAGGGTGACCTCGGCATGGGCAATATCTGCTGGCCCACCCAGCGAAGGACACATGCCGTCAGTGATTCAATGCAGTCACTACACTCAGACTTGGGGTGGGGGTGGGGTGGGGGGGTGGGGGCACCAGGGGGGAAAGCCTACCTGCTGGGTTAAGTGACCAATGCCAACACAGTACTCACCCTTACTGAGCGCAACAGGTCATTGAAGCGCTTGTGACACTGGATCCAGGTGCACCGCACCATGTCGTGGGAGCTCACCACTTCCACCACCTCCTCCCAGGCACATTTGGTCATGTGGGGAGATCTTCTCCTCTTGTCCTGGGGGACCAGGACCTCCTGCCGTGGTGCCACCTCCTTGAGGAGGGCAGCAAGGCAATCATCCGAAAAACAAGGGGCACAGTGCCCCCCTGCCCTACCCTCCTGCCTGGCCTGTTCACCAGCAGCAACGCTCTGGGAACCCCTCCCACTGGCCGTGATTCACAGCCTTTGAAAGGCTGCAGCAGCTTTTTAAAACAGGCCGCGGGGTCGCCATTGGACCCGGCAGTTATTGCAGTTCCGCCGCCGCCTGCCCACTCCCGCTCTCCTCGGGAGCCGTAATTCACGCTGGGCAGGCCTTAATTGGCTCACCTGTATAAAATGGCGACAATCGGGTCCGTTCCCTCCTGCACCCACTCCCGCACCGCCCGCCTGACAGGCAGAAAATCCTGCCCTAGAGAGCAATTTCTAAAACTGCAAGAGAAGATAACCAATGTGCACAATAAAAATGCAGGTACAGAATTGCCCAAGTTTACGGTTGGGACAATAGGTTCACACCCAGGATCCCACATGACAACCAGTCGAGCTGATAAGGATTTGTTCAGAACCAAGGTCCTATGAAGCCATTACACACAAAACCCCAATGGCGAGGCATAACCAAGGACAAATCAGATCCATTCCAGCTCCTTAACCACCGGTCAGGGCTACTGCATCGAAGACAAGATCCTAAATGAAACAATATCCAAGAATGACAATCCCACAGGTCACTGTAAGCAATTAAAGAAGCCTCCAGATGAGGTTACCAGTGCAAGATCTGGGCGTACCAGCAGATTACCTTACACTTTAGTGGCTCACAGATTCAGCAGTTCTATACACTTTTGTAATGGTAACTGAATATGAACATGTATTGTAAATAGTTATACTTCTTTGGAAGAGGGGAAAGTAGCTTGAAAAAGAAAAGGGGGTGTTGTAATATGCCTTTAAGGTCTAGCAGCATGACATCACTAAAAGCAAAGTTTATCATCTGATCCAGTCTTAGTTCCTCTTTTGTTTTTAAGCAAGGCACACACACACTCTCACATTCCCACTCTCACACACTCCTATTCCCATACACACTCCCAAACACACACACAACCATACTCATTCACTCACTCACACACACACATGCACACACACAGCTATGCTGCTCATGTGCCTTCGAGCTTTCTATCCATGTATATCTGTTCTCATGTGGCTAGCCTAAATAAATGAACCTACAATGTGTTTACACAAACCCTTAAGAGTGATTGGTGCCTACATCATTATAACAACATGACAGTGAACAGCATAAAACCCATCACATTTCAGCCGCTCTTGAGTACCGAAGGAGAGTCAAATTGGACTCAAAACTCTGTTTCTCTCCCCAGAGATGTTGCCAGAGCTGCTGAGTTTTTCCGGTGCTTTTTGTTTTTAATTCACCCCAAGCACCTTCCTCATGTCCGTGGCCAGGTAATCCATGTCTCACTCCTAGCTATAGTCTCTCTCACCATCACAACCTTAGAATGCTCATTGTTCCTATGAACTTTTTATCTCCTGTTACTCTTAACCTCCAAGTCTGCCATCCTACTCCGTGTTCAATTGCCCTTTCCCTTTGCTGTGTTGAAATCAAGACTTATTGTACCACTTCATATTTGATTTATTCCTAGGATCTCAAACTACACAACAGCCTCATTTATATAGTGCCTTTCATGACCTTGATATCCTAAAGGACTTCACAGGCAAGGTACTTGGGAGGAAAATACCTTAGGGAAGAAACGTCCTAGGGAAAGGTTTGTATTTTTATGGCGCCTTATCATGTCTCTGAAGCACATCTCAAATGTCATGTGCACCATGAATTTCTTCAGAAATATGGCAACTATTATCATGTAGCAAAGTGCACCAATGTTTTACACACTCAAATCCCACACACAGGAATGAGAGCAGTATATTTTTTTCTTGGCATTCGCTGAGGCCACTTGGAGAAATATGCAAGTCACTAAGCTACCCCACCTTTAAGAGGAGAGGCGACGCAAAAACAGCAGAGGCCAAAAGTTGGGACTTTAGCATATTCTTTGCACAGCCAGCCGTGGATTTTACAGGAGCGCCTTCCACAGGAAGCAGGGCTATTGTATCTTCACGTTTGTTCTAGAACTAGTAAGTTATTTGCAGTGGATTATTTCTGACATTTACTTCCTGACTCCAGAAATAATGTCACATGTCATGTGACATAAACAGATGCATACCTTATATCACATGAGGTGTTGTATCATATTACATACATACCTTATGATGACAGCTTCGTAAACTGTCTCCGTACCAATGTTTCATATCAGTTACATGAGTTCTGAAGTTACTATCTTATGGATACTAATGCATTCATATGTCATTTGCTCTCTGCTATTTCAATGGAATTGTAAGTGAGTTATTTAAAATTACCTGGATGCTGAAAGTAAAAACATTGTAAGAATTCTCAGTTTAATTATCTTCCCCTTTAACAAGCTGAGACAAAAACATTCTTATTTTGTCTCATATATACAAAATTGGTACATTAGAAGAGATTTGTGATTAGCTAATCAGATCGAGTTTTGACGTAACTTAGTTAATTATATAAACAAAGATCAAGGTCATTTTACTTTAATAGTTTAAATATGTGTTGTAAAATTGCCACAAAAAACTGAGTACTTAGAAAAGGACAACAAATAATGCCAATGAAGGCTAAGAAACATAACCAGAACAATCAATACAGTTCACTTATCTCCCTTCAAACAGATGAACGTCCAAATATTGATCTGGCATCTAATCAGAACTGCAAAGCTCAAGGTGAACTGATCAGAATATCAAAGATCAAGGCTGTACTACTTGAAATACTCTGAGAGATAATGTGACTTTTGGTCAACATAACTCAATAGAGAAAACTGCATTGTCTTTATTGAAGCTTAAAATGATACATGGTGATGTCGGGCATGCATCCCAACGTCGCCACACGTCATTCAGATATTCAGTTCAGCGGGCATGGAGCTGAGTTGGCTGTGCGCCCGCCAAATTGGCAAAGGGCTATTAAGGCTGGTTAAAAAGTAATTAAAGTGATTAACGGAGCTGCCCGTCCAATCTTAAGGTCGGCGGGCAGGCGAAGAGCCCAGGCGGCCTTCGCATTTATCATGAAACCTCATCCACGGGCAGGGTTCACTATTTAAATTAAAATTTTTGAAATAAATAATGGACATGTCTCAGCTCATGTGACAGGTTCACATGACGGGACATGTCCTTAAATTTTTTTCCCACCTTCATTCAAATATCCATAACCTAAACAAATCTAGATCTCCGCGCTCTTTCGCGCACATGCGGCACAGGGAACCACTCAGGGAATCTGCTCTCCGCCCGCTCAGGGAGTTCAGCGCTTCCAGGTGCGCGTCACGATGGGCGGGCCTTATATGGCCCGCCCACTTAAAATGGCGGAATGGACCCGATCGGGGGTGCCGTTTGGGTTTGCGCCCGCCCCCGCCCACCCCTGCACAGCCCCACCGTTGGGGGTAAATCTATGGCCAGGAAATGATGATTGGTCATAGATGTCATTGTAATTACTCAGTCAGCAGGGGTGTAGTGCTGCTGGAGTGTACCGGAGCACCGCTCCAGCAACTTCTATTTAAAGCAGGCTTGTCCAACTCATGCTGCCTGCCAAACTTGTTAGACTTATTAGGGGTCAGGATGGAGAAGAGAGTTCATGGTCTGAACTCAGTGTTAAGCCTAAAAGGCTGTAAAGTGCCTAATGGGAAGGTGAAGTGCTGTTCTTCCAGTCTGCGTTGGGCTTATATTTGAAAAATATATTTGAAATTATATTTGAAATGTGTTGGGGTTATATTTGAAAAATGCTGTAAAACTGCTCATCCAATCACAGGCTAGTTTCTTTGCATTTGCTGCTGATAGGCTCACTATAAAATAGCAGAACAAGAGCAGAACACCTTTGCTCAGTCCATAAGCATGACCCAGACCTTCTTGTCGCTTACCATTTCAACTCACCATCTTGCTTTCACATCCATATACCCATCCTTGGCCTGCTGCAATATTCTAGAGATGCCCAACGCAAACTGGAAGAACAGCACCTCACCTTCCCATTAGGCACTTTACAGTCTTCCAGGCTTAACACTGAGTTCAGAACATGAACTCTCTTCTCCATCCTGACCCCTTTTTAATCCAATTTTTAATTTCCCATTCCCCCCAACCCCACCACAGGGCCATCTGTCACTTGTTCTTATGTTTTACTTTCAGAGTGCTGGCCCTTATTCTGCTATTACCACATTCTGCTACCTTAACTTTACACCACTATCAACACCTTCTTTAGTCTTTAACATTACTATTAACACTCCCTTTGTCTTGTGTCCATGACATCTTTGTCAAATCCCTTCTGAGTTCCCAACTATCCCTGACCTTCTATTTTTCTCCACCTGCTTCACCCCCTTTAAAACGGTATAAAATCCATTGCATTTCTACCTCTCTTTTGCTCTGAAAAAGAGTCATATGGACTTGAAGCATTAGCTCTGTTTCTCTCTCCACAGATGCTGCCAGACCTGCTGAGCTTTTCCAGCATTTTCTGTTTTTATTTCAGATTTCCAGCATCCGTAGTATTTTGCTTTTAGTTCAAAATAAAATGCCTACTATCCACCAACACTAGTATTTTTTACTGAAAAAACATAGCTTACAGATGTTCTGGGGCTCAAATAATGAATACATAGGAAAACAACATAATAGTAGATTTAGAGATGATATGGCCAACATATTTTCTTAGAGCTCCTGCACCTCAAAATTTGGCACTGCACCACTGTTAGTCCCGTTGGATAAGACCTGGACAACATATGTTAGGCAGGAGAAAAGGCCAAACAGTTTCCAGCTTCGCTTTGTCAGACGTATCCTCGGCATCTCTTGGCAGGGTAAGGTCACTAACACAGAAGCCCTGAAGCATGCTAATTCTATCAGCATACATTCATTGCTGAGCCAACGACATCTGTGCTGGCTCAGCCACGTTCATTGAATGGATGACGGCCGTATACCCAAAAAACTTTCGTATAGTGAACTGGCCACAGGGTCGTGAACTCCTGGGTGTCCATGCCTCCAATACAAGGACAACTGCATGCGAGATCTGAAGATGCTGAACATTAACACTGACAACTGGGAGACAGTCGCTGACGGCTGTGATCTCTGGAGGCTGACTGTTTGGAAGTGAATTGGAAGAGGTGAACAGAAATGAAAACCTCGGCAGGCCAAGAAGTTGGCCCAGAGAAAAAAGAAGCCAGTGAATCGTGCACCTTCTCAGGCTACTGTCTTTCTTTGCAGCAAATATGGCAGAGCCTGCCATGCCAGAGTGAGGCTCCTGACTCACACCAGGCAATATTTAACACAGAGTTGATCACCATGGAGCAAATCATCATCTTATGAGACAGGAGGTTGCCATCAAGCATTAAATGAACATGGAGCAGGAGTAGGCCACTTGGCACATGGCTGATCTGATTGTAACCTCCCGCCTACCTCTGATAACCTTTCACCCTCTGGTTAATCAAGAATCTATCTAGCTCTGCCTTAAAAATATTCAGAGACCCTGCTTCAACTGCCTTTTGAGGAAGAGAGTTCCAAAGGCTCACGACTCTCTGACAATCCATAAGACCATAAGACCATAAGATGTAGAAGCAGAAGTAGGTTATTCAACCCATCGAGTCTGCTCCGTCATTCAATGAGATCATGGCTGATCTGATAATCCTCAACTCCAATTTCCTGCATTTTCCCCATAACCCCTACTTCCCTTACTGATTAAAAATATGTCTATCTCAGCCTTGCATATACTTAATGACCCAGCCTCTACAGCCTTCTATCATAAAGAATTGTACAGATTCACTACCCTCTGAGAGAAGAAATTCCTCCTCATCTCTGTCTTAAATTGGCGATCCCTCATCCTGAGATTATGCCCTCTGGTCCTCGACTCTCCCACAAGGGGAAACAACCTTTCAACATTCAATAAGAATAATGTCAGAGTAAGGAGGCACCCATTTAAGACAGAGATGAGGAGGAATTTCTTCTCTTAGAGGGTAGAGAATCTGTGGAATTCTTTACTGCGGAGGGCTGTAGAGGCTGGGTCATTAAGCATATTGAAGGCTGAGATAGACAGATTTTTAATCAGTAAGGGAATCGAGAGTTATGGGAAAAAGGCAAGAAAGTGGAGCTGAGGATTATCAGATCAGCCATGATCTCATTGAATGGTGGAGCAGACTTGTTAGGTTAAATGGTCCACTTCTGCTCCCACATCTTATGGTCTTATGGTCTTACGGCCTAAGAATCTTATATGTTTCAATAAGGTCGCCCCTCATTCTTCTAAACTCCAATGAGTACAGGCCCAACCTACTCAACCTCCCCTCATAAGAAAATCTCTCTATACCTGGGATCAACCTAGTGAACCTTCTTCCAATGCCAGTATATCTTCCCTTAGAGAAGGGGACCAACATTGTTCACAGTATTCTAGGTGTGGTCTAACGAGTACCTTGTATAGTTTTAGCAAGGCACCCCTATTTTTATACTCCATTCCCTTTGAAATAAAGGCCAACATTCCATTTGCCTTCCCTATTACCTGTTGAACTTGTATGTTAGCTTTTTGCCATTCATGCACAAGGACTCCCAAATCCCTCCATGCTGCAGCCTTCTGCAATCTTTCTCTATTTAAATAATATTCAGCTCCTCTAATGTTCCTGACAAAGTGCATAACCTCACATTTTCCCACATTATATTCCATCTGCCAAGTTTTTGCCTACTCACTTAACCTGTCTATATCCCTCTGTAGACTCCTTGTGTCATCCTCACCTCTTGCCTTCCCACCTATTTTTGTGTCATCCCCAAACTTGGCGATAGTACATTCACTTCCCTCATCCAAGTCATTAATATATATTGTAAGTAATTGAGGCCCCAGCACTGATTCCTGTAGCACTCCACTAGTTACAGGTTGCCATCCCGAAAATGCCCCCCTTATCCCAACGCTCTATCTTCTATTAGTTAGCTAATCCTCTATCCATGCTAATGTACTACTCCCAACACCAGGGACTCTTATCTTGTTAAGTAGCCTTATGCGTGATACCTTATCAAATACCTTTTGGAAATCCAAATATATTACATCTACTGGTTCCCCTTTATCTATCCAACTTGTTACCTCCTCAAAGAATTTTAATAAATTTGTTAGGCATGATTTCCCCTACATGGAGCCATGCTGACTCTGCTTGATTAGATTATGTATTTCTAAGTGCTTTACTATTGCGTCCTTTATAATAGACTCCAACATTTTCCCAATGATAGATGTTAAGCTAACTGGCCTATAGATACCTGCTTTTTGTCTCCCTCCCTTTTTGAATAAGGGTGTTACACTGGTCATTCTCCAATTCTCTGGGACTTTCCAGAATCTAAGGATTGTTGGAAGATTACTACCAGTGCATCCACTATCTCTGTAGCTACTTCCTTTAATATCCTAATATGCAACCCATTAAGTCCAGGGGACTTATCGGATTTAGCACCATTAGTTTCCCTAGTACTTTTTCTCTAGTGATAGTTATTGTATTTATTTCCTCCCCCCTTTTTGCCCCTTGAATATTTAGTATTTTTGGAATGCTATTAGTATCTTCTACATTGAGGACTGAAGCAAAGTATTTATTCAACTCCTTTGCCATTTCCTGGTTCTCCATTATTATTTCCCCAGCCTCATTCTCTAAGGAGCCTATGTTTACTTTGACCTCTAGCTTCCTTTTTATATATTTAAAGAAGATCTTACTGTCCGTTTTTCATCTGTCTTAAATGAGCGACCCCTTAGCTTTAAACCATGACACCTACTTCTAGTTTCTCCCACAAGAGGAAACATCCTCTCCACATCTGCTCTGTCAAGACCCCTCAGGATCTTAAAGGTTTCGATCAAGTCACCTCTTACTCTTCTAAACTCCATTGGATACAAGTCTAGCCTGTCCAACCTTTCCTCATAAGACAATCCGTCCAATCCTGATATTAGCTTAGTAAACATTTCAAATCCCTCCAGAGTTTCACTCTTCTCTATTTTTGTAACTTCCTACAATCCTTTGAGGTCTCTGTACTCACCAATTTTAGTCTCTTTCACATCCCAACTTTTAATTGTTCCACCATTGGCGGCTGTGTCTTCTGCTGCCTTGACTTTAATCTCTGAAATTTACTCCCTAAATCTTTCCATGTCTCTCCACCTCTGACTCCTCCCTTAAGACATGCCTTAAAAAAACTACCTCTTAGACCATGCTTTTAGCCACCTGTTCTAATAACTCCTTGTGTATCTCAGGGTTAATGCTGTTTGATAATGCTCCTTTGAAACAGCTTGTGGATGCATTACTATGTTAAAAGCACCTTAGAAATGCAAGTCATCATTTTAGAAATTAGTGATGGCTGTTCTTTATTAACCCGTGTCTATTGAATGAAACATTCCAGGACATCACTGCAGGTGTTCCTCAGGGCAGTGTCCTCGTCCCAACCATCTTCAGCTGCTTCATCAATGACCTTCCTTCTATCGTAAGGTTAGAAGTGGGGATGTTTGCTGATGATTGCACTATGTTCAGCACCATTTGCGACTCCTCAAATATTGAAGCAGTCCATGTCCAAATGCAGCAAGACCTGGACAATATCCAGGCTTGGGCTGACAAGTGGCAAGTAACATTCGCGCCACACAAGTGCCAGGCAATGACTATCTCCAACAAGGGAAAATCCAACCATCGCCCCATGATGTTCAATGGCACTACCATCACTGAATCCCCCGCTTTCAACATCCTTGGGGTTACCATTGACCGGAAACTGAACTGGATTAGCCATTTAATACTGTGGCTACAAGAGCAGGTCAGAGGCTAGGAATCCTGTGGCAATAACTCACCTCCTGACTCCCCAAATCCTGTCCACCATTCACAAGGCACAAGTCAGGAGTGTGATGGAATACTCCCCACTTGCTTGGATGGGTGCAGCTCCCACAACACTCAAGAAGCTTGACACCATTCAGAACAAAGCAGCCTGCTTGATTGGCACCCCATCCACAAACATTCACTCCCTCCACCACAGACACACAGTAGCAGCAGTGTGTACCATCTACAAGATGCACATCAGGAACTCACCAAGCCTCCTTAGAGAGCATATTCAAAACCCATGGCCACAACCATCTAGAAGGACAAGGGAGGCAGATACATGGGAACACCATCACCTGGAAGTTCCCTTCCAAGTCACTCACCATCCTTGCTTGGAAATATATCGCCGTTCCTTCACTGCCACTAGTTCAAAATCCTGGAACTCCCTTCCTAACAGCACTGTGGGTGTACCTACACCACATGGACTGCAGCAGTTCAAGAAGGCAGCTCACCACCACCTTCTCAAGGGCAACTATGGATGGGCAATAAATGCTGGCCCAGCAAGCAATGCCCACATCCCATGAAAAATTTTTTAAAAATGTTAATCTTATCCTATTTAGATGCTAAACCAACCAGCCTGTGTGGTATATAATTACCCGGTTTAGCCCTTTTGGAAGAAAGGTGCCACATTGATAACTATCCAATCCTCTGGCACAATTTCCATCCCCTGGCTGTTGAGCCCAGCATGATGGAGGACCTCAATGTTTGTAATTTTATCCTGCCGCCAAATGCTCATGTTGGACCTCAGGTTTCTTTGGTGTCTTAGTTGTCTTTGGCATCCAAGAGCTTTGGAGCACCAATAGCAGACCCAGAACTCTGCACCATACAGCAGGTGGTTAAGGACAATGGCCTGGTAGAGTTTGATTTTAGTCTGCAGCTTAACACCATTCTGCTTCCAGATATGATCATGGAGGCAGTCATAGGGAGGACTTGCTTTCTGCATGTGTGCACTGATATATTCATCAATAGTGGTATCCCTGGAGAGCACACTGCCAAGGTATGAGAATTTTTCTAGAACTTTGAGATTGATGCTATCAATGATTATATCTAGTGGTTCATAACCCTCCAGAAAATTCATCTTAGATGGGCAGGCCATGTCTCTCAAATGGATGACTACAGAATCCCCAAGCAGATCTGCTATGGCACACTGTGCCAGGGCAAAAAACATCAAGTTGGTGAGTACAAATGATACAAGGACACCCTAAAAAAGAGCCTTATAAACTGGTCTATGTGGCGTCACACTGAAGTTTGATTCAGCATGCTTCGAGGACCATCCACAGCAAACTCATAAAGTCCAATATGCCCAGAGATAGCCAGAGGTGGCTAAGTTATTGCCCAAGCACCAACAATGGAAACATGATGTGCCCATTCTGTGGACATCAATGCCGGTCCCACACCAGACTCCTCAGCCATGATAAGTTCCAAAGAAGACTTGGACATTCTCAAATTTCAAGGAGTCTACCACCAAATCATATCCAGGATTATATGAAACATTATGGACCAAACCACTGCTATTTCCCTTTGCATTCTTCTATAGATGTCGTTAGGGCCTGGAAACTTTTCTACTTTCAGTGCTGCCATTTTTTTTCAGCACTGTTTCCGTATCTATAGTTATTCTCTCTAATTGATCTATCTTCTCCTCTTGTACTCTTTTATTTCCACTATTACACTCTTCTATGAAAACCAAGGTCAAATATTCGATTAGTATCTCTGTTATTCCTTCATCCTTTGTGACATTGGAACATAACTTCTAAAGATAATGCAATGGGATCCTGGTATGGAGTTAAAGCAAAAATCCGAGAATCATTACAGGAACATTTGGATACCATGATGGGGGATTTTTTTTGGATAGATGAGCTAAGATGGATTGAATTGTCTTCTTCATCTCGTGATTTTGTGATGGATAAACCAGTTTGAATGAGGTACCTTTGTACTTACTAATTTAACTTTGATTATGGAGGGAAAGGAGGAACAAAATCATTAGGTCTGAATTAAGTTTTTATAAGCTTAATCACCAAATTACGTGATTAATACATCTTTTTAAGGCACTACTCTAATGAACTCTACATTTGCCGACAATTTTACATTACAAACAAGAAGGATGTGAGCAATTACATTGGGTCAGAAGTTGTCATCAAAGTACCAATGAGGCTGATGGTGCTCACTGTTATTTACATGTAAATGGCACTTCACATGAGGGGCAGATGTGTGGTTAATCCAATGTTCAAAAGTTGAGGTTCAAGTTGCACGTCTCCACTGCTAGCTTTGCAGAAATGGTGGGCAGAGTTTTACGGGGAATGAGCTGGTGACATAGACAGAAGCTGGCATATTGTCTGCTCCTACCCAACCCCCTCTTCCTGCGGCAATTTAACATCCCTCCATTGGTTAATTGGCAATCAAATGGCCGGCAGCTCTCTGGTTCCAGTGGTGTCACTGGGAATGGTGGCAACTGCTGTGACTGCAGCAGGCACCAATGAGGATTGTTGCTGGAACTGCAAGGAAAAGTAAGTTGGGGGGGTGGGGGGTGGGTTGGGTGGAGTTATCACCAGGGCCAGGCTGGCAGGTCCCATTGAGGAGGGGAAGGGGTGAGGTGATGGGGGGCCGGGTTGGACAGATAAGGGGGGAAGGGAAGTGCGTGCTCAAAGCCCTGGGGGGAGCCTCCGATTGAAACAGGGGGCCCTTAAAGGAGGCATCCCCCCATTCCTGCCACATGCCCGAGCAGCATTACCTGCCATGTTTCCCACCGGTTGCTGGTCTTAGCCCGCCACATGTGAAATAGTGGCAGAGGTGGGAAGTGGCCCTTAAGTGGCAATTAATTGTCTACTTAAGGCCTTCAATTGGCTTAAGGGTGGGCCGGTTGCCTCATGCCTCCCCTGTTGCATGTAAAATTACAGCAGGGGCAGGGGCAGGCAGGTAGGCACCAGGAAAAGGCACCAATGCTTGGCTGTTAACTGTCATCACCATCAATGGTGCATTCTCCATGACAACGCCATTAGCCAACCAATCAGCACTCTCCTCACATACAGTATAAATTGTCTTCTGCTTATATTGGTATTCTTGTGAGTGCAAGACGAAAGGCTTAGACATGTCTCTTTTTGCAACTTAATTAGTGTTAATGACTGCCAATTGACCTCACTTGCGCTGAGAGTTAATTGTTATAAGTGTGGTGCCTGATTCCTCCTACCTTGAATTGTTTTAGTAGATTTAGAATAGCCAAATTTAAAATTTAATTTTTTTTTTACTTTTGCTTTTTGTCACTTTTTTCACTCTCTTAAACAAATCTTTCTTTCTCTCCCTTTAGTTCTTTTTCTGTTCTTAATTTGGCATTGAATTTGCCCACTCTAATTCACCCTCCTTCTCAGTCCTTGCACTATTGGTTTTCCAATTCTTAAATCTCAACCCTGTTGGTTGCTCTGTTCCACTCGCTGCACCGTTCCCAGCTCACACTTTCAGCACAAAAACAGAATTACCTGGAAAAACTCAGCAAGTCTGGCAGCATCGGTGGAGAAGAAGAGAGTCGACGTTTCGAGTCCTCATGACCGTTCTGTTGAAGGGTCGTGAGGACTCGAAACGTCGACTCTTTTCTTCTCCACCGATGCTGCCAGACCTGCTGAGCTTTTCCGGGTAATTCTGTTTTTGTTTTGGATTTCCAGCATCTGCAGTAGTTTTTTGTTTTTCACACTTTCAGCAACTTAGTGAACAAAACATTTTTGAACTGAAGGGTGCAAGGGCAGAGCTAACTAATGGCAGATGACAGTAGATGCCCTGCTACCACAAAACTTAGCCGATTGAAAAATGCGCAAACTCGGTGCCCTTGGTTGGAATGGGAGGGGCAGGACTTTCTTCTTAGGCAAGGATACAATTTTTCTACTGCTCTCCCATTTATTTCTCTTTATTTAAATACAATTCAATAGGTAAAATATTTCCTTTGATCTAATGGCGTGGATACTCTTTTACCCTCAAGTCTGATGCAAGCCAAAGATTTTTGAATGTCATTACTGCTATGGAACTTTTTTTCATTTACCTGTAGTGACTCTGGGGACACTACTACAGTGCAAGTGTTTTGGGAGAGGAGCCCAATGATATTAATTGTGCTGGAGATCCCTCACCACCTGCACGCACACCCCCGCCCCACCCCCCACAGATATTTCACTGTAAAAACAAATGAATTGTAAATAACACCAACTGAAAACTTATTATTGCAGAACAAGGTCCAAAGCAACAACAAGTATGTTGTTTTTTTAAAAAGAAAATTAGCTGACTCAACAGAATGATCAGTCTTTGTTGTATAAAAGAAGAAAATGCAAGTCAGTGACAATCATAAAGGGAAAGACTGGCTAATGCTCTTTACTCTTTTGAGTGAAGACAAACGTAACAAATGAATTCAGAAGCTACAGACAAAGGAAGCTGTGTAAAAATCCCTGGACAATAGGCAAACAAGCTGTCGGAGAATGAACGCAGTTAGCATTTTTAAAATTTATCCTTGGGGTGTAATCATTGCTGGAAAGCTAGCAATTGTTGCTCATTCCTAATTGCCCTTGAGAAGGTGGTGGTACGCCACCTTCTTGAGCCGCTGCAGTCTGTGTCGTTTAGGCACGCCCACAATGCAGTCAGGAAGAGATTTCCAGCATTTTGGCCCAGCGACAGTGAAGGAATAGTTCAAGGAATATAGTTCAAGGCAAGATGGTGTGTGGCTTGGAAGGGATCTTGCATGTTGTGATGTTGCCACGCATGTGTCTGTATCTTTCTAGGTAAAAGGTTCACGGGTTTGGAAGGTGTTGTCAAAGGAGCCTTGTTGAGTGTTGCAGTGCATCTTGTAGATGGTAACACTGCTCCATTATGTGCCAGTAGTAGAGTGTTTAAGATAGTGGAAGGGGTGCCAATCAACTGAGCTGCTTTGTCCTGTATGTTGTTGCGTTTCTTGAGTGTTGTAGGAGCTGCACTCATTCAGGCAAGTGGGGAGTATTCCATCACACTCCTGACTTGTGTCTTGTAGATGGTGGACAGGCTTCAGGGCGTCAGGAGGTGAGTTACTTGTGGCAGAATGCCCAGCCTCTTGAGTTGTGCTTGTAGCCACAGTATTTATATAGCTGATCCAATTATGTTTCTGGTCAATGGTAACCTCCAGGATGTTGATAGTGTGAGATTCAGTGATGGTAATGCTTTTGAACAACTAGAGGAGATGTTTAGATTCTCTCTTGTTGGAGATGGTCATTACCTGGCATTTGTGTGGCATAAATGTTACTTGCCACTTGTGAATGTTGTCCAAGTCTTTCTACATGTGACAAGGACTGCTTCAGTACCAGAGGAGTTGTGAATTCTACTGTGCAAACATCAGCGAACATCATCACTTCTAATATGGAGGGAAGGTCATTAATGAAGCAACTAAAGTTGGTTGGGCCTTGGACGTTACCCTGAGGAACGTACAGTGATCTTCTGGGATTGAGATGATTGATCTTTAAAACCACATCGTCCTGCGTGCTAGGTATGATTTCAACGAGTGGAGAGTCTCCCCCTTATTTCCATTGGCTTCAGTTTTGACAGGCTTCTTGATGCCACACTCAGTCAAAAGCTGCCTAGGTGTTAAGGGTAGTCACTCACATGGCACCTCTTGAATTCAATGTTTGGTCGATGTTCATAACAGGGCTGTAATGGTGCCTAGAGCTTAGTGGTCCTGACAGAGCCCAAACTGAGCATCAGTTAGCAGGTTTTTGCTGATTTGTGGCACTTAATAGCACTATCAACGACACTTTTCATTGCTTTGCTGATGATTGAGAGTAAACTGATGGGACTAAATAGCTGGATTGGAATTGCCCTCCTTTTTTGGACAGGACATACCTGGGCAATTTTTGACATTGTTGGGTATGTGCCAGTGTTGTAGCTGTACCGGAACAGCTTGGCTAGGGGCACAGCTAGTTCTGGAGCATAAGTCTTCAGTGTTACAGCCCTGATGTTGTCAGGGCCAATAGCCATTGCTGTGTCCAGTACACTCAGTCATTTGATATTAAGAGGAATGAATCCAATAGCCTGAAGACTGACATCTGTGATGCTGGGGACCCCAGGAGGAGGCTGAGATGGATCATCCACTCAGCACTTTTAGCTGAAGATGGTTGCAAATGCTTCAACCTTGTCTTTTGCACTGACATGCTGGGGTCCGCCAGCATTGAGGATGGGGATGTTTGTGGAGTCTTCTCCAGTTCGTTGTTTAATTGTCCACTTCCAATCAGAATGTGTGTGACAGGACTGCAGAGATTTGATCTGAATAATTGGCCATGAGATCTATTGCATGCTGCTTCCGCTTGTTTAGCATTTGGTCCTGAGTAGTAGCTTAAAGCAGGGTGACACCTCATTTTTAGGAATGCCTGGTGCTGCTCCTGGCATAATCTCCTGTAATCCTCAATGAACTAGGGTTGATCACTTGGTTTAGTGGTAATGATAGAGTGAGGGATATACTGAGCCATGAGGTTATAGATTATAGTTGAATTCAATTCTGCTGCTGCTGATTTCCAACTGAACCTCATGAATGCCTCATTTTGTGTTCCTAGATCGGTTCTGAATCTATCCCATTTAGCACAGTGGTAGTGCCACACAACATGGAAACGCAATGACATCATGCAAGAAAATCCTTTTCATGGTTAGGATCTGTAATGCACTGCCTGAGAGTGTGTTGGCAGCTTAAATTCAGGGTTTCCAAAGGGAAGATTTGCAGGGCTGCAAGGAAAAGAAAGCGGAATAGCACCAGGTGAATTGCTCCTTCAAAGGGCCAGCAGAGACACAATAGGCTGAATGGCCTCCTTCAGTGGTGTAACAATTCTATAATTCTAACATGATGGAGGGTATCCTCAGCGTGAAGACGGAACTTGATCTCCTTAAGGACTGTGCGATGGTCACTCCTATCAATGCCATGGACAGAAGCATCTGTGACAGATAGTTTGATGAGGACAAGGTCATGTTGGTTTTTTGTTTTGTTGGTTCCCTCACACCTGCTGCAGGTCCAGTCTGGAGATATGTCCTTTATGACTCTGCCAACTCGGTCAGCAATAATGCTACCAAGTTGTTCTTGGTGACAATGAAGTCCCCACCCAAAGTAAATTTTGTGATCTTGCTGCCCTCAGTGCTTCTTCCAAGTGATGTTCAACATGTAGGACCTGTTTCACCAACTGAGGGAGGGAGGTAGGTAGTAAACAGTAGGAGATTTTCTGGCTGGCCCATGTTTGATCTGATCTTATGCAAATTCATGCAGTCAATGTTGAGGACTACCAGGGCCATTCCCTCCTGACTGCGTACTGTTGTAGGGTGTTGGATACAGTTTGGTAGGCCTTCATGAAGTTTTCATATTCTTAAGTAGGTTAACTGTATGCATTTATTAACTGGAAGAACTATGTACATACATACAGTAAAGGCATCATGCTAATTGCTGTCTCCATGTTTGCTTGTGCACGTGGCTCTGTCCAACATGAGACTAACCCCCAAGTTTGGGTCATGTGTTCTCTTACATCACCGTGTGGGCGGTGCTGTACTCAATTAACTCATGTTAACCCTATATGTGCCAGACCCTTATACTACATATACTACTGTGCAGCCACCTCTGGAGTGTCTGTCCTGCTGGTGGGACAGGACATACCCAGTGTTGGTAATGGAGAAGTCTGGGATATTGACTGCAAGGTATGATTCCATGAATGTGACAATATCAGGCTATTGCTTTACTGGTCTGTGGGACAGCTCTCCCAATTTTAGCACAAATCCCCAGATGTTGGTGAGGAGGACTTTGCAGGATTGATTGGTACCTCGGTTGATGCCAGGTGGCCCGTTCGGTTTTATACATATTCAATTTTCCTGTAGTGGTTTGATACAACTGAGTAGCTTGCTAGGCCATTTCAGAGGGCAGTTAAGAGTCAACCACATTGCTCAGGATCTGAAGTTACATGTAGGCCAGATCGGGTAAGGACAAAATATTTCCTTCCCTAAAGGACATTAGTGAACTGGAGGAGTTTTTACGACAATACAGTATTTTTATTGTTCCATACTTGTCACATCCCACTAATCAGAGTCCATTCCCCTTATCATTATGCTCTGTATCCTACCTCAAACCAATTACCACCTTATAAGATTATCTCCAATGCCATGTGATTTCTTCTTTGCCAATGATACCTTGTGCGGAACCATATAACATGTCTTTTGGCAGTTCATATAGGCACCTTGCATATATACTCCCCTACCCACCATGTTCAAAAACCTACAAAAAAACATTTATCTAAATTAGTTAGACATGACCTACCCTTCACAAATCCATGCTGAATCTTTTTAACCAGCTCATATTTTCTCAACTGCACAGTCACTCTTCCTCTTTAATTGCCATTGCAGGAACTCACTCTGGCTCCTGCGATGGAGTGCAGGTCTGCACAGATCTCTGTGTTCTGCTGGACCAGGGTCTCCATGGCATCTGCCATCCTCCCCATGGAAACCTCCATATAGGCACATATGGGCACCACTTCATCAGGAAGACACACTTCTCCGACTCGCATGCCACTCTGCTGAGGACTTCCAACAGCTCTGCGTGATGTTCCCACGCCTTCTGCTGACTCTCCAGGGTGAGTTGGAAGGCCAAATCCAGAGGCTCGTCATGCACATTGGACCTCACAGAGGCCTGGTTCCCAGCAGTCCTCTCAGTGCCAGGGAGCTCGCACGATCCTGCCTCCTGCTGCTGAGGACATGTGTCTGTGTGGTGACTGATGGATTGTGAACCCGAACCTGCTCTAGATCTAGGTCCCACTGAGGTGTGTGTCTCTGTGCTGGTGGAGGGTGTGGGTAAGTCCTGTGATGGGTCTACCAGGCTGCTTATTTCCAGCTCTTCAATGGAGGAAGTGTCCTCTTGGCTGGAGGTGAGGACGTGGGTAGAGTTGAAGGACTGGTTGGCTGAGGGTGTTGGTTGCTTGGCAGAGCTCCCTGTGAACCAAAGTAGCGATAAGTAGTGCATGGCAGCAGAGTCAAAAGCAGGAGAGAGAGCATCACATTTGCATTGCAAGAGGGATGAAGTGGTGCAGCTGAATAGATTTTGTTGGGTTGGGGATTTAGAGATATGGAGCAGAGCCAGGTAAAAGAAATTCAGGTACAGATAGGTCATTTTTCTCCAGCTTGTCCTCTATAACTAATGGAAGAGCTGTGGAAACCCTAGAAATAGAGGAAAACGTTTCCTTCCTCTTTATTTCTGTGATATTTCTGTCAAAGGTACAATCGACCAGTTGGAGAAGATTTGCAGAAATTCACTCACTGTACCCTTGCTTCTGGGTAGGAGTGGATTCTGCTCTATTGGCCTTCAAGTTAGTGGAGCCAGATTCTCTGAAATTGAGAGAGGAAAATATTCTCCATCCCATTTATTGCATTTTATAATATTAATCAGAAACTCACAGAAGGTTACAGATGAGTTGATAGCCACTAGATAGCAGGCACCCCTCAAATTTCCAACAGTACAACAGTGCTAACCAGGAACAATATGGAAGGCAACATAGTCAGGAATCTGTGCATAATCCGATGACACAAATGTAAACGGACAACATGTATTGGAAGATACCAAATTTCATTCCAGGTAAAATCTTGAAGTGCAATTTTGTGCCATATCAATAATTAATGGAGTGTAGAGGGTCAAATGTGGATAGAGGTTTAGTAAAAGTCAGGGTAGTTCTGTGCAACACGGCAAGAATTTCATTAATTGCTGACATTTCTGACACATTGTGTTGAGATATGCTCAGTAAAATTGATTAAGTTTCAGTTTAGGAAGCAGGAAACCCACTGATGCACAAACAATGAATGAAAATTGAGCTGGGTGTAATTAATAGGTTGTTGCACCATGTGAAAAAGGCTATGATTTGCTCTTTGGAATACAAAGCATCCAGTATAATGAAATCAAAGCTGTGCACTATAATAAATTGACAATAATAATATGTTCATGATTGCATAGAGGTATGGAGTTGGAGCCTTTCATATTACTGACCAGAATAAATACATGCACTTTTTCTCCAGGGTACAAATATAGCATTAAAGAAGTGAACAAAGACTTTCAAAAGTAAGGTGTTTTTCTTCTAAGTTTAATTATAGACAGTAGTCCACAGCAAGAATAATATTGTAAAATGATTTAAAACATATACAAATCATATCTCATTCATTATTTGGAAAATTCCAGAAGTACAGTTTTGCAAACTGATTTAAAATTTACATTTATAAATTACTTTAAAATAAGATTTTGATGAAATAGTTTCAGGCATAAACTTTAAATAGTACTTCAACACGACTGGGGAACTTACTTTCATAATAATATGATAATTAAATGGTGATGGGGTGAAGTTGTTTGTAGAAGTCTTAATAGCTTTTTCATAGACAACAGGTATCAAATGTGAGTTCAAGTAGTAACTTCCAGAATATCCTGGGCAAATCAGTTGAATTCAGCCCAATAATGAAGATTACATAGGATTACATAGGATAGTGGGTATTTGACACAATCTATCCATGCCAGTATTTATGCTCCACTGAAGCCTCCTCCCATCTTTCCTCATCTAAATATACCATTGTAAGCACCGATTCCCTTCTTCCTCACATACTTGTCCGGTTTCCCCTTAAATGCATCTATACTATTCACTTCAATCTCACTCTATGGTAACGAGTTCTATATTCTTATCCCTCTTTAGGTGAAGAGGTTTCTTCTGAATTCCCTATTAGATTCCTTGGTCATTATCTTATATTGATGGCCTCTAGTTTGCTTTACCCGACAAGAGGAAACATTGGACAGAATTTAATGAAGGGGGCCTTGCCCACTGGCCGGAGATCTAGTGGCAGCCCCATGTCGCCTCCTTTCGAAAAGACCTGCCACATTAAGTGCCAATCAGGCACCTAACTGGGCAGCGGTGGGCCATTCCCGGGATCAAGGACCCTGGGGGTGGGAATCCTGCTTGCTAATCAGAAGTCGGCAGCTCTTTATTACACGGCAGTGCCATTGGGAAGGCGGTAGCTGCTGCTGATAATGCACCCACCCGAGGCCCAGGATAGCCGAGGAATCAAGGAAGTGGTGGCGGGAGGGGGGTTGCAGCAGGGACAGCTCTCAGCAGGACCTTTTTGGGATTCCCACATAGCAAGTGTCCCACCTGGCACTGGGTGAATTCCAGCAACAGCGTGATGAGGCCCTTAAGTTGGCATTAATTGCCCACTTAAAGGCCTCAATTGGTGGTGGGGCTGGGAGGTGATCCACAAGCCTTCCCGCCATGGACTTAATCAGAGAGGTGGGAAGGGGCGGAGTCTTCACCCGCCACCCTCCTGCTTGATTAAATGCTCCCCCCCGCCACCAAACCTGCTATGGTGGAGGACATTAACTTCTGCCCATTCTGTCTGAGGATACTTTAGAATTGATTCTATGCTGTAAGGTAACCTGTGATTCAAGTGTAAAATTGTTTCAAGTCACACATTTTCTAGCATGAAAGTTAAACTTTCTTACCTGTACCATTGAACATGTTCTCATCAGCACACCATGAATTTTTCCCATTCAAAATTTATCTTGTCCTTCATTCAAAATTTAGCTCATAACCCTCTTGTAGTAAATCCACCCCATCTGAAGTATGACTTCTATCTCCTCCAGTACCGAGGCCAACTTAGCTAAATCTGAGTTTTGAGAAATTAGATATGAAACCAGAATCCATAAAATGACACATGTTTCTTTTTGTCTTCTTTCTGTGTGATTTCCCCTACTTGGGATGGTATCAGTATTTAAAACTAAGGTGTTTGATAGAGCAGACATAGAGAAGATGTTTCCACTTGTGGGGAGTCGAAAATTAAGAACCATAAGTATAAGGCCCAGGTCCTCTGATTAATGGCAATGCTAAGCACCTTGCTACTGGGTGACTGAGCGGGTTAGTGAGTGGGTAAGTGAGTGGGTGACTGAGTGGGTTAGAGAGTGGGTAAGTGAGTGGGTGAATGAGTGGGTTAGTGAGTGGGTGAGTAAGTGGGTGAGTGGGCAGTCGGGTCAGTCAGGCAGTCGGATTGGGAAGGGTAACTGGGTTAGGAGGGGTAGTGGGATTGGGGATTGGCTGGGATGGGGTGTGTTGGCAGGGTCAGGTTGGGTGGGCAGTTGGGTTGTGTGGGCGGCGATCTTTTTGAGAATGGCTCCTGCTATAAAAATGACATTGGTGAGTTTATCCTTATACAGCTAACAGCCACACCATATGGTGCAGTTATCCATTAAATCATCGGGGAACATCTGTTGGATGATATTACAATAGAAGCTTACATTTATGACCATCATTAAAATTAAATCAAGTTATTTGAATTTTTTTTTACTACATAAAGAGTGAGTACAGATCTGAAAATTGTTTTGACTTTACAACTATACTTTTAGCCACAGGTACTGTTGATGAATCTAATCTAATGTTATGTAAAAAAAAGTCCTTGAAAAGCAGAACCGAGATATGTATAGCAAATATAGTGTTTGCGATTTGAAAGACTTTGAGTTGTAACAGTTGTCTAAATAAAATAGTAATGTTTAACGGCAACCTAAAAGTTAAGTGTTTGAGGGACACATAAAAGGCTTTACAGTGTGTCCGCGACAGGCTTGAACTATTAAAATCACTGCGACCTTCCAGGCTCAATTCCAAGTTTCTGCTTCACAATTGAAAACAACTCAAGACAAACAAACTGAATTTATCTAATCCTCAGCTCCAGCATTCATTAATTTGTAAAACCATTCAATGAGTTAAATTTGCAGGACATTTTAATGCCGAATCTATTATTGATTTTTTTTTAACACCTTTACAATGAAAGATTTGCGGTTCAGCAATTAAGGCTTTTTATGTAGAAAGGATCAACCTCCAGTACTTTCGATTGTTGAAAGGTTGGAAACAAAGGAGGGAATTCTCCCCCTATCGGGGGGTGGGGGGGTGTTGTGCGGGGGTAGGCGCGGACCCAATTGGTGCCCCCGATCAGGTCTGCGCCGCTGTTTTACATGGGTTGGCCAATTAAGGCCCGCCCAGAGTGACGCGCACCCGGAAGCGCCGTGCGCTGCCTGTGCGGGTGGGGGGAGGTCTCCCTGAGTCGGGAGTGCACTCTTTCGCGCATGCGAGTGAAAGAGCACAGAAATCTCCAAGGCACAGAGGTGCCTCAGGGAGATAAGTACTAAGTTTTAAAAATTTTAATAAAGAAAAAAAAATTTAAGGCATGTCCCCCTCATGTGACAGTGTCACACGAGCTGGGACATGTCAATGAACTTTAATGAAAACATTTATTTAATTTATAAACACTTCATGAAACCTCACCCCGCCTGTGGATGATGTTCCATGAAAAATGCGAAGGCCGCCTGGGCTCTTCGCCTACCCGCCAACCTTAAAGTTGGATGGGCAGCTTTCTCAATAGGGTTAATTAATTAATTAATGGCCTTAACAGGCCTTTGACAGCTCAGCGGGTGTGCAGCCGAAATGGCTGCGCGTCCGCTGAACTGAAAATCTAAATGATGTGCGGTGACTTTGGGACGCATGCCCGATGTCACCCCGCATCATTTTATGCCTTGGCGAGCGGGCCCCGCCCCTGCTCGCTGAGCCAAAAATTCTCCCCATAAAGATCTGCAGGTTGCAGAATTGTAGAAATGCAGGCCCTGAACAGCTCCGACCATTACTAGGCCGGATCCACTTAAGACGAATGCTGGTCTAGCACCAGAGATTCTGAGAGGACCTTGGTGGAGCCTCCGACTCTGCCTTAGAAAGTGATGATTGTAAGGGAGCAGTGGCAATGGGGGTGAGGTCTCTGAATAGTCCCTGGGCTGGGTCCCACCATGGTAGGGCTGGAAAACCGCTGTTTAAGTGCGGCGGCAGGCGTGGAAAGTGGCGCGTTTCAGCACCCGATCACCCGTTTTTCAGATTATTAAATATGTATGAACAGAAAACACGTCAGATCTCTGGGTGGGGTGGGCTGCAATTTGTGCACCCCACCAAGAATTCATCGAATCACCTTTCCGGGCGCCACATTTAAACTGCACACGCACCCATCCTTCACCATCTGCAGTCCAGGACTGGTAGAAGACAGTGATGACTCCCAAAGCCAAGAGGCCGAGTGCGCCAAAGTTCAGCGACAATGTGCTGACGCAGCTTCTGGAGGAGGTGGAGGCACACCGGGACGTTCTTTACCCCAGTGATGGGAGAATGCAGGGGTCCATCAAACTCACTGCTCCGGCTTGGGAGGAGGTGGCCAGTGTGGTCAGCACCAATTCAGCACAGAAGAGGTCCACCATCCAGTGCAGGAAAAGGATGAATGATTCTCACCCGCACAGCCAGGGTAAGTCAACCTCCTCCTCACTCTCAATTCTCACTCTCTCAAGCCCATCAGGCATTCGCAGGGCTACAGTCCACAGGAATCTCACACACTACCAGCACAAAGGACATTATCATTGATTCTCTCACAGGCACGTTGACATCTTCTCCTCTTCTCACATCCCATGCAGCTCATGTCCTCAGCCCTTACACAAGTCCACTCAGCACCCAAAGAAGGCAGACAACCTTATCATCTGCCTTGGCATCTGTCCTGCTTACAGTCTGTCCATCTGTCTTTATGCAGGAGAAGCTCGCCCATGACAATTGGGAGAGGTCCCAGACCAGAGGAGAGCTTGGGCCCCTCGCTCAGTTTGAAGTGGGCGCAGCAGAACTGGCCGGGGCCAGGACCGTGCCTGCACGGAGGGTGAGACCAGCGTCTCCCAAGCAATGAGGACACATCATCAGCTCATTGTTCAACCAACAAAACTGTGAGTGGTTTGTAATGTTGGTTACTATTCCGCAAATTACTAATTATCCCTTCTCTCTTTGACAGGCACAAGTGGGAAATGGAAGAGGCCCACTGGCAGCCAGCCCCTCAGCCCCAGCCCGCAGATCACCTTGGATGAGAATCCTGAGGACTCACTACATGTAGAGCTGTCACAAAGTTCACCCACACCCTCCGCCAGCACTGAGACACGAACCTTGCTGGGACCTAGTTCTAGAGCAGGCTCGGGATCACAATCTGGTGAGCACAGCACAGATTCTGGTCCTCAGCAGGCGGAGGCAGGGACATCCAAGGTCTCCAACATTTGGAGGACAGCTGGAGGTCAGGATTCTTCTGAGTCCAAGTCAGATGACAAGCCTCTGGACTCAGCCCTAACACAGATGTTGGAGCTGCAACAACAGACACAGGAATATCAGGCAGGGTTGTCAGATGCGGTCAACAGGTGGCGATGGAGGAATCCATTTGCATTCAGTCTGAGGTCATTGGGTGGACATGCCAGTGCACCGAGTTCAACACTGGTAAAATGGCAATCGCCAAAGAGACCTTGGTCCAGCTCATAGAGCCTGATGTGCGTTAGGAGTTGCACTCCATCGCTCTAGCCATCGGTGGGATCCATCACTGGCTAAGCCACATGAGTGGAATGCGTGCCCTGTAATATGTGCGAAGTCATGGATGCTATCGGTGTTGTAGCTGGCCACATGTGCAGGAAGTGCTGCCAGCTGCAGAAACTTGAGCTCCGGGTTTCAGAGTTCGAGCAGTGGCTGGAGTCACTGTGGTGCATCCGTGAGGCTGAGAGCTACATGGATAGCACGTTCAGAGAGGTGGTCACACCGCAGCTTAAGGGCCTGGAGACAGAGAGGGAATGGGTGACCACCAGGCAGTCCAAGAGAAGTAGGCAGGTAGTGCAGGAGTCCCATGGGGTCCCACTTATTAATTGATTTTCCATTTTGGAAGCTGGAGAGGGCATTGGTTCTTCAGAGGAGTGCAGTCAGAGCCAAGTTTGTGGCACCACGAGCGGCTCAGCTGTACAGGAGGGAGGAAGAAGAAAGGAAGAGCAATAGTAATAGGGGATTCACTGGTTAGGGGAACAGACAGGCCTTTCTGTGGCAATAGACGTGACTCCAGGATGTTATGTTGACTCCCTGGTGCTCTTGTATTGATCCCGTTGCTTGATGGTAACGGTAGTGAGGGATCTACCAGGCCATGAAGTTACACATTGTGCTGGAGTAGAATTCTGCTGCTGCTAAGGCCCATAATGCCTATCGAAGCCCAGTTTTGAGCTGCTAGATCTGTTCTGAATTTATCCCATATAGCACAGTTGTAGTACCACACAACATGATGGAGGGTGTTCACAGTGTGAAGATGGGACTTTGTCCCTACAAGTACTATGAGGTGATCATTCCTACCAATACTATCATAGATAAATGCATCTGGGACAGGTAAATTCACTCACCTGGGCTGAAATTCATTCCTCTGCCACCTTTGGATCTGATGACCTCTGAACTCACCACCATTTCTCTACCAGGTGATCAATTCTGCACACATCCTTCTTCATTCCCACAGAGAAACCTCCAGCAAAGTGCCTCTCAATACTCATCATAAGCTTCTGAACTCACTCACACCAAACACCTCTCTCTGAACCTAGACATTTTTTTAATCAATTCATGGGGATTTGAGTATTTCTGGCAAGACCAGCGTTCATTGTCTAACCCTAACTGCCCTGGAGAAGGTGATGGTGAGTCGCTGCAGTCCATCTTATGTAGGAACATCCACAGTGCTATTAGGAAGGAAGTTAAGGAGGCTGTGGTGTAGTGATATTGTCACTAGACTAGCACTCCAGATACCCAGGGTAATTCTCTGGGGGCCTGGGTTCAAATCCCACCATGGCAGATGGTGAAATTTCAATAAAAAAAGTCTAATCATGACTGTGAAAAGATTGCTGTAAAAGCCCATCTGGTTCACTAATGTCCTCTGGGGAAGGAAATCTGCTGTCCTTACCTGCTCAGGCCTGCATGTGATTTCAGACCCACAGTAATGTGGTTGACTCTGAAATGGCCTAGCAAGCCAAAAGCAATTAGGGATGGGCAATAAATGCTGACCCAGCCAGTGATGCCAACATCCCTGATTGAATAAAAAAAAAAGTTGCAAGATTTTGAACCAGTGACAGTGAAGAAATGGCTTGGAAAGGAACCTGCAGGTGTTTGTATTTCCATGCTCCTGATGCCCTTACCCTTCTGGTGGCAGAAGTTGTCAGTTTGGAAGGTGAGTTGCTGCAGTACATTTTGTATATGGTACACACTGCTGCCAGTGTGCGCCGGTGATGGAGGGAGTGAATGTTTGAGCTGGTGGATGGGGTGTCGATCAAGTGGGCTGTTCTGCCTTGGATGGGGCCTGGATGTTGAAGCTGTCCTCACCTGGGCAAGTGAGGACCATTCCAACACACTCCTGACTTATTGATGGTAAACAGGCTTTGGGGAGCAAGGAGATGAGTTACTTGCCATGGAATACCCAGCCCCTGACCTGCTCTTGTAGCCACAATATTTACATGACTGGTTGAGTTCAGTTTCTGGTCAATGGTAGCCCCCAGGACATTGACCCTATGTTGATCCTCCAAGCTGACTTCACCCTTCCTGTGTCAAACTTTATCTCACCATGGAACCTCACACTGAAATCTCTCCTTTTGCCTACACACGAGTCCTTGTTTATTACCAAGACGTCTCTATCCTAACATGCT
Source organism: Cetorhinus maximus (assembly GCF_964194155.1). Classification (NCBI taxonomy): domain Eukaryota; kingdom Metazoa; phylum Chordata; class Chondrichthyes; order Lamniformes; family Cetorhinidae; genus Cetorhinus; species Cetorhinus maximus. The sequence continues at coordinate 39,294,283 of NC_135880.1, read as the reverse complement.
ACGTAACCAGGCCTATGTAACTTGAGTTTCCCTTTTTTCAAATTTGTGCATGTTCTGTCAGTACCTCTGGACTCATCACTTCAATTATCACTTAATTTTTTCCCCTTTTTTCCTTCTTTTCCCTTTACCCCTCCAAAATTCTCCCTGTCTCCTGTCATCATTCCTCCTTTCATCTCTCCCATACACTGCCCTATCATAAACATTACGCACTTCTAGACATCCCTACTGTCCCAGGTTCAACTCCTTCTTTAGGAAACCCTACAGCTTCCTTCTGTGCCTCTCTCCTTATGCCTATCAACATCAACTGCCTCATTCTACCTTCCTGACCAGCAAACCATCTAGGGACTAATCCTTCCTGACTCCTTCCCACCTCATTCACCCTTCCCAATACTGACTTGTGAACACTGCCAGCAGATCAGCTCTCATTGCCCCTCTGTGCATCCACCTCCAGAAGCTCACTGTGAACAAAGGCTTTCCCATCAATGAGCTTATTGCGGATGATTGCATTGACACCATGGCTTTGACAGTGTTGTAGGGTGGCCGAGTTGTACTATTAGTGATAGAGTTGATCTGCAGACACTTCTTGGGTGGAAACATTAAAGATTATTTACAATATACTCAGCAGCAACCACACGTGTGCTTTCAACTCGGCTGTATCTCTACACTGTCTGCAGAGGTAGCCCATGCTACTCTCCTATTGGTTACTACAGATCAGGTGATCTTCCTTAACAAGTATTATTCTAAAAGGTACATTACACACTAAATAAAACCAAAATTACTACAGACAGCAATCTGGCTGAAGGATTATGATACCTTCCTCCTAAATGAAACCTCCCTGCCTGCCTATACCTTCCACCGCTTGCCCTGAAAGTGCGACTCTTACCACCAAACTGGACTTTGACTTGCCCCCCTACTTCTCTGGTACTTTCTCCTCCTTTCACCTTGCTCCACCTCTCAAGGTTGTCTTGTGAGGAGATATTGGGCCGACTAGCCCTGTATTCACTGGAGTTTAGAAGAATGAGAGGAGATCTCATTGAAACGTATAGAATTCTGATAAGGGATGGAGAGACTGACGCAGGGATGATATCTGGTTGGCGGGGGCTCTAGAACAAGGGGTCACAGGTTATGGCGTGGGCCATTTAGGACTGAGGTGAGAAGAAACTTCTTCACTCAGAGGGTGGTGAACCTGTGGAATTCTCTACCACTGAGGGCTGTAGAGGCCAAGTCACTGAATATATTTAAGAAGGAAATAGATAGATTTCAAGATTCTAATGGCGTCAAGGGGCTTGGAGAGAGAGCGTGAGTATGGCATTGAGATAAAGGATCAGCCATGATCATATTGAATGACAAAGCAGGCTTGAAGGGCCAAATGACCTATTCCTGCTTCTATTTTCTATGTTTCTATGTTTAAAGGGCGGAATCATCCTAGATATGCACTAAGTCCGGTCGCGGGCGGGAAAAATGGTGTTTTACCCTCCGGCCACAATGGCTGCTTCTTACACCGTATTGTCCCAAACTCGCCACATTAATTATGTATTCCCAGGAAACACGTCCTTTTGATGGCGGGCACGGTCTTATTTGCCCGCCACGCCATCACCTCGCTGCTTCATCATGCAGGGCACCACATTTAAAGTGCAGTGAGGCGCACACCTCTCGGTGCTTCTAGCCCAGGACTGCTGCACAGAGACAGGATGGCCCCGAAAGGCAAAAGGACTGCCGATCCCCGCTTCAGTGACGTGTCCCTTGAGTGCCTTTTGGATGCCAGGGAGGCCCGTTGTGATGTCCTCTACCCCGCTCTGGCCGCAGGATGGGCAGCAGCATCACCAATCGAGCATGGGAGGCAATGGCAGCGATGGTCAGCGCTATTGCCCTGCAAAAGAGGACAACTACCCAGTGCTGCTACAGGATGAATGGTCTCATCCATTCCACCAAGGCAACTCACTCTTCTCATCACTCTCAACTCAGACACTCACAAACCCATCACACATCCACAGGGATCTCACACCTCAAGGGACAACACCACTAACTCTCACACACACCCTCACATCTCCATCAGGCTCATATCCTCTCGAGTTCACGTCCTCATCCCGTCCATGGCTCCGCTCACCACACAAACATTCCACACAGGGCCATGTGTCCTGCTCACACTCTTTCCATCTGTTTTCATGCAGGAGAAGCCTGCTCACATCAACAGGGAGAGGTCCTAGACCGGGCGTAGAGTGGCCATCACTTCGATGAGCGTGCCATCGTGCTGATTGGTGAAGACATGGACTGTGCCTGCGGTGATGGTGAGGTTGGCAGCGAACACCCTTGTAAGGATCCTGCACCACATCATCCCTCTCTCAACGCATCTGCATCTCCACCTAACCAATGATCACACTCCCGTGCAGCCACCTGTTCTCACCCTGTTCACTTTCAATTTAGAAAGCATGGTGGTGATACAGTTTTTCTTGTGTCCCCCCATCCTTTCCCCTACCCTAGACACCCATTTCCTTTCCCCCACCACTGTTGACCCCCCTGGCATCTCCTTCCTCCCCTCCTCCGTGACCTACCAACCACAACACTTTTCTTTCGAGGATGTCCAGGTGAACGTGCACATTCCCTTCCTTCCCAAAACTCTCATTCCCGTCCACATTAACCTCCCCGACCTCCACCCTCCCATCCCCAGGGCCCCTGTCTGCCTCCGAGTCCCCACCAACCACCCTCACCGTCCCTTCTACCAATACCGTCAAACCCTCACCCTCCCACCCTACTGCCTCACTCTGCCCTCGGACATTCTCACCATTCCTGCGTACCATGCCCACTCTCAGTTTGGTCCATAAGAGGCAGCCATGGACTCATAAGAGCCCGCCCTTGCACGTTCACCTGGACATTCCCCCCCCTCCAGACCCCTTTCCCCCTTGAAATAACTTCTCCCCTTGCAACCCCTTCCCCTGGAACCCCTTACCCCCCAGAACACCTTCCTCCCCTGGATCTCCTTCCCCCACTGGAATCCCTTCCCCTGCTTAGTCCTCCCCCCCTACCAACTCCCCGGCCCCTCCGTGCTTAGTCCTTCCCCCCTCATGACACCCTTACTTCTTCCACCGCCCTTAGACATTCCCCCCTCCTCCAGCCTTTCTTCTTCCTCCAACCTTATTCCATCCAACCCTTACTTCTTCCTTCACCCTTACTCCTTCCCCTCTCTGAAAACCTTCCTCCTCCTGGACTCCCTCCCCTCTCCACATTCCTTCCCCGCTCCAAACTCCTTCCCTTACACCTTCAAACCCCTTTGCACCTACCTCTCCAGTGGCAGCCTTCTCCCCTGTTACCCCCTCCTCTCCTCACACTCCCTCCCCCCTTCCAATCTCCCTCCCAACACCTTCATTCCTTTCCTCCCAACCTCACCCCCTGACACCTTTGTTCTCCCCCTAACCTCATCCCTCTATACCTTCATTCCCCCACCTCCCAAACTCACCTCCCCTCACACCACTTTGTCTCCCAGTCAATCCTAAACCTCCCTCTCCCATCCCCCAATGCATTTTCCTGTTCCAAACATAGTTGGACCTTCCTCTCCACCCCCTCAACCATCATCCGTTGTGAGCAGACCCTCAATGGTGACTTTCTAACTTCTGTGAGCTGCTTCACAGCGGAGCCACGTCCTTGAGAATCCACCCAGTGTGCCGTTGCTGTCAGGCTCCAGCATTTCCTGCTCCTGAGATGTCTGAGATGTGAGCAAGGCCGTGGTGGTGAACCCCGACTTCTGCATGTCATAGTTGTCAAGCCATGTTCTGTGCCAGCGTGTTTTCCCGCCGATGTGGATGAGTGGATGACCCAGCGTGGGGATGATTCCTGCGGGCTGGCCTTATAATGATACACCTATTACAATGAGATTCCCGATGTCCGATGGCGGGAAACGAGGTCTGCCATCAATGGGCTGAGCGGACGATCGCAAACTGGTTTCATGATGTCGTGAAACGGATTTCTGGCCTTCTCGCCATATTGTCTGCTCATGTTGCTGAGCATGTCTGACGCCAGTGGGCATGGAAAATTCCACCCAAAATCTTCATTTTCTGCCACTCACTCAAGTACCATACCAAATTTCACAATGAGATAACTTCACCACTTTCCTTCCTCAGCCTCTGCACTGAGAAACTTCTCATCCTCGGTGATTTCAAGCATCATCTTTAATCATCATTCTTTCTCACTTCTGAGCTCACTGCCTCATATCCTCCCTAAATCTCACTCCCTATATAAACTCATCTATCTCTATTCACAGCCATCACATTGAGTCTATCCTATTGGTGGGGAGGACATATCCCAGGAGAAAGAATGATGATGTAGGAGTCTGGGAGATTCACTGAAAGATATGATTCAGTGGAAATGACAATACCAAGCTATTGCTTAACATGGCTGTAGGACAGCTCACCCACCTTTGGCACCAATCCCCAGGCGGGGAGGATTTTGAAGGGTCAGTTGGGCTGGGTGTGCTGTTGCCATGTCCTGACCTCATAGTTTGTAGCTGAGTGACGCATCAAATTTTATTCTTGCTTTATTCTTTCTCGGTATATTTGATTGGCTTCTTGGACAAATTAGGGCAGTTGAGAGTCAACCTCTGGAATCAGCTATAGACAACACTGGTTAATGACAACAGGACCAGGATTTTTTAAAGGGTTTGGGATCTGGACTGGAGGTGGTCGGGCCTGCAGTTTGACACCACTGGCCTCCGTGCTCGTCCCCCACCGCGACCCTGAGCCCCCAAGCCATATTGAATGAGAGAGGATCAGGGTTAGATCTGCTGCCCTGGGAAGTGGTGGGCAGTCAACTGAGACCAACTAAATTTAATTACAGAGCCTATGCTCACCCAACATAGTGGGCTGGAAAACTGCCAATGTATCACCCTTATTCAAAAAGGGAGGGAGACAAAAATAGGTAACTTTTGGTAAGTTAGCTTAACATCCATCATTGGGAAAATGTTAGCGTCTATTATAAAGTTTCTTCCAAAAGAAATTATAGTGAAACTTTTTAAAAACTCATTTTGCCCTATTGTAACTACTGTGGGTGGAATATGAGAGCCTTTTTGAACTAGATTAAACTTAACTGCTGCACCACTGTGTTCAGTCCTTTATCGGTTACTAATGGTCAAGAGTCTGTGTGTGTGGCTGAAAATCCAATGGTTCTATCATGGCACAGTCAATAGAAATTGAAACAGGTAGCAATAGAACAAAATTAATGAACATAAGAACATAATAAATTGGAGCAGGAGAAGACCATAAAGCCCCTTGAGCTTGCTCTGCCATTCAATATGTCCATGGCTGATCTTCAGCCATCGACAACCCTCTGGGGTAGAGAATTCCGAAGATTCACAACCCTCTGAATAAAGAAATTCTCATCACCTCAGCCCTAAATGATTGACCCCTTATCCTGAAACTTGGCCCACTCTAAATAATTACTCCACAATAGCATGGCATTCCAAGCTACCAAGAAATTTCATGCCAATGAGTCTATTGTTTGTAGAATCATTACAAATTGACCCTGAGTTTGTTGCTGAGGATTGCATGGGATTTCTGTCAGGGTTTTCCTTTTGGTAGGGGGGTGGGGTGTGTGGGTAGAGCGGGAGTGTGTGTGGGCGGGCACGGATCCGATCGCCGCCCACAATCGGGTCCGCACTGCCATTTACGTGGGCAGGCCAATTAAGTCCTGCCCAGCGTATTTCCCGACTCCCATGGATAGCGAGAGTAGGCGGGCAGCGGTGGGCATGCACAGACTGCCGGGTCCAATTGTGACCCGGCAGTCGGTTTAAATGAAGGCCTGGCAGCCTTTTGTAGGCTGCTTATAATGGCCAGTTCCAGGCCACAGCAGAGGGGTTCGGGTGAGCCGGCCAGGCTGGAGGGTAGGCCAGCGGAGTAGAACAGACTGGAGGGTAGGCCAGCGGAGTAGACCAGGCTGGAGGGTAGGCCAGCAGAGTAAACCTGGCTGGAGGGTAGGCCAGTGGAGTAGACCAGGCTGGAGGGTAGGCCAGCGGAGTAGACCAGGCTGGAGGGTAGGCCAGTGGAGTAGACCAGGCTGGAGGGTAGGCCAGCGGAGTAGACCAGGCTGGAGGGTAGGCCAGCAGAGTAAACCTGGCTGGAGGGTAGGCCAGTGGAGTAGACCAGGCTGGAGGGTAGGCCAGCGGAGTAGACCAGGCTGGAGGGTAGGCCAGCGGGAGGCCAATGCACCCCTCAGTTTTCTGATGACTGCCTTTCTGCCCTCTTCAAGGAGGTGGCAGCACAGCGGGAGGTGTTGGCCTTCCAGGATGGGAGGAGGAGGCCCCCCCCGACATGATGAAACGTGCCTGGGAGGAGGTGGCAGAGGTGGTGAGCTCCCACGATGTGGAGCGGCGCACCTGGACCCACTGCCACAAGCACTTCAACGATTAGATGCGCTCTGGCAGGGTGAGTACCACATTGGCATTGGGCATTTAACCCAACAGGTAGCCTTACCCTCTGCGGTCCCTCCCCACCAAGTCTTAGTGTCATGATTGTATTGAATCATTGAGGGCATTTTTCCTTTGCTGGGTAAGCAGATTGTGCTCATGCTGAAGTCAGCCTGAGTGGGTCATGGGGAGATGAGTTTTCCCCCTCAGCATGTGTTGATCTGAGCCCCACATGACTGGTTTAAAGGCAACCTGGAGGAGCTGCACCTAGGCGCAGACTCAGGACTCCAGGACATGTCCTAGTCAGGGTGATGAGATGGTGGAAGGGGAGCCTCAAGGCAGCATGGCAACGAACCACCTGCTGCCCTCTACGTTGCACGTGGTTGCGCCTTCTTGCTATGGGAGGAAATACCTTGTGGTTCCTAACGTGATGTAGGCAGCATGTGTCCAAGGGGGCGGTGGGGTGGGGGGGTGGGGGGGGGGGGGTGGGGTAGGGAGCAGGCTTAGCACCTTTATCTGAGTGATCAGCAGCGGAGGGGTGAGGAGGCACTGGAAGCCTGATATGTCCCACTCTGGTTGGGGTGGGCCGTGTGCGAGCAGAATCCATGTGCAATTTACCCTAATCAATGCTCTTCTCTCTTTTTCAGGAGAAGAATGCTCATAACACGGCTGAGCGTGTGCGGACTGGAGGCAGCCAGGCACAGCTCTCCATATTAAACCACTCCGAGCAAGAGGCCCTTGAACTGGAGAGACGCCATGCACCCAGGTCTACTGGTGTCGGTGAGGCTGGGGTGGCCTGGCCAAGTATTTAAGGCCAACAGTAAGGTCTGCATTGTCCTCCCACAGCCATAGTATTGATGATTGTTAAATTAGTTATTGTTGCAACAATGCTGGGCCATTGGTAACGGAAGGTTGAGCACATAATGATCCGGGGGACAGGGATGAACTTTGACATTGTCTGCACGCTAACTGATCCACTGTCCTTGTTTTTCCTTTCAGCATCATCAGAGCATGGCCTGGAGGAGGAGCTGCAGGGGCCTCCCTCTCACACCTGAGGGCCCTGACATTTCACCAGCGTCACACCATTTCTGTCAGGCAGGCACCAGCGCAGATACTAGCACCTCGGTGGGAATTAGAACATCGGCTAGTGTCCCAGGGCACGGTGGTGACGACACTTCACACTCGCTAGAGGAGCTGGCAGAGACAGCGAATGCCCATGGCGCCAGCAGTTGGAGGACTGCAGGGGACCAGGCACATGCTCAGTCGGTGCCTGATGATGTGCCTCTGGAGTCGTCCGTGACACAGCAGGTGCATGAATGTGGCCGGGTGTGCGGGAGCATCTGGGGGAGATACATGAGGCTATGCTTGGCTTGGTCTCTGTGCTGGAGGAGTCTACGCGGATGATTGCCAAATCAATGAGCCACATGTCCGAGCGCCATGCATTCTCCATGGAGAGAGTGGTGGCTCTCATGGAGATGCTCCTCCAGGAGACCCATCAGGGCTTCCTGGGGATGCGCTCGGCCCAGCAAGCCCTCACATCGTCATTGAACTCAGCTGGTCAGTGCCAGTGTGGGAGATGGTCTGGGTACCAAGTTTCCCAGCTCGGTGCCCATCCATCCACAATGAGCAGGGAGGTCCGAAGTGACCTCGCATTGGTGCAGCAGCTGCCTGTCGTCTCTGCGGGCTCCTCTCAGGGCGCTCCGGATGAGGGCAACAGCTCCTCCGCCCCTCTCCCAGCGATCGTATCATCCAGTGAGACTGTGATGACTGGGGAGATGCCAGCTGTGGAACTGGCCGCTCCCTCCCAGGCGGGGCCAGCACAGGCTCCACGGGCCAGAGGACGACCGCCAAGGTCATTGAGGCCAACAGGACAGCAGAGTCAGCAGGCTGTCTCAGATACCACTCCGAGCGATGGGGCAGCACCAAGACGTAGCACCTGGAAACAAAAACACACCACCAGTTTTTCACTGGTGCTTTAGTGCTGGCCCGAGATGAGGTCCTTATGATTTCTTTTTGATTGTTTACACTATTGTTTTCTATTTGTGAAATTTCTGCTTCACACATTAAATGCCAGATATGTGACCATGGCTGAGGGCGCCTCGTTTCTTCTGCATGTGTATGTTTAAGAAAAGTGTAATGAGTGATTTGTTGGACATTCAGCTTTATTTACAAGGCCCTTAGTTAGTGCTGCTGACCTGGCAGATTTTGCACTTAGGTGTCGAGTATCGAGGCGGCAGCCCAGGCTTGTCCTGGTGACCCACCTGTGTTGTGCTAGCTGAAGGTTCGTTGAATTAAAGCATCCCGGGTGTCCCTGCCTCCTTGGAGTGTGCCGGGGTCAGCGTCTACCCCCTCAGCATTTCCCTGTGCGTGCTTATCCTCGGACTCACTGCTGGGCTCATCCAGCACAAGATTGTGGAGAGTGCAGCATGCAACCATTATCACACTGGCACAGACTTGTAAAATCAGCATCCTGTGATCACACACTATCTGCATGTTCATGGAGTGGAAGCCCTTCCTGTTGACAAAGGCACCGGGCTCACCTGCTAGCGCCTTGATAGCCACATGTGTACAGTCTATTGCACCCTGGACGCGGGGGAAGCCAGCAATGGCCGCGAAGCCTCTGGCTCACGGTGTCTGGCTTGCCTGGTCCCAAAGGAAGTGGATGAAGGTCAATGCACGCCTGAACAGAGTGTTTGTGACCTGCCTGACACAAGTGTGGACAGCTGATTGGGAGACACCGCAAAGATCACCCACCGACCCCTGGAAGGAGCCAGAGGCACAGAAGTTGAGGGCAGCTGTGACCTTCAGAGCTACTGGCATGGGGTGTCCACCCACACAGTTTGCAGAGATCTCAGGCCCAATCATCTGACAGATATAGTTGACTGTCTCCATTAAGAGTAAGAGCCTCCTTCAGCACTGCAACCCAGACATATTGAGGTAACTGCTTCACTGCCTGTATACCTTGGCAGCAGGATAGTGGTGTCTTCTGCAGCCCTCTCTGCCTTGGACTACCTCTTGGCCATACACCCCTTGTGCCTGCACCTGTCCTCCCAATGGTGGCTCCCCTGGAGGCTGCATGTGCACTCCTGGCCTCCTCCCCCTTCTAGCCCACCCTTCCTCCTCAGAGGAGCTGCACCCAGTGGACAGATCAGATCTCATACCCAGGCTAAGGGAAGGCTTCCTGAAACCTGCAGGCCCAGAAAAGATTCCTCACTGCAGAGTGCTGACCTGAAGGTTAAGAGTCCAGAAAAAGCAGCTGGGATGCGTCTTGTGAAGTACTGCAGATCACACAGGCAAGTTTGAAAATCTTTCACCAATTAATACTTCACAGAGCAGATTCACGATGCCACTGAGCCCTCTTTTCCCGCCTGTGGATGAGGTTAATACAAATGTCTCCTACCCGCCTGACCGTTGCGCCCGTGCGCCGACCCGAAGATCGCATGGGCGCCGAAAAATCGGTGTCAATTGAAGACTAAAGGGCCTTAAGTGGCCCGTTAATTAATGGCGCATGTACGTCGGACTTCATCGTGCGCCCGCCCAGTGAAATATCGCGATGGCACATGGTGATGTCAGGACGCTCGCCCTACATCACCCCGCGTCATTTTACACGCGAACATGTGGGGCCTGCCCCCGCCCCCCCCCCCACCGTACATCAAACAGAAAATTCTGCCCTTGGAGTCTAGCGGAACCAGTTAGAAAATGGTAGGTACCGAGTTGTGCCATTTCTGCGCACCTCCATGTGATCTTTTAAGGGGTTGAGCTTTCAGCTGACCCTTACATAGCCAGTGCCATCAGGCAGTGGCATTAGGGGAGCATTGTTCAGTGGGCTGGTGAGCTGACTGTCTGTTCTACGCCCCCAGGTTCCTGCTTGTCTGGCTTAGCTGGGAACCAGCATAGGACTGAGAGCTCGTAAGATAAGAGAGCTGAGGCAAGGGGCCAGCTTCCAGACAGGTGGAAGTGGGCCCTACCAGGAAGTGGCCCGAACCCCTGAAGTACAGAATTCTCTTTCAAAATTCAGGTTGTTCATCATGTGTGCCAGAGATGGTAAGAGTGGGTGATAGCCTCAACAACTCTCATTTGCCCACACCAGGCCCTCCCTCCTCCCTCCAGCGCCACCGTGGACAGTTGCTAGATTTTCCAGTTACTTAAGGTTGGTGGGTGTTACAGAGACCCATGTAGTGGAATGTGCACCTCATATGCCCACAAAAGTCCAGTGCCCCCCACTTCCAATGCCACATCCCGCCCCCTACCCTGCTGCTGGCTCCAAAAGCCCCGGTGAGTTCAGTGTGAAGGGCCCCAGCAGTATGATCCTCGTAGGTTTTCAGTTCATTTATATTCTTAAAAAGAAATAGCAGTGCTGATTAATTTGCCGGTGATGTACAAACACTCCATTATAATCTGTGATCAAGTGAAAAAATAAAAGTAGTTCACGTTAAAAATAATCTTGTTTGCCTTTGTTGCATTCTATCAGCTGCCTCTCCCAGCATCAGTGAGCCTGTAGGCATCTATAGTCAGCTGGAGGTGTAGGTGTACACTAACTCTGATGGAATCAAACCCTAGCTGACATTGGAGCGGTTCAATGTCAACCTTACCACACACCAAGCATGATGAGCAGCAACTATGCTAAAGGCACGGGGTATTTAGAAATGGTTAGTCGGGTTGATGTCAGACAGTCAGGATGCCAGGAATGGTAACTGTGATTAAAGAAAGAGCGAGCTTGGATTTATATAGCACCTTTTATTATATCCCAAAGCACTTCACAACCAAGAGCTTTTGCAGTGTAGCCGCTGTTGTAATGTAGGGAACCACGACAGCTAATTTGCACCAAGAAGATGCCCACAAACAGCATTGCGGTGCATAAACCGTCATCTGTTTCAGAGAAGTTGGTTATGGGGTCACCTGGGAAACCACTCTTAACTTCGTCAAGTAATACCACAGGAACATTTACATTCATGTGGGGGCCTTGACTCAATGCCTATTCCAAAAGGCACTACCTCTGACAGTGCAACCCTCCTTCAGTGTTACAGTGAAGCATCAGCCGAGATTAAATGTGCAATTCTCTAAAGCTCCACTCTTCTGACTCTTAGAGAATAGTGCTACTACTGAACCAGAGCTGGCATGTAAAATTATGCATTATCCATGTTGCATCATAGTATTGGTTTCTATCTTTCACTCATAGTGCATATCGGCACAAAAATCAAGTTGTCACAGAAAGTGGCCCAGTTTATTTTACATACGAACATTTGAAAAATAATCGACTGCAAAAGATCTACTGGTCCGTTCAATCTTTCCCATGCAATTGTGATTCCCAGTATATGATGCATATACTTTCACCAAACCTGGAACTATGTAATCTCCTAGAGCAGGTGAAAAAAAACAAATATAAATCCAAGCAATTGAAGAAAAAAAACCTTGAAAATTCCTTCCTGACCCTCTAAGGTGTTCAAAACCACTCCACAGCCCTGATAAATGTTACAAGGTGCCTATGGACCCAGATTAGATGCTGGTCCCAAAGACCCATGGGGCTATGATTCCTGCAGGTTATCGAGGGTTGGCAGGAGGACATTCAATTTGCGCGGACGTCAGCCAGCACCCACAACATTACAAATGCATCTCTGGTGGCCACCTTCCACACGTAGTTAGAATGTTTCCCATCTGCCCACCCTCAAGAGTTGGGGGTGGGATTCAGTGTCTCCCCTCCACTGTGCCCCTTGTCATCTCCTCTTTTACATTCCTATAGTTCTATAAAATCCTCTTCCTCCTCCTCCAGGCACCATACCCTAAGGGGGCATTAGCACCCATGGACTTCCATTGGATTGGTCCATGATTATGCTTGGCAAAGTACTGCCGTGGTTAACCGTTGCCTTCTGCAGTATGGCTGACCAGGAAACTCTCCCGCTCTTACCTCCTGGCATCTGGTGTATTGAAAGGATTTACAGGCTGATAATCTACTTGTTTGGCCACGTTATGAACGTATCTTCCCTAGTCATCAAGTCCTGAAGTGGAACTTGAATCCAGAGGTTCTGGCCTAGAGGTAGGGATGCTACCCACTGCACCACAAGACCTCCACCAGTAATATATGAAATCAGTCTAACATTATAATCTTAGTACAGATTAATTATTAATTATGATATGATCTATTGCTGTTGGCTTTTGTTTACTTCAATAAATTATGGTCCATTTTGTACATTATGCACTTCCCTTCAAGCTAAGACACAGAAATTACTTTTCTTTGACGTTGAAAATGGAATAGTCGTGTGTTGGTATTTAGTCACATGTGTCCCAAGCTTGATTCCCAAATTGTGCTGAATTAACACAGACAGGCTAATTGGGCTCCAAAGGAAACAAATAGATAACTTTTATCGGAGACTTCTAAAAGACAGCAGGGAAGCTATTTGTGAAACTGAATCAATAGGTACTCAGGAGGTAGTGAAGCATTGAACCAGGTTAATGTCATGCCAATATTCAAAAATGGTGAGGAAGCAAATTTGGGCAATTACAGGCCAACTTAGATATACGTCCATTTCTCATAACATGATAGAATTGATTATCAGTAGTAAACTTGAGGATTATCTGTACAACAATAATCTAGTTAACAGCAGACAGTATGAATTAAGAAGCAAAAGATCATGTCTGATCAATCTTCCTAAACATCTTTGTAGAAGTGAGAATCCAAGTTGTAAACCCCTAAGTTCCAGAAGGGCAAAAAAAAGTAGGTGAAAATCTGAGGAGTGGGGGAGGGCCATGGAATTTGCAGAGGTAGCTTAGTAACTCCACACTAAATTGGATAAATTATATAGGTAAGCACACATTGATAAATTAAATTTGATGTGCACAAATGTAAATATAAATGCCACAGAAGTAGAAAAATAATGAGAATGTACCAAGAAAACGCCATGGATATGTATGTAACTCTTTTTGGCTACAAACAAAGACACTAAATTAACAAAATCAGGGACAAAGTAAAAGGCTGCCCCTTAAAGGGATACTGCAAAAACAAAAGATAAAATTTAAAGGAAACTTACAAACATTAAATCAAGATGTGATTAAAGGGGTTGATAAAACACCCTAATCTGGATATGTGTGTAGGTGGACTGAAAATTTTCCTGTGCCTAAAGCTATTACTATGAATGATATTGATATAGCAAAAGATAACATTCAAAGTGACCTAGGAGTTTTAGTAGACCAAACATTAAACACCAATGCAGAGCAGTAAGCAACAAAGCTGATAGGATATTGAAAATAGCCAAAACTTTAGAATACAAAGTGTTTGCAGCACAGATACAGGCCATCTCATGCACGTGGTCCAAACCACTGTATATGCTCCGCATGAATGTCCTCCAACCCTTCTTCATTGTTATGACGTAGCAAATGATGTGTGCCAGGTGTGCGAGGGAAACTTGGTCACGCTATCACAATGGTTTTGCAATTTGTATTTCTTACAAGATGTGTGCACTGAATTCAGAAGTAATAAGCCCATCAAGACCTTTAGAGATTTAAAAAAAAATAAATTAAAATATTTATTAACAAAATAAAAGATGTCAAGCACATCCATAAGACTACAATTTCTACTATAATAACTCCTAAAATTCCTAATTAACCTGACTCCCAGTTATGCTCCATTTAAGGCAATGGTCCGAAAATAGATTTTAGATTTAAAACAAACTCAGCAAGTTAACACAAATACCCTGGAGAGTGGAATTCCAAATGGCTTTTCCCCAGCTTCAGTTATGCACAAATGCTGGAGGCTTCATTAAGGCTATTTCACACACTCCTGTTAGATATTACGTGGCCTTCTCACACAGAGCCTTTAGTTCTCCTTTATGTATGTTTCTCTCTTAATATGTAAATTCTATTATTCCATACATCTTTGAAACTGTATCTCCCTCACAATATAAAAACTTTCATATTGCCACTATTTCCAGTAACCTTTGAGAAAAAATAAACACATTCCTTAGCCTTGCTTATCTGGCTAGTCGTAAACAGACTAAGATCACTTTGAAATCGAAATATCCCTTCATTTATCTAAAAATGCAAATTCCCTTCACACCTTACATGCTATGCCAGCATCCATGTTTACTCATTAGCATGTCAAGCACCTAGCTTCTTCTGATGATTTAAACTTACAATCTACTTAACTACAAATGTAATTAAATCACACATAGAGAGACCCAACCATACTTACCCCCATAAAGCTACTTCACAATAAAGCAGAAAATTATTATGAAAATTATTATACTTTCATGCCAATCGTTTAACCGGATCAAAAATCCTGCTATTTCTTTCTCTCTCATGTGCTTATACATACGAATGTACATATGAACATACAAATTAGGAGCATGTGTGGGCCCTTCAAGCCTGCGCTGCCATTCAGTGAGATCATGGCTGATCTAATTTTAACCTCAACTCCACATTCCCGCCTACCCCCGATACCTTTCACCCCTTGTTTATCAAGAACCTATCTACCTCTGCCTTCAAAGACTCTGCTTTCACTGCTTTTTGAGGAAGAGAGTTCCAATGACTAACAATCCTCTGAGAGAAAAAAATTCTCCTCATTTCTGTGCTATATGGGTGACCCCTTTTGTTAAACCGTGACCTCTAGTTCTAGATACACCCACAAAAGGAAATATCCTCTCCACATCCATCCTGTTAAGGCCCCTCAGAATCTTATATGTTTCAATCAAACTGCTTCTTACTCTTCTAAACTCCAGCACATACAAGCCTAGCCTATCCAACCTTTCCTCATAAGACAACTTTCCCATTCCAGGTCTAATAAACCTTCCCTGAACTGCGTCCAACACATCTGCATCCTTACAATCCAGATATAGCCTCACCAATACCCTGTATAACTAAAGCAAAACCTCCCTACTTTTGCATTCAATTCCCCTTGCAATAAATGATAACATCCTATGAGCTTTCCTTATTACTTGCTGTACCTGCATACTGGTCTTTTGCTATTCCTGCAGTAGGACACCTAGGGCAGAATTTTCTGCTCATCGAGGGGGCGCACGCCCGACCCAAACGAACATAAAATGACGGCCTTACAGTTGGCAGGCAGGCGAAAAAGCCAAGCGGCCTTTGGATTTTTTGCGAACCTTCATCCACAGGCAGGGTGATGTTTCATTCAGAGATTTAAAAAAAAATTTCAAACTAATTTCTAACATGTCCCCACTCATGTGACAGAGTCATAAGAGGGGACATGTTATAAGCATTTTTAAATTCTTTATTTTCATTGTTCAAAATCTTCAAAATCAGCCCTGTGTCTCAGGGAGCTTTTCCTGCGTGCACTTGCATGCATGCGCGGACTTCCACGCTCGTCTTCCTCCCCCCACCACACAGGCAGTGCCGAGCATTGCAGCATGCGTTTCACACTGGGTGGGCCTTAACTGGCAAAATTCTGCCCCTAGATCCCTCTTATGCTTAACATTCTGGAAATCTAAATACAGTACATACATCAGTTCCCCTTAACCCACAACATATGTTACTTCTTAAAAGACCACCAATAAATTGGTTAAACATGATTTCTCTCTCACAAAACCATGTTGACTCTGCCTGTTTATCCTGGATTTTTCCAAGTGTTCTGCTATGACATTGATAATAGCTTATAACATTTTCCCTGTGACAGATGTTAAGCTAACTGGCCTGTAGTTTCCTGCTTTCTGTCTCCCTCCCTTTTTGAATAAAGGATTTACATTCATTATTTTCCAACCTAATGGAACCTTCCCCGAATCTAGTGAATTAAAACCAACACATCAACCATCTCACTAACCATAGGATGAAGACCATCAGGATTCGGGCACTTGTCAGCTCACAGTTCCAACAATCTCCTCTAGCTTCCCTTTAAATGCTGCGGTAGTGAGTTTGACATTCTAACCACCTCTCAGCTCTGGAAATAAACTGAGCAGGTAATGGTCAGGTCAATCTTTACAGTGCTCTGATCAAACCACTCCTCGAATGCTGCCGCCAGACCTGGCTTCCAAGAAATAAGGGAGATATTCAAACCTGGAGAAGAAAGACATGCACCTTTCATGTCTTCAGGACTTTTTGAAGCACTTTATAACTAATTAATTACTTTTGAAATGCAATCACCATTATAATGTAGGAAGCATGGCAGCCATTTCCAGCTCAGCAAGTTCCCACAAACAACAACGTGATAATGACCAGGTAATCTGATTTTTGATTGATGTAGATTGAAGATAAATATTTTCCAGGTCACCTGCTCTTCTTTGAAATAGTGCCATGAGTTCTTTTCTGTCCATTTGAGACAGCAAACAGCTTAACATCTCATCCAAATGACAGCAACACTGACAGTTCAGCATTCCCTTAGTATCACATTGGATTGTCAGCCTAGATTTCTGTTCTCAAGGCTCTGGAGTGGGACTTGAACACACACTCATTTGGCTCCAAGATACAAGTGCTACCAACTGAGCCATGATTAACATGACAGTGGCAGTGCACAGGAGAACCACAAGCTGCTGCATTGTGATGTGGATTGCAATTTACATTTACATTGCGAGACCTGTTTCAAGAAAGCAGACGTGATCATAATTATACAATAGTGAGCTGCTGCCTGACTAATATAGCAGGAGTCATGAAATGCTATCTGGAAAGCCCCAGTGGCAAAAAATTCAAAGCAGTTGTCACATTAACAGCTACTGACATTGCTGTTGTCCTTTTTGAAATGCAGGTGTTCAGACAGCAGCTGACATTGCTCCCCAGTAGCCTTCAGAGTCCGGTGATCGATGGGCAAAGAAATCAAACAGCTGGGTAGGTCTGTAAACTCTGTTAACTGAGAAACATAGGCCAGAATTTTTCCGTTGGTGTGTGGGGGCAGGCCCCGCATGCCCGCGCATAAAATGACGCATGGTGACATCGGGAGAGGGTACCGACGTCACTGCGCGCCATCGCGATATTTCCTTGGGCGGGTGCACGATGATATTCGATGCACGCCTGCCCTTAATTAACGGGCCACTTAAGGCCCTTGAGGCGCCAATCGACAGCGACCTTTCGGCGCCTGTGCGATCTTCGGGTCGGCGCACGGGCGCAATGGGCAGGCAGTTAGGACACATTTGTATAAACCCCATCCACGGGCGGGATAAGAGGGCTCAGTGGGGTCGCGAGTGTGCTTTGTCAAATATTGATGTTTCGAAGTTACTGATACTTGCCTGTGTGATCTGCAATACTTCAAAACGCATACCAGCTGCTTAGTCTGGACTCATAACCTTCAGGTCAGCATTCTGCAGTGAGGAATCTTTTTTGGGCCTGCAGGTTTCAGGAAGCCTTCCCATAGCCTGGGAATGGGAGCTGAACTTTCCACTGGAGGCACCTCCTCTGAGGAGGAAGGGAGGGTTTGAAGGGGGAGGAGGCCAGGAGTGCACTTTTACCCTCCAGGGGAGCCACCTTTGGGAGGAGAGATAGGCACAAGAAGTGCAGGGCCAAGAGGTAGTCCAAGGCGGAAGAGGCTGCAGAAGATGCCACTATCCAGCTGCCAGGGTCTACAGGCAGCGAAGCAGCTACCTCAATATGTCTGAGGTGCAGTGCCAAAGGAGGCTCCGTCTCTCAAGGGAGACAGTCAGCTATATCTGTCAGATGATTGGGCCTGAGATCTCCGCGAAGTGTGTGGGTGGATATTCCACGCCAGTGGCTCTAAAGGTCACAGCTGCCCTCAGCTTCTATGCCTCTGGCTCCTTCCAGGGGTTGGTGGGTGACCTTTGTGGTGTCTCCCAATCAGCTGTCCACACTTCAGTCAGGCAGGTCACAGATGCTCTGTTCAGGTGTGCATTGACCTTCATCCATTGGGACCAGACAAGCCAGGCACAGTGAGCCAGAGGCTTCACGGCCATTTTGGCTTCCCCCCGCGTCCAGGGTGCAATAGACTGTACACATGTGGCCATCAAGGTGCTAGCAGGTGAGCCGGGTGCCTTCATCAACAGGAAGGGCTTCCACTCCATGAACGTGCAGATAGCGTGTGACCACAGGATGCTGATTCCAAGTCTGTGCAAGATACCCAGGCAGCTCCCAAAAGGCCTACATCCTCAGGCATTCCCAGGTGCTGGGGGTCCTCAGTGCTCCAGCCCAGCATTATGGATGGCTGCTGGGTGACAAGGGCTATCCCCTCAGAAGGTGGCTCATGCTGCCTCTCTGGCATCCAAGTACAGAAGCTGAGCAGCAGTACAATAGGAGCCACACCTCCACAAGGGCTGTGGTGGAGAGAGCCATTGGTCTTCTCAAGATACGCTTCCAGTGCCTGGACTGCTCAGGGGACGCACTCCAATATCCCCCAGACCATGTGTCGCTGATAGTAGTTGCATGCTGCGCTCTCTACAAGCTTGTGTTGGAAAGGAGGGACGCAGTGGACGATGAAGATGCAGACACAGTGACTGCGGCTGCATACGCTGAGTCCAGCAGTGAGCCTGAGGATGAGCATGCACAGGGAAATGCTGAGGGGGTAGACTCTGACCTGGGCATACTCCAGGGAGGCAGGGGCACCTGGGAGGCTTTAATCCAACAAACCTTCAGCTAGCACACCACATATGGAACTCCAGGACAAGCCTGGGCGGTAGGCTCCATAGTCGAATCCTAAGTGCAAAATCTGCCTGGATAGGAACATTAACTAAGGGCCTTGTTAATTTCCCACCAAACACTCATAACATTTTTGGAAACCATCAACCTGCAGAAGAAAAGAGGTACCTTCAGCCATGGTGACATGTCTGAATTTAATATTACAACCAAAGGAACTTAAGCAAACAAAATGACAAAGGTGTTAAAAATCACACCAACTGATAAAGACCTCATTACGGACCAACACAAAACCACTAGTGATAAACCCGTGGTGACCCTAACGTGCCTTATGTTTATGTTTTTGGGTGCCATGTCTTGGTGCTGCCCCCTCGCTGGGAGTGGTATCTGAGACAGCCTGCTGACTCTGCTGTCCTGTTGGCCTCGATGACCTTGGTGGCCGTCCTCTGGCCCGTGGAGCCTGTGCTGGCCCCGCCTGGGAGGGAGCGGCCAGTTCCACAGCTGGCATCTCCCCAGTCATCCCAGCCTCATCATATGCAACTGTCAATGGGAGAGGGGCGGACGAGCTGCCGCCCTCATCCGGAGCGCCCTGAAAGGTGCCTGCAGAGATGACAGGCAGCTGCTACACTGACGTGAGGTCGCTTCGGACCCCCCTGCTCACCGTGGATGGATGGGCACTGAGCTGGGAAACTTGGTGCTCAGACCATCTCCCACGCTGCCACTGACCAGCTGAGGTCAATGCCGATGTGAGGGCTTGCTGGTCAGAGCGCATCCCCAGGAAGCCCTGTTGGGTCTCCTGGAGGAGCCTCTCCATGAGAGTCATCACTCTCTCCATGGAGGACGCATGATGCTCAGCCATGAGGCTCATTGCTTCGGTGATAGTCGTAGACTCCTCCACCATGGACACCAAGTCAAACATAGCCTCATGTATCTCCCCCAGATACTCCCGCACACCCGGCTGCATTTCCTGCGCTCGCTGTGTCACGGACGACTCCAGAGGCACATCTTCAGGCACCGATTGAGCATGTGCCTGGTCTCCTGCAGTCCTCTGACTGCTGGCACCATGGGCACTCTCTGTCTCTGCCAGCTCCTCCAGCAACTGTGAAGTGCCCTCACTGCTTTGCCTCGGGACACTAGCCGATGTTCTAATTCCCACCGAGGTGCTAGTATCTGTGCTGATGCCTGCCTGGCAGAGGTGATGTGACGCTGATGAGTCCAAGGCTTCAGGGCCCTCAGGTGTGAGAGGGGGGGCCTCTGCTGCTCCTCCTCCTGGCCCTGCTCTGCTGATGCTTGAAAGGAAGAACAAGGAAATTGGATCAGTTAACGTGGAGACAATGTCAATGAATATCGTTGTCTCCTGGATCATTATGCACTCATCCTTCCATAAGCAATGGTCAAGCCAAGTTGCAAACTTCAATCACTGAGCATTCAGCACTGTCATGGCTGCTGGGAGAACAATGGTGACCTCACTGCTGGGCAAACATGCCTGCCCGTGGCACCCCAGCCTCACCGACACTGGTGGACCTGGGCACATGGCGCCTCTCCAGATCTAGGGCCTCCTGCTCGAAGCTGTTGAGAATCACCAAATGGGCTGGCCCTCCGCCAGTCCTCACCCGCTCGGTGGCATTATGTGAATTCTCCTCCTGAAAAGGAGAGAAGAGCATTGTTTAGTGCTATTGTACCTGGACTCTCTTCACAGATGGCCCACCCCAACCAGAGTGGGACATTGCAGGGCTCCAGTGTCTCCTTACCCCCCTGCCGCCGAACACTCACACAAAGATGCTAGGCCTGTCCCACCCCACTATTCCCTTGGCCAAATGCTGCCTACATTACTTTAGACACCACACTCCTTCCATAGCGAGGAGGCGCAAGCACGTGGAGCGCAGAGGGCAGCAGATCGATCGGTGCCAATGCCACCTTGAAGCTCCCCTCCCAGCATCTCATCACCCCGACATTGACATGTCCTGGAGTTCCAGCACTGTGCCTAGGTGCAGCTCCTCCAGGTTGCCCCCAAAACAGTAATGCGGGTCTCAGTGTACCACATGCTGCGGGTGCAGAACCCATCTCTTCACCACCCTCTCAGGGTGACCTCGGCATGGGCAATATCTGCTGGCCCACCCAGCAAAGGACACATGCCGTCAATCATTCACTACACTCAGACTTGGGTTGGGGGTGGGGGTGGGGCACCAGGGGGGAAAGCCTACCTGCTGGGTTAAATGCCCAATGCCAATGTTGTCCTCACCCTTCCTGAGTGCAACAGGTCATTGAAGCGCTTGTGCCACTGGATCCAGGTGCGCCGCACCACGTTGTGGGAGCTCACCACCTCTGCCACTTCTTCCCAGGCACATTTGGTCATGTGGGGGGGGGGCCTCATTCTCCCGTCCTGGGGTACGAGGACCTCCCATTGTGCTGTCATCTCCTCGAGGAGGGCAGCAAGGCAATCATCTGAAAAACGAGGGGCACAGTGCCCCCCTGCCCTACCCTCCTGCCTGGCTTGCTCAGCAGCAGCAACGCTCTGGGAACCCCTCCCAGTAGCCATGGTTCACAGCCTTTGAAAGACTGCAGCAGCTTGTTAAATTGCAGTCCCGCCGCCGCCCGCCCACTCCCGCTGTCCTCGGGAGCCGTGATTCACGCTGGGCAGGCCTTAATTGGCTCGCCTGCATAAAATGGCAGCGCGGACCCAATCGTGGGCCAGCTCCTGCACCGCCCGCCCGACATGCAGAAAACTTTACCCATAGAAACATAGAAGGAAGGAGCAGGAGTTCGAGCCTGCTCTGCCATTCAATATGATCACGGCTGATCCTCTATCTCAATGCTGTACTCCTGCGCTCTCCCCATACCCCTTGACACTTTTAGAGTCTAAAAATCTATCTATTTCCTTCTTAAATGTATTCAGTGACATGGCCTCCACAGCCCTCAGTGGTAGAGAATTCCACAGGTTCAGTGAAGAAGTTTCTCCCCATCTCAGTCCTAAATGGCCTTCTCTGTTTCCTGAGACTGTGACTCCTTGTTCTAGAACCCCAGCCAGACGAAATCTCCTCCCTGCGTCCAATCTGTCCAGCCTTGTCAGAATTTTATGTTTGTTATCTTAACTGCTTGCTGCAGCTCCAAGCTTTCTTTCAGTGATTGGTGTACAAGGACACCCACGTCCCTTTGTACAACAACATTTCCCAATCTATCACCATTTAAATAGTGCTCAAAATTGCAGTAATAAGAAGGAGTTTATTAGTTATTAGTGTACCTATTGATTCTCTTCCCCTTGACAACCCTGCCTTTTCTCTCTAATTTTCTAACCTTACCAGTATGCCTGTTTATCTTTTAGCCATTAGCCTGATGAAGGGTACACGCCCAAAATGTCTTTTCCCTTCACAGATGCTGAACAGAGTATTTCCGGAATTTTCTGTTTATAGGTGGAATTTTATCGCAATTGGGGAGGCCCCAACACCGGGAACATATGCGAATCAGGGCTTGTGCAGGCAGGTAGTGGGACTGCATCGGCAATTTTCCTGAACGCAGCTTCCTAGTTAGCTGCCTCTGAGCCAGCCATCCGATGGCATATGGGCTCCTGATACTACCCGCCCAATCAGAAGCCTGGCAGCTCTTGAACTGTAGCAGTGTCACTGAATGGAGGGAAACCCCTCTGGATGCCTCTTTGGAGCAGGGAGGGTGGCTTTTCCTGACTATGACCTTCTCTTCAGGGCATCAAGCCTCCAGCACCAATGCCACCTGCTACCCCGCCAGGAAGCAACTGGGGGGCTGTGTTCATGAAGCTGGTGGTCACCTCATGTGGTGGACGACCGCTCTCCCACTGTCAAAATGCCAGAAGCCTGGGAAAATGGCCCTTCATTGGGCCTTTAATGATTCAAGTTAGCTGCTCGCCTCTGTTTGGCAGGGAGCTGTTCCAGCACGCAGCCTACTGATGCGAAGCCACCCCAGTGGCCTGCCTGCCTCAGGGAACCATCTTGATGGTGTCTCCCCAGCATTTTAACAGCATAACCTCCTTCCAGCCCATCACCAAGGGCTAATAAAATTCCGGCGTTGGTCTCAGATTTCCAGCATTTGCAGTTTCTCTTTTCCACTTCACTGGAATTAGCTTTTGAATGAATTATTTAGGACAGCTAAAGAGAAGCAGGCCTACTCTTCAGCTCATATAAAACCTCATGCAGCTTTACGTGTTGAAATGTTAGGAATCTCTTTGAACTGCATTGACTTTCCTGGTCCACGTGTTGGAGGTTACTGCAGGTTAATGCAGACCACCGATGAGCTGATGTTCTCCAACCGTCACAGAATAATTTGCAGATTAGACCTGCACTTGATTTTGCTGACTTCAGTTTATCCCAATCTCATGCAGAGTGACATGTTAGGATCTCTTTGAACTATAATGACTTCACTAGCCCACCTGCTCAGTTGGGTTACGACAGCTTATCATTTGGCTCTTCGTCTGTGTGCATTATTGAACATCGAATCTCAGCTTGTTTCCAAGGCAGTCAACATTACAAGAAGAAGAGCAATTTGTAAAACATCCCAAGGTGCTTCACAGCAGCGTTATAAAGTAAAAATTAGACACCGAGCCACATTAGGAGATATTAGGACAAATGGCCAATAGCTTGGTCAAAGAGGTAGGTTTTAAGGAATGTCTTAAAGGAGGAAAGAGAGACAGAGAGTTGGAGATGAGGTTTCGGGAGGGAATTCCAGAGTTTAGGGGCTAGGCAGCTGAAGTCACTGCCGTCAATAGTGGAACAACTAAAATCAGGAACACTGAAAAGGCCAGTATCAGATATCTCAGTAGGCTGCGAGTCTGAAGGAGATTACAGAGATAGGGAGGGTGGGAGACCATGAAGGGATTTGAAAACAAGGATGAGATTTTAAAAATGAGGCACTGCTTAACCTGGAGACAATGTCGGTCAGCAAACTCAAGGGTGATGAGTGAACAGAACCTGGTGCGAGTAAGGACACGAGCAGCAGAGTTTGGATCAGCTCAATTTTACAGAGGGTGGATTGAGGAAGTCTTGGCAAAAATACTTTTGAGTAATCAAGTCAAGTTTCAGCAGCAGATGGGTTGTTCAGGGCGGAGTTGGATGATGCTACCAAGGCAGAAATAGGCGGCCTTAGTGGTGGCGCAGGTATGTGGTAGGAAGTTCATCTCATAGAACCAAGGGTGTGAGCAGTATGGCTCAGTCTCAGACTGTTGCCATGGAGAGGGATGAAGCTAGTGGCTAAGGAATGGAGTATATAGTGGGGACTGAAGACAATGGCTTAAACCTTCTGAATACTTAACAGGATGACACTTCTGCTTATTGAGTACTGGATGCCAGATGAGCAGACTGATGATTTAGCAGCAGTGCAATAATCGAGGGAGGTGGTGGTGAGGTGTAGCTGGGCGTCATCAACATACATGTGAAAGCTAATGTTGTATTTTTGGATGATGTCACTGAAATGAAACATGTAGATAGAATTAGATTTAAACATGTAAATATAATAAATATTATATTTATTTAGTAGCTAGAGGAGAAAAAGATTAAAGTCCATCTAATTAGACTTCTATCACCCTGGTAGTTGCATGATGCACATTTATACAAGATAGTGATGCAGAAACAAAAAGTTCACCAATAATCTTGAGTATTGATGAAAAAAGAGATATTATTTGTTGAAACTTTTCGTCTTACACTCATCAGGCCAATTCACTAGAATACCAAATATAAAGGGAGCAATAATTTATTCTGTATGAGAAAAGCGTGCTGATTGGTTCGCAAGTGGAATCTGATTGATAGAGGCATTGCCATGGAGAATGCACCATGGTGACAGACAGTTAACTGCCAAGCATTGTTTGAAATTTAAACCAGGCACCCTGACTCTGATTGGTCAAAGCATTGCCCTGAGGATTGAATCAGCGATTGGCTATCACTTATTTTGTTTAGTTGAAATAGGTGCAAAGTGTGTACATGCTCTTTCTGTCTATAAAGAATAGAGCCCCGTGTATTAATATATGTAGTTTCTAGTATTCGCAAATGTGTCACACTGTGAGCCCGATTGACCATCTTAAATTGGTTGCCATCATAATTCTTAGTACACTGAGGGTTATTTAGCAAATGTTGTCCAATTGTGGAATCACATCTAATGTTGGATACTTTGTTTTTAGTTTTGCAAGAACGGACTGGTTGGGAACGGTTTGCACCTTGCCCATTGCGAACAGCGGCTGGGACATGCTGTTTGATACGATCTGCCAATCTTTGGGATGTACTATGCAGTAGCAACATGAGTGGTATTCACCACTAACAGGAAACTAGGTAAGTACATATGTCCTAATGAGTGCAAGACAATATAATAAACAATAAACTATTGCTTCGAACAGACAACACAGTTGATACTGACATGCACTCTCAATTTATTTTATCCTACATTTATTTCAACTTTATCTCAAGTGGATGTAAAAAATCCCATTATACTCTTCAAAGAAGAGTAAGAGACTCCTCCCTAGTGTCCTGCCAATATTTATTCCTCAAAAAACACCAATAGAACTGATTATCTTTAATCTATTGTGAGGAGGACACAAAGAGTTTGAAAAGGGATATAGTTAGCTTAATTGAGTGGGCAAAAGTTTGGCAGATGGAATATAATGTGAGATAATGTGAGGTTGCCCACTTTGGCAGTAAGAATAGAAAAACAGAATATGATTTAAATGGCGAGAGATGCAGAAAGCAGCGGTACAGAGAAATCCTGATGTCCTTATATGTGAATCACAAAAAGGTAGCATGCGTGTACAGCAAGTAATTAAAAAGACAAATGAAATGTTGGCCTTTATTGCAAGAGGGATGGAGTATAAAAGTAGCAAGGTCTTGTTGTAACTGTACAGGGCCCTGGTGAGACTGCGCCTAGAGTACTGTGTAGTTTTGGTCTCCTTACTAAAGTAGGAATATATTTGCAATGAAAGCAGTTCAGAGAAGGTTCACCATGTTGATTCCTGGGATGAAGGGATTATTTTATGAGGAAATGTTGAACAGGTTGGGCTTAAATTCACTGGGGGTAAAAAAAATGAGAGAAAACCTTATCGAAGCATAAGACCCTGAGGGACTTGAGAGGGTAGATATTTAGAGAATGTTTCCCCTCATGGGAGAATCTAGAACTGGGAGAGCAGTTTAAAAATAAAGGGTCTCACCCCATTTGTCTTGTGTGGCACTACCACTGTGCTAAATGGGAAAGATTTCAAACAGACCCAGCAACTCAAGACTGGGAAACCATTAGGCGCTGTGGGCCATCAGCAGCAGACTTATACTCAACCACAATCTGTAAGGAAAGTGCGAGAGGAGGACCCCGAGCCAGGCAGTCAGCAGTACTAGAGGAGAATCCGAGAGGAGGACCCTGGGACAGGCAGTCAGCAGCGCCTAGAGGAGAGTGCGAGAGGAGGACACTGTCATGAAGCTATTAATGTATAATATTATTGGAAAATACTTTTCTTTTAAAGTAGAAGTTTAGTCTGTGGGTGTGTCTTAATTGGATTAAAGCCAGCTAATCTGGGTGCTTTGATGTGTACTAGTTTTGAGATATAAACAGCGGGGTAGAGTGCATTTGCATTTTTTGAACAGAGCATTCAAGAAGTGGGGTGTAAACTGCCACGTAACTAGCAGATACCAAGCAATATGTTTATATTACTAATAAAATTCGTACTATGAAAGGGGTTTTATTGTTAAAAGAGGTGAAGCTCAAAGAGGTTGGTGATACAATGAGAATTTACATTCAATGGGTTGTATAACTTCAGCAGTTTTCATTTGTGCAGGGCAGAGGCAATGTGAGATCAAAAGTAGCTGTAAGCCTCCAACTGTCTCCACAGGAACCAAAGTGAAAATAACCTAATTTTGAATTTGTAAGGTGAAAATGCTTTGCCTCGTGTCTGGTTAAGTCTATGGGTTGCTGTTGCCTTAATGGAGATTAGTTTGGGAATTTGTTAAATGTTGTGATCGTAATAATTTGTAGCCATGTGTATATATTTAACTTGTGTAAATTAATAAAATGTTTCATTTAGCTTAATATAAAACCTCTCGAAAGCTGGTAGTATGATTCCTGAATTTGGAGTTGCATCTCAAACATAACACTTGAAATTATAGGTTATGACAGTTGTTTAAAGTTTCCCTCTGGGATTTTTTAAAAGTAACTCAGCTTTACCAACTGCTCGGTCATAACAGATGCCAAACCAGGCAGTCAGCAGCACCTGGAAGAGAGTGTGAGAGGAGGACCCTGGGACAGGCACTCAGCAGCACCTCGCACCTAACATCACTGGAAAAACATAAGTTCATTGGTTGGCGAAAAACTGTTGTTAGGGAGTGTCATAAAGTAGCTGAGAATTAGAAAAACACTTTCTTTTTAAAAGAAGGGGCTACTTACATTTAAGTAAGAAACACAAGCAATAGGGAAATAAAGTTAAGTTGAGGCTAGGTAAAATAAAGTTGCATAAGAAAACCAAAGTAAAATAAAGTTAATACAAGGGAAGTAAATTGAAGCCAGGGCAGGACAGCTCGGACTTGTGAAATGCATGTCTTGTAATATGTGGGAAGTTGTGGATGCTACCAGTGTCCCGGCTGATCACATGTGCAGGTAATGTATGTCACCAGCTGCAGAACCTTGTGCTCCGGGTTTCAGAGCTCGAGCAGCAGCTGGAGCCACTGTGGCACACGCGTGAGGCTGAGAGCTATGTGGATAGCACATTCAGAGAGGTGGCCATGGCTGCTTAGGAACCTGGAGCCAGAAAGGGAATGGGTGGCCACCAGGCAATCCAAGAAAGTTAGACACGTAGTGCAGGAGTCCCCTAGGGTCCCGCTCACCAATTAGTATTCCGTTTTGAATATCGATGAGGGCGTTGGTTCCTTGGAGGAGTGCAGTCAGAGCCAAGTTTGTGGCATCATAGGCAGCTCTGCTGTACAGAAGGGGAGAAAGAAGAGGGGAAGAGAAGTAGTAATAGGGGGTTCATTAGTTAGCGGAGCAGGCAGGCATTTTTGTGGCCATAGACGTGAATCCAGGATGGTATGTTGCCTCCCTGCTGCTAGGGTCAATGATGTCATGGAGCAGCTGCGGGACATTCTTCTTGGGGAGGGTGATCAGCCAGACATCGTGGTCCACGTTGGTACCAATGACATAGGTAGGAAAGGGAATGAGGTCCTAAAAGCAGACTTTAGGGAGCTAGGAAGGAGATTGAAAAACAGGACCTCTAAAGCAGTATTCTCAGGATTACTTCCAGTCCCACATGCGAAACAGAAGAATTGAGCGATTAAACATGTGGTGGAAAGTTGGTGTAGGAAGGAGGAAAACAGATTTCTGAAGCATTGGGACAAGTTCTGGGGAAGGTGGGACCTGTACAAGCTGGATGGTCTACGCCTGTACAGGACTGGGGCGAATATCCTCGCAGGGAGATTTGCTCGTGCTGTCGGGGGAGTTGGAGGGGTGGTTAAACTAGATTACCAGGGGGATGGTAACCTGAGGGCAAATTCAGAGCAAGGAACAGGAGATGGGGAATTACTGAGTGACTTGGAAAGACAGAAGCAGCACAGGTTAAAAAGTGTACAGCACAGGAATTTGGCAGTGTTAAAAGGTATACATGTAAATGCAAGGAGCATATTAAATAAAGCCGAAGAATTGAGGGCACAGGTAGACACCTGGCAGCATGATATCATCGCTATAACGGAAACTTGGCTTAAGGAGGGACAAAGATGGCAGCTCAACATCCCTGGATATACAGTTTTCAGGCAGGATAGGGAGGGGATAAAAAAGGTGGGGGTGTAACATTATTGGTTAAAGAATCAATTACAGCTGTGAAGAGGGATGAGATACTAAATGAAGCATCAAATGAGGCCATTGGGTTGATCTCAGAAATAAAAAAGGGGCAGCCACACTGTTAGGAGTATACTATAGACCCCCAAATAGTGGAAGGGAGTTAGAAGAGCAAATATGTAGACAGACACTCAAAAGAGTGCGAAAACAATAGGGCAGTAATCGTTGGAGACTTCAACTACCCTAATATCAACTGGGATACAAGATACAAACAGTGTGAAGGGCACGAGGGCGCAAAATTCTTGAACTGCATTCAAGAGAACTTTTTTAGCCAGCATGTGACAAGCCCAAAGAGAAGGGGTGCAATTCTGGGTTTAGTCTTAGGAAATGAAACTGGACAAGTGGATGAAGTAGCAGTGGGGGACCATTTTTGAGATAGTGACCATAATAGCATCATTATGGAAAAGGACAAAGATATAACAGGAGTAAAAGTTCTAAATTGGGGGAAGACAAATTTTACATAGCTGAGAGTTGAGCTGGCGAGAATGGACTGGATATAGCTATTAGAAGGAAAAACTGTCAAATCAGTGGGAGGCATTCAAAAGCAAGATTCTACGGGTACAGGGTAGAGATGCCCCACAAAGAAAAAGGGTGGCGCTGCCAAATCTAGAGCCCCGTGGTTATCCAGAAGCGTACAGACCAAGATAAAGCAGAAAAAGAAAATGTATGACAGTCACGAAAGACTTAAAACTGTAGAAAGCCTGGAGGAATATAAAAAGTAGGGGGTGAAGTAAAAATGGAAATTATGAAAGCAAAGAGAGGATACAAAAAAATATTGGCAGGTAAAATCAAAGAAAATCCTAAGATGTTTTACCAGTACATTAAGAGCAAGAGAAGAACTAAGGAAAAGGTAGGGCCTATTAGAGATGTACATGGTAACTTGCGCGTTACATAGAAACAGAAATTAGAAGCAGGAGTAGGTCATTCGGCCCTTCAAGCCTGCTCCACCATTCAATGTGATCATGGCTGATCCTCTATCTCAACACCATACTCCCGCTCTCTCCCCGTACCCCTTGACGCCTCGATGCAGAAGATGTGGGCAGGGTTCTGAATGAGTACTTTGTCCCTGTCTTCACTAAGGAGACAGATGATGCAGGCATTCTAGTTAAAGAGGAGGAGTGTGAAATATTAGATACAATAAGCATAGTAAGAGAGGAAGTACTGGAGGGCCTGTCATCCTTGAAGGTTGATAAATCACCAGGGTCAGATGGATTGTATCCCAGGCTGTTGAAGGAAGCCAGGGAGGAAATAATGGATGCCCTGAGGATCATTTTCCAATTCTGACTAGATACAGGCGAGGTCCCAGAAGATTGGAGGTCTGTGAACGTTGTACCATTATTTAAAAGGGTTCGAGGGATAGGCCAGAAAATTATAGGCCGGTCAGTCTGACATCGGTGGTGGGAAAATTATTGGAAACAATTCTGAGAGACAGGATAAGCTGTCACTTAGAAAGGCACAGATTGATCAGGGATAGTCAGCACGGTTTTGTTAGGGGAAGATCGTGTCTTACTAACTCAATAGAATTTTTTGAGGAAATAACAAGGTGGAATGATGAGGGTAATGCAGTGGATGCTGTCTATATGGATTTTAGTAAGGCATTTTACAAGGTCCCACATGGCATACTGATCAGGAAAGTGAGATCCCATGAGATACAGGGGAAGGTGGCAAGTTGGATCCAAAATTGACTCAGTGAAGGGAAACAAAGAGTAATGATCGATGGATGTTTTTACAAATGGAAAACAGTTTCCATGGTGTTCCACAGGGCTCAGTGTTGGGGCCCTTGCTGTTTGTTGCATATATTAATGATTTAGACTTAATAGTAAAAATGGGAGGCATGTTTGGCAAATTTGCAGATGACAGAAAAATTGGCCGTGATAGTAAAGAGGATAGCTGTTGACTCCAGAATTATATCAATGGTTTGGCTGAGTGGGAGGAGAAGTGGCAAATGGAATTCAATCTGGAAAAGTGTGAGGTGATGCATTTGGGAAGGCAAACAAAGCAAGAGGACACTCAATAAATGGGAAGTAATTGAGAGGGATTGAGGAAGTGAGAGACCTTGGAGTGCATGTCCACAGGTCCCTGAAAGTGACAGGACAGGTGGACCAGGTTGTCAAGAAAGCATATGCAATGCTTTCCTTTATTGGGCAAAGTATTGAATACTAAATACTACATTGTATAAAATGCTGGTTAAGCCACATCTGGAAATTTATGTACAGTTCTGATCACTACATTACAGGAAAGATATAGGGCTGAATTTTCTGTTTGGCGGAGGGCGGAGTGGGAGCAGGTGTGGGCGGGAGCGGGTGCGGGCATGCGCGGACCTGATCGCTGCCCACGATTGGGTCTGCGCTGACATTTTACGCAAGCAGGCCAATTAAGGCCCGCCCAATGTAATACCCGACTCCCAAGGATAGCGGGAGTGGATGAGCGGTGGCGGGAGTGCATTGTCCACCAGGTCCAATGGCAACCCGGCAGCCTGTTTATCAGAAGCACTGGCAACCTTTGCAAAGCTGCTCACAATGTCAAGTGGAAGGGCTCACCAGAGGGATTCTGGTGAGCAGGCCAGTCCGGAGGGTAGGCCAGTGGAGCAGGCGAGGATGGAGGGTAGGGCAGTGGGACAAGCCAGGCCGGAGGGTAGACGGGAGGTGCTGGTTCTCCAGGATGGAAGGAGGAACCCCCCCCATATGATGAAATGTGCCTGGGAGGAGGTGGCGGAGGTGGTGAGCTCCCGCGACGTGGTGCGACGCACCTGGATCCAGTGTTGCAAGCGCTTCAACGACCTGTTGCGCTCTGGTAGGGTGACTACCATGTCATCATTGGTCATGTAACCCAGCAGGTCGGCTTACCCCACTGTTGCACAACGCCCCCCCCCCCCCCCCCCCCCACCACCACCAAGCCTGAGTGTAGGAACTGCATTGAATCATTGACGGCATTTGTCCTTTGCTGGGTGGGCCAGCAGATATTTCCCATGCTGAGGTCAGCCTGAGAGGGTGATGAAGGGATGTGTTTTGCCCCCGCAGCATGTGTTACACTGAGTCCCACATGACTTTGGGGGCAACCTGGAGGAACTGCACTTAGGCGCTGTGCTTAAACTCCAGGACATGTCCAAGTCAGGGTGATGACATGTTGGGAGGGGAGCTTCAAGGTGGCGCGGCAACGAACCATCTGCTGCCCTCTGCGCTCCACGTGCTTGCGCCTCCTTGCTATGGAAGGTTAGACCGCGGGGTGGGGGTATGGGGAACAGGCCCAGCATCTTTGTGTGAGTGTTCGGCAGCAGCAGGGTGAGGAGGCACTGGAGCCCTGATATGTCCCACTCTGGTCGGGATGTGCCGTGCCGGAGTGAGTCCATGTGCAAATTGCACTAATTAATGCTCGTCTCTCATTTTCAGGAGATGAATGCTCATAACGCGGCAGAGTATGCGAGGACTGGCAGCGGGCAGGCGCAGATCACCATTCTTATCCGCTTCGAGCAGGGGGCCCTGGATTTGGAGAGGCGCCATGTGCCCAGGTCCACTGGTGACAGTGAGACTGGGGTGCCATGGCCAGGTATTTATGCCCAACAGTGAGGTCAGCATTGTTCTTCCAACAGTCATTGCAATGCTGAATGTTATGGAAGGATGTGCGCATAATGATCCGGAGGACAGGGATACACTTTGACATTGTCTCCACGTTAACTGATCCACTGTCCTTGTCCATCCTTTCAGCATCATTGGAGCAGGGCCAGGAGGAGGAGCAGCAGAGGCCCCCCTCTCACATCTGAGGGACCTGAAGTCTCACCAGCGTAACACCATTTCTGCGAGGCAGGCACGAGCGCAGATACTAGAACCTCGGTGAGAATTCGAACATCTGCTAGTGTCCCAGGGCACAGCGGTGAGGGCACTTCACAGTCACTGGAAGAGTTGACAGAGATAGAGAGTGCACATGGCACCAGCAGTTGGAGGACTGCAGAGGAGCAGGCACATGCTCAGTCAGTGCCTGATGATGTGCCTCTGGAGTCGTCCGCGACGCAGCAGGGGCAGGAAATGCGGCCGGGTGTGCGGGAGTATCTGGGGGAGATACATGAGGCTATGCTTGGCTTGGTGATCATGGTGGAGGAGTCTACACGGACTATCGCCAAAGCAATGAGCTATATGTCCGAGCACCATGCCTCCTCCATGGAGAGAGTGGCGACTCTCATGGAAAGGCTCCTTCAGGAGACCAATCAGGGCTTCCTGGGGATGCACTCTGACCAGCAAGCCCTCACATCGGCATTAACCTCAGTTGTTCAGTGCCAGTGTGAGAGATGGTCTGGGCACCAAGTTTCCCAGCTCAGTGCCCATCCATCCATGGTGAGCAGGGAGGTCTGAACCGAACTCATGTCGGGGCAGCAGCTGCCTAGCGTCTTTGCAGGCACTCTGGATGAGGGCGGCAGCTCCTCCACCCCTCTGCCAGTGGCTGTTGCATCCGGTGAGGCTGCGACAACTGGGGAGATGCCAGCTGTGGAACTGGCATCTCCCTCCCAGGCGGGACCAGCACAGGCTCCATGGGCCAGAGGACGACTGCCAAGGTCATCGAGGCCGACAGGACAGCAGAGTCAGCAGGCTGTCTCAGATACCACTCCCAGCGATGGGGCAGCACTAAGATGTAGTACCCGAAAACGACAACATAAGGCACCTTAGGCACATCATGGGTTTATCCCTGGTGCTTTTGTGTTAGCCCGAGATGAGGTCCTTTTGTTTTGTTTTGTTTTGTTTGGTAACACTATTCTCTTTTTTTTTGGAATAAGTTGTTTTGCTTGACAGAATAAGTTCAGACGTCACCATGGCTGAGGGTGCCTCTATTCTTCTGCATGTGTATGGTTTCCAAAACTGTAATGATTGCTTGGTTGGATATTCAGCTTTATTAACAAGGCCTTTAGTGACTGTTCCCAACCTGGCAGATTTTGCAGTTAGGTGTCGAGTATCAAGCCGACAGGCACAGCTTGTCCTGGAGGTCCATCTGTGGTGTTCTATCTGAAAGTTTGTTGGATTAAAGCCTCCCGGGTGTCCCTGCCTCCCTGCAGTAGTCCCGGGTCAGCGTCTACCCCCTCAGCGTTTCTCTGTGCCTGCTCATCTGCAGACTCACTGCTGGACTCATCGTGTGCAGCCGCAGCCACAGCGTCGACGTCTTCATCATCCACTGTGTTGCCCCTTTCCAGTGCAAGCTTGAGGAGAGTGCAGCATGTATCCACTATTACCGAGACACGATCTGGGGGGGTACTGGAGTGCGCCCCCTGAGCAGTCCAGACATCGGAAGCGCATCTTGAGAAGACCAATGGCTCTCTCCACCACAGCCCTTGAGGAGGCGTGGCTCCTATTGTACCGCTGCTCAGCTTCTGTTCTTGGATGGCGGAAGGCATCATGAGCCACCTTCTGAGGGGATAGCCCTTGTCACCCAGCAGCCACCCATCCAGCCGGGCTGGAGCACTGAAGAGCCCCGGCACCTGGGAGTGTCTGAGGATGTAGGCGTCATGGGAGTTGCCAGAGTACCTTGCACAGATTTGTAAAATCTGCATCCTGTGGTCACACACTATCTGCACGGTCATGGAGTGGAAGCCCTTCCTGTTGACAAAGGCACCGGGCTCACCTGCTGGCGCCTTGATAGCCACATGTGTACAGTCTATTGCACCCTGGACGCGGGGGAAGCCAGCAATGGCCGCGAAGCCTCTGGCTCACTGTGTCTGGCTTGCCTGGTCCCAACGGTGGTGGATGAAGGTCAATGCATGCCTGAACAGAGCGCCTGTAACCTGCTTGACACAAGTGTGGACAGCTGATTGGGAGACACCGCAAAGATTACCCACCAACTCCTGGGAGGAGCCAGAGGCATAGAAGCTGAGGGCAGCTGTGACCTTTAGAGCCACTGGCATGGAATGTCCACCCAGACAGTTCGTGGAAATCTCAGGCCCTATCATCTGACAGATAGTGTTGACTGTCTCCCTTGAGAGACGGAGCCTCCTTCGGCATTGCACTTCAGACATATTGAGGTAGCTGCTTCGCCGCCTGTATACCCTGGCAGCTGGATAGTGGCGTCTTCTGTGGCTCCTTCTGCCTTGGTCTACCTCTTGGCCCTGCGCCCCTTGTGCCTGTCCTCCTAAAGGTGGCTCCCCTGGAGGCTTAATGTGCATTCCTGGCCTTCTCCCCCTTCTAGCCCTGCTTTCCTCCTCAGAGGAGCTGCCTCCAGTGGACAGTTCAGCTCCCATTCCCAGGCTAAGGGAAGGCTTCCTGAA
Source organism: Cetorhinus maximus (assembly GCF_964194155.1). Classification (NCBI taxonomy): domain Eukaryota; kingdom Metazoa; phylum Chordata; class Chondrichthyes; order Lamniformes; family Cetorhinidae; genus Cetorhinus; species Cetorhinus maximus. The sequence goes on along the minus strand of NC_135880.1, from coordinate 39,259,310 downwards.
ACCTGCAGGCCCAGAAAAGATTCCTCACTGCAAAGTGCTGACCTGAAGGTTAAGAGTCCTGACAAAGCAGCTGGTATGCGTTCTGAAGTACTGCAGATCACACAGTCAAGTTTCAAAAACTTACAGAAATAAATGCTTGACTGTGCATACTCGCGACCCAAGTGAGCGCTCTTACTGTGTCCATACAAATGTGTCCTACCCACCTGCCCATTGTGCTTGTGCGCTGAGTCAAAGATTGCACGGGAGCTGAAAAATCGGTGCCGATTGAAGACTAAAGGGCCTTAACTGGCCCGTTAATTAATGGAGTGCACACGTCGGACATCATCGCGCACCCGCCCAGTGAAATATCACGATGGCACGTGGTGACGTCAGGACATGCGCCCGGTGTCACCGCACGTCATTTTATGTGCGGACGTGTGGGGCCCGCCCCCACACACCAAAGGGAAAATTCAGCCCATAATTGCCCTGGAAAGAGTACAGAGGTTTATGAGAATGTTACCAGAGCTTGAAAATTGCAGCTATGAGGAGGGATTGGATAGGCTAGGGTTGTTTTCCTTAGAATAGAGGAGGGAGTTGAATGAATACTTTGCTTCAGCCTTCACGGTAGAAGATACTAATAGCATTCCAAAAATAGTAAATAATCAAGGCGCAAAATGGGAGGAGGAAATAAATACGATAACTATCACTAGAGATAAAATATGAGGGAAACTAATGGGGCTAAAGGCTGATAAGTCCCTTGGACCTGATGGGTTGCATCCTAGAATATTAAAGGAAGTAGCTACTGTCGGAGATACAGTTTTCATGCAGAATTTTGGAAGTGGACCTTGTTGGTTTCCTGGTACAATTGTCTCAGAAATTATTCCCTTGTCCTTCCAAGTGGAAATGGAAGAGCAAATTGTTCGAAAACATGTGGATCATCTAAGGAGCAGAGAGACTTTACCCAGGGTAAGAATCCTACCATGGCAGATGGTAGAATTTGAATTCAGTAAATATCTGGGATTAAAAGTCTAATGGTGACTATGAAACCATTTTCAATTGTTGTAAAAACCCATTTGGTTCACAAATGTCCTTTAGGGAAGGAAATCTGCCGTCCTTATCTGGTCTGGCCTACATGTGATTCCAGACCCACAGCAATGTGGTTGACTATTAAATGCCCTCTGAAATGGCCTAGCAAGCCACTCAGTTGTATCAAATCACTACAAAGTCTCAAAAAAGGAATGAAACCAGATGGACCACCTGGCATCAACCTAGGCACCAGAAACGACAACGGCAAAGTCAGCCCTGTTGACCCTGCAAAGTCATCCTTACTAACATCTGGGGGCTTGTGCCAAAATTGGGAGAGCTGCCTCACAGACTTGTCAAGCTACAGCCTGACATAGTCACCCTCACAAAATCATACCTTACAGGTAATGTCCCAGACTCCAACATCACCATCCCTGGGCATGTCCTGGGCAGGACAAAGCCAGCAGAGGTGGCGGCACAGTGGTATACAATCGGGAGAGAGTTGCCCTGGGAGTCCTCAACATTGACTCCAGGCCCCATGAAGTCTCATGGCATCAGGTCAAATACAGGTAAGGAAACCTCCGGCTGATTACCATGTACTGCACCCGCTCAGCTGATGAATCAGTGCTCCTCCATGTTGGACAATTAAACAGCACTGGAGGAGGAGGCTCCACAAATATCCCCATCCTCAATGATGGGGAGCCCAGCACAGCAGTGCAAAAGATAAGGCTGGAGCGTTTGCTACAATCTTCAGTCAGAAGTGCCTAGTGGATGATCCATCTCGGCCTCCTCAGGTGGTCCCCATTTCAGTCTTCAGCCAATTCGATTCACTCCACGTGATATTAAGGGCTTAAGGCACTGGATACTGCAAAGGCTATGGGCCCTGACAATATTCCGGCAATAGTACTAAAGACTTGTGCTCCAGAACTTGCCACACCCCGAGCCAAGCTGTTCCAATACAGCTACAACACTGGCATCTACCCAGCAATGTGGAAAATTGCCCAGGTTTGAAAAGGACGCGGAGAGCGGGAGAGACTTTAGTTTGACTAGGGCGGGGAGAGCAGCGTGGTCTTCAGTTTGAAAAAGATGTGGAAAGCGGGGGAGACTTCAGTCTAAATAGGATGTGGAGAGCGGCGGGGGCTTCAGTCTAAAAAGAACGCAGAGAGCTGAAGGGACTTCCCCTAAAAAGGACACGGAGAGTGGCAGGGACTTCAGTCTATAAAGGACGCGGAGAGTAGCAGGGACTTCAGTTTGAAAAGGATGCGGAGCATGGCGGAGACTTCAGTTTATAAAAGACACAGAGATCGGCAGGGACTTCAGTTTGAAAAGGGCATGGAGAGCAGGAGAGACTTCAGTTTAAAAAGGGCACAGAGAGCGGCAGGAATTTCAGTTTGGATACCTTGGATACCTTGCTGGGAGTTGGAGTGGAGCAGGCCTGTGGAAGACGGTGGGGAGCTGAGCAGCGCACTGTCTCACTGTTTCACTGTTTCAGCTGCTGTGAGCCTGCAGTCCGGGAAAAAGAAGAAAAAAAACAACTGTGCTGTCACATGAAGCTAGTAATTTGATTGGCCGGTAAGTGCTCAGTCTAAGGGACAGTGTGTGAGAAAGCAGCTTAGGACAGGCGAGTTCAGGTAGATCTATAAATAAAAAGAACTTAAACAAATATCTAAAACACATACCTTGTAGTTAAGGAGCACATAACCTTCAGTTGTCAGTGGTACTAGCATTCAATAGACACAGTAAATTGTAGCATACATAGAAAGAAAGTAATTTAAGTAAATTAACTAAATAACATAAGTTAGAATGGCGGGACAGGTGTCATATTGCAGCTGTGAGATGTGGGAGCTTATGGACATCAAGGCGATCTATGACAAACACGTCTGCAGGAAGTGTAAGCAGCTTGAGGAATTCCAAATTGGGATTATTGATCTGGAAGCCGAAATGCAGACATTGACCAACATAAAGGAGAGGGAGAAAAACCTGGGTACTTTGTTCCAGAAGGCAGTCACATCTCTTAGAAGGGGGTCATCTATTGTGGTCAGCAGTGAGGGACAGGAGGATGTGACTGTCAGTGAGGCAGGTAATGGGACTGAGCAGACAGTGTGGGAGGAGCATCAGACTTTGCAATTGTCAAACAGGTTTGAGATGCTCACAACCTGTGTGGATGAAAGCGAAGTCTGCAAAGTGGAGGAGCTGGCTGGCCATGGCACTGTGGTACAGGAAGCCATTGAATCAGGAGAGCAAAAAGGAACATAGTGGTAGTAGGGGATAGTATAGTGAAGGGGATTGACACTGTTCTCTGCAGCAAAGAGCGAGAGTCCAGACAGCTGTGTTGCCTGCCCGGTGCCAGGGTTTGGGACATCTGACCAGGCTGGAGAGGAACTTGCAGTGGGAGGGGGAGGATCCAGTTGTTGTGGCCCATGTAGGGACCAATGACATAGTTAGAACTAGGAAAGAGATTCTGCAAAGTCAGTATGAGGAGCTAGGTACCAAATTAAGAAGCAGAACCTCAAAGGTAATAATCTCTTGGATTATTACCTGAGCCACGTGCAAATTAGCATGAAGCAAATAAGATTAGAGAGATGAATGCGTGGCTCAAAGACTGGTGTGGGAGAAGTGGGTTCCGGTTTGTGGGGCACTGGCATCAGTACTGGGGAAAGTGGGGGCTGTACCGTTGTGACGGTTTACACCTGAACCATGCTAGGATGAGTGTCCTTGCAAATCACATAACTAGGGAAGTAGAGAGGGCTTTAAACTAAAGAAGAGGGGTGAAGGATCAAGCTTGGGTACAGGTAGCAATTCAAGGTGTAGAGTCAAGACAGGAGAGCAAAATAGTAATATGAGAACTGAGGGTCAGAGAATAGCAGGAAGGGACAGAGAGAAAAAACCTAAGAATACATTAGAAGTCAAGACTAGATGCTATAAAGGTAACAAAAAGACAAAACTGAATGGTCTCTATCTGAATGCACATAGCATTCATAACAAAGCAAATTAATTGATGACCTACATTGAAGTAAATAAATATGACCTGATAGCAATTATGGAGATGTGGCTGCAGAATGACAATGATTGGATCCTTAATTTGAAGGGTACATGACATTCAAGAAGAATAGGAAGCTATGTAAAGGTGGAGGGGTAGCACTGTTAATTAAAGAGGGCATTGGTGTAAAAGTTAGAGATGACCTTGGTTCAGGAGATCACGATGTAGAATCGGTTTTGGTGGGGATAAGTATTAGTAGAGGAAAAAAGTCATTAGTTGTAGTGGTCTACAGGCCCCCTAACAGTAGCCACAGTGTAGGACAAAGTATTCAAGGGAAAATATTGTGTGCTTGTGATAAAGGGGCGGCAATAATCATCGATGATTTTAATCTATACATAAACTGGAAAAATCAGATTGGCAGTAGTAGCCTGGATAAGGAGTTCTTAGAATGCTTTTGAGATAGTTTCTTAGAGCAGCATGTTCTGGAACCAACCAGAGAGCAAGTTATATTAGATCTGATATTGTGTAACGTGACAGGATTAATTAATAACCTCAGAGTAAAGGCACCCCTAGGTAGCAGCAATCACAATATGATTGAATTTTACACCCAGTTTGAAAGGGAGAAGAGTGGGTCTAGGACTAGTACCTGAAACTTAAATAAGGGCAACTATGTGAGGATGAAAGCTGAGCTAGCTGAAGTGAATTGGGAAACTAGGCTAGAGGATAGAGCAATAGAGAAGCAGTGGCAGACATTTAAGGGAATGTGTCAGAGTATTCAGAATAAGTACATTCTTACTATAAAGAAAAATTCTATGGGGAGGTGGGACCCACCATTCGTGGTTAACTAGGGATGTTAAAGAAAGCATCAAACTTAAGGAAAAAGCATACGACTCCGCAAAGATGAATGGTAGGACAGATGATTGGACAAATATAAAGAATGGCAGAGAATGACTAAAAGGTTAATCAGGAGAAAGAAATTAGAGTATGAGAGGAAGCTAACTAGAAATGTAAAATGGATAGCAAGAGTTTCTACAGGTATTTAAAAAGGAAAAGAGTAAGTAAAGTGAGTGTTGGTCCTCTAGACAGTGACAGTGGGGAGTTAATAGTAGATAATGAAGAAATTAATAAATATTTTGCTTCTGTATTCACTATAGAGGATACAAAAAACATTCCAGTAATAGCTGCAAATCAGGAGGTGAACAGGAGAAAGGAGCTTGGTGAAATTGAATAGGGAAATGGTACTGAGCAAATTGATGGAGCCGCAGGCTGGCAAGTCTTTGGGTCCTGATGGACTACATCCTAGGGTCTTAAAAGAGGTGGCTAATGAGGCAGTCAATGCGCTGGTGTTAATTTTCCAAAATTCTCTAGATTCTTGAAAGGTTCCATCAGATTGGAAAGTAGCAAATATAACCCTTATATTCAAGAAGGGAGGGAGGCAGAAAACAACAAACTATAGGCCAGTTAACTTGACATCTGTCGTGGGGAAGTTATTAGAATTGATCATTAAGGAAGTTATGGCTGGGCACTTAGAAGAGCTCAAGGCAATTGGGGAGACTCAGCATGGTTTTGTGAAAGGAAAATCATGCTTAACCAATTTACTGGAGTTTTTTGAAGAAGTAACATGCGCAGTGGATAAAGGGAAGCCTGAAGAGAAACTGTACTTGGATTTCCAGAAGGCATTTGATAAGATGCCACATCAAAGATTATTATGGGAAATAAAAGCGCATGGTGTAGTGGGTAACATTTTAACATGGATAGAAGATAGGCTGGCTGGCAGAAAGCATAAATGGGTCTTTTTCTGATTGGCAGGATGTGACAAGTGGCGTCCCACAGGGGTCTGTATTGGGGCCTCAACATTTTATGATTTACATCAATGACTTAGATGAGGGAAGCGAAGACATGGTAGCTAAATTTGCAGATGACACAAAGATAGATCGGAAAGTATATTGTGAAGAGGACATGAGGAGGCTGCAGATGGGTATAGATAGGTTGAGTGAGTGGGCAAAGATCTTGCAAATGAAGTTTAATGTGGGAAAATGTGAAGTTGTTCACTTTGGCAGGAACAACAAAGAAGCAGAGTACTACTTAAATGGAGAACGGCTGCATAATTCTGAGGTGCAGAGGGATCCAGGTGTTCTATGACATGGGTCATAAAAAGTTAGTATGCAGGTGCAGAAAGTAATTAAGAAAGCCAATGGAATGCTATCTTTTATTACGAGAGGGATTGAATATAAAAGTAAGGATGTTATACTTCAATTATACAGGGCATTGGCGAGACTGCACCTCGAATACTGTGTGCAGTTTTGGTCTCCTTATTTAAGGAAGGAGGTAAATGTATTGGAAGTCGTTCAAAGGAGGTTTACTAAATTGATACCTGGAATGAGTGGGTTGTCTTATGAGGAAAGGTTGGACAGACTGGGCTTGTTTCCACTAGAGTTTAGAAGAGTGAGGGGTGATTCGATTGAAGTGTACAAGATCGTGAATAGCCATGACAAGGTAGATGTCAAAAGGATGTTTCCTTTAGTGGGTGAGTCCAGAACTAGGGGGCACTGTTTTAAAATTAGGGGTCATCGTTTTAGGGCAGAGATGAGGAGAAATTTTTTCTCTCAGAGGGTTGTGCGACTTTGGAATTCTCTGCCTCAGAAGGTGGTGGAAGCTGGATCACTGAATATTTTTAAGGCAGAGATAGATAGATTCTTGTTAAGCAGGGGAATCAAAGGTTATTGGGGTTAGATGGGAATGTGGAAATCGAAACACAAGAAGATCAGCCATGATCTTATTGAATGGCGGAGTAGGCTCGAGGGTGCCGAATGGTCTACTCCTACTCCTGATCCTATTTCTTATGTTCTTATGTTCTAAGCATGTCCTGTACAAGAAAAGCAGGACAAATCCAACCCTGCCAATTATCGCCCCATCAGCCCACTCTCGATTGTCAGTAAAGTAATGGAAGGGGTCACCAACAGTGAATCAAGTGGCACTTGCTTAGCAATAACCTGCTCACTGATGCCCAGTTTGGGTTCCGCCAGGGTCACTCAGCTCCTGACCTTATTACAGCCTGATTTAAACATGAACAAAAGAGCTGAACTCCCGAGGTGAGGTGACAGTGACTACCCTTGACATCAAGGCTATATTTGAGCGAGTGTGGCATCAAGGAGCCTTGGCAAAACTGGAGTCAAAGGAAATCATGGGGAAAACTCTCCACTGGTTGGAGTCATATCTAGCACAAAGGAAGATAGTTGTGGTTGTTGGATGTCAGTCATCTCAGCTCTAGGACATCACTGCAGGAGTTCCTCAGGTTCGTGTCCTCGGCCAACCCAATTTCAGCTGCTTCATCAGTAACCTTCCTTCCATCATAAGGTCAGAAGTGGGGATGTTCGTTGATGATTGCACAATGTTCAGCACCATTCGCAACTCCTCAGATACTGAAGCAGTCCATGTCCCAATGTAGCAAGACCTGGACAACATCCTGGCTTGGGCTGACAAATGGCAAGGAGCATTCACGTCACTCAAGTGCCAGGCAATGACCATCTCCAACAAGAGAGAACCTAACCATCGTCCCTTGTTGCTCAATGGAATTACCATTGCTGAGTCCCCCATTATCAACATCCTAGGAGTTACCATTGATCTGAAACTGAACTGGACTAACCATATAAATACTGTAGCCACAAGAGCAGGCCAGAGGCCAGGATTCCTGCAGCGAGTAACTCAACTCCTGACTCCCCAAAGCCTGTCCACCATGTACAAGGCACAAGTCAGGAGCGTGATGGAATACTCCCCACTTGCCTGGATGAGTGCAGCTCCCTCAACACTCAAGAAACTTGACACCAGGGCAAAGCAGCCTGCTTGATTGGCACCACATCCACAAATATTCACTCCCTCCACCACTGATGCACAGTAGCAGCAGTGTGTACCATCTACAAGATGCAGTGCAAGAATTCACTTAGGCTCCTTTGACAGCACCTTCCAAACCCACAACCGCTATCATCTAGAAGGACAAGGGCAGCAGATAAATGGGAGCAGCACCACCCGGAAGTTCCCCTCCAAGTCATTCACCATCCTGACTGGAAATATATCCTTCACTGTCGCTGGGTCAAAATCCTGGGACTCCCTCCCAAACAGTACTTTGGATGTACCTACACCACGGGGACTGCAGCGGTTCAAGAAGGCAGCTCACGATCACCTTCTCAAGGGCAACTACGGATGGGCAGTAAATGCTGGCCCAGCCAGCAAAGCCCACATCCTGTGAATGATTAAAAAAACATTCAAGCAACCAGCTATTCCGCCTGTGATTAACATTGAAACATTAATCCCTGAGGTGACAGATTGACCTAGAATAGACTTATCCGATGTCTCTGTAGAGTTGCCAGCCCCTGAACTGCCACTTTCTAGTGATGTACCTGATGCTGCAGTTCCTGATCATGTCCGTCCTGTGGGAAAACCTAAAGTGGTAGAGCTACACCACTCTAACCGAATAAGAATACCACCTCAGAGATTTAATCTTTAATCAGCTGACCTGAAAATATATATACGTTGTGGATTAAAACATTCTTTGTAAATAGGAGATGTAAAATAATTGGAGGCGGAGGAACTGTAGTGATTGAAGGTATAGCTTTTCCTACTGCCTACTAGGGCTCACGTGATTGTTCTTGATGAATCAGCCCTAAGTGCGAGTAATCCGAGGGGCAGAGCTTTCTAGTCGTGGACCTGGTTCAAGCATGTAGCTTCGAAAAGAGCTCGGTAATAAAGTTATCTCTTTCAAGTAGAAACCTGTCCGGTCCGTCAAGTCATTACATAAAGTGAAAAAAGAAACCATTCTTACTTAAAAGCATAATACTGCGGATGCTGGAAACCTGAAATAAAAACAGAAAATGTTGGAAGAACTCAGATAGCCTGGCAGCATCTGTGGAGAGAGGAGAAGGGAAGAAGAAGAAGAAGAAGAAGAAGAAGAAGAAGAAGAAGAAGAGTGATATGGACTCAAAACGTTAATTCTGTTCCTCTCTCCACAGATGCTGCCAGGCCTACTGAGTTTTTCTGGCATTTTCTGTTTTTATTTCAGCCATTCGTACATGCTCTCCAGAGGCTCATATTGTGAAAGTGCATGTGCATGGATGTCAGGTGAAGAAAAGATTGAGTTCAGCTCTAATACCACCCACCAGCAATAATCTGCCGATGCCTCAAAACATGGTCAGATTGTGTCCAACTTCTGATACCCACTGAAGTTGTATTTGTTGCATTGAGCATTGTGGTTGTTACCTTTTTTATTCTTTTACGGGATGTCACTGGCTAGGCCAACATTTATTTCCCATCCTTAATTGCCCTTGAGAAGGTGGTGGTGAGCTACCTTCTTGAATGGCTGCAGTCCATGCGTAGTAGGTACAGTGCCGTTGGGAAGGAAGCTAGAGAACTTTGACCCAGTGACAGTGAAGGAATGGCGACATAGTTCCAGATCAGGATGGTGTGTGGCTTGGAGGGAAATTTGTATGTCATGGTATTCCTGTGCATCTGCTGCCCTTGTCCTTTGAGTTGTTAGAGGAAGTGTGTTTGGAAGGTGCTGTCAAGGAGCCTTGGTGAGTTCCTGCAGTGCGTCTTATAGATGGTACACACTTCTGACATTGTGCATCAGTGGTGAGTGTGATGGATGGCATGCCAATCAAGCAAGCTGCTCTGACCTGGATGGTGACGAGCTTCTTGAGTGTTGTTGGAGCTCTACCTGCCCAGGCAAGTGGAGAGTATTCCATCACACTCCTGACTTGTGCCTTGTAGATAGTCTGCAGTCTTTGGGGAGTCAGCAGGTGTGTCACTCGTCGCAGAATTCCCAGGCTCTGACCTGTTCCTGTAGCCATGGTATTTATACGGCCAGCCCAGTTCAGTGTTTGGCCAATGGTAACCCTCAGGATGTTGATAGTGGGGGATTCAACGATGGTAATGCCATTGAGCATCAAGGCGAAATGATTAGATTTTCTCTTGTTGGAGATAGTCATTGCCTGGCACTTGTCGACCCCAGCCTGCATGTTGTCCGGTTGAGCACCAAACACTTCTTAATTAATTCAAAGAACGTGGGCATCATTGCAAGGCCAACACGTATTGTCTATTCCTACTTACCTTTGGGAAGGAGGTGATGAGGCATATTGTTGAACCTCCACAGTCTATGTGGAATATAATTTTTTGAAGCAGCTTTGAAACCATTGAGTGGTTTCCTAGACCATTTCAGATGTTGGTTAAACAGCCAATCACATTGCTGTGGGTCTGGAGTCAAATATAAGTCAGATTGGAGAAGGACAGCAGGTTTTCTTCCCTATGGCATGTTGTCCAGGTCTTGCTTCATATGGACATGGATAGGTTCAGTATCTGAGGAATCGTGAATGGTGCTGAACATTATGCAATCGTTAGTGAATATCCTCACTTCTGACCTTATGATGGGGGGAAGGTCATTGATGAAGCAGCTGATAATGTTTGGGCCGAGGGCACCACCCTGAGGAACACCCCAGTGGGCCATAAGCCACTTTTTCAATGGACAGCTCTTGTCACCCAGCAGGCATCCATCCAGTTGGGCTGGAGCAGTGAGTGTCTGAGGATGTAAACATCGTGGGAGCTGCCAGGCTTGCAGATTCTGCGTCTTGTGGTCACAAGCTATCTGGATGTTCATCGAGTGGAAGCCCTTCCTGTTGACCCGCTAGCGCCTTGATGGCTAGATGTGTGCAGTCGATGGCACCCTGGATGAGGGGGAACCAGCAATCGCAGCAAATCCTCTGGCTCACTCAGCCTGGCTGGCCTCGTCCGTACAGAAATGAATAAATGTCAGTAGCCACTTGAACAGAGCTTCTGTCACCAGCTTAACGTAACTGTGGAAAGCTGATTGGGACACCCCACAAAAATCCTCCACTGACTGCTGGAAAGAGCCGGAGGCATAGAGATTGAGGGCCACTGTGGCCTTGCGAGCCACTGGCATGGGGTGTCCACCCACACAATCAGAGGTGATCTCAGGCCCAATCGTCTGACAGATGGAGGTCACAGTCTCCCTGGAGAGGCAGAGCCTCCTTTGGCATTGCACCTCGGACATGTTGAGGTAATTGCATCGCCTCCTGTAAACCCTGGCAGCAGGATAGTGGCGTCAATAAATTTAAGGAGGCGGTAGACAGATTTTTAATTAGTAACGGGTTGAAAGGTTAAGGGGAGAGGGCAGGAAATTGGAGTTCCGGCCAAAATGAGATCAGCCATGATTGTATTGAATGGCGAGGCAGGCTCGAGGGGTTGAATTGCCTACCCCTGCTCCTAGTTCTTATGCTCTTATGTTCTTATGTCTTCTATGGCCCATTCTGCCTTGGACTTCCTGCTGGCTCTGTGCGCATTGTGCCTGTGCCTCTCCTCCCACGGGTCCCTCCCCTGGAAACTGTGTAGGGACACCTGGCCTCCTCTCCCTTCTGCCCCTCTCTTCCTCCTCAGTGAAGATGCCACCAGCAGAGAGCACAATCCCCATTACCAGGGTAACAGAAGGCTGTCTGGTGCCTGGAAGGGTCCGCGCGGTTAAAATCCTCCGGCGGCGTTGGAGACGCCAATGAGTCATGAAGTGAAGCCTGGAGATGCTAAGAATGAAGCTCAGAACAGAGATGAAGCTGTCGAGTTCAAATAAGCAACCAGCAGCAAACTATCTCCTAAACTCCTCCCTACTCACAATGGCAATGTTGTTGACCCTTTTTACCCTGCCCTCGGATGAGGTTTCATTAAAAGTAGGCTGCCCACCTGCCCGTTTTGCCCGTGCGACGATCGCTCATCGCACGGGCAGTGTAAAATCGGGATCAATTACCTTTTTAGTGGCCTTAAGTGGCCCTTTAACTTTTGGTAGATGCGACTCTGACACCCCAGCATGTGCCCGCCAACCTGAAAATTGCTTATGTGCAGGATGACGTTGGGACACTCGCCCAGCGTCATCTTGCACTATTTCACGCCCATTCGAGTCAGGCACACGTAGATGTAAAATTTTAGGACTGACACAACCATTAGCAGTAAAGATCATTAGTTAACTCAAAACTCCCTTCTCCCCTTTTGTGCTGCCATGTTGAGGTGAGAGTAATGTCAGAGATTGACAAACGGGACCATGGGCAACATCTTCCGGTCACCGAGCGGGGGCGGGGCTGACTCACCGACACGTAAAATGACGTGGGGATACGTCGGGCGTGCGTCCCGCTGAACTGTCTACGGCCTATTAAGGCCATTAAAAAACTAATTAACCTGATTGATGGACTTGGCCATCCAACCTTAAGGTTGGCAGGTACACCGGGAGACCAGGCAGGCAAGATGAGGTTTCATGAGGTTATTTAAATTTTTATTAAAGGTTTCAATAAAAGTTATGGACATGCCCCAACTCGTGTGACAGTGTCACATGGGGGTACGTGGCAGGGTAAGTTTTTAAATACCTTTATTTAAAGTTTCAAATCGGAGGCAATCACCCTGAGGCAGCACTTTGCTGAGGGAATCCCCCCGCCCACATAGGGAGCACAGAGCGCTTCCTGGCGGATGTCACCCTGGGTGGGCCTTAAATGACCTGCCCACACAAAATGGCGCCCCCCCGCCCCCCCCCACCGGGGGCCCTGATCGGAAGGCCGCCCACCCGTGGCCGCTCCTGCACTTCCCCCCCTAACGGGGGGAAAATGTTGCCCCATGAGTCTTGGGCATGCAATGTCATGGGCAGCAAATTACATAGGATTAAAGAGGCCATTCAGCCCAAACAGTCCATGCCATCGTTTATGCTCCACTCGAGCTTCTGCCCATCTTTCCTTATCTAAATCTACCATTATAAACTGCTACTCGTTTCTCCCTCATGCTTATCTAGCATCCCCTTAATTCATCTCTACTGTTCACTTCAACCATTCCCTGTAGTAGCAAATTCCACACTCTTATCACTTTTTATCACATAGGAAGAAGCTTCCTATGAATTCCCTATTGGATTTCTTGGTGACTATCTTATATCGATGGCCTCGAGTTATGTTTTGAACTAATTCTTGGGTTGTAAGGAATGGTGATAATATTCTACAGAATCTTTTACAAATAAAGCTGCTGTGGAAATGTGTATTCCCTGGCACCTGTTTGGTTGCTCTTTAATAACTACCCCTGACAAAATCATTTTATCAAAATTCCTCTTTAACCAAAAACTTTACTCCATTATAAGTGCCCACTAACAAGATCGCATAGCATACATACAGCTCTGAAAGTAGCAATTTCTGAAGCTGCCTTCACTAAGGAGAAAAATATTCTCCCTTTTCTTGGTTAAAAAGAAATGTTATGGATCCTAAACACTAAAGTAACATTTACAGACAGGGCATACAGACAGCTTTGCTGAAATGTCATTAAAATGCACTGCACTTTAATGTTTCATTTATTATTGTTTAGCACGTTGCAGGTCTAGCATTGAGAGGCTTGTTTGCATTTTTCGATATCTAACCTTGGTTACTTTCTACAGATCATGGTCAACATTAAAGGAGTTCACTCAAGGTTAGCACTGATAATGAGGTGTTTTTTCCAAGGCTGCCTGGAAAAGTTCACCTTATGCTGGACACAGCTTTTTTTTCCCGACAGCAAATATAGTTCATGGATAGTGCAGTCAGGATTTTAATTGTCATGGAGCAGTTGTTTTAAATCTGTACCTCTTTAAAATGCAGTCAGGTGAATTCCAAAACACAGCATTGTCATCAGATAAAAACAAACAGGCTGAGTTCAGGTGGTTACTTACTGGGAGTGTTGGAATAACACTGGTCAAGGCCATTCTCATGAAGTTGCAAGAAGCACCTTTGACCTAGATTTTCCACCCATTGTCTATGATTGGGCGAAAAGCCTAGCTTCATTTTAATGTTGAAACTGCAGCTGTCATGAAAATATAATTTTCATGATATTATTGTGCTTTATTGTAAAGGTAGGTTAATATTGGGGTTTGGATTGGTTTCTCTGTGTGGATGTATGTGTGGGGGATTTAATTGAATTAGAGACAGCTAGTCTGGAGCTTTTGAATGTTCAAAAGGGAATCTAGGTATGAGATGCTAAATACGTAAACATGGCTGAGGTTTTAGAATGTGAGGTGTGAGGAACATTTGCATTTTTAGATAAACCAGAGTAGTTTGAATTTCAAAGAGATGATGAGATATTACACCTGGCAGTGCATCTTATGAATGGTACACACTGCTGCTGCTGTGCATCGGTGGTGGGGGGAGTGAATGTTTGTGCATGGGGTGCTAATCAAGTGGGCTGCTTTGCCCTGGACGGTGTCAAGCTGCTTGAGTGTTGTGGAAGCTGCACCTATCCATGCAAATGGGGAGTATTCCATCACACTCCTGATTTGTGCCTTATAGATGGTGGACAGGCTTTGGGGAGTCAGGAGGTGAGTTACTCGTCGCAGGATTCCTAATCCCTGACCTGCTCTTGTATCTACAGTGTTTATATGGCTAGTCCAGTTCAGTTTCTGGCCATTGGTAACCCACAGGATGTTGATAGTGGGGGATTCAGTGATGGTAATGCCATTGAATGTCAAGGGGTGACGGTTAATTTCTCTCTTGTTGGAGATGGCCATTGCCTGGCACTTGCGTGGCACGAATGTTACTTGCCAGTTGTCAGCCCTAGCCTGGATATTGTCCAGGTCTTTCTGCATTTGGACATGGACTGCTTCAATATCTGAGGAGTCATGAATGGTGCTGAACATTGTGCAATCATCAGTGAACATCCCACTTCTGACCTTATGATGGAAGGAAGGTCATTGATGAAGCAGCTGAAGATGGTTGGGCCAATGACACTACCCTGAGGAACTCCTGCAGTGATGTCCTGGAGCCAAGATGACTGACCTCCAACAACCACAACCATCTCCCTTTGTGTTAGGCATGACTCCAACCAGTGGAAAGTTTTCCCCCTGACTCCCATTGACTCCAGTTTTGCTAGGGCACACCCTTTCAAATGCGGCCTTGATGTCAAGGACAGGTACTCTCACCTCACCTTGGGAGTTCAGCTTTTTTGTCCATGTTTGAACCAAGGCTGTAATGAGGTCAGCATCTGAATGGCCCTGGCGGAACCCAAATTGGGTGTCATTGAGCAGGTTGTTGCTGAGCAAGTGCCGCTTGATAATAGTTGATGACCTCTTCCATTACTTTACTGATGATTGAGAGTAGACTGTTGGGGTGGTAATTAGCCAGGTTGGATTATAGAGTCATAGAGTTATACGGCACAGAAACAGGCCCTTCGGCCCATCAGATCCATGCTGGCCATCAAGCACCTATCTATTCTAATCCCATTTTCCAGCACTTGGCACTTAGCCCTGTATGCTATGGATTTGTCCTGCTTTTTGTGTACAGGACATACCTGGGCAATTTTCCACATTGCCGGGTAGATTCCAGTGTTGTAGCTGTACTGGAACAGCTTGGCTAGGGGCGCGGCAAGTTCTGGAGCACAAGTTTTCAGTACTATTGCCGGAATATTGTCAGGGCCCATAGCCTTAGCAGTATCCAGAGCCTTTAGCTGTTTCTTGATTTCATGTGGAGTGAATCGAATTGGCTGAAGACTGGCATCTGTGATGCTGGGGACCTCTGGAGGAGGCTGAGATGGATCATCCAATCGGCACTTCTGGCTGAAGATGGTTGCAAATGCTTCAGCCTGATCTTTTGCACTGCTGTGCTGGGCTCCTCCATCATTGAGGTGGGGATAATTATGGATCCTCCTCCTTCAGTGAGTTGTTTAACTGTCCACCATTCACAGCTGGATGTGGCAGGACTGCAGAGCTTAGATCTGATCCGTTGGTTGTGGGATCGCTTAGCTCTGTCTATCACTTGCTGCTTATGCTGTTTAGCATGCAAGTTGTCCTGTGTTATAGCTTCAGCAAGTTGACACCTCATTTTTAGGTATGCCTGGTGCTGCTCCTGGCATGCCCTCCTGCACTCTTCATTGAACCAGAGTTGATGCCCTGCCTTAACGGTAATAGGGGATATGTCGTGCCATGAGGTTACAGATTTTAGTTGTTCCAATAGGTTGATAGCCCTAATTTTTGAGAAAAGGAATCAACAACATTTCATTCATGAAGTCACAACTTTGGAGAAGATTTTATTAAGCAGTATATGTAACTTCCAGCTTATTAGATTCCATTACTTTTCAGACTGATACCAGTTGAAGAACATAGTAGGCTGTCACAAAATGGACACCACAGGAGAAGCTCCATATATCCTACACAAACATCACAGCCTGGAAACTGCATTACCATATCTCATTCGTTCAAATTTCTTATGACATCAGCTTATAAATTACACCGTGCACTGTTATGTAATGGTGGCATGAATCCATTCATCTTAAGCAGTGTAGGCATTTTAAATAAAACCTATTAATGAAAACTGACCTGCATCGAATTCACAAACAAGAAGCAAAAGGGCAGTGAGGACTGAAGGGAAGGCAAGGATAATACACTGAGGTTAAAAAAAAACTGCAAGTGGGCAGACTGGCAACAGATGAAATTCAGTAAGGATAAATTGGAAACATTGTACGTTGGAGGAGAAATATGTACTCCTTGAGTGGCGTCAAAGTATGTAAAGGTGAAGTTGAAAGGGGCTTTAAAGGTATTTCTTTACTCAATACTTTAACACGGCTAATCGCTGCAGAGTGGTAAGCCAACAAGCCTAATAAAAGTGGAACTATGAGTAAGCCAGCAGAGCAGAAGCTGGAGGATGTTGTGCTTAAGCAGCGTCCCGCTCTAATCAGGTATTGTGCACTTGTACAAGCATTGGCCATGAAACGCTTGCCCTCAAGTCAGTGCAGAGAAGATTAATTAAACACTGGAGAAACAGAGGTCATTTAGCCTTGTATGGGGGCAAAAAAGAGGACCCAAAATATAATTATATTAGATTGCAAAAAGCATTAAAATATCTGGAATATTCAACTAAATTAAACTGTAATACTAGGACAAGAGGGTACTGGTGAGCCTGGCAAAAATTAAACATAGAGCAGATATCAGGAAGCTCACAAAGATAAATTTAATACCCCAAGGCCAGGGTTTTCCGGTTCCGGGCAGGCTCAGTGGGGGCAAGCGGGAGTGGCCACGAAACGGGCCGTCGCCCGCGATCGGGGCCTGACCACGATTTCAGCCGGCGTGAAATGCGCGCTGCAGCGCTCAGCGCTGCTGGGGTGGGGACGGGAGAAGCGTGAAGGCTGAAGACCGCGCATGCGCATGGGTGCGCGCAGTAAAAGCTCCCTGTGGCACAAAGCTGCCTCAGGGAGCTGAAGCTTTTTACGAATAAAAATAAAGATTTTTAAATTAATGGAAACATGTCCCCTCATGTGAATCTGTCACATGAGCAGGGGCAAGTTAAATATGAGTGTAGCAAGTTTTTTTCAAATCACTAGTTGAAACCTCATCCCGCCCATGGATGAGGTTTCGCCAAAAATGCAAAGGCCACTTGGCCTTTTTGCCCGCCCACCAACCGAACAATTGGACAGGCGGTGAAAAACTCTAGTCAATTTATTGATTAATGGCCTTAATAGGCCACTTTCTTGCTGGCGGACGCATGAAATATCGTGTGAGTGCGGGTTGGTGTCAGGTCGCTCGCCCAACATCATCCTGTGTCATTTTATGCGCGAGCGTGTTGGGCTCATGACTGCACGCCAAACAGAAAATTCTGGTCCAAGTAAAGAATTGTGTTGGGAGGGCGTGTGAGGCTTTCCCTTGCAGTTTGAGTCCCACTGGGAGAGCACAATCACTTGATTTAGTCTGCAGCTTATTTTTCTGAATGGATGAACAACCATGTGTCTAACGCTATTCCTTAAATGGCTCTGATGACAAGAGTCTTCTTTGAGGCACTCCATCAGTGAAATATCTCAGCTGAGAAATAATGAAACTCATCTTGACGAAGGAACATGGTTTTTATTCCCTTTAGTATATGGAAATAAGGGATGATCTAACCACGGTGTTTAAAAAGTTACAAGGAGTTGACATGGGAGATTTGGAGAAACTATTTCCTCTGGGGAGCCAGTCAAGAACTCACTCCTCCAAAAAACTCTGGGCGTTGGAGCAATTTGATCTTTCAAGACTTAGATCAATGGATATTTGTTAAATCAGGGTAACCAAAGAAAATAGAGCAAATTCGGGTAAATGGAGTTAAGATATAAATCAGCTATAATCTACTTGAGTGGCAGACTGATTTAACGTTCTACTCCTGTTCATAATGTTGCTTACTTCTGTTGCCGACTGGAATCAAATCTAAGAAAAGAACAACTCAGGAAACTGATAAAGATTTATTTTCCACGGTAGTTTTCACCACATAGTGAGAGTGCTACCTTTGAATTTCAAATTAGCGTTGATTTTAATCCCGTTTGAGACACTATTAGTGAAATAATGGCTGTTGTGTATCCCACTTAGGCTTGAACTAAAGGATTTGATTAGCAACAGTCTTTTTAAAGATTATTTATTGTCATTAATATTTATTCCGTGGATATTTAATCTTGCATCCTTTGGCTTAATGATATTTTTATGAACTTGTACTGGTGCACAGTATCTACATCACAACTGATCCTCCAAGTGGAGGGTGGGTAAGATACTGCTATGGATGTCCCCATGCCAGTTGTCAGTGGTGCCCCCAGCTTGATGGAATAGAGGATGGAATAAATAAAGGCAGCTTCACCTTTATAAGATAGAGAATTTCACTTTGAGCTCTGTCTAGGTGAAGCAGCTCCTTTAAAAAAACAATGAACTCTCTTGCCTAAGGTCAGGGACATTTCATGACGAGCAGTGTTTGGGACTTGAACCATGATGTGCATTCTGATGTGTGTAGCACAAAATGCTTTTGTGTAATCTTTAAAAAAGCATTTTCAAGGTAATTTGTAATAAATGATTAGTTGTTCACAATAACCTTTGTGCATACAATTCAGATTCGATTATATTTACACAGTTATTTCTAAATAGGTCATGCTGTTGAAATCTTTTGACCAGTTTGATCATTATTGACCTAACCTGTCATACCTGTTTATTTTGGGTTATTGTAGGTTACAGTGCAGTCTGCCTATGAGTTTGTGTGCATTATTCAAAATCTAATCTCAGAGAGTTAGTACAAGGCTAAGGTCAAGCTCAGAAACCTCAACCAAGGTTTTGGCTGAGATAATGAGAGGCTTCTATATGAGGTTTCCTAGAGAAGATTCGAAAATCTGAATAGCTTAGAGAATCTACTTGTCAAATTAGTTTTACTGTTTTTAGGTAACCTGGAAATTTGAGCACAGAAGGCCTTTTGGCCCTTCTTGCCTGTGCTGTACTTAAGCCCCGTCCTAAGGCTGATTAACAATCCAACTTCTTGTTTTCTCCCCAAGCAAATCCATCTTTTTCATCTCCTCTTTATACCCTTTACTATTCTTCCCTAATTATTTATTTAATATCAATCACCATTTCTGAAAGCATTTTCCATTCCAAAAAGTGCATCAAAATATTTCTCCCCTTCATGTGTGTGGGAAAGCAAAGTGATCTGGGAACAAACTGTGCTTTGCGAGCAAAGTGCTAAGTGGTGAATTTGGTGCAAGTGGGAATTCTCTGGCAAGCATTTCTTAAACTGTAATTTAAATTAACAGTCAGACTCTGATTTAGAACCTTTAAACTACAAACTAATTAAGAAAACTGGTTAGTAGAAGTTGCCTGGCAGTGGTAGCTATCTGTCAACTGAAAGTGGTTGCCTGATTAATATTTACTGTAGCAGGAAGCTAATTTAGTAGTTTGTCAAGAAGATATAATAATGTCTATAATATTTTGGAAATTATTTTAAAATAGAGTTCTAGTGGTGTATGTGTCCATGTGTGTGTATGTGTGTGTGTACCTTAGTTGGTTTAAAGCAAGCTGATCCAGAGGCTTTGATGTATAGAAGAGAAGTAGGTTCGAAATGTTAATAAGGTAAATATAGGGAATTTAGAAGGCGAAGTGTAAAGGGGGAAATTTGCATTTTTAAATAAACCATTCAAAAGAATAGGTGAAATAATAAGAATGCAAGCAACGTGTTTATTTTTTCCAATGCTTACTAATAAAATTGGTGCTATGAAAGGATTTTATTGTTAGAAGAGGAAAAGTTCAAAAAACCTAAGGGAGAATTTTCTCTCCGTCCGGTGGGCTGGACGGGAGCAGGTACTCCCTGCGCGGGCAGGGGGAGGAGGGAGAGTTGGAGCCTGTGCTCTTTCACGCATGTGCGCAAAAGAGCGCAGAAATCTCCCTGAGGCATGGAGCTGCCTCAGGGAGATTACTTTGCTTATGAAAAATTGGAATGAAGGAAGAAAAAATTATTCAGACATGTCCCCTCATGTGACAGTGTCACATGAGCTGGGACATGTCAATGAATTTGAGTAAAACATTTTATTACTTTTATAAACCCTTCATGAAACCTCATCCCGCTTGTGGATGAGGTTTCATGAAAAATGCGAAGGCCGCCTGGGCTCTTCGCTTGCCCGGCCGCCAACCTTAAGGTTGGACAGGCAGCCCTGTTAATTATTTCAATTGGCATTTAAATGGCCTTAATAGGCCTTTGACAGTTCAGCAGACACGCAGCCGACTCCGGTCCATGCCCGGGGAACTGAAGATCGGAATGATGCGTGGTGACGTCGGGACGCACGCCTGATGTCACCGCACGTCATTTTACGTGTCAGCGAGCGGGGCCCGCCCCTGCACACCAACCAGAAGATTCAGGCCCCTAGTGACACAATGAGAATTTGCATTCAAAGAGGAAAATATGTATAAAGGAAGAGAAGGCTGTTGGTAAAAGAGGAATGATTCTAAGATCTAAAGCCTCCAGCCTGTAAGCCTCAAGCCGCTGTCTGCAAGGACCCAGAGCTGAAAGAAACTTATTTTGAATGCAACTGTCCAGAGTGTGTTTTGCCAGGGGTCTGTTTAAATCTGTGTGTTTTACTGTTGCTTTAACAGAGATGTAACTGGGAGTCAGATTGATTAGGGGATTTTTAGAAGTTATTATAGTAGTAATTTGTAGACATATGTATGTGCTTACCATCTTTTAATTAATCAATGTTTAATTTTGTTTTATAAAAACCCCTTGAGACTGAATTCAAAGCCTGCATCTCAAAATTGATAAAATTGGTTATGACAGTTGTTTCAAGTTTCCCTCTGGGATTTGAACAACTCTGCATGTACCAGCAGCTGTGTCATAATAAGTTGCACTTTGGGTGTGAGTCATAAGCTCTCGATAAACATAGACAGGTTTTGCTTATGCATAATATGGGGAAGCATCATGGATTGGTAATAAGTCAGGAATTTGGTGCAGAGGGGGACATTGGAATCATTGGCTAGGCCAGCATTTATTGTCCATGCCCAATCAGCCTTGTTTAGAGGGCATTTAAGGGTCAACCACATTGCTGTGGGTCTGGAGTCACGTGTAGATTTCCTTCCCTAAAGGACATTGGTGAACCAGGCAGGTTTTTATAAAAATCAGCAATGGTTTTGTGGTCATCATCAGACTTTTAATTCAAGATTTTTATTGAAATTAAATTTCACCATCTGCCATGGTGGGATTCAAACTCAGGTCCCCAGAACATTACCCTGGGTCTATGGAATATGAGCCCAGTGACAGTACCTCTATGCCACCACATCCCCTACTGTTTATTCTGTTCTCCAGTAGCTGTTGAGTGTTCCTCTGTTGGCTATAAACTAGGAGACTGTAACTTGCAATTCACTTTAGCTAACTAAATTAGTAACTAATTGACAGGTTAGACCAGTGGTGTAGTGCTATCAGAGCACCATTCCGGAATCTTCTATTTAAAGCAGACATGTCCAACTTGATATGACCCACCAAACGTTTTGGACATTCAAGTGACTTATGTTCAAAAAATGCTGTAAAGCCATTCATCCAATCACCGGCTGGTTCCTCCCTGCATTTGATGCTGATAGGCTCACTAGTGCAAATGCAGAGAGAAACCAGTCTATGATTAGAGGAGCAGCAAAGAGTGGGAAGGTAAGTTCCAGGCCCAGAGCGCGAGGCAGCCGGAGCAGTGGGGTCCAGGAGGCAGCTGGACTGAGGCCCATCAGCATCTGAGTAAATGAGTGACTGGAGACTGTGTGAGTGAGAGAGAGTGAGGGGAGAGTGAGTGTGAGGGGGTGGGGGAGAGTGGGTGTGGGGAGAGAGAGTGAGAGAGTGTGGAGTAGGGTGGGGAGGGGAGAATTAATCACATTAATTCTTTGGTGGTGATGACCCGAGGATGTGAAATGCTGTATACTGTTAGTATTCCCTGCTGGCAGTTTTACATGGAATTTACAGCACAGAAACAGGCCATTTGGCCCACCCTATCTATGTTGGTGTTTATGTTCCACATAACCTCCTCCCACCCTTCTTAATCATACTATCAGGGGAACCTTCAGCTTCTTTCATCCTCATGTGTTTATCAACTTCCTTGAATGTATCTAAACCAGAATCATAGAATGCTAACAGCAGAGAAGGAGGCCATTCAACACATTGGGCGGAGTTGTCCCAGATTTGCACTGTGCGGTAGCAGGCATACACCACTGCATGTCGTCATCATCCTCCTGGAATGTAGGGACATTGGGCATCCACTGCATCTCCATGACAGGAGCATTATCACAGAGGGTATGTTCACTGCCATAAGCCAGGTTCTGGCCATAAGTCAAAGGTTTACAGATGCAATGCAAGGATCTATGGTGTCTCCTCACTGTATGTCGTCATCATCCTCCATAAGCCTAGCAGCTATGAGGGCCTCCCGAGCACGCCTGCCTTGTCTGACCAGTGCAATGGCCTCATCACTGTCATTCTCGCCTTTGAGGATCTCCTCACCCTCAGCCTCGTCGATGCCCTCCTCATTGGAGGAGACATGTAGCTCCTCTATCTCCTCCTCAGCCAGATCCCTTCTGCATTGCAGCGCCAGGTTGTGAAAGGCGCAGCAGACGATGACGATGACGATGCGTGACACCCTCTGTGGACTGTATTGCAGGGCTCCACCGGCCCAGGTACCGGAACCTCATTATGAACATTCTGATAGTTTACTCCACCAAAGTACAAGTTGCAGCATGAACCCCGTTATACCTTCTCTCTGCTGCAGTCTGAGGCCGCCGCACAGGCGTCATCAGCCATGTCCTCTGCCGATAGCCCTTGTCCCTGTGGAGCGAACCCTGCAGCCTCTCTGGATCCTGGAAGATGTCAGGGATCTGAGAATGTAGAAGTCATGGACATTCCCTGGGAACCATGCACAGGCCTGTAGGGTGCATTTTGAGTGGTCTCACACCAGCTGAACATTCAGTGAGTGGAAACCCTGGTGGTTGACGTAGCAGACCGCTAGTTGCCACGGAGATCTGAGCACCACATTAGTGCAACCAATGGCACCCTGCACCTGTGGGAAACCTGGGGCAGGATTATACACCTCACGGGTGGGTGCACGCCCGACCTGATTGGGTGTAAAATAGTGGGAGAAGGTGTCGGGTGAGCATCCTGATGTCATCTCGCATTCACGCAATCTTCACGTCAGCAGGTGTGTCTGTTAGAGCCTCACCCGCCATCAATTAAAAGGCCACTTAAGGCCATTAAAAACCTAATTAATCCTGACTTTACGTTGCCTGTTCGATTTTGCGCTCGTTGCATGGGCAAAACGGGCAGGTCCATATTTTGCAAAGCCTCATCCAAGGGTGGGATAAAAAGGGTCAGCAGCATTGCCATTGAGAATAGTGAGGAGTTTAGGAGATAGTTTGCTGCTGGTTGCTTATTTGAACTTGACAGATACATCTCAGTTCTGAACTTCATTCTTAGTGTTTCCAGGCTTCATTTCAGGACCCACTGGTGTCTCCAAGGCCCCTGGAGAATTTTGACCCTGTGGACCCTTCCAGGCATCAGACTGCCTTCTGTTACCCTGGTAATGGGGATTGTGGTCTCTGAGGAGGACAGAGGGGCAGAAGGGAGAGGAGGCCAGGTACCCAATGCAGCTTCCAGGGAAGGGACCTATGGGAGGAGAGGCACAGGCACAAGGGGTACAGGGCCAGCAGGAAGTCCAAGGCAGAAGGGGCTGCAGAAGACGCCATTATTCTGCTGCCAGGGTTTACAGGCAGCGATGCAGTTACCTCAATATGTCTGAGGTGCAATGCCGAAGGAGGCTCCGCCTCTCCAGGGAGACCGTGACCTCCATTTGTCAGATGAATGAGCTTGAGATCAGCTCCGACTGTGTGGGTGGACACCCCATGCCAGTGGCTCTGAAGGTCACAGTGGCCCTCAACATCTATGACTTCAGCTATTCCCAGGGGTCAGTGGGGGATCTGTGTGCAGTCTCCCAATTAGCTGTCCACAGTCGCGTCAAGCTGGTGGCAGAAGCTCTGTTCAGGCGGGTTCTGACTTTTATTCATTTCCGTACGGATGAGGCCAGCCAGGCTGAGCGAGCCAGAGGGTTTGCAGTGATTGCTGGGTTCCCCTGCATCCAGGGTGCCAACAGCTGCACTCATGTAGCCATCAAGGCGCCA
This sequence comes from Cetorhinus maximus, assembly GCF_964194155.1. Classification (NCBI taxonomy): domain Eukaryota; kingdom Metazoa; phylum Chordata; class Chondrichthyes; order Lamniformes; family Cetorhinidae; genus Cetorhinus; species Cetorhinus maximus. The sequence goes on along the minus strand of NC_135880.1, from coordinate 39,234,882 downwards.
GTGGGTCAGCCCAGTGTCTTCATCAACAAGAAGGGATTTCACTCCATGAACGTGCAGATAGTGTGTGATCACAGGAGGCAGATTCTACAAGTCTGTGCAAGGTGCCCTGGCAGCTCCCATGACGCCTACATCCTGAGACACTCCCAGGTGCTGAGGCTCTTCAGTGCTCCAGCCCGACTGGATGGATGGCTGCTGGGTGACAAGGGCTATCCATTGAAAAGGTGGCTTATGACACCTCTCTGCCACCCAAGAAACGTGGCAGAGCAGCGTTATAATAAGAGTCATGCCTCCACAAGAGCGGCGGACCATAGGTCTTCGAAGACGTGCTTCCAATGCCTGGACTGTTCAGGGGGTGCACTACGCTACCCCCAGATTGGGTGTCACTGATAGTGGTTGCATGCTGTGCTCTCCATAATCTGGCTCTGGCAAGGGGAGACCCACTGGAGGAAGAGGATCTTGAGGCAGCTCCACAGGCCAAAAAGGATGAATCCAGTACTGAGTTAGAAGAGGAGCACGGTGAGGAGAACGCTGAGGGCCTGGAGGCAGAACTCTGTATCCTTCAGGGCGACAGGGACACCAGATTATTAGGGTTTTCCTTTAGTTGGCAAGCTGCACTGACCTTGAGGTGGGGCGAGGCCAGAGTGTTTCAGAGGGAGGCATCTGTCGACTCGATGTTGGGATCCTGGGGAGAGAACTGGGGATACTGGTGATATGAGGGGACAGTGAGAGGGGGAGGTGGGACGCGAGAGGGTGGGAGGGTCAGGGTCTGGGTGTGGCCGTTACTGTTCTCATCCGGGGTGTCATTGTTGGGGACAAGGATGGTGACATGGATCATGGGGTGTGGAGGATCAGGTGGGCATAGGAATGGTGACTGGGGTGGGCTCAGCAGGGAGGTAATGTATATTCAAATTCACCATTAAGGGATCCAGGGTGATGGGGGGAAGGTCAAGGGTGAACATGCACATTCACTACCTTCCCGAAAATCCCACCCCCCCCCCCACCCACATTAACCTCCCTGAACTACTTCCTACCCCCAGAGTGCATGTTTGCCTCCAAGTCCCTTCCAACCACCCTCGCTGACTCTTACACAGATACTGTTGCTCCCTCACCCTCCCACCCTACCATCTCAATCTGCCCTCTATCATTCTCACCATTCCCTCTTAATATACCCAACACCATTTCACTCCCCAAGAGGCAGTCATCGACTTCACAGGCCCCTTCCTTGCACATTCACCTGGACATCAGCCCCACCCTTGGAGCTCCTTGCCCCCTCTGGACCCCTTCCCCACCTCAGACTCCTTCCACTCCATGGACTCCTTCCACCAGTACCCGCACCCCGCCCCCCCTGGGTCTCCTCCACCCCCCCAAAGATTCCTCCCCAACCCCCCCTCACCCATACTCCTTATCCCTTTCTGACTCTTCCTCCACCCTTACTTTTTCCTCCAGCCTTACTCCTTCTTCCCTCCGGACTCCTTCCCCCTCCGGACTCCTTTCCTGCCCCCCCCACACCCACTCCTTCGCCCTTCCTGACTCCTTTCTCCACCTTTACTTTTTCTGTCATGGCTTACTAAGGAGGTTAAGGATAGCATTCGATTAAAAGAAGAGGTTTATAATATTGCAAAGAATAGTCGTAAGCCCGAGGATTAGGAGAGTTTTAGAAACTCGCAAAGATCCACCAAAAAGTTGATAAAAATGAAGAAAAATAGAATATGGGAGTTAAACAGCCAGGAATATAAAAACAGATTGCCAGAGCTTTTACTAGCATACAAAAAGGAAGAGAGCAGCTAAAGAAATCAGTGTGGTGGTGGGGGGTGGTGGGGGTGTGGTGGGTGCGGGCAGCTTGACCCCTCGGAAGCAAAGTTGGTGTGAAGCTAACATGCTCCATGCCAACCCGCCTCACAGCCATAAAGCACTGGTGGCCGTCTAAACAAGGGCTTAGTGGGACTCACTGGGAAGGAAGTCCCACTTTCAGAAGCTGCTGGCCAATCTGATTGTCCGGCAATTCCATCAGCCCCTGCAGCGCCAAGAGGGCATCAGCGACCGCTGCGGGGACTGCAACAAGTAAGAAGGTGAAGGCTTATGCAGGTAAGTCCGGCGTCTTGGGCAAGGACGGGTTTGGGCAGGTCAGAGAGGGGGCGCAGGGGGAAGGGGGTGGGGATAAGGCTGCGGGCGGTCACGAAGGAAGAGGGGTTTGATCTTAGGGGGGCTGGGGCAGCTTCCAAAGATCGAATCTCTCCTACTTCCTTCCCACCCTTTGAAGAGCTTAATTTTAAAAATTGGGCTGCTCGCTCCTGCCCACCTGCCCAGGCCATGTCTTATGTCATGGGCAGCTTATTATCAGGGTTAACTGGCTTGGTAACAAGCCTAATTGCCCCTTAATTACTTATTTGAATATAATGGGCAGGCTGCCGATTTGGTATTATGGTAGTGAGCTTGGGGGTGGGCGGCAAGGTGGTGGGGTGGGCATGCACCTATTTTTTCGTCCCTTGCCCAAAACATACTACGCATTGATCCCATGGAAGCAGAGGCAGAGGAGGTTATCATGGGGAATAGGGAAATAGCAGAAACGACAAATTATTTTTGTCTGTCTTCACAGTAGAAGACACAAGTTACATACCAGAAATAGAGGGTAACCCTGGGGGCTAAAAAGATTGAGGAAATTGAGGTAATTTAGATCAGCATAGATAAAATTCTGTAGAAACTTCAGGGACTAAAATCTGACATTAGTGTTCTAAAAGAGATAGCTGCAGAGATACTAGATGTACTGGTTATGACTTTCCAAAATTCATTAGATGCTAGTCCCAGCAGATTGGTGTTAGCAAATGTAAAACTGCTATTCAAGAAAGGAGGGACAGGGAAAACATGGAATGTCAGGCCAGTTAGCATGATGTCAGTCATCGGGAACATGCTAGAACCTATTATTAAGGAAGTCTTAACAATGTATTTAGAGAATTGTAGCTTGATCAGTCAAAGGCAACATGGCTTGATGGAAGAGAAATCATGGGCTAAATTCCACCCCCCCCCCCACCCCCCCTCCCGTGGGCAGGCGCATGCCCGACCTGATTGGTCATAAAATCACGCGAGATGACGTCAGGCGAGCGTCCTGATGTCATCACACATTCGCACGATATTTCGCTTGGCGGGTGCGCACAAAAGTCGGAAGCGCACCCACTGACAATTAAGAAGGCAATTAAGCCCATTAACGGCGTAATTCTGTCTGATTTTTCATGACCCGTCCAACCTTATGGTTGGCGGACGGGTGAATCGGCCAGGCGGAATGAAATTTCTGTTATGAAATAAAATTAAAATAAATATCAGTGGACAGCGTTTTTATCAACTATATTTTCAGATGATTGATTAAGATGCATGGACATTTTTTTGCAGCTTTTTAAACCTTTATTCTAGCATTTTCAGGTCTGCAGCTCCTTCTGGCAGCTCTCTGCCTTCAGGGAGCTTTCTCGCAGCTGAGGAAACGTCATCGCCCGCCCTCTTCCCGCCTCCACCCCGGCAGCGCTGAGCTTTTCAGTGGGAGATTAACGGCCAGCCAGCGTGAAATAGCGGTCGGCGGTCCGTTTACCAGCTGCTCCCGATCGCGCACGCCTGCCAAAGGTAAAATTCAGGTCCACGTTTTACAAATTTATTAGACATTTTTAAGGATGTAATTACTGGGGTAGATAAAGGGGAATCAGTGGATGTAGTATACTTGGATTCCCAAACAGCAATAAATAAGGCATCATACCAAGGCCTAATACACAAAATAAGGGCTCATGTAGTTGGGGGCAATATATCAGCATGGATAGAGGGTTGGTTAATGTACAGAAAGCAAAGAGTAGAAGTGATGAGAGAAGATGTGATAAATTAAATAGAGAAGACAAGGCAAAAGAGCAAGGTAGGAATAAGAGAAATGATGATCAGAGCATGGCAGGAAGGAACAGCATGTACGAACCGAAGAATGCATCAGCAGATAAGGCTAGAGGTTACAAAAAGGTAAAAAGACGGAACTAAAGGCTCTGTATCTGAATGCACATAGCTTTCATAACAAAACAGATGAATTGACAGAATAAATAAACATAAATATGTATGAGCTAATTGCCATTACAGAGACATGGCTGCAGGATGACAAAGACTGGGACCCGAATATCCAAGGGTACATGACATTTAGGAAAAGGACAGGAAGCCAGGAAAAGCTGGAGGGGTAGTTCTGTTAATTAAGGATGACAATGGCCAGAATTTTCTGGCCCTGTTGACGTTGGGCATCATGGTGGGCGGGGGGGCAGGTGGTACAGTGTGGCAAGAAGGCCAAAAATCAGTTCCACACCATCGTGAAACCAGTTTGTGATTGTCCGCTCCACCTGTCAATGGTGGGCCGCGTTTCCTGTTACGCATGTTGGGAACCTAATTTCAATGCTTTAGTGTCTCATTATAAGCCCTGCCCACTGGAATCATCCCCCCACACTGGATCATCCAGCAGGTTGGCGTGTTTCACAACTGTACATAAGCAACATGCACCTGGCGAGATTCGCTCAGGACTTTGAGGTTTGTTTACCTATCTTGCTTCGGGCAGCACTCGCAGTCATCAGCACCAGGCTTCACAGGCAGCTCCACATCACTCTTAGGGGAGCTCATGGGCAGGTTTCTACTTATCAGACCAGCTGTATGCAGGGGTGGCTTTTCAATGGCTGCAGGGCCAGGGCTTGCTTGGGGAAGTGGGGGGGAAGTGGCCTCAGGCAAGGGAGCAGGCTGCAGGACGAGAGCTGTACTGGGGAAGGAGGGTATCCCAGGGTGTGTGTGGGGGCACCTGTTGATCTGTGCAAGAGGCCTCAAGATGATGAGGGCTGATGCGGTGATCTCCAAATGAGATAAGGCCAGATGGAGATGTGAGGGTGTGTGTGAGAGAGTGAGAGGTGATGTCCCTTGAGCTGGCAGTGAGTGAGATGCCAGTGAATGTGTGATGGGCTTGTGAGTGTGTGAGTTTAGAGTGATGAGATGGTTGCCTTACCCTGGTGGCACGGATAAGATCATTCATCTGTTTTCTGCACTGGATGGCCGACCTCTTGTGTGCAGCATTGGCACTGACCACCTCTGCCACCACCTCCCAAGCCGGAGCGGTGAGACTGATGGGCCTCCTGTGGCCAGAGCTGGGGTAGAGGACATCACAGCGGACCTCCACGGCATCCAGAGGACATCCCAGGGATGCGTCACTGAATCGGTGAGGGGGTGGGGTGGGCTGCACTTTTCTTGGCTTTTGGGGCCATGTCTTCACCAGAGCAGTTCTGGGCTGCAAACATTGAGAAATGTGCGCATGGCTGCAGTTTAAATATGATGCCCTGCATGAGGAAGCGGCGAGATAATGGCGTGGCGGGCAAATTGAAGGCCACCCACCAGTGAGACAGGGTGTTTCCTGTGGCTGCATACTTAATAAGGCGGGAACAGGATGATACGGCGTGAAAACTCGCCAGTGCAGCCAGCAGGTAAAATGACTTTTTTTCCGTACTTTGTGCAAGTCTGGTACAATTCCGCCCATTGGAGAGAGATGACCTTAGTTCTGGAGACCAAGATGTAGAATTAGTTTTGGTAGAGATGAGAAATAATAAAAGTAAGAAGTCACTTGTGGGAGTGGTTTATAGGCCCCCAAACAGATACCGCATTATAGGACGGGGTGTACAGAAAGAAATAATGGGGGCTTGTGAGAAAGGTACATCGATAATCATGGGTGATTTTAATCTACATATAGATTGGACAAATCGGATTGGCAAAGGTATCCTGGATAATGTGTTCATAGAATGTTTTCGGGGGAGTTTCTTAGAACAGCATGTTTTAGCGCTACCCAGAGAACAGGCAATACTGGACCTGCTATTGTGCAACAAGATAGGATTAATTAATGACCTCATAGTGAAGGCCCTCCTAAGTGGCAATGATCATAATATGATTGAATTTCACATTCATTTCAGGGAGACAGGAATGGATCTAAGACTAGTGTTTTAAACTTAAATAAGCGCCATCGTGAGGGCATGAAGACAGCTGTCTAAAATGAACAGCAAAATTAGAGTAAGGTACATTCAGTAGAAATGCAGTGGCAGACATTTAAGGAGATATTACTCAGAAATGATACATTCTACTGAGAAATAAAGACTCTAAGGGAAGGACACATGGCTAACTAAAGAAGTTAAAGATAGTATCAACTTAAAAGAAAAAGCATATGATTCTTCTAAGCTGAGTGGCAGGTCAGAAGATTGGACAGAATACAAAGAATAGCAAATATGTTTTGCTAAAAGACTAAAAATTAATAAGGAGGAAGAAATTATAGTATGAGAGAAAGCTAGTTAGAAATATAAAAACGAATAGTAAGAGTTTCCACACGTATTTAAAAAGATTAAGCAAAGTGAGCATTGGTCCTATAGAGAGTGAGAATGTGGAAATAATAATGGAAAATAAGGAAATGGCAGATGAATTGAACAGACATTTTGCATCTGTCTTCATTGTAGGGGATACAAATAATATCCCAGAAATAATTGTAAATCAGGAGTGAAACGGAGGGAAGAACTCAAAACAATTACAATCACCAGGGAAAGAGTGCTGAGAAAATTATTAGAGCTAAAAGCTGACAAGTCCCCAGGTTCTGATGGATTTCATCCTTGAGTCTTAAAAGAAGTGGCCGCTGAGATAGTACGTGCATTGGTTTTAATTTTCCAAAATTCCCAAGATTATGGAAAGGTCCCATCAGATTGGAAAATAGCAAATGTGATTCTTTTATTCATGAAAGGAAGGAGACAGGAAGCAGGAGACTACAGGCCAGTTAGCTTAATGTCTGCCATAGGGAAAATGCTGGAATCTATTCTAATCTCAGGGGGTTACAGCGAGACACTTTGAATAAACAATAACATTCTATTTGCTTTTCTAATCAATTGCTGTACTTGCATTCCAACTTTTCCAGATTCATGTGCCAGGACACCCAGATCTCTCTTTACCTCAGAGTTCCACAATCCCTCTCCATTTAAGTAATATGTTGTTTTTCTAATCTTCCTGCCAAAATGGTCAAGTTCACATTTTCCCACATTATATTCCATCTGGAAATGTTTTGTCCACTCAGCTGACCTATATATGTCCATTTGCAGACTCCTTAAGTCCCCTTAAGTCCTTCACAACTTACTTTCCTACCTATTTTTGTGTCATCAGCAAATTTAGCAAACATACATTCAGTCCCTTCATCCAAGTCATTGACATAAATTTTAAATAGTTGAGACTCCAACACTGATCCCTGTGGCATTCCACTTGTTGCATCTTGCCAACCCAAAGAAGACCCATTCATCCCTACTCTCTGTTTCCTGTTTGCTAACCAATCCTCCATCCATGCTAATATGTTACCCCTTGAAATCTTATTTTATGTAGTAGCCTTTGATGTGGTACCTTGTCAAATGTTTTCTGGAAATCTAAATGCAGCACATCCACAGGTTCCCCTTTATCTTGTTACTTCCTCAAAGAACTCCAATAAATTAGTCAAGCATGATTTCCCTTTCACAAAACCATGTTGACTCTACTTGATTACATTGAGATTTTCAAAGTGTCTCGCTGTAACCCCCTGAGATTAGAATAGATTCCAGCATTTTCCCTATGGCAGACATTAAGCTAACTGGCCTGTAGTCTCCTGCTTCCTGTCTCCTTCCTTTCATGAATAAAAGAATCACATTTGCTATTTTCCAATCTGATGGGACCTTTCCATAATCTTGGGAATTTTGGAAAATTAAAACCAATGCACGTACTATCTCAACAGCCACTTCTTTTAATCTTTAATCTGAAAATCTTAACAGGCAAATACTGCAATCATTTTCATTAAGTAATTCAGTTCATTACGTTGGTCCTGTACCACAACAGTGCCCTTGTGAATACACTGCTTCACTACAATGGAATATAAAATTAGGGATGTTTTGCTAGAGTTGTGCAGAGTGTTGGTAAGGCCACATCTAGAGCATTGTGTACAGTTTTGGTCTCCTGATTTAAGAAAGGATATAAATGTGTTAGAAGCATTTCAGAGAAGGTGCACTCAACTGATACCTGGGAAGGGGGTGGGGGTGGGTGGGTTGGGGGGGCGCTGTGGAGTGCGTTATCTTACAAGGAAATGTTGGACAGGCTAGGCCTATGTCCAATGGAGTTTAGAAGATTGAGAGGTGAGCTTATTGAAACATATAAGGTCCTGGGGGACTTGACAGGGTGGATGCCGAAAGGATGTTTCCCCTTGTGGTAGAGACTAGAACTAGGGGACACAGTTTAAAAATAAGGTGTCTCCCATTTAATACAGAGATGAGAAGAAATGTTTTCTCCCAGTGGGTTGTGAGTCTTTGGAACTCTCTTCCCGGAGGGCTGTGGAGGTAGGGGCAATGAATACTTTAAGGCACAGGTGAATAGATTCTTTACTAACAAAGGAGTCAGAGGTTATCAGGGGTAGGCAGAATTTAGAGTTGAGGCCACAATCAGATCTTATTGAATGGTGTTGCAAGTTTAAGGGGCTGAATGGCCTACTTCTGCTCCAAATTCATATGTTCGTAGAGATAAACAGGGCATTTTCAAGTTGGCAGGATGTGACTAGCGGAATGCCACAAGGATCAGTGCTGGGGCCTCAGCAATTTACAATATATATTAATGACTTAGATGAAGATATAGAGAGTTATTATCTAAGTTTGCTGATGGAACCTAAATGGAAATGCAAGCTGTGAGGAGGGCACAATGAGGCTGCAAAGAGATATATACAGGTTAAATGGATGGGCAATGAGGTGGCAGATGGGTTTTAATGCGGGCAAGTGTGAAGTTATTCACTTTGGTTATAAGGATAGGAAAGCAGAATATATTTTAAAAGGCATTAGACTTGTAAATGTTGATTGTAAAATGAATTTGGGTGTACTCATACAAGGGACACAGAAAGTTGGCATGCAGGTACAGCAAGCAATTAGGAAGGCAAATGGCATGTTGGCCTTTATTGCAGGTGGATTAGAGTACAAGAATACAGAAGTCTTGCTACAATTGTACAGGGTTTGTGAGGCCACATCTGGAATACTGTGTGCAATTTTAGTCTCCATATTTAAAGAAGGATATACTTGCCTTGGAAGCTGTACAGTGAAGGTTCATTAGATTGGTCCCTGGGATGACAGAACTGTCCAATAATGAGAGGTTGAATAAATTGGGTCTATATTCTCTGGAATTTAGAAAAATGAGAGATGACAGTGAGTATTTTTTTAAATTTGATTTACTCACAGTGACAGGGTGAGGTGCAGAGTCCAAGTTGATTTTACCCTTGTAGTCAAATGTGGTGACTCTATGGAAAAACCCTGCCCTGTGGATTGTCGGTGCTAAGAGCTCACTGGTCAGAGCCCCAACAGTACATCACATAACTTGACTCGTAACCTGAAAGGCCCAAGTTCCAATGATGTGCCTCACAGTGCAGCTCCAGATCCTGTCGATCCTGTTCAGGAACCTCCAGTGGTAGAGCTACGCCGCTGTAGCCGTATACGAAGAGCACCTCAAAGACTTGATTTATAATCACCTGAAATTGTATACATGTTTGTTGGATTTTTAAAATGTTTTTCTGTAAAGTGTAATTGTAAAAAACTAAAGGGGAAGGAAATATGGTAACTGGATGTATAGTCACTCCCTCCTGCCAATCACAGGTCATGTGATGTACTGTGGGAGCTCCAACCAGTGAGCTCTTAGCCCGGGCAATCCAGGATGGGGCTTTTCCGATGAGAGACCTGGTCGAGTGTGCAAGCACTGAAAGTGTCTCTGTAATAAAGTTTAACTGTTTCTTGATGTAACCAGTTTGTTCCATAGTCATCACAGGAGGTGAGGCCTTGAATGGATTTGAATACAAAGGTGATCATTTTAAATTGGAGACATTGAGGGACCAGGAGAATATGTAGATCAGTGAGCATAGGGGTGGTGGCTGAGGGAACATGATGCAGTTAACATATAGCCAGTAAGGTTTTGGATGAATTCAAGTATTTGGAAGGTGGGGCATTGGAGCCTAGCCAGGAGAATGTAGGAATAGCTAAGACTACAGGTGACAAAGGCATGCATGAGGATTTTCACAGCAGATGACCAGAGATAAGGGTGGAAACAGGCAATTCCATGGAGGTGGAAGTTGGAAGCCTTTGTGATGGATTAGATATGTGGTCAGAAGCTCAGTTTATGATTAAAAGGACATTGAGATTATGAACGGTCAACTTCAACCAGAAGAAGGTGATTGGAGATGAGGATGGGAATCGGCAGCATGGGTACGGAATATTGTGGGGCCAAAACCAATGTTTTTGGTCAGTCTGACTGGCCAGTTTCACATGAAATTGCAGCTCATACAGGACTGCATATCAGTCAAGCAGTCCAACAACACAGGGCCATTGGAAGAGACAAGATAGTGAATAGAGATGTAGGGCTAGGTCATGCCACTGTACACATCAAACCTGCTGCCATGTCTTCTTATGATGACACCGTGTGACGAGGAAGAGGAGGGGGGCCAAAGGCTGATCATGGGAGATTGCAGAGGTAGCAATGTCAGGCGGGAAGAAAAGCTATTGCTGGAGATGCACTGGTTATGATTGAAAGTGAGCAAAGCAATTGCTGAACTTCTATAAATAAATAATTGTATCCATTAAAGAGAGGTAGATAGATTTTTGAAGTATTGGGGATTTGAGGGCTATGAGGAACTGGCACAAAAGAGGAGTTAAGGCCTAGGGCAGATCAGCCATGATCTTATTGAATGGCGCGGCAGGCTTGAGGGGCCAAATGGCCTACTTCTGCTCCTATTTCTTATGTTCTTATGTTCTTATCCTCTGTCTGTCTCTCTTAATAGATTTGACTGATCTTGGGAACCAGGTGGCCATTAAATCTAAACTGTGATTGGTTGACACTATCCTCTTCTGATTGGCTAGTCCATTCCACAAGGGTAACCACTATAGTCCTACATCAAACTGAAATTTTAAGTAAGTCATTTGAAGTAACCCTAAACATTTAGAAGTTGTAATTTAAGCTTTACTAAGAATGTTGAAATAACCGTAAATATTTTTAATTCTAATTCTAGTGCTAACTGACATGAAAAATACATTGAAGGTCTGGGTTAGGGCAATCTTTCTTCTGCCTGGTGATCCTGAGATTCAGTTCATGGGCAGATAAGACGTGTCCACTAATGAACCTTATTCAATTCCACAAGTTTTTTTGTCAGTGAGATTATGTGATAGATCAATTGGGGTTAAAGAACATAAAGTTACAGGGATATAGTATCTTAAATGACTATTTGAGAATACTAATAATTGTGGGGGGATTTAGTTATATCAGGCTTTACGCTTTGTTCTAATTTATCAAGGTCTAAACATGCAGGGATTAAAAAGAATTGCCAAATCATTTTCATGTATTCATCAACATCTTAGGATAGTAAAGGCCTCTGTAACTACATTTGAAAACTCACAAAGTACAATAGCGAGAATTGTATGTTACACTTCTGTTGAAGGGTCATGAGGACTCGAAACGTCCACTGTGCCCTTCTCCACCGATGCTGCCAGACCTGCTGAGTTTTTCCAGGTATTTCTGTTTTTGTTTTTGTTTTGGTGGCAGTGCCTGCAGCTAGAGTGCAGTCACTAGGTGGCAACCTAACACAATAGGAAGCGATTTCAGATTCATCAAGATCATTGATACAACATGTCCTGGAAATAATAGGAGGTGTTTGTGGTTTCTTCTCTAAAAGAATAATCATGTGAAACATTCCCTTTGCAACATAACTTTGCAGCATAACTACAACTGTGTTTTGTGATGTTCCCAAAATGGCATTATTACATTTGACTATCTGTAGCTGTAAGAATTTAAACATATTTTATGTAGGTATATACAGCAGCAACTTGTATTTATAGAGGTAGAACCTTTAACTTAGTAAAACATCTGAAGGTGCTTCACAGGAGCGCTAACAGGTGGAGTTTGACTTTGAGCCATGTCAAGAGATATTAGGAGAGGGACATGGTCAAAGAGGTAAGAGCTTCTTAAAGGAGGAGAAAGAGAGATAGAGGGACAGTGAGAGATTTAAAAAAAAGAAAGACTTGCATTATGCAGCATCTTTCATGACCTCAGGACATCCCAAAGTGCTTTACAGCCAATGAACTACTTTTTGAAGTGTAGTCACTGTTGTAATGTAGAAAACGCGGCAGCTAATTTGTGCACAGCAAGATCCCACGAACAGCAAGGTGACAATGACCAGATAATTTTTTTCTGTGATGTTTATTGAGAGATAAATATTGAGCAATATGGGATTAGAGAGCTCACAGCCTAGACAGCTGAAGGCATGACTGCCAAAATAATTTTTTATTGGTTTTGATCTATGTAGTAATACCCTGATAATTACAAATCATGTATGACCAGAAGATAAGGACAAAAATCAGTTCTGCGTGTTTGTGTAAAGTTTATTTCAATAAAATAACTAAAAAAACTTTAAAATTTTGTAATATTTTGAAAATGAGGTATTTCTAAGACTGGTGGCCAATGATTGAACCATATATTAGTCAGTAAATGATCTGGCGGTATCTCAGTTAGTGCGGTAAGATGCAGAAATCCCCAGAACAGTCAACTGTTCTATAAAGTGCTGCTACATCCAAGATACTACTGGGCTTCCACATGAACTATTGTTTGGACTATTTGTTTCAAATGCTCCAAGATGATGTTCAGTGCCACCATGGAAGTGTCATCATCCTTCTTTTTGGAGGCATTTGCATGCTGATGCTCTTGAGTCAGGAGCTGAATGTTGCAGCTCCTCCACTCCTCGTTGTCATCTGTAACACTACAACACCCCTGTCATTAACCCTGTGACAAATTTGTATAAGGGCTGGTGAGCAAGAGAGAAAAGCTGAATAATAATGTGGCTGATGAGGGGATTGACGAGCAGAAGTGGAAAACATTGCTCTCTTTATAATTCTTCTTCCTTCCCTTTTTTTTATTCATTCATGGGATGTGGGCTTCGCTGACTAGGCCAGCATTTATTGACCATCTCTAGTTGCCTTTGAGAAGGTGGTGGTGAGCTGTCTTCTTGAACTGTTGCAGTCCCCCCTGGTGTAGGTACACCCGCAGTGCTGTTTGGGAGGGAGTTCCAGGATTTTGACCCAGCGACAGTGAAGGAACGGTGATATATTTTCAAGTCAGGATGGTGAGTAACTTGAAGGGGAACTTGCAAGTGGTGGTGCTCTCATGTGTCTGCTGCCCTTGTCCTTCTAGATGGTAGCAGTCGTGGGCTAGGAAGGTGCTGTCCATGGAGCCTTGGTGAATTCCTACAGCGCATCTTGTCAACGGTACACACTGCTGCCACTGTGTGTTAGTGGTGGAGGGAGTGAATGTTTGTAGTTAGAGTGCTAATCAAGCAGGCTGCTTTGTCCTGGATGGTGTTGAGCTTCTTGAGTGTTGTTGGAGTTGCACTCATCCAGGCAAGTGGAGAGTATTCCATCACACTTTGCTCAACAGCATCTTGATGCTCATTATCTTTGGCGGAAAATATATTTGAAGTGTTGGCTCTTGAATGAGTGTCTTATTTGCATGAGGCCGATCAAGTTTTTTGCTCTGGTTCTTGAGCCATGATTATACCAAATTTCTGCTGCATCTCACTGGAGTTTAGAAGAATGAGAAGGCTATGGAGGTTGGGTCATTGAATATATTCAAGGCTGAGTTAGACAGATTTTTGATTGACAAGGGAGTTAAAGGTTATGGGACGACAGGCAGGAAAGTGGAGATAAGGCCACTATCAGATCAACCATGATATTATCGAATGGTGGAATAGGCCCAAGCTAAATAGCCTACTCCTGCTCCTATTTCTTATGTTCTTATCTGAGAAACCACCATCCCACAGTGCCTGCTATCTGTTACTCCAGTATATTCAAAACTTTGTCTTCCTGTTGCATAAAGTGTTAAATGTTGGGTGGTCTTCCATCTGAAGTCTGTGAAGGCAACATTCTCCTGTGATTGGAGGGGGAGGGGAAGACCATAAGACGTAGGGGCAGAAGTAGGCCATTCAGCCCATCTAGTCTGTTCTGCCATTCAACGAGATCATGGCTGATCTGATAATCCTCAATTCCACTTTCCTGCCTTTCCCCCATAATCCTTGATTCCCTTACTGATTAAAAATCTGTCTACCTCAGCCTTGAATATACTTAATGGCCCAGCCTTTACAGCCCTCTGTGGTAAAGAATTCCACAGATTGACTACCCTCTGAGGGAAGAAATTCCCCCTCATCTCTGTTTTAAATGGGCATCTCCTTACCCTGAGACTATGCCCTCCGGTCCTAGACTCTCCCACAAGGGGAAATAGCCTCTCAGCATCTACCCTGTCAAGCCCCCTAAGAATCTTATATGTTTCAATAAGGTCAACTCTCATTCTTCTAAATTCCAATGAGTACAGGCCCAGCCTACTCAAACTCTCCTCATAAGATGGGGAGGTTGGGGTTGGGTGTGTAAAAGGGGGTGTGATATTTATTTTTTAATCAGTAAGGTAGTGTTTTTTTGAAAACACATATTCACTACCATTAATATCAAACAGAGGCTGAGATCTCCATAGTTGAATTATTGGTCTTTGAGAAGGAATGCTAGTGTATGTCACTCAAAGAGGAATGGCTAATTTAAAGCACTTCTTTGCTGGTTACCGATGACAATGGATATGTGACATTTGACCCTTATTTCCCAGTAAGGGTCAACACAGGGATTGAAATGTCACTGATACTTAACTGCAGTTTACTCAACACAAGCACACATAGACAGCAGGGAAGGGTTTTAGTCGGCAGGTACTTCAGCCACTCAATACAGGCCATTCTTGCCGTAAGAAAGGAGTCGTGTGGTTGATGAAACATTGATGGCCAGTACAATCATCCTCTCCAGCAACTTCAAATCCTGTCTCCTGCCTCAACCCCCAAACACCTGCTCTGAACTCTAAACAGTTGTCATTATTTTTCTGAAACTGGAGTCCTCATGTGTGCTGTTAAACAGGGAAATTCAAAAGTTATTGTTAGTTATTCTACTTCTCCAGTGGGGTGGGCTGTTGAGATCGTCCTAGGCTGTGTGTTATAGTTCTCTCAGGGAGTCCGAGTTGCTGTGGCAACATGCGCTATTACATGCATGTTGTAGTCTGGAGCTATAGCTAGTGATGGTAGAGGCTCCAACGTTCTTTCTATCACATGGCTCATCAGGAATCTCATGTATTTGGCATTGGAAAGATTTGCAGGTTAATATTCAACCCGTTTGGCCAGGCAAAGCACCTTCCTTGGCCATCAAATCCTGGGGTGGGATTCAAACCTGGAGCTCCTGGCTCAGAGGAGGGGACACCAACCACTTCACCGTAAGATCTCCTCCCCAGCCTGTAATTGATTGGAAGTAAAAACAAAAAACTACTGCGGATGCTGGAAATCCAAAACTAAAACAGAATTACCTGGAAAAACTCAACAGGTCTGGCAGCATCGGCGGAGAAGAAAAGAGTCGACGTTTCGAGTCCTCATGACCCTTCAACAGAATTGAGTATAGTTAGGAGAGGGGTGAAATATAAGCTGGTTTAAGGTGGGGGGTGGGGGGGCGGGGGGGGAAGAGAAGTTGAGGGTGGGGTGGTTGTAGGGACAAGCAAGCAGTGATAGGAGCAGATAATCAAAAGATGTCACAGATAAAAGGATCAAAGAGGTGTTGAAGGTGGTGATATTATCTAAGAAAATGTGCTAATTAAGAATGGATGGCAGGACACTCAAGGTACAGCTCTAGTGGGGCTGGGGTGGAAAGACTGACAAGGTATTAGTTGTAGATTTAAAAATAATGGAAATAGATGGGAAAAGAAAAATCTATATAAATTATTGAAAAAAACAAAAGGCAGGGGGAAGAAATGGGGTGGGGATGGGGGGAGGGAGTTTAAGATCTAAAGTTGTTGAATTCAATATTCAGCCCGGGAGGTTGCAAAGTGCCTAGTCGGAAGATGAGGTGCTGTTCCTCCAGTTTGCGTTGGGCTTCACTGGGACAATGCAGCAAGCCAAGGACAGACATGTGGGCAAGGGAGCAGGGTGGAGTGTTAAAATGGCAAGCGACAGGGAGGTTTGGGTCTTTCTTACGGACAGACTGCAGGTGTTCTGCAAAGCGGTCGCCCAGTTTGCGTTTGGTCCCTCCAATGTAGAGAAGACCGCATTGGGAGCAACGAATGCAGTAGACTAAGTTAGGGGAAATGCAAGTGAAATACTGCTTCACTTGAAAGGAGTGTTTGGGCCCTTGGACGGTGAGGAGAGAGGAAGTGAAGGGGCAGGTGTTGCATCTTCTGCGTGGGCATGGGAAGTTGCCATAGGTGGGGGTTGAGGAGTACGGGTGATGGAGGAGTGGACCAGGGTGTCCCGGAGGGAACGATCCCTGCGGAATGCCGCCGGGGGGGTGAAGGGAAGATGTGTTTGGTGGTGGCATCATGCTGGAGTTGGCGGAAATGGTGGAGGATGATCCTTTGAATGCGGAGGCTGGTGGGGTGATAAGTGAGGACAAGGGGGACCCTATCATGTTTCTGGGAGGGAGGAGAAGGCGTGAGGGCGGATGCGCGGGAGATGGGCCAGACACGGTTGAAGGCCCTGTCAACGACCGTGGGTGGAAAACCTCGGTTAAGGAAGAAGGAGGACATGTCAGAGGAACTGTTTTTGAAGGTAGCGTCATCAGAACAGATGCGACGGAGGTGAAGGAACGAGAGAATGGGATGGAGTCCTTACAGGAGGTGGGGTGTGAGGAGCTGTAGTCGAGGTAGCTGTGGGAGTCGGTAGGCTTGTAATGGATATTGGTGGACAGTCTATCATCAGAAACTGAGACAGAGAGGTCAAGGAAGGGAAGGGAAGTGTCAGAGATGGACCATGTGAAAATGATGGAGGGGTGGAGATTGGAAGCAAAATTAATAAATTTTTCCAAGTCCAGACGAGAGCATGAAGCCGCACCGAAGTAATCATCGATGTACCGGAGAAAGAGTTGTGGGAGGGGGCCGGAGTAGGACTGGAACAAGGAATGTTCCACATACCCCATAAAGAGACAGGCATAGCTGGGGCCCATGCGGGTACCCATAGCCACGCCTTTTATTTGGAGGAAGTGAGAGGAGTTAAAGGAGAAATTGTTCAGTGTGAGAACAAGTTCAGCCAGACGGAGGAGAGTAGTGGTGGATGGGGATTGTTCGGGCCTCTGTTCAAAGAAGAAGCTAAGGGCCTCAGACCATCCTGGTGGGGGATGGAGGTGTAGAGGGATTGGACATCCATGGTGAAGAGGAAGTGGTTGGGGCCAGGGAACTGGAAATTGTTGATGTGACGTAAGGTGTCAGAGGAATCACGGATGTAGGTGGGGAGGGACCGGACAAGGGGAGAGAGAAGGGAGTCAAGATAACGAGAAATGAGTTCCATGGGGCAGGAACAGGCTGACATGATCGGTCTGCCGGGAAAGTTCTGTTTGTGGATTTTGGGTAGGAGGTAGAAGCGGGTTTTTTTCAATAATTTATATAGATTTTTCTTTTCCCACCTATTTCCATTATTTTTAAATCTACAACTAATACCTTGTCAGTCTTTCCACCCCACCCCCACTAGAGCTGTACCTTGAGTGTCCTGCCATCCATTCTTAATTAGCACACTTTCTTAGATAATATCACCACCTTCAACACCTCTTTGATCCTTTTGTCTGTGACATCTTTTGATTATTGCTCCTATCACTGCTTGCTTGTCCCTACAACCACCCCACCCTCAACTTCTCTCCCCCCCACCCCCCCACCCCCTGCCCCCCACCTTAAACCAGCTTATATTTCACCCCTCTCCTAATTATACTCAGTTCTGTTGAAGGGTCATGAGGACTCGAAACGTCGACTCTTTTCTTCTCCGCCGATGCTGCCAGACCTGCTGATTGATTGGAAGTCATTGAACTGGCAAGAACTTCCACTCTTAAGCACTTAGTTTTGCTGTAAAAACCTTGAAAAATTTACACCTTGTCGAATGAGATGTAACTGGGTTTTTATTGGAGAACCAACTTCATAATTACACCTAAAAAGCCTTACTAGTCTGAAAAGTTAACTTTACATTTGTTGTTGTCAAATCCCCGTATATAAGAGATTCCATATATTTTTAAAATAATATTTTCTAAAGCTTGCTTTGTATATTTCACCTTCTACCTTAATCCCATATGTATGTCCCAGTCATTTATTTTGCTATCTGTAAAATGTAAAAATTAGCGGTGAAGGATTCACTTGTTTTTACTTCCTGGTTTGCTGTCTGTGAGAATACTTCAATGTGATTGGCTGCTTACCCTGCTTGCTGCCACCATTGCTGCTGAACACCAGGGGCTAGATTTACAGGGAGCCATAGTTCCCAAGAGGGAGAGCCCACCCATGATCCTGTCTGCCCCATAGCCATTTCCCTGGGAGCAACGTCAAATGGTTGGAGGAAGGATCTCAACCCCTCTCTCTGGAGGAAGCCCCACCTTAGACTGCTCCCAGCCAATCAGATGGCTGGCAGCTCTTTAGTCTCAGCATTGCCACTACTCGCAATACAAGCAGTCCCACCATGCTGAGGCTCCCAGGCAAGTCCGGGCCTGGGGTCTCAGCGAGGGGGATGAGAGAGCGAGAGTTGGGTTTGAGAGGCTGGGGGAGGTTTAAAGAGATGTTTATCTTGGTATGGGTGCCTCTGATGGACCTTGGGGGGCCAGCAAAGGAGGTCCCACCCCCACCACTCGCCTGACGCCAACCCACACAGCTAAAGCTGAAGGTCTTCTGACTAGTGAGGGCCTTGTCCACTCCCGCCACCAACATGGGTAAAATACCCATGGCAATGGAATGAGGCCCTTAAGTGGCCATTAATTGGCCACTTAAGGGCCTCAATAGGCCTAAGAGCAGGTAAGCTGACCCCTGTTAAATTGTGGTGGGGGCAGGGACAGGTGGGCAGATGGCGGGCAGGGAGCCTACTGGATTTTAGGTTCCCTCTGCTTTCAAACCCACCCGTGGAGAGTATATACTCCAGGTCCTGGAGATTTCCTTGACTTAATGCCACAAACAAACCAACCTCGGGAAAGGGTAACCATGCACCACAGAGATTGCTAGATCTTTGTAGATAGCTTTCTTGGAGGTTAGGGGAGACTGCTGTTGCTTTGTCACTGGCTGCAAAATCCAGCCCATTGACTTCAGGCTCCCTGAGTGTGAAAACATACTTGTTTAGCACCTGTGCTATGGCTGCAGCTCCATCGTGTGTTCCTTCTGCCAGTGCTGCCACTGTCCCTTTCAGTAGTATCAAATTTTCTAACCTGCTGCTGCACTAGAACATTTCCTTTGTGTTGTTATTTTCCTAATCCCTTGATGGCTTTCAATCTGGTTTTTGGATTGATTCTTACCTCATCAGAAGATTCCATGGCCAAGGGGTTTCTTTGGTGTGGAAGTTCCACCCTTCCTATACACTTCCACTGGCGCATCTGCACCTGTGGAATATCTTAGATAAATAGCGTAAGTTAGCTAAGAAGTAATTATCGAATTCACCAATGATGGCATTTAACAAGACCCGATTCACTAACTTTATTTGGCCAGCTTGGCTCCGCTCCCCCCACCCCCAATGCAGTCCCCTGAATATGTGTGATTTGACCTTCATGACCCCTATGGAATGCAGGATATCCTGTATAGAATCTAATATCTAAACTTGCATAACAATCAGTTATCATCATGACATCCCTTTTCAGACCAAAAGTATGTCCATGATTTTTTTCTGGCATGACACTGAACACAATTTCCTGTTTGATTCTTTCAACTTCAGACAGTAAACTATTACTAGCTACTTTCAAATGCAGGAACAAAGGGAATCTCTTCTTAAATCACTTGAGTCAAAAGAGTTCAATGTTTGATGTTTTAATTTCCTTTTATGTTATTCAGCTTCAGCTGGGAATTTCTCATCTTGGGTCAGAAGTTTCCAGGCCTGGCATTGGGCAGCGAGCAGACAATATGGCAATGAGGTCAGAAATCGGTTTCACAAACTCATGTAACCAGTTTGCGATTGTCTGCTCAGCCCGTCTATGGCGGGCCGCGTTTCCCGCCATCGGATGTCGGGAACCTCATTGTAATATATTTGCATATCATTATAAGGCCAGCCGGCCGGAATCATCCCCCTGCCAGCTGGATCTCTCGCCCACGTGGGCGTTACTGCTCGCTGACGTGTTTCACAACAGCGTATGTAAGGCGTGTACTTGGCGGGCTGCACGTTGAGGGGAACTCGGAGGTGAGTGCACAGTAAAGTTATGCAGTGCTTGCCCCGGTAGCCTGTTGGACCTAAAGGTTGAGGTGCATTGAGGCGGTGGGGGTGTGGCCCTGAGGTTGAGGTGACTTGGGGGTGGGGGCAAGGTTTGCCCTGCGGTTGAATGTAGCGCACAAGCACACGCTGGGTGTTGGGGAAGGAAGCAGCCAGGCATTAGGGAAACCTGGTATAAAGTGAACTCTGCATCTGAGACTGTTCAGAAACAGTCACATTGACATGCGTGGAGTTAGGCCTCTAGCTTATTTGCCCACTCAAGCTATGCAGAGGCATGAAAATGCCACCAAGCGCTCCAGAGCTTTTCACCGCTTGAGCACAGACTGCAAATTAATGAGTGTTTTAGTGGACTGCAGAACAGTTGGACAACTGCTCATGTTGTACAATCTCCTTGCTAAAGCTGGCCATGGTGCAAGCAGTCACTGGTGGAGGCACTCACACACCCTTGCAATGTCATCGTCCCAGTTTGGACCAGTATCCCCATGGTTCAAGCTAACAGTGCAGCCTTGAAGTAGTGGTTAGGAAAATGCCTGTGTCTGAGCTGAGAGTACAGTATGCGGTCCAATGGGCAAAGCTGCTGCCAATTGGTCAGGTGGAGTGGGGCAGTGGTGGGTGTGGTTTCGGGCAGCCATGCAGCGCACTAAACTCTGGCCATCCAAATGGTGGCCAGCACTGCCGGGGAGGCATTAAGGAGCCTTCAGAATTAACCGAGAGGTTCTTAGTACACCCATGCTAACTCATGCATCTCTCTGTTTTCTCTCTTTCATCCTGCAGGAGAAGCACATCAGAAACATGGAGCCTGGTGAAATAGCTGTGTGCCTTGTGGCAAAAAAAGAGCAGAGACAATGGGGAAGAGAGCGACTGAGTCACCTGGCTGCACAGAGGGAGGAGCAGTACCCTCAGGAAGAAGGGGTGACTGGGGCTCCTGCACACACAGCTGAAGAGCCACAGTGAGCTGTCATCGGTCGGTGCCTAGCTAGACCCTATAGACACCACCTTTCATTCCTGCAGATGACCAAGAACCAGTGTCACCAAAGACTGTGCATGTCTGGGGAACTGGTCGGTCACATCTGCCACCTGCTGCAGGATTTGGTGTCACGGGAACATGGAGGGCATCCACTGCCAGTGGCCGTGAAAGTGACCGTGGCGCTCAATTTTTATGCCAGTGGCTCCTTTCACAGGTGACCTCTGTGGGATATCACAAAACTCCACCCATAAATGTATCCATGATGTCACGGATGCCATCTTAGCAAGGGCACACAACTTTGTGCATTTCGCCCGGGACCAGGACAGCCAGATTGCAAGATCGATTGGATTTGCCCAGATCTCAGGTTTCCCACAGGTGCAAGGTTTGACTGACTGCACTCACATGGTGTTCAGACCTCCGTCACAATAAGTGGTCAACTATGTCAACCTCAAGGGCTTCCATTCGCTGAATGTGCAGCTGGTGTGCGACCACCACAAACGCATCCTGCAGGTCTGTGCACGGTTTCCAGGGAGTGTGCACGACTCCTACATTCTCAGTCGGTCACAGACCCCTGAAGTCTTCCAGGGTCCACAGAGGATGCAGGGATGGCTCCTCAGGGTCAAGGGCTACCCGCAGAGCACGTGGCTGATGATACCCATGCAGCAGCCTCAGCCTCAGACTGCAGCAGAGTGAAGGTATAACAAGGCTCATGCTGCAACTCGCAACTTGGTGGAGCAAACCATCAGGATGCTGAAAATGAGGTTCCCGTGCCTGGTGGAGCCCTGCAATATAGACCACAGAGGGTGCCATGCATCATCGTCGCCTGCTGCGCCCTTCACAGCCTGGTGCTGCAATGGGGAGAGGAGCTGGCTGAGGAGCTGACGCAGGAGCTGGAGGTCTCCTCCAATGAGGAGGACGTCGATGGTGATGAGGGTGAGGATGTCCTCGAAGGCAATGACGACGGCAATGAGGCCCTTGCACTGGCTCGATGAGGCAGGCTCACTCGGGAGGCCCTCATGGCTGCTAGATTTGAGGAGGATGATGACAACAGGCAGTAAGGAGACACCATGGATGCTCACATTGCATGTTTGGATATTTGACTGCAGTCTGGCTTATGGCAGTGCATATACTCTCCGTGATAATGCTCCTGTCATTGAGACACAGTGGCGACCCTAATAGTCGCTCAATTGCAGGGGGATGATGACAACCTGCAGTGAGGACACTCCGTAGATCTTCTCAATGCCACTGTGAATGTCTGACTCCTGTCTGGCTGAGGGCAGCTCGCTTGCGCTCTGTGGTCAGGGTCAGATTATGGAGACGCAGCCATGACACTTTAAAAGCGCCTGACCCTTTGTCTACATTCAGCACCTGAGCCCTTCAGGAACACAGCATCATTGGCCATAGACGCTGAAGAAATGGGGACCAGCCCCACATTAAAGGTGCTGAAAGCACACAGAGAGAATGTCAGAACTCTGTGACACCTGCCCACAACATTCTGGCAGCAATGACAAGCACCATCGAGATGCAGGCATCAGGAATGTGAGGCTAGATCATCACTTTGGTCTGCAGGCTGCACAAAGCACAGGGAAGAGGCTCTGGATTGAGAGACCTGCCTTTATCTTGTGCAGAAAGGTTTTACATCTGAGTGACACAAACACTGCTCATGAACAAGGAGCCATAGGCAGGGAGACATTCTTGAGAGTTTATTTACAATAGTGAACATTATGTACAAGTGATTAACACCCGTGCCCAGGCTGTGCAACTAGCTCTTCTTAACTTTCCTAACCCTGCCGCTACGTCTTGGTGCTCCCCGCACATCCACAACAGAGATGGAGGCAGCCTGCTGACTGCCAAGCCCTGTTAGTGATGACCTTGATGGGCATCCTCTGGAGGGCCCCAGCCTGCTTTCAGGGTCCTGTTGTGTGGCAGTGACACCCTCCTCGGCCTGTGGAGTGGAGCTGCTGAGGTCACAGGAAAATGTGATTTGGATGGGCTGGACGCTCCTGGAGTCATCTGGACAGATGGCCGTGGTGTGTGCACCTGCTGATCCTCCTCCCTATGGGTGCCCGACAGCCCCTAGTTGACTCCTTGAGGAGAAGGGGTAGCCGGAGTGAGATTAGGCTGCCCTGCACCCCTCTCATGTACACACTGTCGGTGGCCAAATATGGTGTTGGCGTTGGAGTTCAGCCCGCGCAGCAGTGCAGGAGCGCTGTCCTGGACCAAGGTCTCCATGGCAGCCACGATTCTACCAGTGTTGACCTCGGTGCATTGGCATGCCGACGCTATCACCTCAGCCTGAAAGCAGTCAGACTCCTCCATCATGCCTTGCAATCTAAGGAGCGTAGTGAACATCCCTTCCTGATATTCTTGATCCTGCCTTTGCAACTCCAACAACTGTGACATGACTGAGTCCAGAGGCTCATCATCAGACTCTGATTCACCAGATTTCTGGCCTCCAGCAGTCCTCTGAGTGCCGGGGACCTGGGAAGTCCCTGCTGCTGCTGCCTGCTGTGGATCAGAAAGTGTGATGTGCTCACCAGATTGTGAACCCGGGGCTATTCTAAAGCTAGGTCCCACCGAGGTGTGTGTCTCTGTGCTGGTGGATGGTGTGGATGAGCGCTGTGATGGGACTTCAAGGAGGGTGCCTCCAGATTCCTCCTTAGAGGAGTCTTCGGGCTTGACTGGAGACCCTGGGCCATGGCCTCCATCGGCTGTTTCCCAGATGTGCCTGCGGAAGCAAGGGGAGATAATTAGTTCATGGCTGTGGCCTGTGAAACAGGACGCATCACTCACAGCATGGTTGTCTGGTGGATGTTGCACTGCTGGATCCTCACTTGGTAGAGCACCAGTGACCTCACCGTCAGCACAGGAATGGTCCAGATCGTCGCTGGCCAGCTGGATGGCTCTGTTTTCAAAGTCTGTGAGGACCTTGATTTCAGGCATTCCTCCACCGGTCTGCAACATCTCTCTCTTGTTGTGTGCCAGCTTGTCCTTCATGAATAGAGATAGAGAGAGTGTAAGCAGGACGTCTGCCAGGCCAGATGACAAGTATGCATTGGCATGTGTGGGTGATGAGTGGTCCCATGGATGGGATGAGGGCAATGAAGGTGTGTGTGAGAGAGTGAATGGTGATGTCCCTTGAACCAGCAGTATGTGAGGTCCCTGTGGATACGTGATGGGTTTGTGAGTGTGTGAGTTGAGAGTGATGAGAAGAGTGACTTACCCTTGCGGAACAAAGGAGATCCTTCATCCTATTGCGGCACTGGATGGCTGTCCTCTTTTGCAGGGCATTGGCACTGACCACCGCTGCCACTGTCTCCCAAGCTGGATTGGTGATGTTCCTGCCCATCCTGTGGCCACAGCGAGGGTAGAAGACATATCAGTGGGCCTCCATGGTGTCCTAAATGCGCTCGAGAGACGCATCTTTGAACCTGGGGGCTGCAGTCTTTTTGCCTTTTGGGGCCATGTCTTCTTTGCAGCAGTCCTGGGCTGGAAACACTGAGAGGTGTGCGCGCGGCTGCACATTAAATATGGCGCCCAGCATGATGAAACGGCGAGGTGGCAGTGTGGCGGGCGAATGAGAGCCCGCGTGCCATGGAAACGGTGTGTTTCCTGGGAATACATAATTAATGCAGCGGGTTTGTGACGATACAGTGTGACAAGCCTGCTACTGCACTTAGTGCAAATCTGGGATGATTCCGTCTTTGGTCAAGTCCGTTGAGTCACAATTTTACTTTTTCAATATGTAATCATGATTTATTACCAAAACCACAAATCTACTTCCATCACTGATCTGCTCCTGTTGTAGCTAAGCATTAGATAAAATCCTCAGATCTTGGGCGGGTTGACCTGGCACCTGGGTCTGCTGCCATCTCAGAAACTCTGGTCCTCGACATGAAGGTATCAGCTTCCATTCAGGAGCCATCATTTGTGGCTCTGGGCTGCAAGCTGCCAGCCTGTTCCAGGCCTTGATCCAGGTGCCTCATCAGCTCCTGCTGCCACCTGAGCCTCACCCCAATGTCGAGCTGCCATTTGCTGCTCCACTCTCTGCTCATCTTCACCTGGAGCCAGATTTAGCTGGGACTCTGGATTCTGCATCACAAAACTACAGTGGCACTGATATCTCTTGGCATATGATGTATTTCTGTCCTATTCTACTCCTTCAGGTGACCGCACAGTCACCCTATTTCCCATCTTGAAAGTAACAGCGTATAGTTTTGGAAGAACAGTTCTGTCCATCTTGTTTAAGGCCTCTCATCTAACCAATACTTCGTCACCTGGTTTCACATCAGACTCCCTGGCATCCCGTCAATGACCTGCATAAAACTCTGATGTGCCCTTCTTCTCAAACCTCTTGATCATCAGAGCTCCGGCATCTTGCTACAGATTTTGCATTTGGCCAGCAGGTCTGCTGGGCTCTTCACTGTTGTGGTATGTGCAATTGCTCTGTACACCACCACACATGACAGAACTGCCTCCTTCCAATCTTTTCCTTCAGCTTTGGCAATTCTCATCTGCTTCCCTAGAGGTTGATTCTGATGTTCCACCCCTGCATTAGCTTGTGGTCAGTTTAGTGTCACTCTGCGGTGATGATTCCCTGTGACGTGCATGTAATCAGCAATTATCTGTGAAATAAACTGCTGCCCATTGAGTACAAGGTAACTGGCAGAGCATGCTTCACAAATATCGCTGTCACTGTTTGCTCTGCTGTTGTAGATTTCATCACAACATACTCGCAGTAGCGATTCTAATAGTCAATCACAAAAAGAACTGACCTTCCTGACGGAGATGCACCTAAAAAATCAATGGCTATTGTCACGACTCACTGGGGATAGTGCGCTGTAGTACCAAGCCCCACTGTTTCTCGAGCTGTGACAAATGTGAAAAGTTTGACCAAACCACCAGATTGCCCCAATTCTACCCAACTGTTTAATTAAGGTTAACACAATATGAGCACCAGGGTTGTAAACTTAATAAGTAAATAACTATTTATTGAACAAATTGTCTTTAACTAGTGGTAAAAGAAAGAAATATGAACTGCTAACTCCTAACTCTATAACTTAAACTCTAACCCTTCTTAAACCCCTATACACAAGACACATAAAACATGGACTTTAAGGGCGAGGTAAAACAGTTCAATGGCATCAATCTGCAGTACAGGTTTAGATGGGCTGATTTTGATTGAAGTCTTCCAAATTCCTTGCCGTTTGTTGTTGATGACATGGGGTGATCTCCCAGCACTTTCAATCTGTGGTTTCCTGGTTGAAAAACTTGCTTTTCAATGTCTCTATTGGTGATTTTTCCCCTTCTTGACGGGTTTTCAGAGAAAGCAGGTTACAGAAATGTGAGCAATAGCCAGTTAGCTACTATGGCAGAATTACTGGAATTTTACAAATACAGGAGAGAGGTTTTAGGCCTTCCCTTTTTGCAGGCTAAGAGCTGTACTGCCTTCACTGTTACCACACAAAACCCTGGTCATCTGGTCAGGAGCCAATTAAAATGCTGTCATCAGGAAATTCCCCTTAGTCCAGGATTCCTTTCCGGCACTATCCTGTTCTTTTATGGCACATTCTGTTCCAGGATAGCAACATTGTAGATATTCCTCATCCTATTCCAGTGAACATGTCTTTCAACTGCAGCCATGGTAGTTTTTAAAGCCACAGTCCAATCTTAAAGCCACAGTCCAATCTTAAAGCCACAGTCCAAGAAAAATAAAAAAATAGGCTCTTAACATGCCTCTACACTTAAAAAGGATGAAATGCCATTTAAAAAATGCGTTTCATCACAAAGTATGTGACACATAGACAACAAGACACAAGACTTACATTCATTCATCCATCCTTCCCCTTAATACTTATTTCAATCATTTATATCCGGGACAATGCATCCGCGATCACATTATCTTTGCTGGCAATGTTAACAATCTTTACATTGAATGGTTGAAACAATAGACTCCATCTGAACAGTCTTGCATTTTGAGTTTAAACTTCTCAATGACGCCAGCGGATTATGGTCAGTGTAGGTTGGTGTTTCTTTGTTATCGTGTCAGACATAAACTTCAAAATGTTGAAGAGACAACAATGCTAGAGTTTCTTTTTCTCTTGTAGTGTACTTCCTCTGATATTGATTTAATTTCTTGGAAAAGTACCCCCCTGGCTTCTCTATCCCTAATTTCTCATCTTGTAATAGAATTGTACCTACCCCCAAGTCACTAGCTTCAACCGCCATTTTAAAAGGTTTGGTAAAATCAGGGGCGGCCAATGCGGGTTCATGTATTAAGATTGCCTTCAGCTTTTCAAAGGCTGCTTGGCATTCTGCTGACCATGCCACATTTGCCTGTTTTCTTAACAAATTGGTTAGAGGTACAGCTACTGTGCTGGAATTAGGCACAAACTTCCTATAAAACCCACACATTGCCAAAAAACCCTCATAATTTCTTGTCTGGTTTTAGGAATAGGGAATTCTATTAAAGTGTTCACTTTTGCTGTTCTCGGCAACACCTGCCCTTGTCCTATGGTGTGCCTAAGGTAAGTTACCCTTGCTTTTGCAAATTCGCTTTTGGCCAGATTTATGACTAAGCCAGCTAACTGCAATTGCTTAAACAGGTCCTCTAACTGCTTTATATGTTCTTCCCATGTGTTATTATACATTACAATATCATCTAAATAAATCACACAGTTAGGTACATCAGCTACGACTCAATTTATAAGTCTCTGGAATGTAGCTGGTGCGTTTTAAAACCCAAATGGCATGACTCGACATTGAAACCGTCCACTTGGTGTAACAAAGGCGGATATGTCTTTAGCCTTTGGCGTTAATGGCACTTGCCAGTACCCCTTCAATAGGTCAATTTTAAAAATAAATGAGGCACTGCCCACCCTATCGATGCAATCCCCTAACTGAGAAATCGAGTATGAATCTCATTACTACATTCACTTTCCTGTAGTCTATACAAATTCTAGAGGATCCATCTGGCTTAGGAACCAACATGACCGTGAACTCCAACTGCTTTGGCTGGGCCCGATCAATTTATTTTCCAGCATATATTTGAACTCTGTTTCTAACTGATCTCGTTTCTCTGGGCTCAGCCAATACGGATGTTGTTTTAGTGGCATCTGAGTCTCCTACGTCCGCATCATGTTCAGTTAACGTAGTACATCCAGGTGTATCCCTATAAATTTCCTTATACTTCCTAAGTAACCTTATTAAATCTTTCTGTGGTTCTTCCTCTAAATACGAGAAATACGAGTGTCTAGCTGTCCCATTATTTTGGTATTGGCTAGTCGAATTGTAGGAGGTTCGCTTTGTGCACTGTCTACTTTTCCTTCTACCTAACTTTTACTGTCTTTGTCATCCACCACTACTCCTGCCATCGGGCACTCTTGCTCTTTCTGATCTTCTCCACTGCAGTGATACTGCTTCAACATGTTTATGTGACAAAACCGTTTCTTCTTCCTACGCTCAGGAGTATCTGTCAGATAAGTCACTGCATGGACCCTCCTAACTATCTTGTAGGGGCCACTGAATTTCGCTTTCAGGGGTTCACCCTGCAAAGGTAACAATACCAATACTTCGTCTCCTGCTTGGAACGTTCTAGTTGTAGAATGTTTGTCTGCCCATTCTTTCATTCTGGCGTGTGTGATTTTTAAATGCTCCCGTGCTACTTTACATGCTCCTGTGAGTCTTTCTAGAAACATGGACATAATTCGGCTTCAAGAACTTTTCATTAATCAATTTTAATGGACCCCTTATTTCATGACTATAGATCAATTCAAATTGACTAAATCTAATAGATTCATTGGGAGAATCTCTGGTAGCAAATAGTAGGGAATCTAATCCTTTGTCCCAATCCTTTGGGTATTCATGGGCTAGGATTTTGCCCTTGTTGGGCCGGCTCGGTGGGGGTGGACAGGCGCGGTTGGGAAGCTGACCACCGCCCGCGATCGGGGCTGGACCGCGATTTCATGCTGGCGGGCCAATTAAGACCCGTCCAGCGTGAAACACGGGCTACAGTGCTCAGCGCTGCCTGTGTGGGGGAGTGTGGGGGAGGAGGGCGAGTGGGGAACATCGTGCATGTGTGCGAGTGCATGCAGGAAAATCTCCCTGAGGCTCAGAGCTGCCTCAGGGAGATGAAGATATAAACAGATAAAAATAAAGAATTTTAAGGTGTTAAAAAACATGTCCCCACATGTGGTTCTGCCAATGAGCAGGGACATGTTAGAAATTAGTCTGAAAATTTTAAATTTTTTTTAATGACGGATCGAAACTTCAACCCGCCCACGGATGAGGTTTCGCAAAAAATCCAAAGGCCGCTTGGCCTTTTTGCCTGCCCACCAACCGCATGGCTGGACGGGCAGAAAAAAACTTAATTCAATTACATTGTTAATGGCCTTAATAGGCCTGTTAATTGTCGGCGGGCGTGCTGCTGACTCCCGTGCGTGCCCGCCGACCGATACTGTGCATGTGTGCGATGACATAGGGACGCTTGCCTGACGTCATCGTGCGTCATTTTACACTCGTTCTGGTCGGATGCACGCCCGCCTGATGAGCTAAAAATTCTGGCCGTGGCAATAGGCTTTAATTATGCTTTTGAGAGTCTCATGATATCTCTCTAAAGCTCCGAGTGTCTGTGGGGGTAAGTGGTAGACTTTAGTTGTTTGATACCCAAATTGCTGATTATGTCCTGGAAAATCTTAGGCATGCAGTTAGAACTTTGGTCAGATTGTACTTCAATTGGTCGACTATAACGAGTGAAAAACTGAGTTAACTTTTCCACTACCATCTTAGCTGTAATTATCCTTAAAGGAATAGCTTCTGGAAAGCTGGGACATTTTAGGAAGGACCACTTCTCATGGAAATGCAGAAACAAAACTGAGAAAAGACGGAATTCTGGAGAGAGAAAACAGAGGACAGAGGAATGAACAAGGCAGAGATGTACTCAGAGTAGAGGATTTAACAAGAATGACGGTGAATGTGAAGACAGATACATGCTTGCAGTCAATGATGGGAAACATGAAAAAGTTACAGTGCTGATTGGTGGGGTGAAGATGGCCATTATCATGGATTCTGGAAGTGATAGCACTGTGGTTGATAGAGCATTGTGGGAAGAATTGAAGATGAAGAAAATCAAGTGCACATCATGGAAATGTGTGAATGTGTGACCACCCGATTTCCAGAAGCTATTCCTTTAAGGATAATTACAGCTAAGATGGTAGTGGAAAAATGGTGACAAATTGCACAAAAGTTTCCCTATCTGCTTCGTCTGGTGAAAAACATGTTGCTGGAATATTGTATATTGTGATTGTTTAATGCATCCACAGCTTTGTCATAATCATCCTGTTCTCCTGAGCCAGCAGGTGCTTTGAATGTCTCTCTCGCCAATGCCCCAGCTTTGCAGAGCAACAAAACCCTCCACTACACTTGCTGCACGGCCATCACCCCATCTAGAAACAGGCCTCTGCTGTCAGCACAAGCACTGAACTCCTCCAGCCATGCAACCCATCATGCGATCACTACACTGGCTTCACCATTGAGATCAAATGGATTTAAACCTCCAATCTCAGCAAATTCTGATCCGCCAAAAACCATATCTAACTCTGAAGGCTTAGCAACCTGATCGAATACATTCACCTTCGTTACCAGTGTCATTGGATCCATCAATGATGGCACTTATCAAGACTAAGGCCGGAATTTTCCCCTCCCACCCTAAATTCCGTGGCGGAAGCGGGAACTCGGAGCGATACCCGCCGCTGAGCGGGGCAGGCCATTACGCACAATTGTGTGCTCCCCACCTCATTATTTATGCAAGTGTGCGTTTCGCTACACATCTCATGGCGGGGCGAGCAGGAAGTCAGCCAGCCCGCCATCATGTCCGGACGCTATAATTAAAAGGCATCTGGACAGCCATTCATTCGTCACACCAGGACATTTGCAGACTGGCAATGCCCATGAGAAGGCAGCAAGCCCCGACCCCTCGCTTCAACAATGTCTCCCTGGAGAATCTCCTCACGGTCATGGAGGAAAGGCGATGTCCTCTTCCTGAGGCATAGCAGCAGGAGGCCCACCCAACTCACCACAGCAGCCTGGGAGGAGGTCACCAGGGTGGTCAGCGTCAGTGAGTTGCAGAGGAGGATTTTCATGTAGGGCAGGAAATGGGTCAATGATTTAATCCCCTCCACTAGGGTAAGTGAGGCTTACTACCCTCCAAACTCACCTCCCCACTTTCTGAATCTGAATGGGATGTGGGGTCGCTAGCAAGGCCAGCATCTGTATTGCCCATCTCTAAATGCCCTTGAGAAGGTACCGAGGTGCTGCCTTATTGAGCTGTTGCAGTCCATGTGGTGTGCTGTTAGGGCGACCACTGCAGGATGCTGACCCAGCCACACTGAAGGCACAGCCATGGCGGGCTGGGGAGTAGAGGGCAACTTGCAGATGGTGCTGTTCCCATGCTCCTGCTGCCCTTGTCCTTCTAGCTTTTATAGCTTGCGGGTTTGGAGGAGGCTGCCAAAGGAGCCTTGGTGGCTTGCTGCAGTACATCATGTACATGGCACACACTGTTGCCACTGTGCATTGGTGGTGGAGGGACCAAGTGTTGCGGGTGCTGGATGGGGTGTCAATCAAGCAGCCTACTTCGCCCTTTGATGGTGTCCAGCTTCCTGAGTACTGTTGGAGCTGCACTCATCCAGGCAAGTGGAAAGTATTCCGTCAAATTCCTCACTTGTGCCTTGTAGATGGTGGACAGGCTTTGGGGAGTCAGGACGTCAGTTATTAGCCACTGAATTAGCAGCCTACAACCCACTCTTTCATCAAATGTGTTTACAATCCATCCATCTGTCTTTATGCAGGAGAAGACAGCGCACAACAGGAGAGAGAGGGAGAAGATGGGAGGGGGTGGATGCCAGAGATCCGGTCCCTCACTCCTTTACAGCAGCAGGCTTCTGAGCTGGCAGGAGAGAAGAGGGATCAGGCCTGTGCCAAGGGTGAGGTTGGCCTCCCCCAAGCATCCAGTGAGGAAGAATGCATTAATCCGTGAAAATCAAAACATCAAGATGATGCTGTTTGCAATGTTGGAGCCAGCCTAGATAGTCACTCATTCTCTCTTTACTCCATTCCAGGTGCCAGCCGGAAGATGGGGAGGCCAGCCCCCTCAGCCGAGGTAAGCCACAGCCCCCAGGACAGCTCTGGAGAAGAAGAAGAAGACTACTTTACACCTTTAGAATCATCACAGCATTAACCCGCACCCTCCACCAGCCCAGAGACACACCCCTCGGTGGCTCAAAGATCTAGTTTAGGCTCGGGCTCATACTCTGGTGGTCACCTCACAGACACATGTGCACAGCAGGAGGAGGCTGTGACAGCCAAGATCAGTGAGGAATGGCAACACAGAAAGCTCCCATAAAGTTTCCACATGATTATTAGGATTTCCCTTTAGTTTCCCAGTTGTGTTGACTCTCAGCTCCAGCCACGGAAAAGACCCTCCTCTCACCCTGATGTTTTGTAATTGGACATCGAGGGTATGGCCTTTCTGATCTGCCTACGATGCAGGATGGTGTGTGTCACTTTCCAAGCTGCTTCTATCAACTTTTACCCTCCCCCTGTCACATACCAACTTTCCTCCATCACCATCAACCCTCCCTGATGTGACCTTCGCCCTCCCCTTGGTGACCCTTGAATTCCCCCCCTCCTCACCCCAATCACCCTGAGCCCCCATCATAGTGAACCTTGACATGTCTTCCCTCCCCGCTGAGTCCACACTGGCCACCGTCCCTATGCGCAGCCTCAACCTGCCCACTCCCACAATCCATGCCACCTTCCTTATCCCCTTAAATGACCCTCCTGGCGAAAATTACTCCCACCATACCCGAACACTTACCCTCCCACCCTACCGCAACCCACTTCTCCCTTTCACTGTCACCGTCCCTTCATACCATCTGTACCTTCCGTTATCCCCTCAGGATTCCACCATGGACACAACAGACCCTTCCCTCTGAAAGACTCTGACTCAACCCTCCTTCACTGCTCACTCCCCCCTCCCCCCTTCAAGCATTTCTCCCTCCCTTCACTTGACCCACCCAACCCTTCATGTCTTCTACCCAGCGCCCATATAACCAGCCCCTGTCCCGTGTCTTCCAGCATCTGCCCATTCACCCTCTTCTGGGTGCATCATTCTGGTTGTCATGTCCTCCAGCAGTTAAGGCACCGGTGCCTCTGGTAAGTGGTTTTAAAATTCCCTCTCGCCAGGTGCATGCCAGATTTCTCCGGTCGTGAAACCGGCCATTGTGAATTCCAGCTGGCTGGCGGGCTGCAGGATTCGACAGGGGCAGAAGATTCCGGCCTGTTGTGGTTTTAATGAGCATGATTAGATGTAAATTGGGTTCCCGATGAACTTCAGCAGTAAAGACGACCGGCCATTAACCCGCCATGGAAATCAGGACATCAAGTTCCCGCTATCATTTCCCAACATTGGGAATCCAATGTTTTCACCGTGCCATGTCCTCCAGCTCCACCTGCCCAAATCTCCCATCAGCTCTAGGGGATTTGTTAGCTTTTAGTCCCAATTATTTCTTCAGCACTATTTCTTTATCCAATGTTAACTTCTCTAACTTCCTCAATCTCACTAAACCCTTGGCTTGCCTCTGTTCCCAGAATGATTTTGTGTCTTTTACCATGAAAACTAATACATTTTTCTTTGATGTCCCTGCTAAATCCTTTTTCTCTTTATAATCTCTCCCGTCTATACCTGTAAGTGACCCATATTTACTTTCACAAATCCATGACCTTTTTACACTTTCCTTGAGAAGCTTTCACAATGTGTTTTTAGGACTCTCGCTAGTTACCCTCATATTCTATTTTCTCTTTCTTTATCAATTTCTTGGTCATTCTTTGCTGAATTCTGAAACCCTTAATCTAATGCTGTAACCTGCACTATTTCGTTTCCAACTTTGCTCACTTTCAATTCTGCCTCTGTAATGGCAATTATATCAAACCCATTTATTTCTATCTGTGCTATTAATTCATCTATTTTGTTGTGAATTCTTCACACATTCAGGTTCTATTTTTCACCGATTTCACCTTAGTCTCTCTAATGTTATGTCTCTAATATCTCTTTGTTAAGCTCCCTCTCCATTCCTGATACACTGTATTTATTTTTACTGAATTGCTACACTGCTTCACATTCTTGATACTTCCCCTCCTGCTTTTGAATTTACACTCCTCTGGATCCTCCCGCCTCACCCCTTCATTAGTTTAAAACCTTATCTACCAATCTTAATTATTTAATTTGCCAGGACACTGGTCCCAGGCAAGTATAATTGCAGCCCATGCTAAAGGAGCAGCTCCCTCTTTCCCTGGTACCGATATCAGTGCCCCGTGAATTGAAATGCCTGCTCCCAACACCACTCTTTCAACCAAGCATTTAATCTTCTAATCTGTTTATTTCCCTGTCAATTTGTGCATAGTTCAGCTAACAATCCAGAGATTAGTACCTGTGAAGTCTGCTTTTTAATTTTGACTCCAGTTTCTCAAACTCCCTCAGCAGAATCTCACCCCTAGTTCTACCTATATCATTGGTTCCTACATGGTTCAGGGCAATGGATCCTACTCTCCTAAATATTTCTGTAATAAAACATGAGTTTCTGATATCATCATTATGGGCCTTAGTGGAAGTTGTTCATGATCTGGACTACAGAAAATGCTGGAGGCAAAGCTGTTGGAAAGTTTTAGCTTTTATGGACATTATGCTAACTATGCACAATACAGACTCAGCACGAGGCTCAACATAGAACTATCTCTCTCCATGCTCTGTTGTCATCTGATCTTACGCCACTGTTGATGTAGACTTTGGGGAGAATTTTTAGCTCATCAGGCGGGCGTGCGCCTGACCCAATTGAGTGTAAAATGACCCTCGATGACTTTGGGCAAGTGTCCTAACATCATCTAGCACTCGCAAGATATGTCGGTCGGTGGGCACCCGCCAACAATTAAAAGGCCTATTAAGGCCTTTAAAAAGGTAATTGAAAGAAATTTTTCGCTGCCTGTAAAACCTTATGGTTGGCGGGCAGACGAAAAGGCCAAGCGACCTTTGCATTTTTTAGGAAACAACATCCACAGGCGGAATGAGGTTGCCAAAAGCAAATAAAAATAAAATAAAAATGTTAATATTTAATTAATAACGTTTCTCCTCTGCTCATGTGACAGAGTCACATGATTATTAGCTGATCACCACTGATCCCGATCCTGTCATAGGGGGAAAGAACAGGGGGAGGTCATTCAGCATCTCAAGCTGGTTCTGTCATTCAATGAGATCATGGTTGATCTGGATCTGAATTCTTAGATCCATATCCTTTTTAACTCTTGCTGGAAAAAGACCTATCAATCTCAGATTTAAAAAGGCCTGCTTTCCAGCAAGGATAACAAAGTTGCAATCAGAATTGGGATCTCCACCTCATAAACTGGTATAATGAAGGTCATCATATGTTTATAAAAGCAAAAAACTGCGGATGCCGGAAATCCAAAACAAAAACAGAAACATAAATAATAATTCAGCCCTTTCCTATTTTTACTTAGTTCTGCTGAAGGGTCATGAGGTTTCGAAACGTCAACTGTGCTCTCCTCCGCCGATGCTGCCAGACCTGCTGAGTTTTTCCAGGTATTTCTGTTCCTGTTTTTGCTCATCATATGTTTGTTGCATAGAGCTTCATCTTTCAATTTGACACTTTACAGTCATCCAGACTCAACACAGAGTTCAGAAATTTCAGGATCATAATCTCCATCCCCATATTTCAGACACCAGCTCTTGTTAATGATTTTGCATTTACAGACTCATCTTTTCTTTCATCTCTTGACCCATTACAATCTCCTTTTGACTTGCACCATAATCACTTTTGTGAAATAAGGAGGGAGAAGATTAAATATGAAGGTAAACTAGCCAGTCATATAAAAGAAGATTGCAATAGTTTTTTTAGATATATAAAGGGTAAGAGAAAGGCAAAAGTGGACATTGGGCCGCTGGAAAATGACGCTGGAGAAGTAGTAGTGGGGAAGAAAGAAATGGCGGAGGAACTGAATAGGTACTTTGCGTCAGTCTTCACAGTGGAAGACATGAGTAACAGCCCCAAAGTTCAAGAGAGTCTGGGGGCAGAGGTGAGTATGGTGGCCATTACCAAGGAGAATGTGCTAGGAAAACTGAAAGGTCTGAAGGTGGAAAAATCACCTGGACCAGATGGATTACACCCCAGAGTTCTGAAAGAGATAGCTGAAGAGATAGTGGAGGTGTTAGTGGCAATCTTTCAGGAATCACAGGAATCAGGGAGGGTCCCAGAGGACTGGAAAATCGTTAATGTAACCCCCCAGTTTAAGAAGGGAGTGAGGCAAAAGACGGGAAATTACAGGCCAATTAGCCTGACCTCGGTCGTTGGTAAGATTTTAGAGT
Source organism: Cetorhinus maximus (assembly GCF_964194155.1). Lineage (NCBI taxonomy): Eukaryota > Metazoa > Chordata > Chondrichthyes > Lamniformes > Cetorhinidae > Cetorhinus > Cetorhinus maximus. The sequence continues at coordinate 39,198,225 of NC_135880.1, read as the reverse complement.
CCATTATTAAGGATGAGATTTCAGAATACTTGGAAGTGTATGGTAAAATCGGGAAAAGTCAGCATGGTTTCATGAAGGGGAGATCATGCCTGACAAGTCTGTTAGAAATCTTTGAGGAGGTAATGAGTAGGTTAGACAAAGGAGAGCCAATGGATGTTATCTACTTGGACTTCCATAAGGCCTTTGACAAGGTGCCGCATAGGAGGCTGCTCAGTAAGATAAAAGCCCATGGTGTTAGAGGCAAGGTTCTAGCATGGATAGAAGATTGGCTGTCTGGCAGGAGGCAGAGAGTGGGGAAAAGGGGGTCCTTCTCAGGATGGCGGCCGGTGACTAGTGGAGTTCCGCAGGGGTCTGTGTTGGGACCACAACTTTTCACTTTGTACATTAATGAACTACATGAAGGAACTGAAGGCATCCTGGCTAAGTTTGCAGATGATACAAAGATAGGTGGAGGGACAGGTCGTATTGAGGAGGCGGGGAGGCTGCAGAAGGATTTGGACAGGTTAGGAGAATGGGCAAAGAGGTGGCAGGTAGAATACAACATGGGGAAGTGTGAGGTCATGCACTTTGGTAGGAAGAATAGAGGCATAGACTATTTTCTAAATGGGGAGAGAATTCAGAAGTCTGGAGTGCAAAGGGACTTGTGAGTCCTAGTCCAGGATTCTCTTAAGGTTAACATGCAGGTTGAGTAGGTAGTTAGAAAGGCAAATGCAATGTAGGCATTTATTTCGAGAGGACAAGAATATAAAAGCAGGGAAGTGCTGCTGAGGCTTTATAAGGCTCTGGTCAGACCACATTTAGAATATTGTGAGCAATTTTGGGCCCCGTATCTCAGGAAGGATGTGCTGGCCCTGGAGAGGGTCCAGAGGAGGTTCACGAGAATGATCCCAGGAATGAAAAGCTTAACAAATGAGGAACATTTGAGGACTATACTAGATGGAGTTTAGAAGGATGAGGGGGGGTCTGAATGAAACTTACAGAATACTGAGAGGTCTGGATAATGTTGATGTGGGGAAGATGTTTCCATTAGTAGGAGAGACTAGGACCCGAGGGCACAGCCTCAGGGTAAAGGGAAGACCTTTTAGAACAGAGATGAGGAGAAACTTCGTTAGCCAGAGAGTGGTGAATCTATGGAATTCATTGCCACAGAAGGCTGTGGAGGCCAAGTCATTGAATGTATTTAAGACCGAGATAGATAGGTTCTTGATTGGTAAGGGGATCAAAGGTTATGGGGAGAAGGCAGGAGAATGGGGTTGAGAAACCTATCAGCCATGATTGAATGGCAGAGCAGACTCGATGGGCCGAATGGCCTAATTTCTGCTCCTATGTCTTATGGTCTTATGGTCTCATATTTAAGTTATCACAGACTTCTCTTTTGTTTTCTCCTCTGCACTTGCTTAAAACCTGTTATATTTCTAACGTTTTCCAGTCCTAATGAAAGTTCTTTTACCTAAAATGAACTCTCTCTCCATTTCTCTCCCCAATAATGCTGCCAGACCTGCTGAATATTGCCAGCAATTTTTTATTCCACGATTGGGAACCATAACTCATTTCTTCCTTTCCCAGCCCAGGAGCAGGGACACATGAGGGGACATGTTTCGTAACATTTTAGCGATCTTTATTTTCTATTCTGAAAAACGTTCATCTCTCTGAGGCAGCTCTGTGCCTCGGGCTGCTTTTCCAGCGTGTACCCCCGCACATGTGTGAACTTGCGTGCACGCCCTCATCCTCCCGCCACACAGGCAGTGCTGAGCGCTGCCGCAAGCGTTTTCACACCAGCGTGTATTCGTGGTCCGACCCTGATCATGGGCGGCAGTCGGCTTCCCAACCGCCCCCTCCAGCCCGCCCAACGAGGAAAAAATCATAAAATCATAAACTGGTATAATGAAGCTCATCATATGTTTGTTGCATAGAGTTTCATCTTTCAATTTGGCACTTTATAGTCGTCCAGACTCAACACAGAGTTGAGAAATTTCAGGATCATAATCTCCACCCCCATATTTAGAACAGCAGCTCTTGTTAATGATTTTGCATTTACAGATTCATCTTTTGTTTCATCTCTTGACCCATTACCATCACCTTTTGACTTGCACCATAATCCCTTTTGTCAAATAAGGAGGGAGAAGATTAAATATGAGGGTAAACTAGCCAGTAACATAAAAGAAGATTGCAAGAGTTTTTTTTAGATATATAAAGGGTAAGAGAAAGGCAAAGGAGGACATTAGGCCGCTGGATAATGACGCTGGAGAAGTAGTAGTGGGGAACAAAGAAATGGCGGAGGAACTGAATAGGTACTTTGCGTCAGTCTTCACAGTGGAAGACACGAGTGACATTCCCAAATTTCAAGAGAGTCGGGGGACAGAGATGAGTATGGTGGCCATTACCAAGGAGAATGTGCTAGTAAAACTGAAAGGTCTGAAGGTGGATAAATCACCTGGACCAGATGGATTACACCAAAGAGTTCTGAAAGAGATAGCTGAAGAGATAATGGAGGCGTTAGTGGCGATCTTTCAGGAATCACTGGAGTCAGGGAGGGTCCCAGAGGACTGGAAAATCGCTAATGTAACCCCCCAGTTTAAGAAGGGAGTGAGGCAAAAGACGGGAAATTACAGGCCGATAAGCCTGACCTCGGTCGTTGGTAAGATTTTAGAATCCATTATTAAGGATGAGATTTCAGAATACTTGGAAGTGCATGGTAAAATCGGGCAAAGTCAGTGTGGTTTCATCAAGGTGAGGTCATGCCTGACAAATCTGTTAGAAATCTTTGAGGAGGTAACGAGTAGCTTAGACAAAGGAGAGCCAAATGCTGTAATCTACATTGACTTCCAGAAGGCCTTTGACATGGTGCTGCACAGGAGGCTGCTCAGTGAGATAAGAGCCCATGGTGTTAGAGGCAATGTACGAGCATGGATAGAAGATTGGCTGTCTGGCAGGAGGCAGAGAGTGGGGAAAAGGGGGTCCTTCTCAGGATGGCGGCCGGTGACTAGTGGAGTTCCGCAGGGGTCAGTGTTGGGACCACAACTTTTCACTTTGTACATTAATGATCTAGATGAAGGAACTGAGGGCATCCTGGCTAAGTTTGCAGATGATACAAAGATAGGTGGAGGGACAGGTCGTATTGAGGAGGTGGGGAGGCTGCAGAAGGATTTGGACAGGTTAGGAGAATGGGCAAAGAGGTGGCAGGTAGAATACAACATGGGGAAGTGTGAGGTCATGCACTTTGGTAGGAAGAATAGAGGCATAGACTATTTTCTAAATGGGGAGAGAATTCAGAAGTCTGGAGTGCAAATGGATTTGGGAGTCCTAGTCCAGGATTCTCTTAAGGTTAACTTGCAGGTTGAGTCGGTAGTTAGGAAGGCAAATGCATTGTTGGCATTTATTTCGAGAGGACTAGAATATAAAAGCAGGGATGTGCTGCTGAGGCTTTATAAGGCTCTGGTCAGGCCACATTTAGAATATTGTGAGCAATTTTGGGCCCCGTATCTCAGGAAGGATGTGCTGGACCTGGAGAGGGTCCAGAGGAGGTTCACGACAATAACCCCAGGAATGAAAGGCTTAACATATGAGGAATGTTTGAGGACTCTGGATCTATACTCGATGGAGTTTAGAAGGATGAGGGGTATCTAACTGAAACTTACAGAATACTGAGAGGCCTGGATATAATGGACGTGGGGACGATGTTTCCATTAGTAGGAGAGACTAGGACTCAAGGGCACAGCCTCAGAGTAAAGGGAAGACCATTTAGAACAGAGATGAGGAGAAACTTCTTTAGCCAGAGAGTGGTGAATCTATGCAATTCATTGCCACAGAAGGCTGTGGAGGCCAGGTGATTGAGTGCATTTAAGACCGAGATAGATAGGTTCTTGATTGGTAAGGGAATCAAAGGTCAAGGGGAGAAGACGGGAGAATGGGGTTGAGAAACTTATCAGCCGTGATTGAATGGCAGAGCAGACTCGATGGGCCGAATGGCCTAATTTCTGCTCCTATGTCTTATGGTCTTATGGTCTCATATTTAAGTTATCACAGACTTCTCTTTTGTTTTCTCCTCTGCACTTGCTTAAAACCTGTTATATTTCTAATGTTTTCCAGTCCTAATGAAAGTTCTTTTACCTAAAATGAACTCTCTCTCCATTTCTCTCCCCAATAATGCTGCCAGACCTGCTGAATATTGCCAGCAATTTTTTATTTCACGATTGGGAACCATAACTCATTTATTCTTTTGCCAGCCCAGGAGCAGGGACACATGAGGGGACATGATTCGTAACATTTTAGCGATCTTTATTTTCTATTCTGAAAAACGTTCATCTCTCTGAGGCAGCTCTGTGCCTCGGGCTGCTTTTCTAGCGTGTACCCCCGCACATGTGTGAACTTGCGTGCTCGCCCTCATCCTCCCGCCACACAGGCAGTGCTGAGCGCTGCCGCAAGCGTTTTCACACCAGCGTGTATTCGTGGTCCGACCCTGATCATGGGCGGCAGTCGGCTTCCCAACCACCCCCTCCAGCCTCCACTGAGCCTGCCCAACAAGGAAAAAATTCTCCCCTCTACATTTACATATTTAACGTTAACACTCTTTACTACAGAGTTTGTTTCCAAGAAATTTAGAAGAAGATTAGGTGATAAACTCAAAAGTGAATACTTCAATCACAAGGGCATGTTTTTCTCAAAGCATAATTGACTGGACTTTTGAAACCAGTGTTACAGGAATTCATATGACTGGAAGTCAAACTTGACCGAGAATAACCCCTGAGCTCATATAGGTCAGTGTTCCCTAGTTGGCACCAAACCCAGAGACAGTTTTTGTTATTTTTGCAACAAAGAAGCCTTGAATCTATGTACAAGAAAGACATTTTATTACGAAGGAATTGGCAGACTCCAGAAACCATTCGACTAAAGAACATAATTGGAAGTTTATTGTATCACTGTAGCCCATTGATTTAAATTGGCAGGAATGTACAATTCCAGCTAAACAGGCTCAATTAAAAACACTGTTAGAAATATAATGATCAAAACTTTATAAACAAGCCCTCTCTGAGATTTCAACACATTTTAATGCAAAGTTCATTAACCATCAAAATTGGTTTGATTTGCAATTAAGTGGTACTCAACATTCAATCAGAATGTTATGGAGAATGTGCCATTTCTAAGGTGAAAGTTGTTACCATTTGGTAACAACTTTTAATTTCTTGTTTTGTCACCTTTCTTGTTTTTTTCCCCACAATTTTCTCCCCCAGTGTAATGACTCACGTTGGGTACAGTTCAGTGGATCCTCACAGTCTTCTTGTGAGAGCCACGACAGTGTCACTGGGCTATTGAACCCAAGGGCACAGTGTAGTGATTGAAATCACTACTGATCCCGATCCTGTCATAGGAAGAAAGAACAGGAGGAGATCATTCAGCATCTCAAGCTTGTTCTGTCATTCAATGAGATCATGGTTAATCTGTATCTGAATTCCAGCAATGTGCCTTGGATCCAGATCCTTTTTAACTCTTGCTGGAAAAAGACCTATCAATCTCAGGTTTAAAAAGGCCTGCTTTCCAGCAAGGATAGCAAAGTTGTGATCAGTATTGGGATCTCCACCTCATAAATTGGTATAATGAAGCTCATCATATGTTTGTTGAACAGAGCTTCATCTTTCAATTTGGCAGACTCAAAACAGAATTCTGAAATTTCAGGATCATAATCTCCACCCCCATATTTCAGACAGCAGCTGTTTATAATGATTTTGCATTTGCAGACTAATCTTTTGTTTCATTTCTTGACCCATTATAATCGTCTTTTGACTTGCACCATTATCCCTTTTGTCATTTAAGTTATCATAGACCTTCTCTTTTGTTTTCTCCTCTCCTCCCCTTTCTTTGCCTCTGTACTTGCTTAAAACCTGTTACATCTCAAACTTTCTCCAGTTCTAATGAAAGTTCATTGACCTAAAATGTTAACTCTATTTCTCTCTCCACTAATGCTACCAGACCTGCTGAATATTACCAGCAATTTTTTTATTTCAGGATTGGGAATGATGGCTTATTTCTTCCTTTCCCAGCCCAGAAGCAGAGGCCAATTTTAAACTCTACTGTTATTATTGAGATCAACTAAGTCTGAACAAAATGGCATTTGAAGCAGGATCTTTCTTGGCTTTGTATGATATTGGCTGTCACATTATTATCATATATCTTTGTCTGTTAGCTTCATGAACTGAGTTAAAAATGAGCAGGAACTGATGTGATCTGAATTATTTGTACGCTCTCTTGTACACTCAGAATAAATAAACTGCATGCAACAAAAAAATAAACCCAGTTCTGTTACAATTGGAGCAAGGCATGTCGCCAGATAAAGACACTGATAGTGTTGAATAATCTTCTCATATCTGACAAGTATAAACCATTATGAAAGGATCACAGGTCAATGAGTTTGGAAAACAATCCACTATTGCTTTTTCAGACACAGTGTCAGTTTGCAGAACATCTCCCCAATTCTTAAAGCATTGCAAAAGTATTAACTCCCTTGAAGGGATAAATTATAAGAGAATGGAGTGAAACAAGTGATAATTGTCACCATTTTCAAAAGTATCCTAGGGAATGAATGAATGCTGCATAGGAAATAGGGATATGAGCAGATTATTCAACACTATCAGTGTATTTATTTGGCTTCATGCCTTGCTCTGACTTTAGCAGAATTGGGTTATATTTGTACCACATAATTATGAAAAACATAATTCAGATAGTTCAGAAAGGGCAATCTTCATTCAGACGATGAAAATTCTAGGGTAGCTTTCACCCCAAGCCCGTGAGGTAGAGTCCTGCTCAGCTGTTGAACATAGTGATATGCAACATTTGTGGAATAGCCGAGCAGCACAGTGCAACGACTTTAAAGTCTGGTCACGGCACTGTGTAAACACTGAACTTTCATAGAATCACCTTTTGTTTTAAAAATACTGCAGGTAATTTGGAAGAGAAGAAAGACATGGTGAGATTCCAGTCTTCTTATGCATTGATTGTGCAGTTGCAGTGATCATTTGGAAATTAATCTACATTGGTTATAATTTGTTTCCATTGTAATAAAAGATTAAATATTTTCTCTTCAGTGAAACTATTGAAAATGCTGATTTCAAAGATTGTGGGCGGAATTCTCCTGTCCAGGACTAAGTCCCCGTGTTGGGAGTGGGGACAAGGATTGTTTCATGCTGTGGAGGCTGACGGGAAATCCTGCTGTATCTTCCCAGTGTCATTAATTATCCGCCGGGAGTTTCCCGATGTCTTGTGTGTCGGGGCAAGCTGGATGACGTGTGCCCTGCTGTCACATTCGGATGCCATATTTAAAAGGAGCCCGGACATCCACTGTCAAAAGGAACCATGAAAATGCCTAGAAGGAGAGGTGAAGGCCCAGTGCCAAAGTTCAGTTGCGCGTCCTGAGCGTCCTCCTGACCATCTCCAAGTCCGGAGGAATATGCTGTACCCGGCCGATGGCAGGAGGAGGCCAAGCAGGGGAACTAAACCTGCATGGGTGCAGGCAGCCGATGTCGTCAGTGCCAAGGCTGTACAGTAAAGGTTAGCAATATAATGCCGTAAAAGAATGAGTGACCTCATTTGTTCCGCCAGCGTAAGTAAACTTCAGCTTTTCGCATCAACCACAACGAGGCCAATATGTTAGGGTATATGGGTCTTAGTGGCATAAAAACATACGGCCATTCATCCCCTTCAGCCTGCTCCACCATTCAATAAGATCATGGCTGATCTGACTGTAATCTCCCACCTACCCCAGATATCCTTTCACCCCCTTGTTTATTAAGAATCTATCTAGCTCTGCCTTGAAAACGTGCATAGGTGTTGCTTCCGCTGCCTTTTGAGGAAGAGAGTTCCAAAGACTCACTACCCTCTGAGAGAAAATAATTCTTCTCTTCTCTGTCTTAAATGGGTGACCCCTTATTTTTAAACAGAGAACCCCAGTTCTAGATTCTTCCACAAGAGGAAACACCCTGTCCACATCCACCCTGCCAAGATCCCTCAGGATCTTATATGTTTCAATCAAGTCACTTTTTACTCTTCTAATCTCCAGCAGATGCAAGTCTAACCTATCCAATCTTTCCTCATAAGACAACCCGCCCATTGTTGGTATTAGTTTAGTAAACCTTCTTTGAACTGCTTCTAACACATTTACATCCTTCCTTAAATAAGACAATGGCATTAGTTGGAAGGCTGATTCCAGAGGCCTGTCATCGGACTATGACCTTGCATATGCCTCTTTGCCAGCACTCAGAGCGCCGGTGAGCACGGCTGACCCTGCCTCCTCCTTATGCAAACACGCGGTGACTACCAGAGTGTGAGACCCTTCCTAAACTGGAACTGATACCCACCAACTATGTATCCCTGGGCTGGTGGAGGGTTCAGGTGTCTATATCGATGAACTTCTCTCCTTTTACCCTCTCTCCTGGCTCCTCTCTAGGTTATGGCCTCTGCTAAGGCCTGACAGGGACTCTTCATCCTCAGGCCTTAGCCTCTTCCTGGTGGCACCTGTAAGGAGAGAGCAAGTGACAACATGAGCTGCCTCACAGCCACACTGCAGTGCATCCACTCTGTGGCGGGGTGCCCACTGTGCCTTCTTTACCCTGCCATATACAGGGATCACTAGATGGAATAGGGGGTGCCAGGGGGAGGTATTGGTTTATGCTCAGAGGGCGCCAGCAACCTCCCCCTGTCTGAGCCTTCTCCTTGCGTGTGTATGGGCTCAGCACTCTGGAGGAAGCTAGCCCACAACCCTTTAGGAAAACTTGCGGCACAGTAGTCCCATTCCAGACAACAGTGGGCTACCTAAGAGTGGAGGAATGCAAATTGAATGCCAAAATATCATGTACAAATGGATGCAACATGCAGCTCCTCTCAAATATCTTTTCTGTTGTCTTTGAGCAGGATAAGATGAGGCATAACTGTAGGGAATGAGAGAAGCCGGGAGGGGGGGAGTGGCGTCCACATCTGAGACATCCCACAGAGTTCAAGGAGAGGGAAGCTCAGCTGGCAGGCGTGGAATGGGACTGGACAGTTTGTGATGGGGAGTTTGAAGTTAGGTGCCCACCCAGTAAGGATCCATCAATTGTTTAGAAACCTGAAGGCCAAATATGCCTCCATTTGGAGGCAGCTCATGCTGTCACTTGGGTCATTTACTCAGGGATTTCTGAGATAGTCCGGACTTTCGAAATCCCCTTGCCTGTCACCCCTTCAGCTTCATCCTCTGTGACCACAGAGGGAGCAGCTGGCCCACAGGAGGACAGCCAAAGGAAGCTAGGGTCCTCCAGGCCTTGGCTCTCCAGAGCACAGCCACCAAATTCATCAAAGGCAACAGGGTAAACTAGTCAAAACAAAAACAGAATTACCTGGAAAAACTCAGCAGGTCTGGCAGCATCGGCGGAGAAGAATAAAGTTGACATTTCGAGTCCTCATGACCCTTCAACAGAACTGAGTAAAATTAGGAGAGGGGTGAAATATAAGCTGGTTTAAGGTGGGGGGGGAGTGGGGGGAGAGAAGTAGGGGTGGGGGGTTGATTGTAGGGACAAGCAAGCAGTGATAGGAGCAGATAATCAAAAGGTGTCACAGACAAAAGAACAAAGAGAAACTAGTCAGCAGGCTGCCTACACCCCTGCTGTGGATGTCGGGGAAGCATCTTGAAGAAGCAATATTCCACGAAAAATAACAAAACTGCAATTGCAACTGGTTGCATGGGTGAACAAGTCATACCTCTGTAAATATAATCATTTTAAAGGGCATTGGTGAACTAGGTGGGTTTTTACAGCAATTGTTTTATAGGTAGCATTCAACTTTTTATTCCAGATTTGTAATTAAATTCAAATTTTGCCGTCTGCCATGGTGGGATTTAAGCCCAGGTCCCCACAGCATTACCCTGGGTCTTTGGGATACCACGCCAGTGACAATACCACTATGCTACCACTTCCCCTTGTGGAAAGGCAGGAAGGGACATGGATCAAAGGTGGTAACCGGAGTTCTGGTGAAAACATCCACAATCTAACTGAATGGTGGAACAAGCGAGGGGGACCGAACTCTTTGCTCGTGTCCCAGTGTTTGTTTCCAGAAAGCATTTCAGTCTCATCTCCAGATTTCTTTTGAAGAAATGTAGCTTCTAGTTTCAATTTGTTTCTGTTCCCACATTAGTCATATATTAGTTTTAGTCTTTGAAAAATATTGGCTAAATTAAGTGAGTTTCTGCTTTTTTTCTCACTCTTTCAATTGTTGTTTCTTCACTTCTCAAATAATTCAACAACTCAGCGTGTAGAGGAATAATAAACTGGGTTTAGGGTGACAACTGAAGCTTCATTCAACCATTTCCATTCCCAACATCTGCTCCAAAGATCCTGCACATTATTGGTTAAGTGGCAGAAATAATTTTAATTCTAGAATTTGTTTCTTCTCCCTGGCATGAATTATATATGAGCTTTAGACGGCATAAGAAAATTCATTATAATCTTAATTTATTTCAGTTAAATGAAATAATTTTGGCCGATAAGCATTTGCTTATATGCTTATTTGACTAAACAACATTGTTCAACGCCCCTGTGTAATACAAAATTAGCAATAAATAGTTTGTATATGGTACCTAATGGCCAAGGTCAGGATTTATCTATTTGTGGGCAGGATCATAAATCCACTAGAAGCAAGAGCAAGGGAAATTGTTTTATCTAATTAAGTAATCCCAATTTGTTGCCCATCCCTAATTATCCTTGAACTGAGTGGCTTGCTAGGCCATTTCAGAGGGCAGTTAAGAGTCAACCACGTTGCTGTACATCTGGAGTCACATGTAGGCCACAATAATGAGTACCAACAAGGACTATCACTTCATTACTTGTTGTTAAATGGTTACCACCCAACAAATGGAATAAATGTCTTTCCAAACTTTGTTTTGTTATATTGTAGATGTTAAGATATAAATCACAGGAATGTTGCCTGTGAGTTTGGAACTTCCCTGGATGGACATGGTTGCTATTTATAGAGCAACATAGTTGCCTGATTCAAAAGCATTCGCTGACTTGGGTACAAAATCCAGACTGGCACTTCGGTGCAGTACTGAGGGCTTGCAGCACAGTCCGGGTATTGCTTTTTGGATGAGACATTGAACTGAGGCCTCACCTGCTCTCTTGGGGATGACAAAGGCCCCTCGGCACTCTTTTGAAGGAGAGCAGGGAGCTCTGCTCGTATCGTGGCCCTTGAATAACGTCACTAAAGTAGGTGATCTAGTCATTTATTTCATTGTTGGCGGTGGGAACTTGCTGTGCATGAATTGGCTGCTGTGCCTTTTACATTACATTTCAGAAGTACCTCATTGGTTGTAGAGCATGAACGATGTTATATAAATGCAAGTTGTTCTTTCTTTATCTTGTATGAAATGAATCTATTGATTAAAGTTGAATTGGGGTTGATAGAAATATACAGTAGTCACATTGCCACTTGTGTAAATTTTACCAAGTTTAGTTGACTCATAAAAATAACCTATTATCTGTAGTGAGAGAAACTAAACAGGGATGAACAAATGGCAAGGACGCAAGGAAATAGGAAATCAATTCTGACCGGAACACAGATTTGACTATCAATAAGATTAAACCTCTCAGGGTCAGGAGCCAGTGGTTGCCATTGTGCCAAGAGACAGCTTTTGTTAAATTTTACAAAAAACACTAGAATACTTAAATCTGACCAAAAACAACACTTCACAATGAATAAACTGCCAAACAGCATCTTTCATGCTCTACACCCAATGAAATACTTTTGAAGTGTAATGCAGAAACCTTTCATCATAAAAGAAAGTTCAAGTTTATTGCATGAATACAGAGCATCTTGTGTAAATGTCTTATTTTAGCAATAGAAACAAGGGAATGCTGGAAATACCTAACAAATCATTTAGCTCCTGTAAAGTTTAATTGAGTGAGTGCTTTACATCAGAGTCTTATGTTAGCAAGTAGTGTATCACAAGCTGGAAACAAAATCACTTGGCATAATCTAAAGTTTTGTGTTATGGCATCGGTCAGGGAAATTAATCCTTACAGCGTGAAATATATTGATTGATTAGAATGTTTCATTCATTCCCCCAGCTCTGTGCTTGAACTCACTCCCCACTGCCCACAGACTTTGCAGGTCCCTTCTGTGTGTTCTCAGATCTTAGCCCGACCAAATTTTCAAACAGTTCTGCCCCTTCCCCAAATAAACCTACGTCTCAGGTCATCTGTTGCAGTTCCAAATTAACCCAAGGTTGCCCATTACTACCCAGACCTTTGCCCATTCCCTCCTACCCACCAACATCAGAATGTAACACTCGCACTCCCATTCTTGTCCTGAGCTCCAACCACTAACCCCCTCAAATTCCATCTTCTAGTTTCTCTCTCACTCCTGTTATTGATAGCTCATGAACTGTGCGGGGTCAAAAATTCTACACATGCCACATCCCACCAAGATTAACTCTGGTGCTAACACCGCCAAAGATCACAGGGTCAGTGAAAGGTCCATTAATTTAAATCCCATAGGTGGGTGTTTGGCTACTTGGGCACACCTTGGGCACATGTCTGATGAAGGAATGTGCATACAGCAGCATTCTGTGCTGGTTACCAAGAGATGCAAGTTCTCTCCTGAGGCCATAAACATCTTTATTATGACCTATTGGCCTCCTTTAAATACTAAAGTTGCTCAGCATTCCGTGCTCCAAACTTGGATGGTTGTGGTTCCAGCTGGCAGGCTTTCACTGAGGGTACTTACTGGCCTCTGATTGTGTGCTGGGCAGTTCCCAGGATGGAAGCATGGGAAGTCCTAGCATTAGGAGTTCTTCATCAGCTGTCACCAGCATTGCTGGTCTTACTCAAGCTCTATATGGTTCCATGGGAAGAATTTTACTTCCCTCGGGCAGGCGTGCACCCGACCCGATCGGGTGTAAAATAACGCGTGATGGCATTGGGTGAGTGTCCCGTTGTCCTCGCACACTCCCGCGATATATCGGTTGGGGGGCACGAGCGGGTGCTGGAGCTGTGCCCGCCATTAATTAAGAGGTCACTTATGGTCATTTAAAAGCCAATTGAGGGCGATTTTTCGATGCCCGTGCAATTTCACGCTTGCTGCATGGGTAAAACGGGCAGGTGGCCAGCTGACATTTTCAAAAACCTCATCCACAGGCAGGATAAAATAAGTGAGCAGCATTGACAGTGTCAGTATTGAGGTGTTTGTCACATAGTTTGCTGCTGGTGACTTATTGGTGCTTGGCAGCTTCATCTCTGTTCTGGGCTTTATTGTTAGCATTTCCAGGCTTCATTTCAGGACTCCTTGGTGTCTCCAAGGCCCCTGGGAGTTCAGATTGTGTGGACACTTCCAGGTATCAGACAGCCTTCTGTTACCCTGGTAATGGGGATTGTGGCCTCTGCTGGAGGCACCTCCTCTGAGGAGGATGAGAAGGGCAGAAGGGAGAGGAGGCCAGGTGTCCCCATGCGGCATCCAGCGGAGCTACCTGTGGGAGGACAGGCACAGGCACAAGGGGCGCAGGGCCAGCAGGAAGTGCAAGGCAGAAGGGGCTGCAGAAGATGCCACTATCCTGCTGCCAGGGTTTATAGGCGGTGATGCAGCTACCTCAATATGTCTGAGGTGCAATGCCGAAGGAGGCTCTGCCTCTCAAAGAAGGCAGTGACCTCCATTTGTCAGATGAATGGGCCTGAGATCATTTCCAACTCTGTGGGTGGACACCCCATGCCAGTGGCTCTGAAGGTCACAGTGGCCCTCAACTTCTATCCTTCTGGCTCTTTCCAGGGGTCAGTGGGGGATCTGTGTGGAGTCTCCCAATCAGCTGTCCATAGTTGCATCAAGCTGGTGACAGAAGCTCTATTCAGGTAGGTACTGGCCTTTATTCTTTACTGTACGGATGAGGCCAGCCAGGCTGAGCGAGCCAGAGGCTTTGCAGCGATTGCTGGCTTCCCCCGCGTCCAGGGTGCAATAGATTGCACACATGTGGCCATCAAGGCGCCAGCGGGTGAGCCCGGTGCCTTCGTCAACAGGAAGGGCTTCCACTCCATGAACGTGCAGATAGTGTGTGATCACAGGATGCAGATTCTGCAAGTTTGTGCAAGGTACCCTGGTAGCTCCCACAACGCTTATACCCTAAGGCATTCCCAGGTGCCCAGGCTCTTCAGTGCTCCAGCCCGACTGGATGGATGGCTGCTGGGTGACAAAGGCTATCCATTGAAGACGTGGCTCATGATGCCTCTCTGCCACCCAAGAAGAGGCACAAAAGCGTTACAATATGAGTCATGCCTCCACAAGGGCGGTGATTGAGAGGACCATAGGTCTTTCCAAGATTTGCTTCCGATGTTTGGACCGTGCAGGGAGAGCACTACAATACCCCCCAGAGCGGGTGTCACTGATAGTGGTTGCATGCTGCGCCCTCCACAATCTGGCACTGGCAAGGGGGATCTACTGGAGGAAGAGGATCTTGACGCAGCTGCAGATGCCACAGATGGTGAACCCAGCAGTGAGTCAAAAGAGGAGCATGGTGAGGAGAATGTTGAGGGCCTGGAGGCAGACATTGGTAACCTCCAAGGAGGCAGGGACAGCAGGGACACCTTGATCCAACGCTCCTTCAGCTAGGCTGCCAAAGATCAGCTTCAACCACATGCCTTGAGACCCAATAAACCAGGGTACAGGATCCAACAATTGACAACGAGAGTAAAAAGCAAAAGAAGAAGACATGAAAGGATGAGAAAAACCAAGAAAGAATGCAGGAAATCAAGAGAACTGAAATCAGGCAATACTTCGCACAGTAATAGTAAGGAAAGAAAAATTTCCTTCCTGATCCTCAAAACAATCCCCTCAGAGCATGCCGCAATTTGGAAGAGTTGAACCTTTTGATCCAGCCTCGGATGATTGGTCTCACTATGTTGAATGCCTCGCGTTCTTCTTCCAGGCGAACGGGGGCATTGCAGGGGAGGAGAAGGAGCGCGCAATCCACTTATCCACGTGTGGGAGTAAGACATATGGATTAATTTGAAATTTGTTGGCATCCAGTGCCCCAAATTCGAAAAGTTTTGATGACTTAGTGAGCCTCGTAAAGAATCATTACCAGCCAAAGCCTTTGGTGATGGTGCAACGGTTCAAATTTAACTCAAGGAATAGAGCCGCGGGGGAGACAGTTGTTTGTTATGTGGCAAGTTGGAAACAGTTAACTGAACATTGCGAGTTTGGTACATCTATCAATGATAAACTTAGAGATCATTTGGAGTGTAATATAAATGACGATGCCATTCAGAAGAGATTACTGTCTGAAACAAATTTGGATTTTCAGAAAGCATTGGAAATTGCTCCAATTGTCCTGGCAATGGAAGGTGCAGTGTGAGACTCGAAAGCCATACAGGAAGCACAAAATGGTGCCATCCCTCACGTTGGGTAGGGAGCCTCAGCCAAAAAGAGCGCAAAAGGACAAGGCTTTACTCAGAAGCGGGAAGCAGCCACCACTAGCAGACAAATAAAAAGAGATAACTTAGTAGCGCAAACATGGCATAATGGTAACAGAGGTGGAAGCAGGCAACCTTGTAATGAACAACAGTTAAAAAAAATTAAATTTTTTCTGTCATCAGAATGGACACCTCATGAGACATTGTAAAGATTGAATCAGGCAGACTTTCAGACAAAAGCAAAAACCCAATGAGATTAACAGCATTGAAAAACCTGAAGTAATAAATTCAGATATTTATTTGTTGTACAATTTAAAGGTAGGAAGAACAGAACCTATCTATATAACCAGGAGAGTGAATGTGAGGTCTATCAGAATGGAGGTGGATACTGGTGCAGCCACTTTGGTGAAAGTTGAGCATACTTTTAGATACCTGAATCATGGGGAATGTAAACTAAATTTGTAAGAAACTGATGCCAAATTCAAAAATTATAGGAGAAGACTTCCAAGTCAAGGCATATGTAAAGTCACAGTACATTACCCTTGATGGTGGTAGCAGGCGAGGGGCCTAGCATCCTTGGATGAAAGTGGCTGAAAGAAATTAAATTGGAATGGGCTGAAATCTTCCAACTGAGAACAAATGGGCTATCAGAGCTACTACAAAAATATGTCTCAGGTTTCAAGGATGAACTTGGAAAGGTTGAAGGGCTAAGCAAAAATTCATGTAGATCCAGAGGCAATACCAAGATTCATGGAGGCAAGACCAGTACTTTATGCAATGCAGGAAAAGGTAGACTCTGAACTGGACAGATTAGAAAAACTGGGAGTGATACAACCAGTGCAGTTTTCAAAGTGGGCAGCACCAATTGTACCTGTTCTCAAACCTGACTGAAGCGTTCGAATTTGTGGGGACTACAAATTAACAGTCAATAAAGTGGCAAAGTTGGACAGACACCCCATACCAAAAATTGAAGACTTACATGCTAAACTAGCAGGTGGAACTGCCTACATGAAGCTAGATATGAGTCATGCTTATTAACAATGGGAATTAGAGGAGGCCTCCTGGAAGTTTGTCGCCATTAATACACACAAAGGGTTGCACTAATGCACCCATTTACCTTTCGCCAAATCTTCCGCTTGCGCTATATTTCAAAGAACCATGGAAAGTTTGCTACAGGGACTGCCCCACATTGTAGTTTATTTAGCTGATGTTCTGGTGACAGGACTCACTGAAAAGGAACACTTGGTAAACTTGGAAGAAGTTTTGAAACATTCTTCGCAGGTTGGAGTGCGATTGAAAAAAGAGAAGTGCACATTCCAAGTGAAAGAGGTAACCTACCTAGGCCACAAGGTAGATTCACATGGCCTACACCCAATTGAGGAAAAAGTGAAAGCCATTAGAGAGGCACTAGCACTAAAGAATACATCTGAACTGAAATCATTGTTAGGGGCAATTAATTACCATGGGCACTTCTTGCCTAATTTGTCGACAGAACTGGCACCACTGTATTACTTGCTCAAGAAAAACCAATGATGGTCTTGGCAAACACCACAGGAAGAAGCTTTCACAGAAGTGAAATAGTTGTTGCCATCATCTACCCTGCTAGTACATTTTGACCCAAATAAAGAGTTGGTGTTGACATGTGATGCATCTCCATATGGAGTGCAAGCAGTGGTCTCCCATCGAATGGACGATGGATCAGAGCAGCCTATAGGGTATGTATCGAGAACATTCAATACACCAGAAACTGAACTGGACAAGTCATATAAACACTGTGGCTACAAGAGCAGGTCAGAGGCTAGGAATCCTGTGACGAGTAACTCACTTCCTGACTCTCCAAAGCCTGTCCACCATCTACTAGGCACAGGTCAGGAATGTGATGGAATACTCCCCTCTGCCTGGATGAGTGCAGCTCCCACAACACTCGAGAAGCTTGACACTGTCCAGGGACAAAGCAGTCCACTTGATTGGCACCACATCCACAAACATTCACTTCCTCCGCCACTGACGCACAGTAGCAGCAGTGTGTACCATCTACAAGATGCACTGCAGGAACTCACCAAAGCTCCTTAGACAGCACCTTCCAAACCCTCGACCACTACCACCTAGAAGGACAAAGGCAGCAGATAGATGGGAAAACCATCACCTGGAAGTTCCACTACAAGTCACTCACCATCCTGACTTGGAAATATATCACCATTCCTTCACTGTCGCTGGATTTCAAAATCCTGGAACTCCCATCCTAACAGCACAACCTTCTCAAGGACAACTAGGGTTGGGCAATAAATGCTGGCCCAGCCAGTGAAGCCCACATCCTGTGAATGAATAAAAAAAAAGAGAAGGGGTACTCACAGCTAGAAAAAGAAGGCCTGTCAATCATCTTTGGTGTTAATAAATTTCACCAGTACGTACACGGTCGGCATTTTACTATCATATTGGACCACAAGCCATTTTTAGGATTGTTCAGCGAAGACAAGGCTATACCCCCTATAGCCTCAGCAAGAACACAAAGTTGGACATTGATCTTGGCAGCGTATGAGTATACTTTCATTCATAGACCCGGAAGTCAAACTGCAAATGCTGATGCACTTAGTCGTTTGCCCATGCAAGTAAATGATTGGGATGTTCCAATTCCTCAAGAATTCATTTTATTATTGAACTCCCTGGATTCATCAGTGACATGTGCTAGACAGATTAGAGATTGGACAAGTCAAGACCCAGTCTTATCCAAAGTACAAGTAAAAGCTCTTCATGGTTGGTCACAAGAACAGGAATCTGACGAAATGAAACTGTATTTTCAGAGCAGATACGAAATAACCAGTCAGGAAAGTATTTTATTGTGGGGAGCATGAGCGATTGTTCCTCAAAAAGGACAAAAGCCATTGAAATACACAGTGCACATCCCGGAATTTCCCAAATGAAGGCCAAAGCATGCAGCTATACGGAGCCATAGAGAGAATGTGGATCTTATAAGAAGAAGAGAAACAAAACACCCAGAAATTATTCCACCAGTGTTCATGACTAAGTCAACGTCTCCTGTTGAAGGAACTCAACTGAGTACAGATGTGGCTGAAGGGTCGACTGTACCCGAAAGAGACAAGGAAACAGATCTGCAGGTACCTACTGAAGAGCCAGATGCTCAGACGACTCCAGTGAAGAAGGTTCCAGATAAAATATCAGAAGCTGTAAAGCTGAGATGCTCTGCATGCATAAGGAAACCCCCAGAAAGACTGACTTTGTAAATTACATGTCTGCATGAAAAATTTGATTTTTTGAGAAAAATGGTAAAATGCCTTTCTGAGTAAAGGGGGAGGGATGTAGTAATCTGATGTGTAATATACCTTTAAGACGAATATTGTAATGGAAGATCACATGATCTTGGTATCCAATAGCAGAGTAGCACGGGATACCTCTGTAGTCAGTAGTCATGAATTCGAGTCTGAAGTTTAAAGACAGAGTTTTGAGCTGCATGCACGCAAGTGCAGCTGCTGAGTTCCTTTTGTAAATAAACAGAATGTGTTTCTTCTAAGAAAGAGCTACTGATCTTCTCTGTCTTTGATACCAACTCGGTCACCCCGAAACAAGTGTGCAACCCGGATCCTTAAGTTCCAACAAATCAGTACAGGATCCAACAGTAGCGTAATCCAAAACTCTCATCTCTGTGCATTGTGCTGTTACTCGTCATCACCACTGGTGGAACTTCATGGTATGTGAAACTGAGGACCTCTAGTGCCTTTTGGCTAAGATCAAGTGTTGCAGGGGCGACACCATGGTCCTGCCATGGCAAGGTCGGGATGGAAGGGCGATAACCAATCGCAATCCAAATCTATACCGTGGGTTACCTATCACCGTCCGAGTCACGGTGAACCACAGCGAAGGAGGATCACCTATGGATCGGGGCTTCTTCACCAGGAGGATCCTGTTGAAGGCATGCGGCTTCCAAGCTACGGAGATCTTCACCCTGCACGACTCCCGCAAAGGTGGTTATTTCGACGTGACTTTCAAGCGAGTGGCAGACTGCGTCCGGCTCCTGAGGGTGTTCGAGGAGAAGAGAGACCTGCCGGAGATGAAGATCCTGACGGCGGAGCCGCACTTTTCTCTGCCGTTGCAACGGGAACGTGAGGTGATGGTGCATGTGTACAACCCCTTCGTCCCTGTCGCCGACGTGGTCACCTTCCTCACCAGGTACTTCGATAAGGTGGGGAGCGGCACCGAGATTCGAGACGACTTGGGGATCTGGACAGGCAAACGCCTGTTTAAGGTCACGCTAAAGACCGATGGTAAGGGAGCCATTTTCCACCCTCCTTCCAGTTTCGCAATCGGGGGAAACCGTGGCTACCTGGTCTACGCTGGGCAACCCAAGCATTGTCGCTCATGCGGCAAGGCTGGCCATGTGGCGGCCAACTGCAGCGCCTCCCTCTGCAAGATCTGCAAACAGGAAGGGCACCAGACAAAAGACTGCAAACAGGCCAAGTGCTGCAACCTGTGTGGCGAGGCAAGTCACCTCTACAGGACCTGCCCCAAACGCTGCCGTACTTACGCACAGGCAGCCAAAGCCGACCAGGGGGAAGCAGAAGAAAGGTTCCGTGTCACTCCAACCACCAAGGCCCCCAGGGAGCTCAACGGGACAAAGGAGGACACAGAGAGAGACAAGGTGGAGAAAGAGATTGAGGCAACAGAGAGCCAATCAACAGCACTACCCCCTGAACCTTCCAGCCCTCAGGACAGCGAATCAATGGAGGAGGAGGCAGCAGTGGAAAAGCAGCAGGGGGAGTGGCGGACGGTGAAGAACAAGAAAAGTAAGAGGGAGCGAAGAAGAAGCAAAGGCGTTTCCCAGAGAAGCGGCAAGAGGCGTCTCCCATCCGACACGGATGACAAGGGCAGCAGCTCTTCGGATGATGAAGTGCCAGAGCGGCACCGACAGAAGAGGCGGCAAAGCTCCAGGGCGTTGGAGGACGAGACACCCGAGCTCCAGAAAATTGGAGACAACAAGGAGACCAGCGCACCCCAACTTTGCCTGCAACCTGAGGAGGCCAGTGCACCACAGCCCCTGGAATCTGGGAGCAGTGAGGCAATCATCGCACCCCAGCTCCAGGAAGCCGGGAACAGCAACACCCCAGAGGGGGTGAGTTTTGGAGAAGCTTCTCCAGCAAAGGTCATCTCAAAACCCGCTCTCCACGTGAACCTCCAGATGCCACTGGAGCAGAACACAGCCAAGGAGATCTACCTCAGCCCATCCAAAGTGAAGGAATTTGAGCTCACTACGGGTATGAAGGAGCAGACTAAAGGTCTGGGACTCTCAGAGACAGTGGGTTTGGTAGGAGAATAAATGCTTTAAAATGGGTTTAAAGATTGTATCCATAAATGTGCGTAGCATTAAATCTACTACGCGATGTGTTGCGACCTTGGACTACCTAGCCAAGGTCAAAGCTGACCTGTTGTTTCTGCAGGAGTGTGCGATACCGCACCTCAGCTCCTACAGGCAATGGTCACGATGGTGGTCCCACGGGCCATCGATCTGGTCGGGCGGAAACGACTCTCGTTCCTCCGGCCTGGGTATTCTGCTGCGGGGAGGCAACTTCACCGTCTCCGAGGTCAAGGAGGTGGTGGGCGGGCGACTCCTTGTAGCAGACGTAATGTACAAGAACGCTCCACTCCGGTTAATTAACGTGTATGGCCCGGCACAAGGGGCTGAGCGGCTGGAGGTTTTTCAGCAGCTCCCACTGCTGCTGGCGACCTCCAGGCCGGTCATTCTGGGCGGGGACTTCAACTGCATCATCGATGCGGCTGGACGATCCGACAGGGCCGGAAGCAGATTGGACGCTACGTCCAGATCCCTGATGGAAACAGTTAAGGATGCCAAGCTGCACGACGTCTTCAGCAACCCTGCAGACGGAGCGCAGCGTAGATACACCTGGTCGCGGCCAGACGGGTCCATTCGTTCCAGGATAGACTTCCTGTTTGTGTCCCGTGCATTCACAGTCAGATCCACCGAGGTCAAGCCGGTGTTCTTCTCTGACCACTGCCTCCTACTGGCGGACTGCCACTTGGAGGAAGACCTGAGGGTGGGCAGGGGGGCATGGAAGCTAAATGTGCAACTGCTGACCCCAGAGAACATTGAGGAGCTCAAGAGGGATTACAAAGGTTGGAGAACCGTGAAACCCCTCTTTGAGTCCCTGACACACTGGTGGGAAGTGATCAAGGGAAGCATCAAGAGGTTTTTCATCCGCAAAGGCACCCAGAAAGCTAGAAAGGAACAGAGGGAAATGTCCCGACTCCAGGAAAAGATGCAGAATCTGCTCCGGCTGCAGTCGATGGGGGTCGATGTCAAGGAGGAGCTCCAAGAGGTGAAGGGCCAGCAAGCCTCGCACTTTGCCTCGGAGGCCTCCAAGATCATCTTCCGTTCCAGAGTCCGCTCCGTGGAGCAGGATGAGACGTGCTCACGTTTCTTCTTCCAAAAGGTACACAGAGAGCGCTCTGTGATCAGCAGCCTGAAGGAAGAAGACGGCTCAGTAAAGTCATCACGGTCCGACATTCTGAGGATCAGCAAATCCTTTTATGCCGGTCTGTATGACGTGAAGCCCACGGACAGCACGGCCTCCCAGTCCTTCCTGTCCTCTATCACGGAGGTCTTAGACCACAGTACGCGGGAGAGCCTAGACAAACCGCTAACTCCTGACGAACTGACTAAGGCCCTCGAGTCCTTCGAGAAGAGTAAAACCCCCGGAAGCGACGGCCTGCCGGCGGAGTTGTATTCGGCTCTGTGGGACTTGATCGGCCCAGACCTGCTAGAAGTGTACGAGAGTATGCTCCTGGCCGGCAGCATGTCAGAATCCATGAGGAAAGGCATCATCACCCTCATCTACAAGCACAAGGGGGAAAGGGAGGAAATTAGAAATTGGCGACCCATTTCACTGTTGAATGTGGACTATAAGATTCTGTCCAAGGTCATCGCCAACCGGGTCAAATCTGCTCTGGAATTGGTGATTCACCCTGACCAGACCTGCTCTGTGCCAGGCAGGAAGATCTCTGACAGCCTGGCGCTGCTCAGGGATACGATTGCCTATGTACAGGACAGGGGTGTGGATACCTGCCTCATCAGCTTGGATCAGGAGAAGGCCTTTGACAGAATATCGCACACCTACATGGGGGATGTGCTCTCCAAAATGGGGTTTGGGGAGGGAATTCGAAATTGGATCCAACTGCTCTACACTAACATCAGTAGCGCAGTCTCAATCAATGGGTGGGAAACAGATAGCTTTCCGATTAAATCTGGAGTCAGGCAGGGCTGTCCTCTCTCGCCTGTCCTTTTCGTGTGCTGCATAGAACCCTTTGCCGAGTCCATCAGGAAGGATCCGGGCATAAGAGGAGTGACGATCCCAGGCAGTGGAGGCACTCAGGTAAAAGCCTCCCTGTACATGGACGACGTCGCCGTCTTCTGCTCGGATCCGCTGTCGGTGCGCAGACTGATGCACGTCTGCGACCAGTTCGAACTGGCCTCGGGAGCCAAGGTAAATCGTGGGAAGAGCGAGGCCATGTTCTTTGGGAACTGGGCTGACCGATCCTTTGTCCCCTTCACTGTCAGGGCTGACGGCCTGAAGGTGCTGGGGATATGGTTCGGAGGGACCGGGGCATGCGTTAGAAACTGGAAGGAGCGAGTGGCTATGGTGAAAAGGAAACTGGGCATGTGGGAGCGGCGCTCCCTCTCCATTGCGGGTAAGAACCTGGTCATCAGGTGTGAGGTACTCTCGCTGTTGCTGTACGTGGCGCAGGTCTGGCCCATTCCACACTCCTGCGCGATGGCGATCACTCGAGCCATCTTCCGCTTTATCTGGAGGTCGAAAATGGATCGTGTCTGCAGGGACGCGATGTACAAGCCTCTAGATAAAGGGGGAAAAAACATGCCCAACATCGCCCTCATACTGATGGCCACCTTTGTGTGTGGCTGCATCAAGCGGTGCGTAGACCCTCAGTACGCATACACCAAGTGTCACTACGTGCTGAGGTTCTACCTGTCCCCGGTGTTGCGAAGGATGGGTCTGGCCACGCTGCCGCGGAACGCTCCAAGTAGTTGGACCGTGCCGTACCACCTGTCCCTGGTGGAAAAATTTATGCAGAAAAACACCTTTGACCACAAGTCCATCAGGCAGTGGTCAGCACGTAACGTCCTAGAGGCCCTGAGGGATAAGGAGAGGGTGGACCCTGTGGGATGGTTCCCCGAGCAGACTGTCAAAGTCATTTGGCAGAATGCCTCATCGCCAGAACTTTCCAACAAGCACCAAGACGTAGCTTGGCTGGTGGTGAGAAAGGCCCTCCCCGTCAGATCCTTCCTACACGCCAGGAGTCTCACCCCCTCTGCACGATGCCCTCGAGGTGGCTGTGGTGGGGAAGAGACCGTTGTTCACCTCCTTGTGGATTGTGCCTTTGCAAAGAAAGTCTGGAGAGAGATGCAGTGGTTGCTGTCGAGGTTCATCCCGAGCAGTTCTGTGACACAGGACTCTGTGCTCTACGGGCTGTTCCCAGGGACACACACCGAGACAAACATCGACTGCAGCTGGAGGATCATCAACTCGGTGAAAGACGCGCTTTGGTCTGCCCGAAACTTGTTGGTCTTCCAGCACAAAGAGTTGTCCCCGACCGATTGTTGCGGACTGGCACAATCCAAAGTCCAGGACTACGTGCTGAGGGACGCACTAAAGCTTGGGGCAGCTGCCGCAAAGGCGCAATGGGGAAGGGTCGCTGTCTAAGACCTTTCTACCACAGCGCACCGAGAGACTGGGAACTGTTTAGAGCCCCTCGGGCTGTACAGATCAAAATGAAAGGCTGTAAATGATTGTAATATTGTTTGTACTGATGCACCTGGTGATACATTTTGTAAAAGTTTAACCTGGATTGTACCCTTGTAATGTTGTTTTTGAAATGGTTTTGAATGTGATTGAAGATTTTTTATGAATAAAGTATATTTTTACAATAAAAAAAAAAAAAAAATTGTGCTGTTACCTTCGACTGGCAACCCCCTCCCCATGCCTGGTTGCATGGGCAGCGTGCCAGCTCTCGAGCTCGAGGGCATCCTGTTCAAACCTGCTGGGCAGCAGCAGGTTGGACGAGCCCCTGCTCGGCCGTTTCCGACCAGTGACAAGCCCCATTTCACGCTGGGCAGGCCTTATTGGCCCGCCAGTGTGAAATCATAGGCGGGGGCCAATCGTGGGCGGCAGACTGTTTCCCGTCCACTCCCAGGCCCGCCCTGTTTGTTTATAGTTCAATACATAATAACAAAGCAAGATGTTAAAGGGAATGCACCTTGCCTAAAAGCAATATTATAATGAGTTAGCTGGCAACTGTGATTTCTCTGTTTGGTTATGGCTTGTCTTCTCCTGAAAAGGCAGAGGAACATTGATTAGTCCACTCTCTACCTGCAGCGCCATTGCAGCCTGGCCAACCCCAGCTGAGGAGCACCTTGCAGGGCACATCCAAGTCATGGCCCTCGAGCTGTAAGGCATTCAGTCCAAGGAGCCAGAGCTCACCCACCTTGGCCAGCTATGGTATCATTGACAGTTGGCACTCAGACTCTAACACCCCTGAGGTCCTTGGGGAGACGGCCACGCCTTAACACTTCTGCACACTGACCTATGCCTGCATGGTACTCACCCTCCCTGAGCGCAGCAGGTCATTAAAGTGTTTCTGGCACTACACCCATGTGCGTCGCACCACCTCATGGCTGCTCACCAGCGCTGCCACCTCCTCCAATGCGCTCTTGGTGAGGTACGATGGCCCATCCTCCCATCTCCGGGCACAAGGGTGTCCCTCCTGGCAGCCACCTCCTCCAGTGGGACGACGAGGCACTCATCTGGAAAGCAGGGGGCCGAGTGCCCATCCAATCTGCCCTCCTGCCTGGCATCTCCAGCTGCACTCAACTCCATCATTTGAGTTTGCTAACGTACAACAGATGTTCTTCAGTGGCAGCCTTCCATGGACTGCCTGGGATGGTTTTAAACCAGCCGCTGGGTTGCCATTGGACCTGGCGGCCGACAGGTGCCCGCCCCCGCTCGGCCGTTTCCAACCAGTGACAAGCCCCATTTCACGCTGGGCAGGCCTTATTGGCCCGCCAGTGTGAAATCATAGGCGGGGGCCAATCGCGGGCGGCAGACTGTTTCCCGTCCACTCCCAGGCCCGCCCTGTTTATTTATAGTTCAATACATAATAACAAAGCAAGATGTTAAAGGGAATGCACCTTGCCTAAAAGCAATATTATAATGAGTTAGCTGGCAACTGTGATTTTAAATTTTTTTGTCGTCAGTGTTATACAGATGCTTTTCAGTCCATTAGCATTATCTACCATGATAAAGAATGCATGTCAATCTAGTTCTCATGTTGTCCTGTGTTAGTTTAGCTCAGCTGGTATCCTATTCTAGACTGACAATCCATTGCAGTATTGAGGGAGTGCTGCATTATCAGAGGTGCTGCCCTTCAGCTGAGACATGAAACTAAGGTTGTAACTGTTTGATTTGCTGGTTCAGGTGAACATTAGAGATTTTACGGCACTGTTCAGAGAGTGGGCATTCTTCCAGTGTTCAGGGCAATATTTCTCACCCAAAAAAATACTACTTGAATGAA
Source organism: Cetorhinus maximus (assembly GCF_964194155.1). Lineage (NCBI taxonomy): Eukaryota > Metazoa > Chordata > Chondrichthyes > Lamniformes > Cetorhinidae > Cetorhinus > Cetorhinus maximus. Next base: position 39,172,198 of record NC_135880.1, on the reverse strand, counting down.
AAGGATTAATTGGCCACTCACTGCTGGTAGGGTGTTGTTTGCTCAGAATCATTGTTGCATTTCATTACATAATAAGACATTTTAATTCTAAAGTAATTTGTTGTGTAAGTTCATTACATCACATCATTAAACTTTATATGAATACATTTGTTTTAATCCACCTACAGCTGATTAGGAGCTGGCCTGACCTTCATTATAAAACCTCAACCATTTCCCACATAGCAGTTACTTAACCTGTTGTTCAAATTTTTGAGATACTTTGCCTTTCCAAGGTAATTTGAGGTAAACCAGGCACTTGTTAAGTCTGAAAGTGGTGGCCTTTAGTGCATTACGAAGTTACGCAATACACAGCAAACAATTATTAGAGTATTGTTGGAAAATACATGTTTGATATTTTCCACTACTATATACTTTGACCTGTCCAAAAATCATTCTGCCTATTACACAATCAAGCACTGTCATTTTTTAACCTCAGTGACGGTGTGATGCCAGGTACGTAGGCTGTAGGAGCTTATAACATGGTCCTTTTAGGCTTGCTAGAAGCGACAAGCATTCACACACAGGGACCCGTTTTCCGCAAACAAAAGGAATATTTCAAGCCTTGCACCTTTTTTGAATTATCTGGGGGGAACCTATAGTACCCCCTTCCTTTCTCCATGGCAATGCCTCAGCCAATAAGAGTCGACGTGCCAACCAATCGGCTCCGCTTCTCTCCTGTAGTACAAATTGTTGTGGTTGTTTGAAATTTGGCATTTTTGTGTTTCTCCTGATGAGTGCAAGATGAAAAACTTTGGCAACATGTCTCTCTTTCAGCAAGAATTTGGTTTTTTTTAACAGCATGAATTTTCCTGTAATCAATGCAGAATCATTGTGATCCCCAAGGTTTTGGCATTAGTACCACTAACAAACTCCAAATACTTTGACTTTGTTGAATGATAGCATTGTCCAGCATCAATTTAATTTCCTCTCTGAATTGAGCCAATTTTTCAGGATTGAGTGGGTAAGAGTTATGTTTGATGGGTACAGCATTTCCCACATCAATGCCAAGCATTGCTACAGAAGTTAATCCTGGTCTATCTATACACAATAGGAACATCGGAACATCGGACTTAGGAGCAGGAGTAGCCTATTCAGCCCTTTGAATCTATTCTGCCATTCAATAAGATCATGGCTGATCTGGTTGTGGTCTCAACTCCACCTTCCCATCTGCCTCCCATAACCCTTGACTCCCTTGCCTATCAAAAGTCTATCTAACTCAGCCTTGAATAAATTCGATGGCTCAACCTCCACTGCCCCCTGGGCAAGAGGATTCCACAGACTCGCGACACTCTGAGAGAAAAAAATTCTCATCTCTGCCTTAAAAGGAAGACCTCTTATTCTTAAACTGTGTCCCCTAGTTCTAGCCTCTCCCACTAGAGGAAACACCCCCCCACTATCCACCCTGTCAAGGCCCCTCAGAATCTTATATCTTTCAATAAGGTCACCTCTCATTCTTCTAAACTCCGATGGGTGTCGGCCCAGCCTGTCAAACCTTTATTCATAAGATAAACTCGTCATCCCAGGAATGAGTCAAGTGAACCTTCTCTGAACTTCTTCTAACGCAATTATATCCTTTTTCAAAAAAGGAGACCAAAACTGTACATTGTACTCCAGATGTGATCGCATCAATGCCCTGTAGATCTGCAGTTAAACTTCCACACTTTTATATTCCATTTCCCTTGCAATAAATGACAACATTCCATTTGCCTTCCTAATCACTTGCTGTACTTGCATACTACCTTTTCCTGATTCATGTACCAGGACGCCCAGATCCCTCTGTTCTTCAGTTCTGCAATCACTCTACATTTAAATAATATGCTGCTTTTCTGTTCTTCCTGCCAAAGTGGACAAATTCACATTTTCACACATTATACGCCATCTGCCAATGTTTTTCCCACTCACTTAAACTATTTATATCCCTTTTTAGACTCTTTACCTCCTCTTGACCTATCTCGGTGTTGCCGGCAAATTTAGCTACCATACATTTGGTCCCTTCATTCAAGACATTGATATAAATTGTAAATAGCTGAGGCCCCAGCACTATTCCCTGTGGTACTCCATTAGTTACAGCTTGCCAACCTGAAACAACACATTTATCCCTTCTCTCTGTTTCCTGTTAGCCAACAGACCCTTTATCCATGCTAATATGTTACCTCCACACCATGTCCTCTGCTGATGGAGGATCTTTCCAAATTGACTCTGTGTAGGAAACCTCGGGTGGAGCAGCAGAGAGAATCCACTCAAAAATGACACATCCTTTTTACAGCACTAGCTGCTGTCTTCTGTAAGTAAAGAGTTCAAATATCCCAAAGTTTATTTGAAAAACTATGGATTGAAGGTAAGTGTATAAAGGGGGTAGGGTGGAAGGATGAGTAAGGTAGGTGGATAAGGGGGTAGAGCGGGTGAAGGGTTAGGCTGGGTGAGGGGGTAGGGTGGGTAAGATAAGCAGGTGAGGGGATAGGTGGGTGAGGGGGCAGCATGGGGAAATGGGTAGGGTGGATGAGGTAAGTGGGTAAGGTGGTAGGGTAGTAAGGAGGTAGGGTGGGTGAGGTAAGTGGGTGAGGGGGTAGGGTGGGTGAGGGGGTAGAGTGGGCAAGGGGGTAGCATGGTAAGGCAGTGTGGATAAGGTAAGGGGTAGAGTGGGTGAGGTAAGTGGGTGAGGGTGTAGGGTAGGTAAGGGGCAGAGTGGGTAAGGGTTGGGGTGGGTAAGGCAAGTAGGTAAGAAGGTAGGGTGGATTACGGGGTATAGTGGGTGAGGGTGTAGGGTAGGTAAGGGGCAGAGTGGGTAAGGGTTGGGGTGGGTAAGGCAAGTAGGTAAGAGGGTAGGGTGGATTACGGGGTATAGTGGGTGAGGGGGTAGGGTAGGTAACGCTGGGTAAGAGGTAGAATGAATGAGGGGGTGGGGTGGGCGAGGGGTTAAGGTGGGTAAGTGGGCAGGGTGCGTATAGTAAGTGGGTAAGTGGGCATGGTGGACGAGGGGTAGGGTGATGGAGGGGGTATGGTGGATAAGTGGGTGGAGTGGGTAAGGTAAGTTGGTTAGAGGGTAGGGGAGTGGGGGCATAGGGTAGGTAAGATATGTGGGTAAGGAAGTAGGGTGGTGAGGCCAGGTCATGGGTGAGTGGGCTGTTAGGAGGGGACTCTGGGTCGGAGCAGAATTGGGGGTGTCAGGAGTCAGGGCTAGTCAGGTTGGGTCTTGGGGAGTTGGGGGTTTGGGTGGGGGTAGCCGGAGGAGTCAGGGGCAAGTCAGGCTGGATTGGGAGGGAGTCGGGCATATAAGGGGGTTGAGGGGGGCATTGGGAATCGAGGGGGGTGTCAAGGGAGGGTCATTGTGAGTAATTGGGGGTTTAGTTGTATAATTACCCAGTCGTTAGACTATATTTTAATCTGTCTAACATTTCCTGGGTAACTATCCTGGTAAGTAAGTCCAAAGTCCCCAGCTCAAATTTAGAGACTTTCTCGGAGGATCCTGGGAAGCAGGAAATTCCTCACTGAAAGTTCAAACTTCCGGGACAATTTCCACAGAGTCACTCTGCTGAGTCTTCCGAGGGGTCCCATAGAGCCCCATGGGGCTACGTCCGGTCTCCGACTATCCAGAGACTGGAGGAACTGAGCCAATGCCTCATGGAATACTTGTAATATGAAATTTGACCCTTGATCAGACTGAACCTCTCTGGGTAATCAATTCCTGGTGAAAAACTGAATTAACCCTTCAATTACCACCGTTGCAGTAATTGTTCTAAAGGGTGTTGCCTCTGGGAATCAAATAGACAAAAGATATTGATACCCCATTTTGGTTTTGGGTAGGGGTGCTACATAATCCCCTATTAAATGGTTCATCGAAACAATTTCAATGGTTCTGAAGAAGAGTCGTACGGACTCGAAACATTAACTCTGTCTTGCTGTCCACAGATGCTGTCAGACCTGCTGAGTTTTTCCAGCAATTTTTGTTTTTGTTTCAGATTTCCAGCATCTGCAGTATTTTGCTTTTATATTGGCATCAATGGAGCTGGTTTAAATGATGGCTGGGGCTTCCCAACTAGTTGACATGTGTGACATACCTTGCAGAATTCAAACACCATGCAATCCTGGCCAATATAAGAGCTTCATTACTTTAGCCTGAGTGTTTCTTATTCCAAAAATGACCTGCCATCGAAATCTCATTGACAATTGTTAAAATTTGCCTGTGGTAACCAGGAGGGGCAATTTGATGGACTACTGTCCACTCTTCATCCCCTGGCCTCTGAGGAGGTCTCCATTTCCTCATCAGTGTGTAATATTCTAGGTAATAACATTCAGGGACCTTGTCTTCAAACTATGCTGTCTGAGACAAGCCCATCAAACAGGTGTCTTTGAATTCTGAAAGGCATGTCACACATGTCAACTGGTTGGGAAGCCCGAGCCATCATTTAAACCAACTCCATTGGTTTATAATATAAAAGCAAAATGCTGTGGATGCTGGAAATCTGAAACAAAAACAAAAATTGCTGGAAAAACTCAGCAGGTCTGACAGCATCTGTGGAGGGCAAGGCAGAGTTAACGTTTTGAGTCCGTATGACTCTTCATCAGAACCATTGATGCCAATACCCCCTTTCGATGAACCATTTAGGAGGGGATTGTGTGGCACCCCTACCCAAAACCAGTAGCTCTCAGAATATTAATTTGTTTACTTGTTTTGTTGGAGGAGTAAGGGAATACTTCTCTCTTAGAGACAGAACTTCCATAACCTCCAGTAACCTGACTCACTTCATCGGTACCAAGGAAGAAACCCCTTGACTATCCTAAACCATACCAACAATCTAGTAGGTTCAGAGGCAACACTTTATAATTGTACTATTGCTGCTGTTTTATCACCCATTTCCTTTACTGGTAAAATCCTTTCTGACAACTCCTTAGGCATCCCTATGACTGGCACTGATTTAACTTTTAGGACAGAATTTTCTGCCTGTCGGGCGGGCGGGCCCGATTCAATCTCCGGTGGGCGGGGAGCCGATCCCCGCCAGAGAAGTGGGCCCCGCCGCCATTTTATGTGGGTGGGCCAATTAAGGCCCACCCAGCATGACACCCGGCGGGAAGCGCTATGCGCTTCCTGTGCGGGCGGGGGGATTCCCCAAAAGCGAGAGTGCGCTCTTTCGTGCATGCGCACATCTCCCTGAGGCTAAGTGCTGCCTCAGGGAGATCGCTGACAGTTCTAAAAACATTAAAAATAAAGAGAGAAAAAATCCTTAACATGTCCCCCTCATGTGACAATATCACATGAGATGGGACACGTTCATAATCTACACTAAAACTTTATTAAACTTTTTAAATCCCTGCATGAAACCTCATCCCGCCGGTGGATGAGGTTTCATGTTTTTTCTATTTGCCGCCAGGGCTCCTGGCCGACCCGCCAACCTTAAGGTTGGACAGGCAGGTCCTTTAATTATTTAAATGATCCTGTCAATGGCCTCAATTGGCCATTGACAGGTCGGCGGGCCCACAGCTGATTTTGCTGCGCCCCTGCTTTCCTGAAGATTTAAGTGGGGCGGGATGATGTTGGGGGTTCCCCCCGATGTCATCCCGCATCATTTTCCGCCTCTTGCTCGCCGCCGGCAAAATTCAGCCAGTAGTTTCCAACAATTCACTTTTATCTGCCTCGTTTTACAGCAATGAAATCATATCAGTTTCTTTACATCACTTTTATCCTCTATATTGTTACGACCAGTCCCCAGGCAAGGTTCCTCCAATTTGTTATTATCCCAGACGAGATGCCCAAGATTGTTATGCTCCTGGGTAATGAGGGCCTTTCTTTATTCAACCCCCTCGGTTGGTAGCAACAAGGTTAATTTAAGAAGGACCCCTTTCCTCGTGGATACCTTTCCCCAGTCCAAATATATTTATGTTTTAAAAGGAGCCAATTTAGTGTGGAATTGCAGCTCTGGGCAGTACTTGTCCTTGACCCACCTTGTTCCCTAGATAGGCCACTTGAGCCTTAGCGAACTCACTCTTTGCGAGATTGACCACCATGTCAGCTGACTGCACTTTCTGGAAAAGGGCTTCCAGTTGTTCTGAGTTTCCCAGGTGTCACTGTACACTAGAAGGTCATCTAGGTAAACTATACTATTGGCTAAACCCACCACTCTCTGGTTCATCAGCTTTTGAAAAATGGCTGGGGCATTTTGGAGTCCAAATGGCATCTTTATTTACGAAGGCGGAGATTTCTTTAGTGCGGACAGTCAAGGGAACCTGCCAGTATTCCTCAAGTAGATCTACCTTTATAATGTAGGCTGCTTTACCTACTCTATCTATGCAGTCTTCCAGCTAGGATATCGGGTAGGAGTTGGCTCTGGTCATGTCATTAACTTTTCGGTAGTCAATGCAGAACCTTGTGGAGCCATTCGGCTGGGGGGACCTCCAGCTATTGCTGCGAGGCTCTACTAGTTGGTACTCCAGCATGTAATTAATCTCCTCCTGAAACTGGGCCAGCTTCTCTGGGCTGAGACGATAGGGATTTTGCCTCAAGGGAGGGGCCTCTCCCACACCCACATCATGTAGAGCTAGTGTGGTGCAGCCTGGCTTGTTTCTGCATAAGCCTTTAAATGCAGAGAGCAGCCTTATCAAGCCGCCTCGCTGTTCTGTATTTAGCTGAGTGAATAAGGAGTCTAAATTCGCTAGTATCTCAGTGGTGTTCAATGTGGGCCTCACCCATGTCTCCCTCCAATTTATCCCCACTGCTACCCTCATCTTCTAGGTCGGTGGCAATGGGGCATACCATTACCTGCTTGTCCCCTTCTCGGACGTGATATTGTTTTATCATGTTAACATGACACAGCTGTTGCTTTTTCCCCCTATCTGGGGTCTTAGATAGTTTACTTCCCCGAGCTTCTTTGCTATTCTGTACGGGCCACTGAATCGGGCTTTTAAGGGTTCACCTGGTATTGGTAGGAGCACTAACTCTCCTGGCTGAAAGGTTCAGACCCTGGCATGTTTGTCTGCCTATTTTTTCAGAGCTGTCTGGAAGATTTTCAAGTGTTCTCGGCCCACATCACAGGCTCTCATGAATCCCCATCAGCACCTAATTTTTAGTGGAATAGAATTCAGGGACTGTTTCTGCCTCAGCTTCATTGTGTGCAGCCTGAGCTAATGTTTTTGACAGTGGGAGAGCTTGCTGGGCTGCTACCAAGGAATTTATTACCTCCTTAGGATCATCTGGACTCCTGAAAGAGGTTTCAGATAACCAGACTCTAGGGTCTTCTGCAGTGCCACTTCAGCCTCCACTGACGGAGCTTGTCTGACCATAGACCATGTTACCACACAGTCTGGGAAAATTCCAGGCACTTTCTCCTGTCTCCCTGACCTCAGTGGGCTTCTCCGAGACCACTAGGGATGCTATTAAATTTGATTCCGTTAGGTTGTTGCCGAGGAGCAGGTTGACCCTGTCCACAGGCAAACTGGAGACAACTCCCATGGTCACTGGTCCTGACACAATGTCACACTCCAGGTGCAGCTGGTATAAGGGGATGGGCATGTACCCTCCTTCAATCCCCTTTGCCAACACCTTGGCACTCACTGCACACTCTGGTGGGAAGGTAATGCCTTTTCCCAGCAGTAGAGTTTGCCTGGCCCCTGTATCCCTCAGTATCACTATAAGATCACTCGCCTCACCCTGGGGAAATATAGCCATCCCCCACTTTGGATACAAAATCCCGGTAACCCTCAGAGTTACCTTATCCACACTCTCCGGGGTGTCTCTACAAGGATTCGCAGCCACAATATGAGCCATAGCCTGGCCTGTTTTGTTCTCTAATTGATTCCCATTCTCTGCATGAGGTGTATGTGTCCCAATTAATCCCACTGGTTTTTCCTGTAACCTCTAGCAGTTTTCCCAGATGTGCCTTACCATTTTGCAGTTAAAGCACACTGGCTTCTTGGCCTCACTTTTCATCTCAGCACCACTCTTTCTGTCCTGAGGAGGGCCCCCAGCATTTCCCTCTCTCCCATTGGTGCTCAGTTTCCTATCACTCTCTCCACTTCTATCTTTTCCAGTTGGTTGGGGGTGACTGGGGGAGTGTCTTTTCTGGGGCAAGGGTTTGTGGATCAGCTCATAATCATCAACCAGTGTGGCTGTCTGCCTGGCTCCTGTTACCCTCTGTTCCTCTAGGTGTGTTTTTATTGGGAAGGGTATGGAGTTTTTAAACTCCTCAAGGAGAATTATTTCACGGAGCTTTTTGTAAGTGGCTTCTGCTTCAAGTGCCTGAACCCACTGGTCAAAAGCAAGTTGCTTAAGCCTTTCAAATTCCAGGTATGTCTGTTCAGGCTGTTTCCTGAGGGTATGGAATTTCTGACAGTACACCTCCGGCACTAACCCTTACGCACTTAAAATAGCCCTTTTTACTGTCTCATAGTCAATGGCACTTTCCTCAGGCAAGAGGGAGTAAACTTCATGAGATTTCCCTCAAAGTTTGCTCTGCAGTAATAGGGACCAGTGTTGGACTGGCCACTTTAACTGTTGTGCTAACTGCTTGAAAGAGATAAAGAAGGTTTCCAACTCTGTTTCATTAAATTTAGGGATTAAATGAGCCTCAACCCTTAAGTCTGAGCTCGTGGTGTCTTCAAGTGACACAACTGGATTCCTGCCCCTCAGTTTGAGCTGTTTTAGTTTAAGCTTCCTTTCTTTCTCTCTGTCCCGAAAGTCTCTCTCTTCTCTCGTGCCCTTCTCTCTCTTTCCTCTTCCTCTATTTCTCTTTCCCTTTCCTCTTCTCTTTCCTGAAATTCTAATTTCCGCTGCTCCAATTTTAATCTCTCTACCGCTACTCTATCCGTTTCATTGTCCTCAATTTCCATCCGTAGGCCAGAAAATTTCGGGTTTTCTGGCTTTTGGGTGAAATTCTTATCCTAAGTGCCTCACTAGCTATTTTAACTGTTCAAGGGACAGAACTTTTAAACCCTAAAAAGTAACTTCCCCTAATTCTCCTAGAAGAGCACTGGCATCTAATGTAGACATTTCTACACTTTAGTAGTACAGACTGAAGAAAGCCTTTTTGCAGTTTTTAAAACTGGTTTCCAAGGAGCAATTTACTTTCCGCACTCTAATTCTTTCATTTTGTCTATGGGAACAATTCCGGCACTGAGCCCCCAATTTGTTACGAATGGTCCCTGGATGAGGCTCTCCCAAGTTGTTATAATCCCGGATGAGGTACCTCAAATTGTTATGGCTCCCCTTCTTCATTCAACCCCCTAGGTTGGTTGCAACAAGTTTATTTTAAAAGGGACCCTTTCCCTCATGGATACCTTTTCCCAGTCTGAATGTATTTATGTTTTAAAAGGAGCCAATTTAACCAGGCTTTCTTGAGTCAAAGAAAGAGTGAGTTTATTAGTTACTAAAATGCAAGAAAAAATAATAAAAACACAAATTGCATACACACAGATTAGAAATTTGTTTTTGCAGTTTCCCTTTAAAGGGCTGCCTTTCACTTTGTCCCTGATTTTGTTAATTTCGTTTAATTGGTTTTGACTCAAAAGAGTTACATCTTCTTAATCCCATGGCTAAATTCGCGGCTGGGTGTTCCTGGAGAGGGAGCCCATGGTGTCCGCTGGCATTGTCGAGGCCTTCCATGCTCAGTGGGCACCAGGGAGACTGGGGTGTTTTATTGACCCCCTTAACCACATTTTAATTTAATGTTTGTACGTTTCATTTAAATGTTGTCTTTTGTTTTTGCAGTTTCCCTTTAAGGGGCTGCTTTTTAATTTGTCCCTTGGTTTGTTAACTTAGTTTATTTGTTTGTGCTCAAAAGAGTTACATCTTCTTAATTCCATGGCTACGTTCGTGGCCGGGTATCCCTGGAGAGGGAGCACACACTGTCCGCTGGCAATGTAGAGACCTTCCGTGCTTGGTGGGCACCGGGTGTCTTGGGTGCTTTATTAACCTTACTAATCATATTTTGATTTGATGTTGTAAGTTTCTTTTGTGATTTGTTTTTTCTTTTGCAGTATCCCTTTAAGGGGCTGCCTCTTACTTTGTCCCTGATTTTGTTAATTTAGTTTATTTGGTTTGTAACAGAAAGAGTTACATCTTCTTAATCTTCCTAACCCAGCCGTTAGTTCGTGGTGCTTCCCGGACATCCACAGTGGTGATGTAGGCAGCCTGCTAACTGCTATGCCCTGTCTGTGATGACCTTGGAGGGCGTCCTCTGGAGAGCCGAAGCCTGGAGGCCCCCGGACTGCTTTGGGTATTCCTGCTATGGATCAGCTGCACCCTCCTTGGCCTGTAGAGCTGGAGCTCCAGGGGTCACAGGAAGAGGGGATTTGGATTGGCCAGACACTCCTGGAGTCGCTTGGGTGGATGGCCCCAGGGTGTTGAGCTGCTGATCCTCATCCCTATGGGTGACCAATGGTCTGTGGCTGACTGCTTGAGGAGAAGGGGAAGCTGAAGGGGAGCTGCCCTGCACCCCTCTGCATTGACACTTTTGGAGGCCAACTATGGTGCCAGTAATGGAGTTCAGCCCGCGCAGCAGTGCAGGACCGATGTCCTAGACCAAGGTCTCCATGGTGGCCATCACCCTAACAGTGTTGTCCTTGGTGCATTGGCATGCCGGCGCTATCACCTCAGCCTGAAGGCGGATGGCCTCTTCTACTGTGCCTTGCAATCTGAGGAGGACAAGCCCCTACAACCACCACCCACCCCCAACTTCTCTCCCCCCACCCCACCCCCCACCCCCCACCTTAAACCAGCTTATATTTCACCCCTCTCCTAACTTTACTCAGTTCTGCCGAAGGGTCATGAGTACTCGAAACGTCAACTCTTTTCTTCTCCGCCGATGCTGCCAGACCTGCTGAGTTTTTCCAGGTAATTCTGTTTTTGTTTTGGATTTCCAGCATCCGCAGTAGTTTTTTGTTTATATTCAAGGCTGAGATGGACAAATTTTTAAACAGTAAGGGAACCAAGGGTTATGGGGAAAAGGCAGGAAAGTGGAGTTGAGCATTATCAGATCAGCCATGATCTCATTGAATGGCGGAGCACTTGATAGGCCGTATGGCCTACCTCTGTTCCTACGTCTTCTGGTCTCATTATCTAGCCTTATCTGCTGATTTGCTCCTAGATTTGTATTCTTTGTCCCTTCCTGTCAGTCTGTTTATCACTTTGCATATTAGTACCTGTCTCTCTTGCCTTGTCTCTACTCCCTGGTTTATCACACCTTCTCAAATTTGATCCCTTGCCCCCATTATTCACATTAAAGACCTCTCTACTTCCCTAGTAATGTGGCTCACAAGGATACCAGCCGCAGCACAATTCAGGTGTAGACCCTCCCAATGGTACAAGTCCCACTTTCCCCTATACTGGTGCCAGTGCCTCACACACCGGAACCCATTTCTCCCACACCAGCCTTTGAGTCACGCATTCATTTCTCCAATCCTATTTGTCCTATGCCAATTTGCACGTGGCGCAGGTAATAATCCAGAAATTATTACCTTTGAGCTTCTGCTTCTTAATTTGGTGCCTAGCTCATCATACTGACTATGCAGGGCCTCCTTCCTCATCCTGCCTATGTCGTTGGTACGTACATGGACCATGACCACTGGATCCTCCCCCTCCCACTGCAAGTTCCTCTCCAGCCGTGAGCAGATGTCCTGAACCCCGGCACCGGAACAGGCAACAAAGTGACCTGGACTCTTGCTCTTTGCTAGAGGGAACAGTGCCAATCCCCCTCACTATACTGCCTCCTACTACCACTACATTCCTTTTTGCTCCCCCCACTTGGATGGCTTCCTGTACCACAGTGCCATGGTCAGTTTGTTCATCCACCCTGCAGCCCCCACTCCCATCCAAACAAGCTGAGAGAACCTCAAAGCTGTTGGACAATTGCAGAGGTTCATACTTCTGCTCTCCTGCCCTCTGTGGTGCCGTCATCAATTGTTTCTGACCTCATCTCACTGGGATATTTTCAGCCCAGCTATTATAAGTTTATAATATGTGAGAGCACTACAAAAGACACAATATCCAGTTCACATCACAAAAGGATACAATTGTTATTGCCCTGGGAACGCTACCATATGATTACTTACGGGACTCTTCAGGCACAGTCTTGAATGTAAAAGTTGAGGACTGCTTATAGACCTGAATAACACCATTGAACCCAGGAGAATATTTTAAACCGAGCAGAAACCACTTGGAGGAGGAACAAAGCTAAGAATAGTCTTAGGTGTAGTAATGATATGCACAATCAGTAACTTGAAACAATCAGGGACTTGAAACGTCAACTGTATCCCTCTCCGCGGATGCTGTCAGACTTGCTGAGTTTTTCCAGGTATTATTGTTTTTGTTGTACAATTAGTAATGTTGCAAGATACAGTCACATTTTTGTAACGCAATGGAAAGAACATGCTTTTCTATCAACAATGTCCCTTTAATTAATTTTCTTAGATTTGCTTTACATTCAGCTGCCAAGAACTAGAAATACTTGAGATAAGAACCACGTTTGCTTTTTCCTCTTGGCAGCATCAGTTAAGTTTTTTATTAATGGTGCATTGTCTTCAAAAAATAATTGACAAACCTTTATTTTGTTTGCTAAACTCATTGTAGCAACACAAATCACATCAAAATCTTCCAAGGCACCATTAAAGGATGATTAGATTGCTTGCATACGTCATTGCAATGTAAACACCAAATACTTAATGCGCCGCTTCTTCCTTGGCAACCAAAGCAATCGACTCAACAGTTCCACAAGGCTTGGTTGGTTATGGCAGGCTTAGAAAGAAAGTTCAGCTGTCCCATGTGGTGTCATCAGACAATTGGTAAAACAATTGATTGTTGATCTGGCCAATTGAGCTCATGACTGTCTTTGCGGATCTTTTTATTCTAGTGTTTGCTGGTTGGCAAAGTACATATTGTGATTGTCCAGTAGCAAGTGCAAGTAGCGCAATGATCAGCCATTACAGGTAATGGATCAGCAGTATGCTGTTGATGGGTAGTGACATGTTGGTGTTAGCTGACAGAGCGACAACCTGTCTAAGGTTAATAGTTACATGAGTTAGACCCTCAGCAGAGTCCAACTTTGATGCAATGCAATAGAGTCCATAGCTTGAAGCTGCATACTGATCATTTCACTTGACTAGAGGCGTTTATGAAAGTTGACGTGGCCGATGTGATATAATTCATTTTAGGTTGCACTTGCTTGGTAACATAGGGCAGAATTTTCCCGTTGGGGTAAAGGGGCGGGCCCCACATGCCCGCACATAAAATGACATGAGGTGACATTGGGGGAGCGTCCTGCAGGCAGGCACGCGCCCAAACTGATCGGGCATAAAATCACGCGAGATGACGTCGGGCGAATGTCCTAACGTCATCCCGCACATGAGCAATCTTCAGGTCGGCGGGCACACGGATGTTGGAGCCATACCCGCCATCAATTAAAAGGCCACTTAAGGCCATTAAAAAGGAAATTGTTTGTGATTTTACATTGCTCGTGCGATTTTGCGCTCGTCGCGTGGGCAGAGCAGGCAGGCGGGCAGCCCACTTTTGCAAAACCTTATCTAAGGGCAGGATAAAAAGGGCCAGCAGCATTGCCCTTGAGAGTATTGAGGAGTTCAGGAGATAGTTTGCTGCTGGTTGCTTTTTTGAACTTGACAGCTTCATCTCTGTTCTGAGGTTCAGTCTTCGCATTTTGAGGCTTCACTTCAGGACTCATTGATGTCTCCAAGGCCCCCGGAGGACGTTGACCATGTGGATCCTTCCAGGTATCAGACAGCCTTCTGTTATCCTGGTAATGGGGATTGTGGTGTCCGATGGAGGCACCTCCTCTGAGAAGAAAGTGAAGGTCAGAAGGGAGAGGAGGTCAGGTGTCCCAATGCAGCTTAGAGGGGAGGGACCTGTGGGAGGAGAGGCGCAGGCACAAGGGGGACAGGGTCAGCAGGTAGTCTGAGGCGTAAAGGGCTGCAGAAGATGCCACTATCCCGCTGCCAGGGTTTATAGGCAGCAATGCAGCTACCTCAATATGTCTGAGGTACAATGCTGAAGCTCCGCCCCTCCAGGGAGACCATGACCTCCATTTGGCACATGATTGGGTCTGAGATCAGCTCTGACTGTGTGGGTGGACACCCCATGTCAGTGGCTCTGAAGGTCACAGTGGCCCTCAACTTCTATCCCTCCGGCTCTTTCCAGGGGTCAGCGGGGGATCTTTGTGGAGTCTCTCAATCAGCTGTCCGTAGTTGTGTCAAGCTGGTGACAGAAGCTCTGTCTAGACAGGTACTGACATTTATTCATTTCTGTAGGGGCAAGGCCAGCCAGGCTGAGTGAGCCAGAACGTTATCAGCAATTGCTGGGTTCCCCCGCGCCCAGGGTGCAATCGTCTGCACACATGTGGCCATCAAGGTACCAGCGAGTCAGCCGTGTGCCTTTGTCAACAGGAAGGGATTCCACTCGATGAATGCTCAGATAGTGTGTGACCACAGGACGCAGATTCTGAAAATCTGTGCAAGGTACCCTGGCAGCTCCCATGACACTTACATCCTCAGACACTCCCAGGTACCAAGGTCATTTAGTGCTCCAGCCCAACTGGATTGATGGCTGCTGGGTGACAAGGGCTATCTATTGAAAAGGTGGCTTATGACGCCTCTCTGCCACCCAAGAACAGAGGCAAAGCGGCGTTGTAATAGGAGTCATGCCTCCACAAGTGTGGTGATAGACAGGGCTATAGGTCTTCTGAAGATGCACTTCCAATGCTTGAACCGTTCAGGGGGAGCACTACAACACGCCCAGAGCGGGTGTCACTGATGTGGTTGCATATTGCGCTCTCCACAATCTGGCACTGGCAAGGGGGGACCCACTGGAAGAAGGGGATCTTGAGGCAGCTCCACAGGCCACAGAGGATGAATCCAGTAGTGAGTCAAAAGAAGAGCACGGTGAGGAGAACGCTGAGGGCCTGGAGGCAGACTTCTGTATCCTTCAGGGAGGCAGGGGTAACAAAGGACGCCTTGGTCCAATGCTCCTTCAGCTAGGCTGCCAAAGATCTGCTTCCTCATGCCAAGGCTGCTGCCTCCATTCCATATGTCTAAAATGCTCCTTTTATTTGAATCCAAAGTCCACTCAGTGCCTGTGCATTGAAGTTTAGAGCCATTCAGGTCCAGCATGAGATATTGGCATAACCTGCACCATAAAAATAGGTGAAGCATACTCAGGCCATTAAGACAAAAGCAAAATTTATACAATTTGACACTCAAAACATATGAACATTAGCATATCCGGTATTAACGCCCACACCAGTGAACCTATAAGCAAAACATGGCAGAATAGAAGATCACCCGTCAACAGTCCCTTTTGTGCTCATGGTGCCTTAAACTTACGTTTGCGGGTGCTACGTCTTGTTACCCCACCCCTCCACCCCTCGCTGGCAGGGGCATATAGGCAGCTGCTGACTGTACTGTCTTGTTGGCCTTGATGACTTTGGCAGTCGTCCTCTGGCCAGTGGAGCTTGTGCTGGCCCCACCTGAGAAGGGCTGGCATCTTCCCAGTCATCGCAGCCTCATCAGATGCCCGGTCACTGGAAGAGTGTGGAGGAGCTGCTGCCGTCATCCAGAGCGCCCTGAGAGGAGCCCGCAGAGACGACAGGCAGCTCGAGTGCCAACGTGCTTCCTGCTTGCCATTGATGGACGGGCACCTAGCTAGGATGCTGAGTGCCTCATCTATCTCCCACATTGGCACTGACCACCTGAGGCCATTGCCTGTGTGAGGCCTTGCAGGTCCGAGTGCAACCCCAGGGACCCCTGATTCTGTCCCTGGAGTTGCTTCTCCATGAGAGTCACCACTCTCTCAGTGGAGGAGGTAATACTCCATGTGGGCTCCTCCACAACAGAGACCATGGCACTCATATTCCCATGGATTTCTGCCAGATCCTTCCGCACAACCTGCTGGACATCCAACATCTGCAGCCTAATGGACGACGCCAGAGGCTCATCATCTGCCTTCAATTCAGTATCATCCTGGTCTCCAGTAGTCCTCCAAATGCCGGCGCCCTGGGCACTCTCTGCCTCCACCTGCTCCTTAAGTGAGTGTGACGTTCCCTCACTGCTGTGCATCGACATTCTAGCCAAAGATCTAATGCCCACCAAGTTGCTGGTATCTGCACTGGTGCCTGGTTCAGATAGCGGGTGTGATGCAGGTGCTATCCTCTGGCATCAAGGGTGGCTCTTTGGGGTCCTGCATTTGAGTGCGTGCTGGTGAATCTAAGGGAGAACAACGGCATGTCATTAGTTTAAGACATCACACTGTCACTGTGCATGCCAGGCATCCTAGTGAGACCATGGAGATCTGCATCATGGTGCTATCGTCTTTCAATGATCAATGGGGACTCCAGGTTTGAGGCTCCCATTAATGATGAGACCACACAAGAATGTTTGCACAATCTGACACTCTCACCTCTGTGCACTGCACTCTTACCTTCGTCAGAGACCCCTGCCTCTCCACAACCGGCTGATCGAGGTGGGTGGCAGCTCCCCAGCTGCACTGCATCCATTTCAAATCTCACCATGGCTAGGAGGTTTCGGAGGCCTCTGCCTGTCCCTGAACTCTTGATGTTGTTATGACTCCTCTTCTCCTGAAAGGACAGAGGAGCATTGATTAGTCTACTCGTTACCTGCAGCGCCATTGCAGCCTGGCCAACCCCACCTGAGGAACACCTTGCAGGGCACATCTGAGTCATGGCCCTCGAGCTGCAAGGTCCTCAGTCCAAGCAATCAGGGCTCACCCTTTTGGCCAGCTCCGGTATCAGTGACTCTCGGACTCTAACACCTCTGAGCTCCATGGGGGGATAGCCAGCCCTTAACACTTTTCCACACTGACCCATGCCAATACAGTATTCACCCTTGCCAAGCACAGCAGGTCCTTGAACCTTTAGCGGCACTGTACCCATGTGCGCCTCATGGCATTGGTGGCTGCTGATCTTGGTTGCCGCCTCTTCCCAAGCCTTCTTGGTCTGGTGTGGTGGTCTCCCCTGCCATCCCTGGGTACGAGAATGTCTCGCCTTAAACCGACCTCCTTCACGAGGACCGACAGGCACTCGTCCGAAAAATGGGGGGGCTGAGTGCCCACCTGGCCTGCCCTCCCGCCTGATGTCTCCAGCTGCTGTTGAGGCCATTACACCAGTCTCCAGGCCGCAGAAAGATTCTCCCCTGGTAGCCTTCAGGGAGCTGCCTCTGCCAATTTTAAACTGCCCACTGGGTGGCCATTGGACCTGGTGCCCGACAGGCTCCCGCCCCCGCCTGGCCCTCCCCGACCATTGGGAAGGTGCGTTTCATGCTGGATGGGCCTTAACTGCCCAGTCAGCGTGAAATCATGGGTTGTGGGCCAATCACGGTCAGGGACTACGCGCCCGACGAGGGAAAACTTCAGGCTATAATTATTGTACTGACATGACCTTGATGTGAATAGTTCAACATAATCTATGATGATTTTGTGCTCATCTTGCTGACTTAACAGTTGATAAAGGCTCTTCATGGAAGTCCATTACCTGCATTGTAGGACAATTGATCCTATAACTCAGATCTAAAACTTACCAATATAACCAAATTATCATTTACGTTTAGAGCCATCACTCCAAACAGCACCAAAACTCTTTCCCTTGGAAAAATGATGGGAAATGTATTTAAACTTGCAGTTCTTAAAGCAGCTTTAAATCTTTGATTAAAAGGTGATGATGGGACAAACTATTATTACAAGTAGCATAGTTATAAAACCCCCAACAGTTGAGAGTGAAAGGTTCAAAAAAGGGAAAAATGCTATGGGTTGCTGGAAATTTGAAATAAAAACAGAAAATGTTGGAAACACGCAGCAGTTCAGTCAGCGTCTGTGGAGAAAGAAACAAAATGTAATGTTTCGAGTCTATGATCTTTCATTAGTTCATCATTGTGTTCTAATGGAAGGGCTTTTTTGCTAAGAACATGAGAAATGGGAGCAGGACTGGACAATATGGCCCCTTGAGCCTGCTCTGTCATTCAATAGGATCATGGTTGATCTTCTGTCTCAACTCCACTTTCCTACCAGCTCCCCATATTCCTTGATTCCCTGAGACACCAAAGATCTGTCTACCTCAGCCTTAAATATATTCAACGATCCATATACCTCTTGGGTAGAAGAGCCCAAAGATTCACAGAAGAAATTTCTCAGCATCTCAGTCTTAAATGATGGTTCCCTTATCCTGAGACTGTGTCCCTGGTGTTCTAGATTCCCAGCTAGGGCAAACAACCTCTCAGTGTCTACCCTGTCAAACCGCTTCAAGGTGTTAACTCTGTTTTTCCTCTCTCCCCACTATCAACATCCTGGGGTTTGCCATTGACCAGAAACTGAACTGGACTAGCCATATAAATACCGTGGCTACAACAGCAGGTCATAAACTATGAATCCTGTGATGAGTAACTCACTTCCTGACTCCTCAAAGCCTGTCCACCATCTACAAGGCACAAGTCAGGAGTGTGATGGAATACTCCTCATTTGCCTGGATGAGTGCAGTTCCCACAACACTCAAGAAGCTTGACACCATCCAAGGCAAAGCAGTCTGCTTGATTAGCACCACATCCACAAACATTCATTCCCTCCACCACTAGTGCACAATGACAGCAGTGTATACCATCTACAAGATGCACTGCAGGAACTCTCTCAGCCTCGTTAAACAGCATCTTACATACCCACAACTGCTACCATCTAGAAGGACAAAGGCAGCACATGGATGGGAACACCACCACCTGGAAGTTCCCCTCCAAGCCACTCACCATCCTGTCTTGGAAATATATCGCCATTCCTTCACTGTCACTGGGTCAAAATCCTGGAACTCCCTTCCTAACAGCACTGTGGGTGTACCTACACCACATGGACTGCAGCAGTTCAAGCTCACCACCACCTTCTCAAAGGCAATTAGGGACGGGCAATAAATGCCGGCCCAGCCAGCGAAGCCCACGTCCCATGGAAGAATAAGAAGAAACAAATGTTGTCTGCCCTACTGCTTGATCGCAGCAGCAAGTTTTTTTTAAACCCACTGAATGAATTAGGTTACCTGAGGGGGTTTCTCCCATCCCCTCCTTGCTCTCCATTAGAGCCAACGATTGACTGTTCTCACTATAGGTTCCAGAAATCTAGTCCCAGCGTGAGAAAAGGGCAGCGAGGTTAGCCATGGGTTACTGATGGTGAGCATCATGTTTCAGGGAGCCCCTGAAGAACCCGAGCAGCACCAGGTTGTGGGGGGAGGGTGGGGGGGGGGGGGGGGGGCGGGAGAAATCATAGCCACAGTGACTGTCCTCAGAGACGAAGCGTTAAAGAGCATGAAAGCCCAGGTAGTGAGGCAGTGACATTGCAGGAACAATGGATTCAGGGTACTCCAGAAACCCACACTGATCAGCTCCCAGGAAGACAGGTACTGGGTCACCCAGCTGAAAAGCTCACTGCATTGATGATGGAAGGCATGGAAATTGGTGTGAAGCCAGTGGACGCAGTGGTGCAGCAGCTGCCAGATGTAACACTGAAAGTTGAAGAGGATGGTGCAGCTCAGCACCCTGGACCAGCAGCTCCAAAAGTGTGCGAACCTCGGCTGGGAGAGGGCTCGGCGGTCCCCAGGACTACTGAGGCATGGCAGCCGGCAGTATGAGGACCAAGTGGTTGTAGCAAGTCAGCCCCAGGACCTTGAGGGCTTTTTCCCAGGTAAGGGGCTTCTCGGAATGGATCTTGCACCTGTTGATTGCAGGGCGCTTGAGCACCAGGAGATTGAGGTGCATGGAGATAGCGCAGAAGGCGAAGATGGTGCAGATAGTCCCAGAAGGGCTGAAGCAGAGACTGCTCCAGCAGGTACAGGCTGAAATTGGCACTCTTAATAACTTGCAGGCAGGAATCGAGAAAACCAACGGAGCTGAAGGAAGAAGCCATTGGAACGGAGAGAGGGAAGGCTTTGGTCCGAGAGAGGCTGGAAATGAAGTGAAACAAGGTCAGCCCGGTCAAACCTGGTGTTCTTCCCAAAACGACCCTTTCCAACCAATGAGTAACTGCCACAGAATAAACTGTATCATTTAAACCCTGCTAGTGATGTGCAAGGACAAGATATTCCTATTACAAACAGCAGCTCAAAGTAGAACAAGTAAACTAGGTGGCTTCAACTGTTGTTAAAGTATGTATCTTGTTACAGTCTCATTTATTTTTTTACAAGTTTACCTAATATGACCACAGGGCAAGGCACCCCAGTAAAACAAATTTTATTCGAATAACCAACAATTATGAAATACCAATTTGTAATTTATTATCATGCAGTTAGCAATAAGGACAAGCAATACTGTTACGGATGGGAGGGGGTTAAATTTAAACAGCACAAATTTCTCCTCTCTCCACTTTGTAAACAGAAAGGCGTTTTTGATTTGTCATAGAGCCAGAGAGGTCTACAGCACAGAAAAAGGCCCTTCGGCCCATCGAGTCTGCGCCAGTCAAACAAGTACCTAACTATTCTAATCCCATTTTCCAGCACTAGGCCCATAGCCTTGTATGCCATGGCATCGCAAGTGCACATCCTAATACTTCTTAAATGTTTTGAGGGTACCTGCTTCTATCACCCTTTCAGGCAGTGAGTTCCAGGTTCCCACCACCCTCTGGGTGAAAAAATTCTTCCTCACATCCCCTCTAAACTTTCTGCCCCTTACCTCAAATTTATGCCCCCTGGTTATTGATCCCTCCACCAATGGAAAAAGTTCCTTCCTGTCTACCCTATCTATGCCCCTCATAACTTTATACACCTCAATCATGTCACCCCTCAATCTTCTCTGCTCCATGGAAAATAACCCCATTCTATCCAATCTCTCCTCATAACTAAAACTTTCCAGCCCAGGCAACATCCTGGTAAACCTCCTCTGCAATCTCTCTAGTGCAATCACATCCTTCCAAAAATACAGATTCCAGAACTGCACGCAATACTCTAGCTATAGCCTTACCAGCACTTTACACAGTTCCAGCATAACCTCCCTGCTCTTATATTCCATGCCTCGGCTAATAAAGACAAGTATCCCATAAGCCTTCTTAACCACCTTATCTACTTGTCCCACTAACTTAAGGGACCGGTGGACATGCACATCAAGGTCCCTCTGATCCTTGGTACTTCCCAGGGTTGTACCATTTATCGTGTATTCCCATTCCTTGTTTGTCTTGCCCAAGTGCATCACCTCACACTTATCCGGATTAAATTTCTATTGCCACTGATCAGCCCATCTGACCAGCCCGTCTATATCCTCCTGTAATCTAATGCTATCCTCTTCATTATTTACCACCCAACCAATTTTTGTGTCATCCATGAACTTACTGATCAACCTTCCTATATTCAAATCTAAATGTTTATATATACCACAAGCAGCAAGGGACCGAACACCAGTCCCTGTGGAACCTCACAGGACACAGGCATCCAGTCACAAAAACACCCCTCGACCATCACCCTCTGCTTCCTGCCACTCAGCCAATTCTGGATCCAATTTTCCAAATTGCCTTGGATCCCATGGGCTCTCACCTTCATTATCAGTCTCCCATGCGGGACCTTATCAAAAGCCTTGCTGAAGTCCAAGTAGACCACGTCAAGTGCATTGCCCTCATCTACACACCTGGTCACCTCTTCGAAAAATTCAATCAAATTGGTCAGTCATGGCCTCCTCTTAAAAAAATCATGCTGACTGTCCTTGATTAATCCCTGCCTCTCCAAGTGTAGATTAATTCTGTCCCTCAGAATTGCTTCCAATAGTTTCCCCACCACTGAGGTTATACTGACTGGCCTGTAGTTCCCTGGTTTATCCCTTCCTCCCTTCTTCAATAATGGTATCACATTGACTGTCCTCTAGTCCTCTGGCACTTCTCCTGTGGCCAGAGAGATATTGAAAATTATTGCCAGCACCCCTGCTATCTCCTCCCTGGCCTCACTCAACAGCCTGGGATACATTTCATCCGGGCTTGGAGATTTATCTACTTTAAAGCCTGACAGACCGCTTAAAACCTCCTCCCTTTCTATGCTAATTTCTTTAATTATATCACAGTCCTTCTGCCTGATTTCCATACCCACGTCATCCCTCTCACTTGTGAACACCAGCAAAAAGTATTCATTTAGAGCAAGCACGCTGCTGGGAGTGTACTATAAGCCCCCAAACAATCAGAGAGAACCTACGTCTTCCAGCTCCACACACAAATTGCCACTATGGTCCTTAATGGGCCCTACTCTTTCCCTAGTCATCCTCTTACTCTTAAGGTACTTGTAAAATAACTTTGGAATTTCCTTTATTTTACCTGCCAATGCTTTTTCATGCCCCCTTTTTGATCTCCTTTTTGAAGTTCCCCCCTACACATTCTATACTCCTCTAGGGCTTCAGCTGTTTTGAGCCCACGGTGTCTTCCATAAGCCTCCCCTTATTCTCTTTATCCAATCCTGTATATCCCTCGACATCCAGGTTCCCTGGATTTGTTGGTCCCACCCCTTTTCTTTACTGGAATATGTTGGCCCTGTACTCTCTCTATTTCCTTCTTGAATGAGTACCACTGCCCTGACACAGATTTACCTAAAAGTAGCTGCTCCCAGTCCTCTCTGGCCAAATCACATCTGATCTTATTAAAATCGGCCTTCCACCAATTTAGAACTCTGATTTCTGGCCCATCCTTGTCCTTTTCTATATCAACCTTGAATCTAACGGATTTATGATCACTATTTGCAAAATGCTTCCCCATTGGTACCTCTACCACTTGCCCAGCTTCATTCTCTAAAATTAAGTCCAGGCCCACCCCCCCCCACCTCCGACCCCTCTTGTAGGACCTTCTACATACTGGCTTAAAAATCTCTCCTGGATGCACTTTAAGAATTCCGCTCCCTCTAAACCTATCACACTATGACTAACCCAGTTAATGTTGGGGAAGTTGAAATCCCCCACTACTACCACCCTATTATTTTCACACTTCTCTGAAATTTGCCTATAGATCTGCTCTTCTACTTCTCTGACTCTTTGGGGGCCTATAGTACACTCCCAGCAATGTGATTGCTCCTTTTTTGTTTTTCAGTTCTACCCATATGGCTTCATTTGAGGAGCCTTCTAAGATGTCATCCCTCCTTGCTGCTGTAATTGATTCCTTGAACAATATTGCGATACCCCCTCCTCTTTTACCTTTTTCCCTGTCTCGCCTGAAGGCCCTATTTCCTAGAATATTGAGCTGCCAATCCTGCCCCTCTCTCAACCATGTCTCTGTGGCAGCAAAGACATCATACTTCCATGTGTTAATTTGTGCCCTCAACACATCTGCCTTATTTGTCAGACTCCTTGCATCCAACCTTGCCAAGCTCCCTTGTGCCTTAACTGATCTATAATTTCTATGCCTTCCAGACTTACTTGCTCTCTCTTCTAACTTTGGTTGTGCATCTCTTCTTGTTGAAACTGCTTTCAGGATCCCGACCCCCTGCTAAGTTAGTTTAAACCCTCTCCAACAGCACCAGCAAACCTCCCCGCAAGGATGTTGGTCCCATTCCGGTTCAGGTGCAGCCTGTCTGCCTTGTACCAGTCTCACTGCCTCCAGAAATGGTCCCAATGTCCCAGAAATCTAAAGCCCTCCCTCCTGCACCATCTCTCCAGCCACGCATTCATCTGGACTAATCTCCTATTTCTATATTCACTAGCATGTCGCACCGGAAGTAATCCAGAGATTACTACCTTTGAGGTCCTGTTTTTTAATCTGTTTCCTAGCTCCCTAACTTCTGCTTGCAGGACCTCATCCCTCTTTCTACCTATGTCGTTGGTATCAGTATGTACCACGACCTCTGTCTGTTTGCCCTCCCCCTTTAGAATGCCCTGCAGCCAGTGACAGCCTTGACCCTGGCACCAGGGAGACAACATACCATCCTGGAGTCACGTTTACAGCCGCAGAAAGGCCTGTCTGTTCCCCTTACTATTGAGTCTCCTACCACTATTGCTCTTCTTCTCTTTTTCCTCCCCCACCCCCCCACCCGCCCCATGCAGCTGAGCCACTCACAGTGCCATAAGCGTGGCTGCACTCCCCAGAGGAACCATCACTCTCACCGTTTTCCAACACAGAAAAATGGTTCTCGAGCAAGATGCACCCTGGGGATTTCCTGACTACCTGCCTGACACCTTTCTTCAGACTGATGGTCACCCATTCCCTCTCTGTCTGCACTTCAGTAAGCTGTGAGGTGACCACATCTAAAAACGTGCTATCCATGAAACTCTCAGCCTCGTGGATGCACCTCAGTGCCTCCAGCTGCCGCTCAAGCCCCGAAACTTGGAGCTCAAGTAGCTGCAGCTGGTGGCACTGCCTGTACACATGGTCAGTCAGAACACAAGGAGCGTCTAGGACTTCCCACGTGTTGCACGTGGTACATAACACAGGACCATAAGACCATAAGACCATAAGACATAGGAGAAGAAATTAGGCCATTTGGCCCATCAAGTCTGCTCCGCCATTCAATCATGGCTGATAAGTTTCTCAACCCCATTCTCCCACCTTCACCCCGTAACCTTTGATCCCCTTACCAATCAAGAACCTATCTATCTTGGTCTTAAATACACTCAATGACCTGGCCTCCACAGCCTTCTGTGGCAATGAATTCCATAGATTCACCACTCTCTGGCTAAAGAAGTTTCTCCTCATCTCTGTTCTAAAAGGTCTTCCCTTTACTCTGAGGCTGTGCCCTCGGGTCCTAGTCTCTCTTACTAATGGAAACATCTTCCCCACGTCCACTCTATCCAGGCCGTTCAGTATTCTGTAAATTTCAATCAGATCCCCCCTCATCCTTCTAAACTCCATCAAGTAGAGACCCAGAGTCCTCAAACGTTCCTCATATGTTAAGCCTTTCATTCCTGGGATCGTTCTCGTGAACCTCCTCTGGACCATCTCCAGGGCCAGCAAATCCTTCCTGAGATACGGGGCCCAAAATTGCTCACAATATTCTAAATGTGGTCTGACCAGAGCCTTATAAAGCCTCAGCAGCACATCCCTGCTTTTATATTCTAGACCTCTTGAAATAAATGCCAATCCAAGAGATGATAGCATAATTAAGGGTGCAGATGGGTTGACAATGCAGATTTAGACTTCATTAAAATCCATATAAACTACAAACAATTGTTCCAAGAAATATTAGCTGCTAGTAACAGCCGACACTGTTGATGCAGCTGAGATCATCTGAACTATGGCTGGGTGATAGGAAACTGAGCCTGTGTATTATATGCCAAGAAGCCAAGAGTTTTAGGTGACTTGCACTATAACTTTGTGATTTATATTGCATAGATCATAAAATGCACAGCTATTCAGCCCAACTGCTCCACGCCAGCATTTATTTACCATGCAAGTCTCTTTGCATCCTTCCTATATAACCCTATCTGTATGCCCTGCTTCATCCCTTGTGTTTCTGGTTTCCCCCATTTTGACTTAATATCTTATCTTAAGGGAAATACCTCCAACGATGCTGGTAGAGTTGGCCTCAACTGCGTCCTTATGCTGAAGTGGGGTTTGAACTCAACTTTCTGACCCTGAGCTGGGCCAAGAGTACAACTAACTGAGCCAAGCTAACCACTGAATTTTCATACACAAATTCTCAAAAAGTACATAATTCAGTTTCACTTTAATGTCCATACAGGAATTCATTTCCAGTGCTAAGACCAAAGCAAAATACTGCGGATGCTGGAAGTCTGAAACAAAAACACAAAATGCTGGAAAACTCAGCAGGCCTAGCAGCATCTGTGGAGACAGAAACAGAGTTAACGTTGCAAATCCGTACGACCCTTCTTCACAGCAATTCAATACTCTAGATCCATCTTTTGTTTCTTTACTCACTCCAGTACCACAACTTGTGCCACAACTTGTGAATCATCACTTTTGTCATTTCATCTTTCCTGCCTTGTACCAATCACAGACCTTCTCTTTGTTCTCATCTCCCCTCACCTCGTGTCTAATACTTAAGTAAAACCGGATGCATCCTTAATTTTTTCCCAGTTCTGTTGAAAGGTCATCAACTGGAAGTGTTAACCATTTCTCACTCCACAAAACTGCCTGATCTGATTAGTGTTTACATTTACAAGAGCAATTACTGTGGAAGCTAGAATGTTGAATTTATTTCAGTCCCCCAACACACTACTACTGCCTCGGTAGCACCACTACTGACCGAGCTGGCCTAGTCCTAAATGACATAGCTGCTGATTGGGTCTGTGGCAGGCGGTGAGGGAACCAAGAGGGAAAAACATACTTGACCTCATCCTCACCAACCTGCTTGCCGCAGATGCATCTGTCCATGACAGTATCAGTAGGAGTAATCACTGCACAGTCTTCATGGAGACAAAGTCCCACCTTCACATTGAGGATACCCTCCATCATGTTGTGTGACACTACCACTGTGCTAAATGGGATAGATTTTGAACAGATCTAGCAACTCAAGACTGGGCACCCATGACGTGCTGTGGGCCATCAGCAGCAGCAAAATAATACTCTAACACAATCTGTAACCTCATGGCCTGGCATATACCCAACTCTACCATTACTACCAACCCAGTGGATCAGCACTGGTTCATTGAAGAGTGCAGGAGGGCATGTGAGGAGCAGCAACATGCATACCTAAGAATGTGGTGTCAACCTTGTGAAGCTACAGCATAGGACTATTTGCATGCCAAACAGCTTAAGCAGCAAGAGATAGACTGAGCTAAGTGATTCCACAACCAATGGATCAGACCTAAGCTCTGCAGTCCTGCCACATCCAGTCATTAATGGTGGTGGACAATTAAACAACTCACTGGAGGCGGCGGCTCCACAAATATCCCCATCCTCAATGATGGAGGAGTCCAGCACATCAGCAAAAGATAAGGCTGAAGCGTTTGCAACGATCTTCAGCCAGAAGTGCCGAGTGGATGATACACCTCAGCCTTCTCCAGGAGGTCTCCAGGTGCCAGTCTTTAGCCAATTCGAGTCACTCCATGTGATGCCAAGAAACGGCTGGAAGCACTGGATACTGCAAAGGCTATGGGCATGACAACATTCCAGCAACAGTACTGAAGACTTGTGCTCCAGAACTTGTCGCGCCCTTAGCCAAGCTGTTCCAGTACAGCTACAACATTGGCATCTATCTGGCAATGTGGAAAATTGCCCAGGTTATGTCCTGTACACAAAAAGCAGGGCCAATCCAACACAGCCAATTACCACCCCTTCAGTCTACTCTCTATCGTCAGGAAAGTGATGGAAGGGATCATCAACAGTGCTATCAAGCGGCACTTACTCAGCAATAACCTGCTCACTGACGCCCAGTTTGGATTTCACCTGGGTCACTCAGCTACTGACCTCATTACAGCTTGGTTCAAACATGGACAAAAGAGCTGAACTCCAGAGATGAGGTCAGAGTGACTGCCCTTGACATCAAGGCAGCATTTGACCAAGTGTGGCATCAAGGAGCCCTGTGAAAATCAGAATCAATGGAATTCAGGGTTTGGGGGGTGCGGTGGCATGGGGGTTGGAGTAGGAAGAAACTCTACACTGGCTGGAGTGGTAACCTAGCACAAAGGAAGGTGGTTGTGGTTGTTGGAGATCTTAAGAACATATGAATTGGGAGTAGGAGTAGGCCAGTTGCCCCCTTGAGCCTGCTCCGCCATTCAATAAGACTGGGCTGCCCTGCATGCCTCTAGTTGAAAAAAGAACCCTTACTTTAAGGTAAATACAGTAAAAAATGTTTAATTATTTATGTCTTAAATAAAAACTAGAACCCTTACCTTTCTTTAGCTTAATCTATTTTAAACTGGAGAAAAAAACTGGAGAAAAACATTTACCCACCACTCACCAATCAGTTCTCACCTTTGTGCTGACGTCGCTTTTTGAAGCTTCCCCGCATTCATGGTGGTTCTGATCTCTCCACCGCCCTCTCTTGTGATGTCACTCTTGTTATTTTCAACAAGAACTGCCTGAAGGACACTCTTCCCAGACTGCTTCACCGTGATGCTGACTGCAGGAGGCTCTTCATGGACTGCTTCACAGTGATGCTGACTGCAGGATTCTCTTTCCGGACTGCTTCATCACAATGCTGACTGCAGGACATTCTTCCTGGGCTGCTTCACCACGATGCTGACGGCAGGATGCTCTTCCCGAACTGCTTCACTGCGATGCTGACTGCAGGACGCTCTTCCCAGACTTGTTTCCCTCTTTATAAGCAGTGGCATATTCCCCAAATCCCTGGTTTTGGTGCAATTCAATTTTCTATTAATAACCCCACATCTGTTCGAGCAAACTCGAGATGGGTGAACTCAAAGCATTAGTTTATTTGCACACACTCAAAATGTGGAAGGAGGGTTACAATAATTCATACAGTAAAAGAGGGAGGGAAAACAAGAATGGTTTACAGTGCAGAGGCCATAGGGAAAAGAAATATTGTTTCACATGGGATTCAGAGTCCAGAATCGATGTTGGATAATTCACTTTTCTGGTGGTGTTGGCTTCACAATAAGATATGCATGCAGAGATGAATCCATCTTGTAAGCGATGGCACAGAGTTTCCAGCAGAAGCAGTGAAGATGGGCCAAGTGACTAACAAAGGTCAGAGCTCCTTGTCTGTGGGGCTCCTTGTCTAGTTAGATGGTAAAAAGACAGACTGAGATTTTGCAGTTCAGCAAGGCAATATTACTGGATCCACAAGCCAGAGGCCCATGTCACATGACTCCCACCTCGCCACACTGACAAAGGACGTGTAAACATCATCTGGGTTCCCAAGATTGTTAAATGTCTCAACCGTTAAGAATTGAAAGGAAGGCTGCGGGGCCCTTTGTCCTAGCAGACTTCTGTTGGCCAGCCTGGGTTATGAAATTCAGATGGCCTTTGTATAGCTCTCTTTGAATTTGGTCTATCAACCCACAGTGGGTCATTAGTAGCTCTTCAATGATAACAATGTGCAAGTTTCCCCGATATAGCTAGGTAGCTTCTTTTGTTCGGGGCCACAGACAGACATAGATTCAGCCATTTTAGGTCTTTGTCCAGTTTGACATTTTTAGAGATGGCAATGTGCATATCTCTGTATATTTTATAAAAAAAGATACAAGGTGAGATCTTAGTCCCTCACAAATATAGTAATGGTCACAGGAGCTATTCATTTCAACTTCATAACATATAATCACGATAAAAATAATAAAAGGCTGCAAATTTGAAACAAAAACTGAAAAATAGTGGCACTCAGCAGTTCAGACAGCCTTGTTGGAAAACATGGATGTTTCAGGAATATAACCGATCATCAGTATTTCCAACATTTTTCACAGTATGGTGGGTTGGCAATAGTTATCCGTTGGTGCCTTGCAGCTTTCAATTGAAAGTGATTAAATATGCTCTGATATATCTTTCTGTTTGTTTGTATCTATCTCTCCTTCTATCTTTCTATCCATTTATCTCTCCATATCTCCAACTCTATATCTGGCCAGCTCTGACAGCAGCATTCTGAGTGAAATGATAGTGAGTTAGATGGTTGACACACAAAGAAGTTGGCATCACACATGAATAGGAACTGGTAGTGGTAGAAAAGGCAGCAGAGGACAGATGTGGCCAGAGACTGAGCGTGGGCCCAAGCATTCATGTGCACATGTGAATAAAAATGCCCTCATTACAGTGGGTACAAGTATAATGGGCTTGTTGTGAGCCAATAGATCTTTGTCCTATTTGTTTGAAATAGACTGTGGCTAGGATTTTCCGTGCTCGGTGGAAACATGCGTGTTTGGTGGCATGAGTGGACAATAGAACCATAAAACCATAGAAAAGTTACAGCACAGAAGGAGGCCATTCGGCCCATGTTGTCCATGCCAGCCCAAGGAAACCCAGGTGCCCTTTTAATCCCACCTTCCTGCACCTGGCCCATAGCCCTGCGGCTTACGGCACTTTAGGAGCAGATCCAGGTACTTTTTAAAAGAGCTTAAAGTTTCTGCCTCTACCACTAACTTGGGCAGCGAATTCCAGACATCCACTACCCTCTGCGTAAAAAAGTTCTTCCTCATGTCCCTTCTACACCTTCTGCCACTTATCTTGAACCTATGTCCCCTGGTTCTAGAATTCTCCACCAAGGCAAACAATTTTATCCTGTCCAGTCTATCTATTCCCCTCATAATTTTGTACACTTCAATCAAGTCACCTCTCAGCCTTCTTTGTTCTAAGGAAAATAGCCCCAACCTATCCATCACTCCTCGTAGCTACACTTTTCTAACCCTGGCAACATTCTTGTAAACCTCCTCTGCACTCTCTCCAGAGCTATTATGTCCTTCCTGTAATGTGGTGACCAGAACTGTACACAATACTCCAGATGTGGCCACACCAGTGTTTTATACAATTCCAATATTATATCCTTACCTTTATATTCTATACCTCTGCCAGTGAAGGAGAGCATTCCATATGCCTTCTTTACAACCTTGCCTACTTAAACTGCTGCCTTCAGGGACCTGTGTACTTGTACGCCAAGATCTCTCACTTCATCTACCCCTCTTAGTATTTTCCCATTTATTTTGTAATCCCTGTAACTGTTTGACCTCCCTAAATGTATGACCTCACACTTCTCTATGTTAAAATCCATCTGCCACTTTACTGCCCACTCCACCAACCCATCAATATCGTTTTGGAGATTATGGCTATCCTCTACACTATCCACTACTTGGCCAATCTTTGTGTCATCTGCAAATTTCCCAATCGTGCCCCCCACGTTCACGTCCAAATCGTTAATATATAACACAAACAGCAAGGGTCCCAATACCGAGCCCTGTGGAACACCACTTGAGACAACTTTCCATTCGCAAGGGCATCCATCGACCATTACCCTTTGTTTCCTGTTACAAAGCCAACATTTTATCCAGTTTGCCACATTACCCTGAATCCCATGGGTTTTTTCTTTCCTGACCAATCTGCCATGTGGGACCTTGTCAAATGCCTTGCTAAAATCCATGTACACAACTTCCACTGCATTACCTTCATCAACCCTTTTGTCACTTCCTCTAAGAATTCAAAGAATATGAGGCAAGATCTTCCTTTAACAAATCCATGCTGACCATCCCTGACTAGTCCATGCCTCATGCCTTTCCACATCTATCTCTCAGGATTGATTCTACTAATTTGCTCACCACCGATGTAAGGCTACCTGGCCTATAATTGTTTAGCATTTCCTTTGATCCCTTTTTAAATAATGGAACTACGTTTGCATTTCTCCAGTCCTCCAGTACCTCCCCTGTATCTAGTGAAGATTGGAAAATCATCCTCAGAGCATCTGCTATCTCCTCCCTGACTTCCTTCAGCAGCCTCGGAAACAATCCATCTGGCCCTGGTGACTTATCAACTTTCAAGGATTTCAACCCTTCTTCTCTCTTTATGACTATCCCGTCCAATATCTCGCAGTGTTCCTCCTGGACTACTATATCTACATCCTCCCTTTCCTTTGTAAACATGGAGACAAAATATTCATTTAAAACCCTTCCCACAGCCTCTGCATCTACACATAAGTTTACATCTTCATCTCTGATAGGTCCCACTTTTTCCTTAACTAACCTTTTAGCATTAATGTATTGGTAAAACATCTTTGTGATATCTTTAACTTTACTTGCTAATCTTTTATCATGCCCTCTCTTTGATTTCCTTATTTCCTTTTTTACTTCATCCCTGTACTTCCTATATTTGTCTAGGCTATCTGCAGTGCTTAGTTCTTTGTGCCTATCATACGCTTTCTTTTTCTGTTTGATCTTCCCTTGTATTCCTCTAGACAACCAGGGAGGTCTAGATTTGGCTGTATCACTCTTATTTTTGCAGGGGACATGTCTACTTTGTACAATTAGGATCTCACTTTTTAGTGCTTTCCACTGGTTTTCCACTGTTTTATCCTCCAGCAGTGCTGTCCAGTCCACCTTAGCCAAGTCCCTTCTCATTTCTGCAAAATTTGCCTTCCTCCAGTTCAAGACTTTTACTCCTGCCTTATCTCTGTCCTTTTCCATGATAATGCTAAATCTAACTGAATTGTGATCACTGTCCCCGATATGGTCGCCAACTGTCACTTCACCCACTTGCCCTTCTTCATTCCCCAAGACTAGGTCTCGAATTGCATCTCCTCTTGTTGGGTTTGTCACTAATTGGTTGAAAAAATTTTACTGGACACGCTGCATGAATTTCTCTCCCTCCGTGCCCCTTATATTGTTTGAGTTGACATTAGAATAGTTGAAGTCTCCTACAATTATTGCCTTCTTGTTCTGACAAGCAGAAATTTGCCTACATATTTGTTCTTCTATCTCCCTTTCACTATTTGGGGGTCTGTAGTATACTCCAGTAGTGTGACTGCCCCTTTTTTATTTCTAAGCTCAATCCATAAAGCCTCGTTTGTTGACCCATTTAGTATATCATTTCTTCTCACAACTGGAATTGATTCTTTAACCATTAGTGCTACACCCCCTCCTTTTTTATCTCCTACTCTATCATGTCTGAAGACTCTATAACCAGGGATATTAAGCAGCTAGTCCCTCCTTTAGCCAGGTCTCCGTTATAGCAATGACATCCTGCTGCCATGTGTCTACCTGTGCCCTTAACTCATCTATCTTGTTTGTAATACTCCTTGCATTGAAGTATAAACAGTTTAACTCCGTTAATTTCTCTTGCTGGACACTTTTTAAACTTTGCTTCTCCTGTAATTCCATGTCTATGACAACGTCCCTAGCTAATGGTCTACCTCCATTTTTCTGATCTGAATATGACCTATCTGATCCTACTCCTGGGATCCCATTCCCCTACCACACTAGTTTAAATACTCCCCAACAGAACTAGCAAAAGCCCCCGCAAGGACACTGGTCCCAGCTCTGCCTGGGTGCAGCCCGTCCGGTTTGTACAGGTCCCACCTTCCCCAGAACCGGTCCCTGTGTCTCTGAATCCCTCCCGGCTACACCATCTCTCCAGCCACGTGTTCATTTGGTCTATCCTCTTATTCCTGCTCTCGCTAGCACTTGGAACTGGGAGTAATCCTGAGCTTACTACATTTGAAGTCCTGCATTTTAATTTATCTCCTAACTCCCTGTACTGAGCTTGCAGGTCCTCATCCCTTAGTTTACCTAGGTCATTGGTACCGATGTGTACCACAACCACTGGCTGCTTACCTTCCCTCCCCAGAATGTCCTGCAGCTGCTCCGTGACATCCTGGACCCCGGCACTAGGGAGGCAACATACCATCCTTGATTCATGTTTGCGGCCACAGAAGCATCTGTCTGTGCCCCTAACTATTGAATCCCCTATCACTATAGCCCTGCCACTTGTTTTCCTCCCGCCCCTCTGAGCAGCAGAGCCACCCACGGTGCTGTGAACTTGGCTGTTGCTGCTTTCCCCTGAGAGGCCAACAATATCCAAAGCAGCATACCTCTTAGAGAGGGGGATGACCACAGGGGACTCCTGCACTACGTTCCTGAGTCTTTTATTGTTCCTGATGGTCACCCATTCCCTTTCTGCCTGTGTAATCTTCACCTGCGGTGTGACCACCTCGCTAAACATGTTATCCATGACTTGCTCAGCATCGAAGATGCTCCACAATGAGTCCACCCGCAGCTCCAGCTCCGAAATCTGGTTAGCTAGAAGCTGCATTTGGACACACCTTCCGCACACATGGTCAACAGGGACGTTGGAAGTGTCCCTCATTTCCCACATTCTGCAGGAGGAGCATATCACGGGTCTGAGTTCTCCTGCCATGACGTCCCTCTCGATTAAGCTAGTTACTCCCTTTAAAAATATGCTAGCT
This sequence comes from Cetorhinus maximus, assembly GCF_964194155.1. Classification (NCBI taxonomy): domain Eukaryota; kingdom Metazoa; phylum Chordata; class Chondrichthyes; order Lamniformes; family Cetorhinidae; genus Cetorhinus; species Cetorhinus maximus. Next base: position 39,138,437 of record NC_135880.1, on the reverse strand, counting down.
CGGGGCCTTATTTATGTTAGCTAGGAACCTTGTTTCTTGACTAATTATACAGTACATTGTATACAGTATATTGTACAGTACTACTCTATACTTTTGTTTTTAGCTCCTACCTCAGTATTAAGCAACGAATTACTTTAATAGATCAGTGGAAAACATTCTGTTTATTTACAAAGGTACTCAGCAGCTACACTTGTGTGTTTTCACATCAAACCCTATCTCCGTACTACTGACTACTAACTACTGACTACAGATGTAGCCTGTGCTTCTCCTCTATTGGTTACACAAGGTCATGTGATTTTCCTTTATAGCATCCTTCTTGAAGGTATACTACATATTACATAAAACCATAATTACCACATCCCTCCCCCTTTACTCAGAAATACACTTAACATTTAGAATGACAATTTTCTCAAAATAGCAAATTATTTATACAGATAAGTAATTTACAAATGCAGTCTTTCTGGGGGTTTCCTTTGGCATGTAGGACATCTCAGCTCTACAATTTCAGATTCTTTTTCAGGAACCTCCTTTTTTGGAGTTGTCTGAACATCAGATTCTTCACCGGGCACTTGCAAATCTGTTTTCTTAACCCTTGCAGGTACATCAGACACATCAGACAAATCTGTACTAGATTGAGTTCTCTCAACAGGAAACATTGACCCGGTCGTGAACACTGGTGGAATCATTTCTTGGTGATTTGTTTCTCTCTTCCTTAGAAGATCCACATGTTTCCATATGACTTGGCCTTCCACCTTCACGTGTTAAGATAGAGGTACAGTCACAGCACTTATTTCGCCCAGTAACTACTTTGGTCCTTTTCCAAAGTTCTTCACACATACCGTCTCCCCGACAGTAAATTTCCTGTCATGACTATGCCAGTCGTGTCTAGTTTTCTGACTTCCCTAACTCCGTTCCACCTCCCCCCCTAAATTTGGCTTTATTAAGCTCAATCTCGTCCTGAGACAGCCTTTCATCAATAACTCCGCAGGGGTGACAACTGTTGTTGTGTGAGGGGTGGTCCTATAATGAAAATGAAAGCATGTTAGCTTGGTTGCTAAGGGATCTCCAGTTAACTTCTTCATGCCTGCCTTGCACTTTTGAACCACTCTTTCAGCCAGTCCATTTGAGGAAGGGCGGTACACTGAAGTTTTTACATGAATGATACCGTTGAGGCTGATAAACCGTTGAAACTCAGCACTTGTAAATGCCGTGCCGTTATCAGAAATGACTACTTCTTGTAGTGGTAGTCCGTGAATAGCAAAACCTTGATGTAGCATCTCAATTGTAGCAGAAGACATTGGTGACTTCACCTCATGTATGTCCATCCATTTTGAGTGGGCATTAACAATGAGCAGAAACATTATTCCCATGAAAGGTCCCACATAGTCAATGTGTAATTGTACCCATGGCCTTCCAAGCCACTCCCAAGGGTGTAACAGAGCTGTTGAAGGTAACTTTTGCAATTGCTGACACTGCATACAATTCTTCACTAAGCCCTCTATTTCTCCATCCATCCCAGGCCACCATAGATAGCTGCGTGCTATGATCTTCATTCAGGAAATTCCTGGATGTGTGCTGTGTAGTTCAATTAACAATGGCTTTCTTCCCTTTGGAGGAGCAATCACTCATGCTCCCCACAATAAGACACCATCTTGGCTGGTTATTTCATGTCTTCTTTTAAAGTGCAGTTTCATTTCATCAGAAACAGGCTCTTGTGACCAACCATGAAGCACCTGTTCTCTCACTTGATTTAGGACTTGTCTAGTCTCTGATCTGTCTAGCAGATACCGGCAATGAATCTAAGAAATTTAACAATAAAACAAGTTCTTGTGCAACTGGGACACCCTCATCAATTTCTTGTAAAGGAAAACGACTAAGTTCATCGGCGTTTGCAATTTGATTTCCAAGCCTATGTACAATGTATGCTGCCAGGATCAGGGTGCATCGTTGTATTCTTGCCGAGGCTATGGGGTGATATAGCCTTGTCCTCACTGAACAATCCTAGCAATGGTTTGTGGTCTGAAACGATAGTAAAGTGATGGCCATATACGTACTGGTGAAATTTCTTGGCACCAAAGATGATGGACAGGCCTTCTTTTTCTATCTGTGAGTATCCCTTTTCTGGTGTGGTAAATGTTCTTGCTACGTATCTTATAGGCCATTCCGTGCCATCATCTATCCAATGCTCCCGCTCTGTAGGGAGATGTGTCACATGTCAGCACCAAATCTTTCGTCTGGTCATAATGCACTAATAGATTGGGTGAGGGCAACAATTATTTCACCTTTATGAAAGCTTCTTTCTGGGGTGCCTCCCAAGACCAACTTTAGTTCTTCTTGTGTAGGTAATATAGGGGTGCCAGTTCTGTAGACAAGTTGGGTAAGAACCGCCCATAATAATTGATCATTCCTAAGAATGATTTGAGCTCAGAGGTTCTTTTGGTGCAGGTGCCTCTCATATGGCTCTCACTTTTTCCTCAACCAGGTGGAGGCCCTGTGAATCTGCCTGGTGACCCAAATAGGTTACCTCCCTCACTTGGAACGTGCATTTTTCTTTTCTTAAACACACTCCAGCCTGCAAGAAACGTTTTAAGACTTCTTCTAAGTTCGCCAAATGCTCATTTTCAGTGAGTCCTGCCACCAGAACATCATCTAAAAAAACTACAACGTGGGGAGTCCCTGCAGTAAACTTTCCATTGGTCCCTGGAAGATGGCGCAAGCTGAGGAGACACCGAAAGGCAAACGAGTACATTGGTACAACACTTTGTGGGTACTAATTGTGACAAATTCTCAGGAGCTGATTCTCTAACTCTAATTGTTGCTCAGCATGACGCATATCAAGCTTTGTGTAGCCAGTTCCACCTGCCAGCTTGGCATATAGGTCTTCAATTTTTGTTATGGGATGTCTGTCCAGCTTAGTCACTTTATTAACTGTCAATTTGTAGTCTCCACAAATTCAGACACTTTGGTTGGGTTTAAGAATGGGGGCTATGGGTGCTGCCCATTCTGAGAACTGAATAGGTTGCCCAGTTTCTCTAATCTGTCCAGTTCGGTGTCGACCTTTTTCCCCAGTGCATAAGATACTGGTCTTGCCTTCATGAATTGGGGGGTCGCCTCTGGACCCACATGAATTTTTGCTTGCAGCCCCTGGATCTTCCCAAGTTCATCCTTAAAGACTGAGGAGTATTTTTGTAGTAGCTCTGGTAACCCACTTGCTCTCAGCTGGAAAATTTCAGCACATTCTAACTTAATCTCCTTTAGCCAGTTTCACCCAAGTAGGCTTGGCCCCTCGCCTGCTATCACCATCAAGGGTAGTTTTAACGATTGGCTTCTGTAATAGACAGTTACTCTGCTTATGACTTTGACTTGAATGTCTTCACCCATGTAAGTTTTTAATTTGGCATCAGTTTCTTCCAAAATTAATTTATGTTCACCATAATTCAGACATTTGAAGGCGTGTTCACCAATTACCGTGGAGAAGCTCCTGTGTCCACTTCCATCCTAATAGGTCTGCCATTTACCTTCACTGTTACATATATTGGTACTGCCTTTCCAACCTTAAGTTAAATAACAAATAAATATCTGAATTTGTTGCTTCGGGCTTTTCTACATTGTAGATCTCACTGAGTTTTTTCCTTTTGTTTGAAAAGCTGCCTGATTCTTTCCTTGCATTGTCTCATTATGTGCCCATTTCGCTGACAATAAAAACATTTATTTTTTTTAAACTGCCAATCGTTATAAGATTGCCTGCTTCCATCTCTGTTGCAATTATTTCTTGTTTTCGCTGCTTAAGTCATTTCTTTTTGTTTTCTGCTAGCGGGGGCTGTTCTCGGCAGAGTTTTGCATTTTTGCGCCTTTTTTGGCTGGGGCTTCCTGCCCAACGTGGAGGACAGCAACATTTTGAGCTCCCTGTATGGCTTTTGAATCCCTTACTGCACTTTCCACAGCCAGTGCTACCTCTAGCCCCATCTTAAAATCCAAATTTGTTTTGGACAGTAGTCTCTTCTGAATCATGTCCTCATTCACACCGCACACTAAACGATCTCTGAGCATGTTGTTTAAAGATATGCCAAACTGTTAGCTGTTTCAAACTTGCCGCATAACAAGCAACTATCTCCCCCGGGGATCCATTTCTTGAGTTAAACTTGAACCGTGCATCATTACTGAGGGCTTTGGCTGGTAATCACCCTTCACAAGGTCCACCAATTTCTCAAAACTTTTCAAATATGGGGCACTGGGTGCCATCAAACTTCAAATCAAGCCATAGGCTTTATTCCCACACATAGATAAGGGGATCGCTCGCCTCTTCTCTTCCCCCATAATGTCATTTTGTTTGGAAAAAGTACGCAAGGTGTTCGATATAATGAGACCAATCATCCATGGCTGGATTGAAAGGATCAATTCTTCTGAATTACAGCATTCTGTGAGGGGATTGCTTCAAGGATTTGGGCAGAAATTCTGCTTACAATTACTGTGCGAGGTACTGCCCAATTTCGTTTCCCTTGATTTCTTCCCTTAACTTATTTTACTCTCGACACCAGTCTGTTGTATCTTCACTTTATCCTCGCTTTTTCCTTGCTTGATCCTCGCTTTTTCCTATTCGCTGGTTTGTTGGATCCCATGGATCCTCATCGCACACTAGTTGTAAGTGGTGGCTGAGTTGGTACTATTGATAGAGTTGATCAGCAGACTCTTCTTAGGTGGAAAACATTCTGTTTGTTTACAAAGGTGCTCAGCAACTACAGTTGTGTGCTTTCACATCAAACCCTATCCCCATACAACCGGCTACTAACTACAGACTACTGGCTACAGAGGTAGCCCGTGTTACTCTTCTATTGGTTACACAAGATCATGTGATCTTCCTTTATAACATCCTTCTTAAAGGTATACTACACATTACATTAAACCATAATTACCACACCCTTGAACTGACAGTGAGTGAGGGCCCTGTGGATGTGTGTTGGGTTTGTGAGTGTGAGTTGAGAATGATGAGAAGGGTGACTTACCCTAGTGGGACAGAAGTGATCATTCATCCTCTTGTGGCACTGGGTGGCTGTCCTCTTTTGAAGGGCATTGGTGCTGACCACAGCTGCCACCACCTCCTAAGCCTGGTTGGTCACGCCTCTGCCTATCCTACGGCCAGAGTGGGAGTAGAGGACATCGCGGCGGGCCTTCATGGAGTCCAAAAGGCATTCCAGTGACATGTCATGAACCTGGGGACAGAAGTCTTTTTGCCTTTCATGGACACCTTCCTTGCAGTAGACGTGGACTGGAAGCACTGAGATGTGTGCATGTGGCTGGACTTTAAGTATGGCACCCGGCATGATGAAATGGTGAGCTTATGGCATGGCGGGCGAATGAGACCCCGCTCGCCATGGACACTGCGCTTTCCCGGGAATGCATAGTTAATGCAGCGGGTTTAGGGTGGTATGGCGTGAAAGTCCGCCATTGTGGCCGGCGGGTAAAACAATCTTGCATGACAATGGCCTCATCCTTGGAAGGCTAGGCAGCCTCTGGATCATGTGACCTTCCTGTTATGGGATAAGAACTCCACCTGCACTCACTGTGAAGAAATTAGACATGGTACAGTCTTTTCAAGCATCGCGCCAACATTTCGCTTCCCATGGCAGCCTTCAACAGGCAGAAGCAGCACTGCAACCTTCAGTGCACTCATGGCAGTACGCCGGGAGTGTTGCAAGGTGCCTCAAGGAGGACAATGTTGGGCCCTTCCTGGGAACAATGTTTCGGCTTATTGTCAATACCCATTCAAAATGGTTGGACATATATGAGGTGAAGTCACCAATGCCGCTACAATTGAGAAACTACGGCAAAGTTTTGCCATTCACGGATGACCAGAAGTAGTCATTTCCAATACCAGCATGGCATTTATGAGTGCTGAGTTTCAACGGTTTATCAGCCTCAACGGTATCATTCATGTGAAAATCATGAAATACCACCCTTCCTCAAACGGACTGGCCGAAAGGTGGTTCAAACATTCAAGATAGGCATGAAAAAGCTAGCTGGCGATTCCTTAGCAACAAGCTGGCACGCTTTCTTTTTCATTACAGGACTATCCAGCACGCAACCACAGCTGTCACACCTGCGGAGTTATTGTTGAAATGCTGTCTTAGGATGAGACTGAGCTTAATAATACCAAATTTAGAGGGGAAGGTGGAAAGGAGTCAGGGACACCAGAAAACTAGACACAACTGGCATAGTTGCAAGAGGAAATTTACCATGGGAGAGCTGGTATACGTTAAAAACTTCGGGGAAGGACCAAAGTGGTTACCGGGTGAAATAAATCCAGTGACTGGACCACTATCTTACCACGTGGAGGTGGAAGGCTGGATCATCTGTAATAATATGGATCATTTAAGGAAGAGAGACAAATCACCAAGATTTGGTTCCACCAGCGATCATGACTGGGTCTGCGATTCCTATTGAGGATACTCACCCCAGGACTGAAATGTCTGGGGCAGTATCTTCTGCCTGTCAGGCAGGCCGGTTGGGAGTGGGCATGTGCAAGCGTGGAGCCGATCGCCAGCTCTGCGGGTGGGGGGGAGGAAGGAGAGTCGGGGCCTGCGCTCTTTCGCACATGCGCGTGAAAGACCGCAGAAATCTACCTGAGGCACAGAGCTGTCCCAGGGAGATTAAGTTCAGAATAAAACTTCAAAATAAAGAAAATTAAAAATCATTTGCCCATGTCCCCTCATGTGACAACATCACACGAGCTGGAACATGTTTATGAAATGTTCGAAAAATATTTATTAATTTAATAAACCCTTCAAGAAACCTCATCCCACCCGTGGATGAGGTTTCATGAAAAATGTGAAGGCCGCCTGGGCTCTTCGCCTGCCCACCAACCTTAAGGTTAGATGGGCAGCCCTGTCAATTTGGTTAAGTGGCTTATTAATGCCCTTAACAGGTTTTTGACAGTTCGGCGGGCGCGCAGCCGCTTTCAGTGCGCGCCCGCCGAACGAAAAGTCGGAATGACGCGCGGTGACTTTGGGATGCACTCCCAACATCACTGCCTATCATTTTACGTGGGCCCCGCACGCCGAAGAGAAAATTCAGCCCCTGATGTTCCTGTAAGAGTTGAGGATACAGAACTGCAAGTGCCCACCAAAGCACCTGATACTCAGATCAACTCTATCATTAGTGGTACAACTCAGCCACCTTACAGCAGTATTAATAGTTATTGAACCAAGGCAGGTAGGTGGAGTAAAGATAGAAATCAACCATGATCTAATTGAATGGTGGATGGTCGAGGTTTGAGCAGCTGAATGACTTACTTCTGTATATGTCCCTATAATTCAATTAGTTGTTGGATGTCCCAACAATGATCTGGCTCCTTTGGAGTGAACAATTATTTCATCTCTTTCCCTTCCCTTTCATCTTATTGCCGATGTGTTTCCAATTTCTGAATTTCTCCTTATCTGCTAACTAGTGTCCTATTTCTTGCGCGTTTGATTTAAGGCTAATGCTTAAATTCTAATTACAGGCCAGTTTCTTTTTCCACTGTTTCGGTTTGTTCTTCTTTCAATGCCCTTTTATTTCTTCTGCTTACTTGCAGTATTTGTGCTTCCTTCTATGTTATTTCTTTAATAATTTGAATGGAAAAATGTAATATGATGAGAGAAGGGGCGACAGATCATTTTGACTCTTTAGTCTGTTCACTTTGGGCTTTACACAAGTACCAACATTAATCGATTCTTCTCTAAAGCACCATGAAAATTCATTCCAATATCGATAGCTGGAAAAATATCTGAATTATTCTGACTGCATTAAATGATTCCAGGTTCAAAGACTGGTTTGGGAACTATTTTAAGATCTTGAGCAGCCTATTTAAAATTACCAACGAACAGCAATTCTTGCATTAAGCATTGAGCTGTATAATATGGGGTGGGGGAGACTGCTCATCCCACCCCATTCCCTCCACCCCCCCACCCCCCCCCCCCCTCCGCACCCCCCCCCCCCCCCCCCCCCACCCCACCCCCCCCCCCCCCCCCCCCCCCACCCCCCCACCGAAGTGGAGCCAACCCACAGCCTTAACCTGCCACAGGCTAAACTTTGGGCAGGGAGGGTTTGGGCAGCTTGGGAAGGGGTGTGGGGGGGCTGAGGGTAGTTGGTTTTAGACAGCAGGTGGATAGGAAGAAAGGGGAGTATTACCTTAGGTGGGGGGAGGGCTGCCCTCCGATGCACAAAGAGCATCTTAAGAGGAACAAACCGAAACAGTGGAAAAAGAGACTGGCCTGTCATTAGAAATTAAATACCAGCTTTAAATCAGATGCGCAAGAATTAGGACACTAGATAGCAGATAAGTAGAGATTTAGAAATTGGAAACACATTGGCCAATAATTGTTCCCTCACAGGGAAGGAAGTCCTACCCTTGGGAGCTGCGCTGGCCAATTGGATTGGCCAACAGCTCTGGCAGCCCCGACAGCACCAAGAGCGCATTAGTGGGCACTGCCGGGACTGCGACCAGCCCAAAGAAGGCGCCCTGGATCCCGGAGCAAGGTAAGTCTGGGGTATTGGGCTGGGAGGGTTTGGGAAGTTTGGGAAGGGGTGCATGAGGCTGGGGGTAGTTGGTTTTAGACAGCAGGTAGATAGGAAGAAAGGGGGGCATAATATCTTATGGGAGCTGCCCCCCAATGCACAAAGGGCACCCCTCCTCTGATTATAGCACCCCCTTTTCCTTCCCACCCTTTAAAAAATGTAAAGGAAAAGTAGCCTGCCCACTCCCACCTAATTGCCATGCCAACCGTGTTATGTCATGGGCAGCGTGTTGATTATTTATTTAAATAGGGCGGATGGGCTGCCAATTTCGGTGCTCACCTACCTAACGTGTTATGGTGGTAAGCTCGGGGGTGGGTGGGAATGTGGTGGGGCTGGGAAACCTGTCCCATTTTATGTGCCCTGCCATGGGGGCATGTAAAATCCAGCCCATCATTAGCATCATAATGGCACATAAGGATGCCATTTGGCCCATTGAGTCCATGCCAGCTCTCTGTAGAGCACTCCAGTCAGTTCCATTCCCCTGTTATATTGCTGTAACCCAAGTTTATTTCCCTCAAGTTCCCATCCAATTTCCTTTCGAACTTATTGATTATCTCTGCTTCCACCATCCTTGTTGGCAGTGAGTTCCAGGTCATTACCACTTGCCCCATAAAAAAACTTTTCCTCCCACCCACTGCATCTCTGGCCCAAAACCTTAAATCAGTGCCCCCTAGTGTCCCCTTTTTGTCATTAGCTGCACTCTCTTTCTGCAGACTGGTACACATTGGAGAACAAGGCTGGAGATTTCTCTTTTAGATACCTAAAGTTGAGCAGCTTGAACTCTCTTAACCAATTTAAAGTTTATTAACTGTTCTACAAATAAATCAATCGCACCTTGGTAGCTGCACACCCCTGAGTAAATTAACTATCTTCTTTTTCCCAGACTCATCGTTAATAAACGCAGACAAATATACATCAATTAACCACATTATCAACGTGCCTCAAATAAGATGAGTCATATCATGATGAGATTAAAGGGTGTTCAAAGTGGTGACAGCACTTCAATTTAACAGATGGGGGTAATTTTAACCTAATCTACCCACTGCCAATTGATGGGATCAGGTTGAATGCCTGTTTTACATCTCACCTGATTTTACCATCCATTGATGTCACTGGATGGGTTGCAAAGCAGGCATTTGACTCAAACATGTCACTTTCTCACTGGGATGGAGCAGGAGGGGTTGGTTAAAATCACTCCATGATTCACAATAACTCAGTGCCAGTGGGCTGTATTAGTAAAGAATAGGTTTACACCTATTTCAAAGAAAGCGATGAATAGTTACATTCCTTCAACAAATGACAGGTAAAGAGTTTTGGAAAGCAAATATATGCAGATGTGTTTAATACCAAATTTAGCATATTTATGATAAACCCCTCCTAGCTTTGATGATTCTTGGATTACATGCAGCCTTGTGCTCCCAAATCAACCATTGTGGAGTTGGGAAATCTGCAAACATTTGAGTATGGTTTCAACCTCCAGTGAAAGCTGGCATGGTTTCTATCTGTAACTGTGGTAATCTTTCCTTCTTAAATCATCTCCTTATATATCCAATCATGTACATGAGCCACAGCTTAGTGCTAACATCTGAGGATTCGAGTACAGGAACAGAGATGTCTTGCTGCAATTGTACAGGGCCTTGGTCAGGTCACACCTGGAATATTGTGTGCAGTTTTGGTCTCCTTATCTGAGGAAGGATGTACTTGCTATAGAGGGAGTGCAGCAAAGGTTTACCAGACTGATTCCTGGGATGTCAGGACTGACATATGAGGAGAGATTGAGTCGATTAGGATTATATTCGCTGGAGTTCAGAAGAATGAGGGGGGAAATCTCATAGAAACCTATAAAATTCTAACAGGACTAGACAGGGTAGATGCAGGAAGGATGTTCCCGATGGTGGGGGAGTCCAGAACCAGGGGCCACAGTCTGAGGATATGGGGTAGACCATTTAGGACTGAGATGAGGAGAAATTTATTCACCCAGAGAGTGGTGAGCCTGTGGAATTCGTTACCACAGAAAGTAGTTGAGACCAAAACATTCTTTGTTTTCAAGACGGAGTTAGATATAGATCTTGGGGCGAAAGGAATCAAAGGGTATGGGGAGAAAGCGGGAGCAGGCTATTGAGTTGGATGATCAGCCATGATCATAATGAATGGTGGAGCAGGCTCGAAGGGCCGAATGGCCTACTCCTGCTCCTAGTTTCTATGTTTCTATGTTTCTACCTGTGTCTCTCTATCCACAAAGATCTAAGGCTAGATAATCTTCCATTATCCAACCCAAAATCAGTTTCCCTTCCCTCGGCCACTGCTTGATTGGTGGCTGCTCAATACATCCCCACACACCGCATGCATACACTGGTGCCTGGAACCTGTACTGATTTTCCTTCTCTGTCTATCACAGAGATTGCCATGATAGAAATATAGAAAGGTTTACAGCACAGAAGGAGGTCATTCAGCCCATTATGCCAGTGCTGACTGAGAAAGAACTATCCAGTCAAATTTCACCTTCCAACTCTTGGTCCATAGCCCTGTAGGCTGTGGACCCTCACGTGCATATCCATGTGCTTTTTAAATGTATTGAGGGTTTTTGCCTCTACCACCTTTTTAGGTGGTGAGTTCCAGGCACCACCATCCTTGGGTGAAAACATTACTCCTCATCAGCCCTCTAACCTCTAATCTCTAAACTATTCTCAGTAATGGTGACCATGAAACTATCATCAATTGTCATAATACCCATCTGGTTCACTAATGGACTGTTAGCAGTTTAAGAAGGCAGCTCACTACCACTTTCTCAAGACCAATAGGGGTAGGCAATAAATGCTGCCCTTGCCAGCGACGCCCACATCCCATGAATGAATAAATAAAAAAATGTCCCTTAGGGAAAGAAATTGGTCATCCTTACCTGTCCTGGGCTACAAGTGACTCCAGACCCACAGCAATGTGGTTGAATCTTAACTGCCCTCTGAAATGGCCTAGGAAGCCATTCAGTTCAAAGGCAATTAGGGATGGGCAACAAATGCTGGCCTTGCTAGCGATGCCCACATCCCATGATTGAATAAATTTTAAGAACTCCTTATACCAGTTACTTTAAATCCATGTCCCCTGGTTAACCGACCTCTCTGCTAATAGAAATAAGTCCTTCTTTTCCACTCTATCTAAACCCCATGTAATTTTATACACATCAATTAAATTTCCTCTCAGTCTCCTCTATCTATCATGATCAACTAAGTGGTGGAACAAGCTTGAGGGGCTGAATTGTCTACTTTAATTCTGGAGGAAAATGGTGGAAAGGTCTGGTGGAACGACAATGGGACCCCAAAGTGCATCAGTGAAGGTTCTAATTAGATTAGCAACAGCAGTAGGCCATTCAGCTTCTTGGGCCTACTCTACCATTCAATTAGATCATGCTTGATCTGCACTTCAACTCCGGTTTCTTGGCATTGCTCCTTTTCCCTTGATATCTTCAACTAACAAAAATTTATTTTTCCCTTTTGGGGCTCTTTAACTGACTGGCTGCCCCCAGGTAACTGCCAGGATTCTTACTTTCTGCAGCCGTGATGCTGCCTCTAGGTGGCAGTAGCTCAGAGCCCACAGTGCGGGAATCGTGGTGGGGACACTTGATTTGACAGGAGGCAAAAAGCCTGTTCCCCAACGGCGGGACAAACTGTTGGAATTTTGCTGTCCTGACTTTCAAGGCAGGTTAAAGGCAGGCTGGGCTTCCCAACGAACAATGTCAAGAACCCTATTTCCATTCTTTAGCGTTTCATGCATGTTCGCTAATAGATCACTTCGCCCGAATCATGATTTCCCTCCAAATAAAGTACCTGCCAGCGGGTAATTAGAACGTTCAGCTTCACGACTGTATATAAGGGGCACGCACCTGGTGAGCATCACTTCATCCATGACTTTGAAGTCAGTAGAAGCTGCTTTTGCCTTCCTGTTACTGTTCGCTCTTTCACCTCGGATGCCTGTAGCACAAGCTGTGCCAAGGCTGGGCCCGGGAGGCAGGACCAGTGGGAAGGGTGGGGATGGAGGCAGGACAAGGGCCATCAGGCAAAGGTGAGACAGAGGCATGAATTGTGGGGGTGAAGGATCAAAGGGGAAGGGTGAGAGACTGTCCGGGGGACTTGTTTAAGAGACTGTCTGGGGAATGAAGCCGGACTGCCTGGAGCACATGTTTAAGAGACTGTCTGGGGAATGAAGCCAGCCTGTCTGGGAGGGCATGTTTGAGAGGCTGTCTGGGGAATGAAGCCAGGCTGTCCTGGACATGCTTAAGAGACTGTCTGGGAAATGAGGCCTGACTGTCCTGGGCATGTTAGAGGGCTCAGCATAGCATGCATGTCTTGGTCCTGGTCTTAGGCAGGGGAAGACCTCTCTGGGTAGTGACGGTCTTGGAGAAAAGTGTGTAAAGGATGTGATCCGTGATTTAGTGCATTTGATCCTGGGAGTTGGAAACATGGTACTGGGACACAGAAGGCACAGTCACATTCAGGGAAGGCAGTTGGATCTGCTATGGTGGAAGTTCGAGCATCATGGAGGGGCAGCGGATGGTTTCATGGGGGGATCTCTAAAAGTAAGGCTGCAGCTGGCCTCGAGAATGGGGGCCGGTCAGATTCACGAGGGGCATGTTGGTGTTAACGTTGAAGGAAACAGGTTGGGAGACAGAGGCATGAATTGGGTGGGTGTGAAGGATCAGAGGGAAAGGGAGAAACTGTCCAGGGGACTTGTTTAAGAGACTGTCTGGGGAATGAAGCCAGACTCTCTGGAGGGCATGTGTGGTCAAATAATTGTGTGGTCAAGGGTTAGAGGGGAGGCTGAATGGTCACAGAAGGGAGAGGAATTAGGAGGCGGTGATGTGGAGGAGGATAGGATGAACTTGGTGGATGACAGGGGGAGGTTGGAAGGTGCTGGAAGTATTCACATACTGATTATGAACCATCTCCTGCTTTCTAAAGTAATGACGCATTTCAAAAAAACTCAGAAAAAAACAATATGGAAGGGGTCTCAAAGTGGGTGGGAAGAGTTTATGATCCTCTTTGGGGCCCAGTGAAGGGGCACCCTATTAATTATTTGCACAAGCCACGGAGAACCAGGCTCAGCTGACTACTGTTCTCAACGTTCAAATGCCCATTGAAGGAGCATTTCTCCATGACTAATGGGGCGCATTCCTGCGAGAATGCATTAAGGGTTGGAGCTGGACTTGAGTAGGTGTGATTGGCCATCTGTTCCTGACAGATACAGGAAAGATGGGATGTAGATGAATTCATCTAAGAGGCACGGCTGTTGGACAGCAGCTAGCTGCACACGCCAAAGTTCCATACTCCCAGCTAAATGGTCATGGCTGACAAGGCATAATGCAGAAATGCTTTCCATCGTTGGAGTGCTGCTTTGGGCTGCACTAGCGCGCTTAAGTTGGAGTTTGGTAACTGAGCGAATTTAAGGGTTAATTTCTATCTAAAGTTTAGTCTTTCTTTAATTTAGTAATTAACTATAAGTTGCTGTTTGGATTGGAAGAAGCTGAGTTTTAGGCCAGCTTTAAAACAGGGTTTATACAGGCTCTGCTTGCAGCTACAACTAATTAGATAACTGGCTTAAACAGGTTTTCAGAGGCTAGATTCAGAGAGTATAAAAGGCCATTTTATAGTGCTGACTTTGTCTGCACTGGAGTGCTGCTTTGGGCTGCAGTAGAGTGCTTATGTTGGAGTTTGGTGACTGAGGGAGTTTCATGAGGAGGGAACGAGGTGATCCTTTGAGTACTGTGAGTACGGTCGGGTAAGTATTTACTACTTTTATCGCTTATAGTTTTTGAGGTCTTATTTTGTGTTTCATTGTTTGTAAGGGCTATATTCTGTATCAACGAGGAGCAGGGAAGAAGTTTCCTAGAGTAATTGATCTTATTTGATATTAAGTATCTTCCAAATTAATTTAATTTAAATGGATAAGTCATGGCAGGAGAGCTCAAAGCCGTGGTGTGCTCCGCCTGCTCTATGTGGGAAGCCGGGCACAGGAAAGTGTCTCCAGTTGCAGCTCCTGGAAGCCCGGGCTTCGGAGCTGGAGCAGCGATTGGGGACACTGTGGAGCATCCACGAAGCGGAGAGTATCATGGATAGCACGTATAGAGAGGTGGTCACACCGCAGGCTACGAGTCCACAGGCAGGAAGGGAATGGGTGACCACCAGGCAGAGCAAGAGGACTAGGCAGGCAGTGCAGGAATCTCCTGCGGCTATTCCCTTGCAAAACAGATATACCGCTTTGGATACTATTGAGGGGAATGGCCTCTCAGGGGAAAGCAGCAACAGCCAAATTCGTTGCGCCACAGTTGGCTCTGCTGCACAGGGGAGGAGTAAAAAGTGTGGGAATGCAACAGTTATAGGGGATTCAATTATAAGGGGAATAGATAGGTGTTTCTGTGGCCACAAATGAGACTCCAGGATGGTATGTTGCCTCCCTGGTGCTGGGGTCAAGGATGTCTCAGAGCGGCTACAGGACATTCTGAAGGGGGAGGGTGAACAGCCAGTGGTCGTGGTACACATTGGTACAAATGACATAGGTAAAAAAAAGGGATGATGTCCTAAAAGCAGAATATAGGGAGTTAGGAAGTAAGTTGAAAAGTAGGATCTCAAAGGTAGTGATCTCAGGATTACTACCAGTGCCACATGCTAGTCAGAGTAGAAATAGCAGGATATATCGGATGAATACGTGGCTGAAGAGATGGTGTGAGGAGGAGGATTTCAGATTTCTGGGCCATTAAGACCGGTTCTTGGGGACGTGGGACTACTACAAACTGGATGGGTTACACCTGGGTAGGACCAGGACTGATGTCCTAGGGGGAATATTTGCTAGAGTGGTTGGGAAGGGTTTAAACTAAAATGGCAGGGGGGTGGGAACCTATGCAAGGAGTCAGAGGAGGGCAAATCAAGGACAAGAACAAAGGACAGAAAGGGGAATAAGTAAAGTGATAGGCAAAGAAATCAAGGACAAGAATCAAACAGGGTCTCAGTGAAAAATAGTGGGAACGGGACAAGTAATGTTAAAAAGACAAGCCTTAAGGCTTTGTGCCTTAACGCGAGGAGCATTTGCAATAAAGCGGATGAATTAGCCATGCAAATAGATGTAAACAGGAATGATATAGTCGGCTAAAAGCAAAATACTGCGGATGCTGGAAATCTGAAACAAAAACAAAAATTGCTGGAAAAACTCAGCAGATCTGACAGCATCTGTGGAAAGGAAGACAGAGTTAATGTTTCGTGTCCGCATAGTCGGGGTTACAGAGACATGGCTGCAGGATGAACAGGGATGGGAACTGAACATCCAGGGGTTTTCAGTATTTAGGAAGGACAGACAAAAAGGAAAAGGCGGTGGAGTTGCATTGCTGGTTAAAGAGGAAATTAACGCAATAGTGAGGAAAGATATTAGCTCCAATGATGTGGAATCTGTATGGGTAGAGCTGAGAAACACTAAGGGGCAAAAAATGTTAGTGGAGGTTGTATATAGACCCCCAAACTGTAGTGGTGATGTTTGGAATAGCATTTAACAGGAAATTAAAGATGCATGCAATAAAGGAACATCTGTAATTATGGATGACTTTAATATGCATATAGATTAGGCAAATCAAATTAGTAACAATACAGTAGAGGAGGAATTCTTGGAGTGTATATGGGGTGGTTTTCTGGACCAATACGTTGAGGAACCAACTAGAGGCCAGACCATCCTAGACTGGGTATTGTGTAATGAGAAAGGAATAATTGGCAATCTAGTTGTGCAAAGCCCCTCTGGGATGAGCGATCATAATATGATAGAATTCTTCATCAAGATGGAGAGTGATGCAGTTGATTCTGGAACTATCGTCCTGAATCTTAATAAAGGAAACTACAATGGTATGACGCATGAGTTGGTTGTGATGGGTTAGGAAATGTTACTTAAAGGGATGACAGTGGATAGGCAATGGCAAACATCCAAAGAGTGCATAGGTGAACTGCAACAATTGTTTATTCCTGTCTAGCGCAGAAGTAAAACAGGAAAGGTGGCAAAACCATGGCTTACAAGGGAAATAGAGACAGTATTAGATCCAAGGAAGAGGCATACAAATTGGCCAGAAAAAACAACAGACTTGAGGATTGGGAGCAGTTTAGAATTCAGCAAAGAAGGGCCAAGGGATTGATTAAGAAGGGGAAAATAGAGTACGAGAGTAAGCTTGCAGGGAACATAAAAACTGACTGTAAAAGTTTCTATAGGTATGTGAAGAGAAAAAGATTGGTGAAGACAAATGTAGGTCCCTTACAGTCAGAAACAGCGGAATTTATAATGGGGAACAAAGAAATGGCTGACCAACTAAATACGTACTTTGGTTCTGTCTTCACAAAGGAGTATGCAAATAACATATCAGAAATGTTGGGGAACACAGGGTTTAGTCAGAGGGAGGAACTGAAAGAAATCAGTATTAGTAGGAAAATGGTGTTGGGGAAATTGATGAGATTGAAGGCCGATAAACCCCCAGGGCCTGATAATCTACATCCCAGGGTACTTAAGGAAGTGGCCCTAGAAATAATGGATTCATTGGTGTTCATCTTCCGAGATTCTATAGACTCTGGAACAGTTCCTACAGATTGGAGGGTAGCTAATGTAACCCCACTATTTAAAAAAGGAGGTAGAGAGAAAACAAGGAATTATATACCAGTCAGCCCGATGCTGTTAGGGGCGAAAATTCTAGAGTCCATTTTAAAGATTTAATAGCTGAGCACTTGGAAAACAGTGACAGAATCGGACAGAGTCAGCATGGATTTACAAAAGGGAAATTATGCTTGACAAATCTACTGGAATTTTTCGAGGATGTAACTAGTAGAGTTGATGAGGGGGAGGCAGTAGATGTGGTTTATTTGGGCTTTCAGAAGGCTTTCGACAAAGTCCCACATAAGAGATTGGCATGTAAAATTAAAGCGCATTGGGGGTAGTGTATTGAGATGGATAGAAAACTGATTGGCAGACAGGAAACAAAGAGTAGGAATAAATGGGTCTTTTTCTGAATGGCAGGCAGTGACTAGTGGTGTACTGCAGAGATCGGTGCTGGGACCCCAGCTATTCACAATATATATTAATGATTTAGATGAGGGAACTAAATGTAATATCTCCAAATTTGCAGATGAGACAAAGCTGGGTGGGAGGGTGAGCTGTGAGGAGGATGCAGAGATGCTTCAGTATGATTTGGACAAGCTGAATGAGTGGGCAAATGCATGGCAGATGCAGTATAATGTGGATAAATGTGAGGTTATCCACTTTGGTAGCAAAAACAGGAAGGCAGATTATTATCTACATGGCTATAAATTGAGAGAGGGGAATGTGCAACGAGACCTGGGTGTCCTCGTGCACCAGTCGCTGAAGGTAAGCATGCAGGTGCAGCAGGCGGTAAAGAAGGTAAATGGTATGTTGGCCTTCACAGTGAGAAGATTCGAGTACGGGAGCAGGGATGTCTTGCTGCAATTATACAGGACCTTGGTGAGATCACACCTGGAATATTGTGTGCAGTTTTGGTCTCCTTATCTGAGGAAGGATGTTCTTGCTATAGAGAGAGTGCAGCGAAGGTTTACCAGACTGATTCCTGGGATAGCGGGACAGACATGTGAGGAGAAATTATATTATATATTGGTTAGGATTATATTCGCTGGAGTTCAGAAGAATGAGGGGGGAATCTCATGGAAACCTATAAAATTCCAACAGGACTAGGCAGGGTAGATGCAGGAAGGATGTTCCCGATGGTGGGGGAGTCCAGAACCAGGGATCACAGTCTGAGGATATGGGGTAGGCCATTTAGGACTGAGATGAGGAGAATTTTCTTCACCCAGAGAGTGGTGAGCCTGTGGAATTCGCTACCACAGAAAGTATTTGAGACCAAAACATTGTATGTTTTCAAGAAGGAGTTAGATATAGCTCTTGGGGCGAAAGGGATCAAAGGGTATGGGGAGAAAGCGGGGAGCAGGCTATTGAGTTGGATGATCAGCCGTGATCATAATGAATGGCGGTGCAAGCTCCAAGGGCTGAATGGCCTACTTCTGCTCCTATTTTCTATGTTTCTATGTTTCTATCATGCCAAGGCTATGTTCTCTCTATAGAGTGTTATTGAGTCAAGCTGGCAAGTGCCTGACAGAGGGTTCTTGTGCATGGCTGTCACCACCTGGGTCAAAGCACAATGTCGCACACATAGTCATGTATGAAGGGGAGAACACCCACCTGTGGTCCTCCAGGATGTCCTTCACCTGGAAGGGGTGGCCTGAGGATGCCACGTCTAGATTGAGTCCAGGCCAAGGGCTTAGCGCTGGCTTGGAAATGGAGGGAAACCTGTTAATGAAATATTCAATAAATGCATCAAATGAATTCATTCACAGATACAAAGGGATGCCAAGAATGCATTATGCAAGCAACTCTGCCTTGGTTCTTTCTCTGATACAAATGAGAACATGCCAACATACAAATTAGGAGCAGGAATAGGCCACTCGGCCCCTCGAGCCTGCTTTATCATTCAATAAGATCATAGCTGATCTGATTGTAACCTCAACTCTACATTCCCACCGAACCCCGATAACCTTTCACCTCTTTGCTTATCAAGAAATTATCTACTTCTGCCTTAAAGATTCAAATACACTGCCTCAATCACCTTTTGAGGAAGAGCATTCCAAAGTCTCACAACCCTCTAAGAGAAAAAGAATTTCCTCATCTCTGTCTTAATGGGCGACCCCTTATTTTTAAATAGTGACCCCTTGTTCCAGATTCTCCCACAAAAGGAAACATCCTTTCCAGATCCACCCTGTCAAGTCCCCTCAGGACCTTATATGTCTCAATTAAGTCATCTCTTCCTCTTCTAGCGAATACAAGCCTAGCTTGTCCAGCCTTCATTCATAAGACAACCAGCCCATTCCAAATATGAGCCTAGTAAACCTTCTCTAAACTGCTTCCAATGCATTTACATCTTTCCTTAAATAAGGAGACCAATACTGTACACAGTACTCCAGATGTGGTCTCGCAAATGCCCTGTATAACTGAAGCATAACCTCCTTACTCTTGTATCCAATTCCCCTCGCAATAAATGATAACATTCTATTAGTGTTATGGACTTGATTTTCCAGTCAGGTTTCTCATTAGAAACATCAAACTTTATTTACAGGCTGCAGCAGCAGTTACATGCTTCCATCAAGCTCCACAACTAGAAGAACTTCCACTCGAAGGTTGCCCACGCTTAAAGCTGATTCGTTCTCACTGTCACATGATACTGTACAACACGCTAAGTCTTAAAGCTACACTCACTTCATTCCTTAAAGCTACAATTACTACATTCCTCCCCCTTTAAATTTTTTGTACAGTTTGTATTTACAAGAACATCTGCCTTCATGACATTACAAATATATGCATGGGTCATGGAATTATAAGTTCAGTCTCTCAGGTGGATTCCTGATCCGGATGGAACGTCGTAACTCCATGACTTTCGAATCTCTTAAAGGACCCACATTACCTGGAACCACAGCAACATCAGATACCTCTTTAGGCACAGGCAGTTCAGTGTTATCTACTTTGACAGAGACATCTGATATGCCTATCCTTGGTTGAACAATTTCAACAGGGACCACAAGTTCTACACTGGTTACAGGTGGAACATCATTTTTTTGGGGTTTCTCCTTTCTTCTCAAATGATCCAAGTGTTTGCGGGTGATCCAGCCCTCCACTTCTACATGGTACGACAAGGGTCCGGTCACAGAAAATATTACACCAGGTAACCACTTGCATCTTGGAAAGTTATACAAATTTTCCTTTCAATGCCTCTTTAGCTTCATTCAGCTGATTATTCAGCTCTTTGCTATACAGCTGGCTTCAGTGAGCTGGCACTGCCTTGGAGTGCCTCTGAACTCCAGTCTCCTGGCTGTATCCAGCTATATTCCAGGGCTTTCAGTGAGCCCTCTCCTATTACCAGGGCTTCCCTTGAGCCCTCTTCAAGTTTCTTCTACTGTGCTTCCATTCTACTGTTTAAAACAGCCTTTATTTCTTCATGTTGCTGAATGGTTACACAATTCCTTTTGCATTTGATCTTGAAGGACAATCAACTATTCTTTCAACTGTTTATTTTCTGGTTGCCCACTCTCTTGGGCCTCCTGTTGCTGTTGACAGGGTTGCCCTCTCTCTGGGGTCTTTTGTTGCCTTCGGCAGTGTTGCCCCCTCTTTCTGGGGTCTCTTCTAATTTTCTGTCCATAGCCAATTTTCTTGTATTTACCACTTTAAATGTATTGCCGCTTTAGAAGCAGTCACCTTTTTTTTTGAACTGATGCTGTCTCTGCAGCTGTCAGTTTTTCTGTGCTGTTTTTGAGTTTCTCACTCTTTTCGTGTTTTGGCAGGCTCACTGACAAATGTGGCTGCTTTTTTTTTAACTTTGTAAAACTTTGTTCCTGTTTGAAAAAAAACGCAGCAGCGATTTCTTCTCCCTTTCCTGGGCAATCCTGTGGGTTTTTTTTTTCTTTTTTTTAGTAACTCCACAGGTTCTTTTGACTTTGGATATCCTGCACTTTGAGAGATCCAGCGGCCTTGTGGTCCGATCTGGGCCGTTTTTTTTCTCTCTAAAACTACAGCACTGCTTTCTGTTCTGATTGTCCTTTTTTCTTAACTTGCAAGCTATCAACTCTGCAGCAAACTTTTTTAAAATTTTAACTCTGCAGCCTATTTTTTTATGTACTCTGCAGGTTGCTTTTAAACCTTTCTTCACTTGCACTTGTGTGCCAACTTCTCTAACTTACTGAGCCTATGGAGCTGCCACCTACTTTACAATGTAAGTACGGATTTTCTTTTATTTCTTTTTATTTTTGCCTCAGCAGGTCCCTTTTATTTAAATGTCGGGAGTGCTCTGGGAGATTTCTCAACCATTTGGATCGGGGCCCATTTTTTTTTAACTTAAAATAGCAGAGCTTCTGCTTCTTCTGTTTGAACTCTGCAGCATACCTGGTGAGTATATTTTCCTTTTCTTCTGTTTAAACAAGATACTCACAGTCGCTGGGCTAGGGACAACACTGGAGCCGATCCAATCCTCGTCACCAGTTTGTTGTGGACTTGATTTTCCAGACAGGTTTCTCATTAGAAAGAGCAAACTTTATCTTAGGCTGCAGCAGCAGCTACATGCTTCCATCAAGGAAGCAACTCCTACACCATGACTTTTTATTTTCAACAATAAAATTTGATGTGGTACCTTATCAAATTCTTTCTGAAAATCTCAGTACAGTACATTCAACAGTTCCCCTTTATCCACAGCATTTGTTACTTCTTCAAAGAACTCCAATAAATTGGGTAAATATGATTTCCCTTTCACAAAACCATGTGGACTCTGCCTGATTACCTTGAATTTAACTAAGTGTCCTGTTATAGCATCTTTAATAATAGCTTCTAACATTTTCCCTATGACAGATGTTAAGCTTACTAGCCTATAGTTTCCTGCTTTCTGTCTCCCTCCCTATTTGAAGGAAGAAGTTACATTAGCTATTTTCCAATCAAATGGAACCTTCCCTGAATCTAGCATTTTGGAAAATTACAACAACTACCTCACTAGCCACATCTTTTAAGGCTCTAGGATGAAATCCATAAGGACCCAGGGATTTGTCAACCTGCAGCTCCAACAATTTGCTATGTACCATTTCCCTGGAGACTGTAATTCCCTTGAGTTCCTCCCACCCTTCCATTTCCTGATTTACAGCTATTTCTGGGATGTTACTTGTATCTTCTATAGACTGATCCAAAATACCAGTACAATTAATTTGCTATCTCCTTATTTTCCATTATTAACTCCCCAGGCTCACCTTCTTTAGGACCACTTTGTTAACTTTTCTTTTTTAAATATCTATAGAAACTCTTACTATCTGTCATTATATTTCTAGCTAGCTTTCTCTTGTACACTCATTTTTCCCTCCTTATTAACCTTTTAGTCATTCTTTGCTGTTTTTTATATTCTGTCCAATCTTCTGATCTGCCACCCATCTTTATGCAATTATATGCTTTTTCCTTAAGTTTGATACTATCTTTAACATTTTTAGTTAGCCACAGATGGTGGGTACACCCCTTGGAATTTTTCTTTTTCGTTGGAACGTATCCATTCTGAAATATCCCCTTAAATGCCTGCCATTGCATCTCTATTGACCTATCCCATAACCTAAATTGTCAGTTCACTTCCACTAGCTCTGCTTTCCTGCTCTCATAATTGCCCTTATTTAAGTTCAAAATGCTAGACTTAGGCCCACTCTTCTCTCCCTCAAACTGAATGTAAAATTCAATCATGTTATGATCACTGCTACCTAGGGGTGCCTTCACTATGAGGTCATTAATTAATCTTATCTCATTGCACAATACCAGGTCTGGTATAAACTAAAAACAGAGAATGTCCGAAAAACTCAGCAGGTCTGACATCATCTGTGGAGAGAGAAACAGAGTTAACATTTCGAGTCTGCATGACCCTTCTTCAGAGTTAAAGAGAAGTAGAAATGTGATGAAATTTATACTGTTGAAGGGGGGTGGAGCAGATGAAGCTGGATAGAAGGCCAATGATAGGTGGGGGCTAAGGAAAGATTGACAAAGATGTCATGGACAAAAAGACAAAGAGAGTGTTAATGGTAGTGGTGAGGGCTAAAGAAGGTGTTGATAGTGGCATAAAGGTAAGAAAGCAGAGTGTGTTAATCACAAAACTGTTATATCAGTGCCTGTGTGAGGGCTTGCAGGTCCAAGTGCAATCCCAGGAACCTGTTCCTGGAGCTGCCTCTCCAAGAGAGTTGCCACTCTCTCAGTGGAGGAGGCAGTGCACTTGGCCATGAGGGTCAATGCAGTGCTCATGCTTCACATGGGCTCCTCCATAATGGATACCATGGCACACAGTCCCTCATGGATTTCTGCTAGATCCTCCTGCAGACCTCGCTGGATATCCAGCATCTGCCACCTAATGGATGACTCTAGAGGCCTTCGACTGAGCATCATCCTGGTCCAAGCAGTCCTCCAACTGCTCTCACCCTGGGCACTTTCTGCCTTCACCTGTACCTCAAGCGATGGTGAAGTGCCCACACCAATGTGCACCGACCTTCTAGTCACCGATCTAATGCCAACCGAGGTGCTGGTAGCTGAGCTGGTGCCTGCTTCAGAGAGTGGTTATGACACAGGTGCAACAGAAGCTCGGTGATCCTCCGGCTTCAGGGGTGGCCTTTTGGGTCCACAGAGCGAACGCCTGCTGGTGAACCTAAAAGGGAGGACAAGGACATGTCATTAGTTAAAGTCATCACACTCACTGTGCAAGCCAGGTACCCTGGTGAGACAATGGAGATCTGCATCATGGTGCCATCGTCTTTCAATGGGGACTCCAGGTTCAAGGCTCACATCAATGAAGAGACTAGACTAGAATGGTTGCACAAGCCGAACGTTTCACCTCTGTACTGCACTGTCACCTTTGTCTGGCATCCCCGCCTCTCTATGTCCAGTTGCATATGCAATGTGCCAGTGCTCAAGCTCCACAGTGCCTTGCTCGAACCTGCTGAGCAGCAGGAGGTCGGACTCCTCTCCACCTGTACATGACCCCTCTGCCTGGTTATGGCTTGTCTTCTCCTGAAACAAGAGAGGAGCATTGATTAGTCCACTCTCTACTTGCAGCTCCATTGCAGCCCGGCCAACCCCAGCTGAGGAACACCTTGCAGGGCACATCCGAGTTGTGGCCCTCGAACCACAAGACACTCAGTCCAAGCAGCCAGGGCTCACTCCCTTGGCCAGCTCCAGTGTCTTTAACAGTTGACACTCAGACTCTAGCACCCCTGCACATGAGGTCCATGGGGGGATGGCCACACCTTAACACTTCTGCACACTGATCCATGTCAACATGGTATTCACCCTTCCTGAGCGCAGCAGGTCATTGAAGTGCTTCTGGCACTGCACCCATGTGCACCACACCAAGTCATGGCTGCTCACCATTGCTGCCACCCCCTCCCATGCCCTCTTGGTGAGGTGCGATGGTCTCCTCCTCCCATCCCTGGGGGCAAGGGTGTCCCTCCTGGCAGCCACCTCCTCCAGGAGAATGGCGAGGCACTCGTCGGAAAAGCGGGGGCCCATTCCCCACCCGACCTGTCCTCCCACTTGCCGTGTCCAGCTGCATTTGACTCCATTGAGAACGCTGAACACATGTCCTTCCGTGGCAGCCTTCCAAGGGCTGCCTGGGCCATTTTTAAACCGGTTGCTGAGTCACCATTGGACCCGAAGGCCGACAGGCCCCCACCCCCACTCCCGGCCAGTGCGAGCTGCATTTCACGTTGGGCGGGCCTTAATTGGCACGCCAGTGTGAAATTGCAGTCGGGGCCCAGTCGTGGACAGTGGACTGTTTTCCGGCCGCACCCGGTCCCACCCACTGCGTCCACCCAGCAACCTCAAAATCCTGCCCATTAACTCTGTTTCTCACTCCACAGATGCTGTCAGACCTGCTGAGGTTTTCCAGCATTTTCTGTTTTTATTTCCGATTTCCAGCATCCGCAGTATTTCACTTTTATCCCAGGTCTAGTATAACCTGCTCCCTGGTTGGCTCCAGAACACTCTGACCTAAGAAATTATCCCAAAAACATTCTACAAATTTGTCATCTACGCTGCCCTTGTCCATATGATTATTCCAGCCTTTAAGTCGATTAAAATCCCCCTTGATAATTATCGTACCTTTCTGACAAGCTCCCACAATTTCTTCTTTGATACCCCATCCTACCATGTGATTACTGTTCGGGGGCCTGTACACCACTCCCACAAGTGACTTTTTGCCTTTATCATTCCCCATCTCTACCCAAGCTGCTTCTATATCCTGGTTTCTTGACATTAGATCATCCCTCTCTGTTGTGCTAATGTCGTCTTTAATTAACAGAGCCACCCCTCCACCATTTCCTAACTTCCTATCCTTCCTAAAAGCCACATACCCTTCAATATTCTTGTTCCATTCTATGCCATCCTGCAGCCATGTCGCTGTAATGGCTATTATGTTGTACTTCTTAATCTCTATTTGCACTATCAGTTCATCTGTTTTGTTTCGAATGCTACAAGCATTCAGGTAAAGAGGCTTAAGTTTTGTCCGTTTATTATTTTGTAACTTCTAGCCTCATCTGTTGATTTACTCTTAGATTTGTACTCTCTGTCCCTTCCTATCATGGCCTGTTTATCATTTACCATATCAATACCTTCCTCTCTTACCTTGTCTCTACTCTTTGATATACCACATCTGCCCATATTTGATCCCTTGCCCCCACTATTTAGTATAATACCCTCTCTACTTCCCTGGTTATGCGGTTCACTAGAACACTGGCCCCAGCATGGATCAGGTGTAGACCATGCCAAAGGTATAGGCTCCACTTTCCCCAGTACTGGTGCCACACAAACCAAACTCACTTCTCCCACACCAGTCTTTGAGCCATGCATTCATTTCTCTAATCTGATTTGCCCTATGCCAATTTGCTGAGGTAATAATCCAGAGATTGTTACCTTTGAGGTTCTGCTTCTTACTTTGGTGCCTAGCTCCTCATACTGGCTATGCAGAAACTCTTTCCTTGTCCTGCCAATGTTATTGATACCTACATGGACCACGACAACTGAATCCACCCCCGTGCACCACCCACCCCTGCAAGTTCCTCTCCAGTCCTGAGCAAATATCTTGAACCTTAGCACCGAGCAGGCAAGACAGCCGTATGCACTCTCAAACTTTGCTGCAGAGAACAGTGCCCTCACTATACTATCCCCTACTACCAATCCATTCTTTTTTGCTCTCCCTGCTTGAACAGCTTCCTGTACCATGGTGCCAAGGCCATTCTGCTCATCCACCCTGCAGACCTCACTTTCATCCACTCAAGTAGCAAGCACCTTGTACCTGTTTGACAATTGCAAAGGCTGAGGCTCCTCTGCCTGGTCCCTTTGCCTGCCTCACTCACGCGGTCACATCCTCCCGTACCCCTCTGCTGACCAAATCAGACAACCCCATTCCAAGAGTGCATGTGCAGCATTATAACACCGTCTTCTGGAACAAAGTGACCAGGCATCTCTCCCTGTCTCCGCTGTTGCGCAGCACCTGCAGTTTGGCTTCTAGATCAATAACCCTGACCCGGAATTCTGCTAGCTGCTTACACTTTCTACAGATGTGTTTGTCTTAGATCATTTTGGCGTCCTAAAACTCCCACATCCCACCGCTGCTTCAGAACACCTGTCCTGCCATTGTTACTTATGTTGTTTAGTTAATTTAGTTACTTTCTTAAATAACTTAGAATAATTCCTATGTATACTATAATTTACTGTGCTTATTAAATGCTAGTACCACCTACAACTAAAAGTTATACCTTCCTTAATACACAACTATGTGTTTTAGGTATTTATTTTAATTGTTTTATTTTATTTATTTTAATTTAAAGTTTTGTTCTTTTTATTTATTTATATTTATTTTTCTATTTTTATTTATTTTAATTAATAAACCCTGCTACCCGCAAAAAGCTTTACTGCTGCTACTACAAAACCTTATTATGAAGAAAACCTTAGAGTTATCAATAAATTGTACCAGTATTTAAAAGAGAAATGAGCAGAGCAAGTAAAATACTCACCAACCAATCACTTACCTAGTTCCCTTTGATGTCACACTGGTCAGGCAACAGACTGAGGCCTACCATCGCTAGCACCAGCAGCTAACTCTTTTATCTCCCTGCTCCACTCTCTGGCTCACTCCTTCTCTCACTCTTTTATCTCTTCAGCTCTGCTAAGAAGAAGGGCCCATTGTCGATTGGTACAGGTCCAGGGGGAGCAGCGGCCTGAGCAGCAAGAGGGAGCGGGGCCCCAAGAAGTTCAAGGTGCTCCGGAAGAGGGGCAAATGCAACAAAGGCCAGTGGCCCAACCACGGGTATATCGAAGGTACTATTTATTTATGGAAGTGAGCAAAAGACAATACTGCAAACACCTTCACTTGTCCACAGATGTGGTAGCTCATATTTGCCAGCTTCGCCGGGAAGAACTGTGATCACAAGGACTTGCCAGTGGTCTTGAAGGTCACTGCCACACTGAACATTTTTTGCCAGTGGTTCTTTCAAGGCTCCACCTGTGAATCATTTCCCAATTAGTGACACACAAATTCGTACAGGATGCCCTTTTCACTAGAGTTCACCAGTATGTCCAGATCTGTGTGGATGCTGAAAGCCAGTCTGTGAGAGTGGTGGGATTTGCAGCGATATCTGTTTTCCCACAAGCGCAGGGTGCCATCGACTGCACACATGTGGCTTTGAGGGTTCCCTCGCAGCAGCCTGTGAGATTCACCAATCGAAAAGGATTTCACCCTTTGAATATCCAGTTAATTTGTGATTACAGAGGGCAAATCCTGCATGTTTATGCTAGGTACCCAGGGAGCTCTCAGAACTCTTAAATTTAGAGCCATTCACAGATACCACAGATCATTGAGGGACCTGGGCTATTAAAGGGCTGGTTCTTTGGGGAAAGGGATGCTCCCAGAAGGTGTGTCTGTTGACGCAGTATGCTGTCACAGAGTGCTGTTGAGGAGAGTTATAATGCTGCACATGCACCCAGGTCCTTGATAGAGCAGATGATAGGACTCCTGAAGATGTGTTTCTGATGTTTGCCCCGCTCAGGCAGGGCTGTCCAATACTCACCACCAAGAGTGTCCAGCATCATCATTGTCTGTTGTGCACTGCACAGCTTAGCGTTGCAAAGGGGAGATGTTCTGCCTGAGGGAGATATGGAGGAGTGAGATCTCTCCTCCAATGAGGAGGGGGGGATGGATCTGATGAGGGCCAGGATAATGACAAGCCACATAAAGAAGCCATAGCAGGGGCATGACATGGCAGACATGCCCGTTTCAAAGAGACCTTGTGAACAAACTGCGAATTACAGAACAGATGTACAATGGCTTCAGAGCACAATCCTCTCGAGTTTGTTTAACAGATAACAGCTAATGTGCAACTTATCCACTACAGTATGGCTTAACCTTTCCGTTTCCATCTATCTCATTTTTTCACAATTGAGTTTGACTGCTTGAATTTCTTAACCTTAGCATTGTTCTCAGCTCCACCTTCGAGAAATCCTAAATTTACTAATGAGGAAGCAGTCCCAAGAACATGTCATTCCAAACTACCAGACCAGGTAAAGTTAAAGAGGTGAACCTGGTTGCATTAAAAACCAAGAAACAGCAAATTTAAACCATCTTATCAAATTCAAGTATAGCTTGGGAAGGTTAAAGATGTAAATTACAATTCAGATTATAATTACAGCCTCTAGCACTCTGCAATGCCACTTCCCAAGTTATTGATGTTGCAAGATCAAAAGTGCCTGTCTTACAAACATCAGAAGGAAACAGAGTTGTTGAAGAACCTCAAAATTTCTTGCCTTGACTGTCTGGAACTTCCTCCTGATTTAGCTCTACCTCTCTCCTCCAAAGACCTTCTCAAAACCCAAGTCTTCAACTCAGCCTTTTTTCACCGTCCACCTCTCTTAGTCTTTCCCTTTCTGCCCTTGCATGCATTTCCTCAGCCCTTTTCTGCAGCACCATGGGATTTTTACATTTAAACTGCTATTTAAATGTAGGCTTTTAATGCTATTGGTGTATTTTACTTCTATGCATTATTCCAGAAAATTCTGCCTGTGATATAATATCAGTACCCCAGTCACTTCAGATAATCCTACTTCAGATACCACCTCAGCCCCCCCTTTTAATTAATTGTGGGCACCAGTGGCAAGGCCAGCATTAATTGCACACCTTTAGTTGCCAGTTTGATACAAGTGAGTGTCTTGCTAGACCACTTCACAGGGCAGTTAAGAGTCAGCCACCTTGACATGTGACTGGTATTACATATAGACCCAGATTTTCACCACGACGGTGCGCCTCTCTGTCATGGCATAAATAATGGAACGGCCCGAAAATTATAAGTCCTGCCCCCAAACACGGCACTTCCCATTTTTGCGGGGGTGGGATGAGGGGTGGGGCGTATTTCGTGCTTCACGTGTAGCTACCGCCGCTCAAGTCAGATACTGGTAGCCTGGAGTGTGGAATCCAAGGAGTGCAAAGTAAAGCTGGTAAGAGCAGTTCTAAACTGTTTGTTTGGAAAACCAGGGGAAGCTTTTGAGAGTATTATAGAGTTGATTTTCCAGTCAACTTTTCCATGAAAACATTAAACTTTATTTACAAGACAGCAGCAGCAGCTGCATCTTTGCATCTAACTCTATAACTGAAGAACTCCCTCCTAGATGTTCCCCACGCTGCTAATTCATTGGTTTACACAGGTCATGTGATTATACAACACGCGATTATTCTTAAAGATACAGTTCTACATTTATCAAGACTGTAGGCCAGAATCTTCAGCTCGGCATGCGGGGAGAGGCCCCGCTCGCCGACACGTAAAATGACGTGCGGTGACATCGGGCGTGCATTCCGACATCACCCTGTGTCATCCTGATTTTTAGTTTAGCGGGCGCGTACCGGAGACGGCTGTGCACCCACCGAACTGTCAAAGGCCTATTAATGCCATTTTAAAACGAATTAAAACAATCAGCGGAGCTGTCCATCCAACCTTAAGGTTGGCGGGCAGGCGAAGAGCCCAGGGGGCCTTTGCATTTATCATGAAACCTCATCCACAGGCAGGGTGAGGTTTCATGAAGGATTTATAAATCCAATAATTTTTTAAATTAAAGTTCATTGATATGTCCCAGCTCATGTGACTATGTCATATGAGGAAACATGTTGAATTTTTTATTTTCTTTATTTAAATTTTGAAAAGCGAAATTAAACTCCCTGAGGCAGCTCCGTGCCTCAGGGAGATTTCTGCGCTCCTTCACACGCATGCGTGAAAGAGCGCAGGCCCCGACTCAGTCTACTCCCCCTGCCCGCACAGGGAGTGCTCAGCGCTTCCGGGTGTGCGTCATGCTGAGTGGGCCATAATTGGCCTTCCCACATAAAATGGCGGCGCACAGCCGATCGTGGGCGGCTATCGGCTGCATTCCCGCCTGCGTCCGCTCCTGCTCAGCCGCCCCGATGAGGAGAACACTCTCCCCATAATTACTACATGTCTCCTCTTTTAACTTTTCTGTGTATTTTATATTTACAAGGACATTTATATCATGACAGTACAATATTTACAGTGCTAACAACAATGCTTTCAAGCAGCATTTGCTTAGCAATAACCTGCTCATTGATGCCCAGTTTGGGTTCCGCCAGGGCCACTCAGCTCCTGACCTCATGACAGCCTTGGTTCAAACGTGGACAAAAGAGCTGAACTCCCGAGGTGAGGTGAGAGTGACAGCAAGGCAGCATTGACAGAGTGTGGCATCAAGGAGCCTTCACAAAATTGGATTCAGTAGGAATCAGGGGGAAAACTCTCCACTGGTTGGAATCATACCTAACACAAAGGAAGATGGTTGTGCTTGTTGGAAGGCAGTCATCTCAGCTCCAGGACATCACTGCAGGTATTCCTCAGGGTAGTGTCCTTGGCCCAGCCATCTTCAGCTGCTTCATCATTGACCTTCCTTCCATTATAAGGTCAGAAGTGGGGATATGCACTGATGATTGCACAATGTTCAGCACCATTCACGACTCCTCAGATACTGAAGCAGTCTATGTCCAAATGCAGCAAGACCTGGACAATATTCGGGCTTGGGCTGCCAAGTGGCAAGTAACATTCGTGCTACACAAGTGTCAGGCAATGGCCATCTCCAACAAGAGAGAATCCAACCATCGCCCCTTCATGTTCAATGGCATTACCATCACTGAATCCCCCACTATCTGCATTCTGGGACTTACCATTAACCAGAAACCGAACTGGACTAGCCATATAAATACTGTGGCTACAAGAGCAGGTCAGAGGCTAGGAATAGTGCGATGTGCAACCCACCTCCTGACTCCTCAAAGCCTGTCCACCATCTACAAGGTACAAGTCAGGAGTGTGATGGAATACTCCCCACTTGCCTGGATGAGTGCAGCTCCAACAACATTCAAGATGCTGAACACCATCCAGGACAAAGCAGCCTGCTTGATTGGCACCACATCCACAAACATTCAGTCCCTCCACCATATACGCACAGTGACAGCAGGAATTCACCAAGGCTCCTTTGAGAGTACCTTCCAAACCCACGACCATCATCATCTAGAAGGACAAGGACAGCAGATAGATGGGAACACCCCCATCTAGAAGTTCCCCTCCAAGTCACTCACCGTCCTGACTTGGAAATATATTGCCATTCCTTCACTGTCGCTGGATCAAAATCCTGGAACTCCCTTCCTAACAGCACTGTGGGTGTACCTACACCACATGGACTGCAGCAGTTCAAGAAGGCAGCTCACCACCACCTTCTCAAGGACAACTAGGGATGGGTAATAAATGCTGGTCCAGCCAGAGAAGTCCACATCCTATGACTGAATTAAAAAAAACACAGGTTATGAAATTAAAAGTTCAGTCTTTCAGGTGGTTTCCTGATCCGTGTGGAACGTCGTAGCTCCAAGACTTCTGATTGGCAGGAACCATATTCTCTGGAATCGCATTAGCATCAAGTACCTCATTAGGCACAGGCAGTTCAGTGTCTTCTACTCCGGCAGAGACATCAGGCATGTCTATCCTTGGTTGAGCAACTTCAACAGGAACCACAGGTTCAGCAATGGTTACAGATGGGACATCATTTTGTTGGGGCATCTCCCTTCTTCTTAAATGATCCACATGCTTACAGGTGATCCGGCCCTCCACTCCCACATGGGACAACAATGGTACGGTCAAAAACTTTACTTTGCCAGGTAACCACTTCAGTCCTCCACTGAAATTCTTTACATATACTGCTTCTACAACATTAAATCGTCGCTCATGGCTATGCAAATCATGAGTCACTTTTTGGTTACTTTGACTTTTCTCCACCTTCCCCTCCAAATTAGGAAGTATCAGGCTTAGCCTTCTTTGAAGACGGCACCTCATCAGTAACTCTGCCTCTTCCTACGTGTCTTCGTCTTTCTACTACAGGATTTAGTCTCGGCCATCTTTTTGACTTCACTGTCAGCCAGAGTTCTCTCAGGTGAAATCTCAACTTGTCTTGTTTCGGTAGTTGAGCTACCCAGGACTTTACTATCTACTCACATCTTGGAACATTCTACGACTTTTGCTTTCAAAGCTTCTTTAGCTTCATTCAGCTGATTCTTCAGCCCTCCTGTCTCCTTCTTATATCTGTTGGCTTCCTCCTGGAACCTTGAACATTGCCACGACTTCTCTGCCAACTGGTTCTTCAGTTTGTTCATAGTAACATTAAATTCTTCCTGTTTCTCTTCGTAATTTTCCAGAAGCACAAACTTTGACCTGAGGGACCCTTGCAGTGTGTGAAGATCCTTCAACAGGTTTTCCTTTATTTTGCGAAGCTCACTCACTTCATTTTGAATTCTATCATTTAGCAGAGTCTCTTTGAGTTTCTTCTGCTGTTCTTCCATGTCGTTGTTTAAGATAGTCTTCATTTCTTCAGGTTGCTGAATGCCTGCACACTCCTTTTTCAACCAGATGCGGTCCTTGGACTCTCCAGGCTCTTTCTGAAGTACCTTGCCTTGTTCCTTTTTCCATATCAGGAACTCTGCCTGCTTCTTCTTGAAATCTCACTGGTCAACACTAGTTAGGCCACAGCTGGAGTACTGTGTGCAGTTCTGGTCACCACACTATAAGAAGGATGTGATTGCACTGGAGAGGGTGCAAAAGAGATTCTTCAGGATGTTGCGTAGGCTGGAGCGTTTCAGCTATGAAGAGAGACTGGATAAGCTAGGGTTGTTTTCCTTAGAGCAGAGAAGGCTGAGGGGGGACCTGATAGAGGTATACAAAATTATGAGGGACATAGATAGGGTGGATAGGAAGAAACTTTTCCCCTTAGTGGAGGTGTCAATAACCAGGGGGCATAGATTTAAGGTAAGGGACAGGAGGTTTAGAGGGGATTTGAGGAAAACATTTTTCACCCAGAGGGTGGTTGGAATCTTGAACATACTCCCTAGTGTGTAGAGTCAGGAACCGTCACGACATTTAAGAAGTATTTAGATGAGCACTTGAAATGCCGTAGCATACAGGGCAACAGGCCAAATGCTGGAAAATGGGATTAGAAAAGATAGGTGCTTGATGGCCAGCATGGACACAATAGGCCAAAGGGCCTGTTTCTGTGCTGTATAACCCTATGACTCTATCTCAACTCTATCTCAAGTTTAATTTCCCTCAACCAATTTTGACCCCGAAAGATTGGACCTCTGCCTTCTAATACCATCGCTGGCATTTGTGTTGTTTGGTGTCTATAGTAAACATGTACTCTAGTGATACCTTTTACCTAGATTTCTTTGCTTGTGTATGTTCTCAACTTGGCAGGGATTTGTTTCAAATTTAATTATTGAACACCTTTATTTAAATATCTGAATGTGTGTTCTCCTGCTACAGTGGTCCATTTTTAAGGGTTTACCATTTGCTTGCAATGTGACAGTAATTAGCTCTGTCTTCCCAACTTTCATGCTGAATGAGGAATAAATGTCAGAATTGGTTGTTTCTGGCTCTTCCACATTATATACTTCATTGGACTTTGTTTGTTGCCTGAAAGCCTGTTTTAATCTTGCTTTGCAATGTTTCAATATGTGCCATCTTTTATGACAAAAATAACACTCCACCTTTTTACATTGCTAATTGTTAGGAGTATTATTGTTTCCATGTTGATAAAAATTAGTTTTCAAATTTGCTGCTAAGCTGTTTCCTCTAAATTTTTGGTTGGTGGGGGCTGTTTCCTGCTTCGCGGCGGAGTCCTGGCTTTTTGTGCCACTTTCAGCTGACCGTTCCTGACCAACTAGGAAAACAGCAACATTTCACGCACCTTGAATTGCATGTGAATCCCTTACAGCACTTTCCATTGCGAGCGCTATTTCTAACGCTTTCTTAAAATCAAGATCCACTTCAGCCAGCAACCTTCGCTGAATAGCATCCTCCTGCACGCCACAGACCAAACAATCCCTGAACATATCATTCAGGGTTTCACTGAATTCACAATATTCCATTAATTGTTTTAATTTCACCACATAGGTAGCAATGGTCTCCCCCGGGGCTCTGGTCCATGAATTGAACCTGAACCTCTGCATTCTGACTGAGGGCTTGGGTTGTAAATGTCCCTCAACGAAGTCTACTAATTCACTGAAGACCTTTGAATCAGGGGCACTGGGGGTCATCAAGCTTCTAGTTAAACTGTAGGTTTTGCTGTGATTGTGTTGCCTTGAAAGTAGAATTCAAGACATTCTATATATAGAGATCAATCATCTGTGGCTGGCTCAAAGGGATCGCTTCTGCCAAACTGCGGCATCTCTGATGAGTATATCTTCCTTTGTTTTTAATTATTTTAGATACTCACAATCGCTGGGCGAGGGGCAGCACCGGATCTGATTTATCCTCATCGCCAGTTTGTTATAGAGTTGATTTTCCAGGAAACCTTTCTTGGTGGAATCATTGAACTTTATTTATAAGATAGCAGCAGAAGCTACATGTGTGCATCTAACTCCATAGCTAAAGAAAAACTCCCT
This sequence comes from Cetorhinus maximus, assembly GCF_964194155.1. Lineage (NCBI taxonomy): Eukaryota > Metazoa > Chordata > Chondrichthyes > Lamniformes > Cetorhinidae > Cetorhinus > Cetorhinus maximus. The sequence goes on along the minus strand of NC_135880.1, from coordinate 39,103,330 downwards.
CCTAGAGGTTCCCTGCACTGCTAACTCATTGATTTATATATCATGTGATCTTACAACACAGGATTATTCTTAAAGCTACAGTCCTATGTTTACCAGAACTATAATTACTACAGAAAGATAGGGTATCCTTGTTGAATTTGCTCAAACATTTTATTCACAGCTCCAGATGTGGCACAAAACAAATCCCAACTGTGTTCCCTTAACCCAATGGAATAGGAGGGTGGGCTCCTGGTGTTGCAAGGCAATTATTTTTGCCCCTACTGATTTGTGCACCCAGGTGTCAGGAAGAAATTTGTGCTGGAGAAGGGCACATTACACTTCATGTGAAGAAATATAGAAGATGGGCCTGACACCCTCACACATAGAGGCCATAGAAACCAATCACCTGTGAGTAGCCAGAGGCCGGAGAAAGGGCAGAAGATCAGGTTAAGGGGACTGCTGCCCATGAACTGAGAGGCAGGACAACCAGGCACTGCCCTGTGGGAAGGGTGTACAGATCTAGGACGTTATGCCTCAGTATGGCAGAGAAACATTGCTGAAGGTGACTGAGGTTAAGCTGTGAGGTGGTGTCAGATATATACCGCATGGTCCATGAAGAACTCAAGCTACAATCCATCAACCCGCAGGCTCTGCCAGTGGCTGTAAATATAACCAGTGCTGTCAATCTTTTTGCCTCAGGTTCTTTACAGAGGTCAATAGGTGACCTGTCTGGTATATCCCAGTCAGCAGCCCACAGCTTCATTAAGGCTGTAACTAATGGTTTGTGTGCTTGTGTGGAGGTTCACATTAACTTCCCTGTATATTTGGCATCTCAGACACAGAACCACAGCCTTTGTCCAATTAGCAGGCTTCCCTCAGGTGCCAGGTGTTATTGATTACACCCATGTAGCCATAAAGGCCCCAACTCAACATGCGGACACCTTCGTCAACTGCAAGTCCTTCCACTCAATCAATGTAACAGGGGGTTTGTGACCACAACAAGGTCTTCCTTCAAGTGTGTGCAAGGCAGCTGCCACAACTCCTTCATATTAAGGAGTTCCTAACTAACTCAGCCATTTCAGTCACCAATGCAGAACCGTGGTTGGTTTCTAAGGGACAAGAGCTACCCCTTAAGAACTTGGATAATGACACCCTGTATGTCACTCCACAAATGGGGACAGAGTGGAAGTACAATACCAACCACCTTGTCACCAGGAGTACCATTGAGCAGGCAATTGGCATTGTAAAGATGTGCTTCAGGTGCCTTGATTGTTCAGCTGGAGCTCTGTAATATGCCCCAGCAAGGGCATCAAGAATAGTAGTGGACTGCTGCATGCTGCACAACATTGTGCAGTGGAGGGGACTACAAATTGATGATGACGAACCCATAGGCAGAGCCCCAGCCTCTGAGGAAGAGGAAGATGAGCGGGAGTAGGAAGCCCCTCTCCATTTGGAAGATTCTGAAACCTTCCAAATGAGGGTGGGGAGGCCACCAATGGCAGGGCAGCTGGGAGGCATGGTCATGAAGCCAGGGCTGACTCAATGCAGGAGGGGATCATTGCCAGACGGGTCCTTGGGCAAAATGGATTCTCATAAAGTTCCCAGATCTCACAATTGCCATCAGTCACTCCCAGGCGACACATTTCCACTAAAGAACCTGATACATTGTCTCCACAGTTACTCCCACCTGCTCAAGGGAGAGAATAAACCTCAGTGAGTTTGACTCAGTCACATTCATATGGCTGAAACCCTCACCAACATAACCGTGGGCTTTATCATATGCAAACACAGATGGTGATAAGCCATTCCTAACCTGTTACCCTTACATCAAGGCCAATGACTGAAAGTGAGGGGCCCATAGCAATAAATTGTCCATAGTCAAACCATCCCATAATGCTGAGTGACATGACATCAGACTTAAAACCCTGTATATGCTGATAGGATTGTATATTGTAGAACACATGCAGATAAGGTATCTTGCGCATGAAGAGTCCATAACTGTGCAACAACAGCTCTTTGAAAGAACTTGCACACCATCCATTCCGCCCAATGGTTCAGTTTTGAATGTGAGCACCACATGCAACATTCCTGGTTTCCATATACATCTGCTCACTGCTCAAAGCACATCCTGTGACACCTGGAAAGCAAGTGCAGCCAAAGTAGTGGGCACAGCAGACAACGAATATCACACCCTGTGTGATATATGGCCTGCCGAGCTGTGATGCCTACACCTAGGCCAATGTGTAACACTGCAGTGCAGGTGAATGCCTTGTGCCCAGCACTCATGCTTGAGAAGTACCTGGTGCCCAGCATCTAATCATGGAACCTGGTCATTAAACCTCCCTTAAAGTCAAACTTAGATGGACATTGAAGGATACAAGGAACATCTCAGTGTTTGAGCCTTTGACCTCTGGATTCTTATGTGATACAGCAGAGCAGGAAGAAGCCCTCACAAATCAGCTGACAACCTTGATCATCTTGACAGCTTGTCGAGATGGACCTCAGCATGATACCCTCATTATTACTGGTCAGAACTGCCTTCATAATGTTACCATTTTTTTTGAGCTGTCCAGTGTACAAACACTCACAAGTAATGTGTAAGGAAATATATTTAAAAAGTGCTCGTGTGTGTTAAATATAATATGGAAAGTGTAACTGCCTTGAACCCATTCCTGCTCTAGGCAAGACAGAGACCTTCGTTCTCGCACACTCCTATGAAGTGCCCCTTTTGCTGCCTCGGAGGAGGTGGAGGCAGACTGCTCACTTCTTGATCTATATGAAAATGAGAAACATGGTGGTTGGCCTCATCATTCAGACCTCCTTCAGACTGCGGTCTCTGCATCTCTGCACAGGCAGCATGAAAAAATTAGAGTTTTCAAAGCAGGTCGATCGCCTGAATACTCCAGCTAGGAGAAACAGTTAACCAGTTAGCAGGCAGGACAGCAGACTTTAAGGTGAGCACCCACCAAAAAGTAGGAATTCAGTGAGGAAAATGTCCCCCAGGAGCTCCTGTGACGAAGTGTAGGGCGAGAAATACTCAACCAGTTAACAGGCAGGCCAGCAGGCTGGTAAGATGAGCACCCACTAAAAAGTACGAATTCACTAAGCAAAATAGCCCCCCAGGAGCTCCAGGGACTAACTGCAGGAGGAGAAATAGTTAACCAGTCGGCAGGCTGGAATGGGTGAGAAATCATTAAAAAGCATGAAATCAGTCAGCTAAAAACTGCTCTGGAGCTCCTGGGGGATATTTTGCTTGCTGATTTCACGCTTTTTAAGTGGTTGCTCACCATTCCACCCTGCTGTCCTGCCTGCTAACTGGTTACCTACCCCTCCTTCTGCACTTGGTCCCAGGAGCTCGTGGGGGGCGTTTCTCTTACTGATTCCACCCCTTTTTAGTGGCTGCCCACTTCTCCAGCCTGCTGCCCTGCCTGCTAACTTGCTTAACTGCTTCTTCTTCTGCACTCAGTCCCCAGCAGCTCCGAAGGGACATTTTGCTTCCTGCTTTCGTGCTTCATGATGGGTTTTCACCTTGCCAGCCTGCTGTGCTGCCTGCTAACTGGTTAACTATTTCCCCTCCTGCGCTCAGTCCCAGGAGTCCCTGGGGGATATTTCACTTGCTGATTCCGCGCTTTTCTTTTTTTCTCTTTTTTAAATTAGCGGGTCATCAAGTTTCCAGCCTGCTGACCTGCCTCCCAACTGGTTGAATGTTTCTCCGCGAGGCCAAGGTCCCAGTAGCTCCTGCGGAATACTCTGCTAACTGGGGCCCAATGTCCCAGCCCCTCAGTCGGCCAGCGACCCCTACCTGCTCCCACCAGCCGGCCAAGCCATACACCAGGTTGGCTGGGGGCCCACTGGGTCAAGCCTTCGGCAAAGACCCCCCCAGGATGCTGCCTCCCAGCCCGCCAGCGGCACGCCCTGCAATGCCACGCCGGAAAAGACGGCCTCGAGGCCGGCCAACTGCTCCGAATCCGACCCCCAGCAGCCATTCTCCTGGAGGTTGCCTCTCAGACAGCCACTGAGGCCGCCTGCGCTCACCACCCGGCAAAGGCGGCCTCCAGGACAGCCAGTGAACCGCAAACAGATGCCTCGGCAGCTGTCCGCCCGTCGCTAACCTTCAGCCCACCACTAAACCGGGACACTAACCCTCACCCTATTGGGGACACTAATCCTCACCCTAACCCTAAACCTAAACTTAACTGGCACACTAACCCAAACCCTAACCCTAACCCTAACCCTAAACCTAACCCTAACCCTAACACAAATGAGGACACTAACCCTAACCGTAACCCTAACCCTAACCCTAACCCTAACCCCTAACCCCAACCATAACTGTAGCTGGGGCCCTCACCCTCACCCTAATCATAACCCTAACCCTAACCCTAACCGGGGCCCCAGCCCAAACCCTTAACCCCTAACCCTAACCCAAACCCAAACCCAAACCTTAACCATAACCGTAACCGGGGCTTTTGGTCATCTTCTGGTTGCCCTCCCTTCACGTGTACAGGGTACCTGGACATCCCCCCCTCCAACTCCCGCGGGCTGGTCGCCCTGGGGGCGACGGTTCAAAGTCTTCTGTGTCCGCCTGTCGGCGCCGAGCTTGAGCGGCAGTGAGTTGCCTGCAGCGTGCGAGAGAATGTACCTGTCTTCCCGCTCTGCGCCTGCTCTCCCTTCCGCCACTCCACCAACGGGTGTTGGTGCATGGGTCTTGTACCCCACTCAGCGCGCTGTGGCTCTCCGGCTAGCTTTCTCTCGTCCTTCCCGGCAGCCGGTGGCGTCAGAGACCCTGCCTCTGATGGTCGCGGTGCGTGGCGGCACGGCTCATGCTCCAGCGTTCTCCTCCCTGGCCGCCGTGCCACGCCTCGCGAGTGCCCTGACCGCTGATGCTCGTTTATGAAAGACCTCGCTTGTCGATCTTGTGACTGTTTTGTGGGCCTCGGCTCGCTGGGGCCGTGCCCTCGGCTGGGGCTCCCCCTCACGCGGTCGGGGAGCGTTTGGCGCGGTCCG